>NC_136261.1:346725947-347325947 GCF_964187855.1 Myxine glutinosa
TTGGCCACAGTACCAGAAGACATGTTTGGCGAAAACCATAGACAGCATTTGACCACAAGAACCTGATACCAACTGTAAAGCATGGTGGTGGAAATATTGTGGTTTGGGGCAGCTTTGCTGCATCAGGGCCTGGGCAGCTCACCATCATAGAATCCACTATGAATTCTTCATTGTACCAGATGGTGCTTGAGGATAATGTGAGGCCATCTGTTGTAAAGTTGAAGCTCATCCGAAAGTGGACCTTGCAACATGTCAATGACCCTAAACATACCAGTAAATCCATCAAGGAATGGCTGAAAAGAAAGAAATGGAGGGTTCTGGAATTGCCAAGTCAAAGCCCGGATCTAAATCCCATCGAGATGTTGTGGGGGGATTTGAAACGAGCTGTGCATGCAAGAAACCAAGCATTTTCGTGCCCCAAGCATTTTCATCAAGCATTTTCATTTTCATTTCATCAAGCATCAAGCATTTTCTTTCGTGCATCATCACCTTCAAAAGTGTTGCGTTTACATTCTGTACACCTGGCCATCTTAGCTACTTTACGTGCAGTGTAAACGAGCCTTTTCTTTGTTATCAATGGTGATCTCAAGCTTGTGGAGGAGCTTGTATGTGTAATGTATTTAGGAGGACGACTCGGCCATCCTTGTGCTTTTAGTTTTACATGAATTGACTTGAACCGGTGTGTACGGTGTGTACCTTGGTTAGAATAAGTACACCGTATTCCTGCGTGTCATAAGAGGCGACTAAGAGGTTTGGTATCAGGAAGGGCATCCGGCCAAAAAAACATTGCCTCAAAAAGAGAACCATGACAATTACAACTACATATGGGCAGGGTACAGCCCGAAGTGGAGATCGGTTTCTGAGGTTTGGGACATGGAATGTAGGGACAATGACAGGGAGATCAGGAGAAGTGGTGGAAGTATTGGTCAGAAGAAGAGTGGACATATGTTGTGTGCAAGAGATGAGATGGAAGGGAAGTGTTGTGAGAATGGTGAAGGGTAGGCAGGGACAGAAATACAAGTTTGTGTGGCAAGGGTGCCCGGAGGGCGTGAATGGTGTTGGTGTCCTGTTTTCTGAGGAGTTTGTAGACAGTGTGGTGAGTGTGACTAGAGTGAGTGATAGGTTGATGATGGTGAAAATGATGATTGGAAAGCTCTTGGTGAACATCATCTCGGGATATGCTCCGCAGGTTGGTCGGAGCGATGAAGAGAAGGACAAGTTCTGGTGTGCGATAGAGAAGTTGATGGAAAACGTGAAAGATGAGGAAGTTGTTGTGGTAGGAGGAGACCTAAATGGACATGTGGGAAGGAGTATGGATGGTTTTGAGGGAGTTCATGGGGGTTACGGATATGGTGTGAGAAATGGAGAAGGTGAAAGGATTTTGGAGTTTGCTGATGGAGCTGATTTGTTGATTTGTAATACTCAGTTCCAGAAAGGGGATAATAAGCTTGTTACATACACGTCAGGTGGGTCGACGACAACTGTTGACTACCTGATGGTGCGTAGGCGAGATAGGGGGCACCTCCGGGGCACAAAGGTGATCCCTGGGGAGGAGGCTGTCTCACAGCACCACTTGGCTGTCTGCGACATAAGGGTGAAAGGTGCGAGGAGAGCTCGGCGGGTGAAGTACCAACCGAGAATGAAGGTGTGGAGGTTGAAAGAGGTGACAGTGAGGGAGGCATTAAAAGAGAGGCTGAGTCGGGTCGAGGATGCTGTGGTTGAGCATGAAAGTGGTTGGATGTCAATGAAAGATAGTTTGTTGGGAGCCGTTGTTGAGGTATGTGGATGGACAAAAGGACCACCGAGGCACTCGGAAACATTGTGGTGGGATGATGAAGTTGGAAAGAGGATTGACGAGAAGAGGAAGAAGTTCAAGGCGTGGCAGAAGGCGAAGGGTACGTGAGCAGAAAAAGCAGGGCATGAAAGTTATAAGGCAGCCAAGAAGGCTGCAAAGAAAGAGGTAGCAAAAAGGCGCAGGAGACATGTAGGAAAATGTTCGGAGAACGCTTAAATTTGGAAGAGGGTCAGAGAGCGGTATTCATGATTGCAAAGCAGATAGCGAAAGAGAGGTGTGATGTGATGGGGGTGAGTTGCTTAAAGGATCAAGTGGGACAAATCGTTGTGGACCC
The DNA here is from genome assembly GCF_964187855.1 of Myxine glutinosa. Lineage (NCBI taxonomy): Eukaryota > Metazoa > Chordata > Myxini > Myxiniformes > Myxinidae > Myxine > Myxine glutinosa. Next base: position 346,728,077 of record NC_136261.1, read on the forward strand.
GGATGGAATTAAAGGAAGATGGAAAAGATAGATGGAAATGCTGTTGAATACAGAGAATGAATGGGATGGCAACATAGAGAGTAACCCAGTTTTAGGACCGGCAGAGAAGATAACTGAGAAGGAAGTTGAGGAAGCGATAAAAGCAATGAAGAGTAGAAAAGCGGGAGGGCCGACGGGAGTTGTGGGAGATATGTTGAAGGCAGCAGGAAGTTGGGGTGTGAAGAGAATGACAGAGATCTGTAAACTGGTTGTGAAAGAAGGCCGCATTCCAGTGGATTGGGAACTGAGTACCCTTGTCCCTCTATAGAAGGGGAAAGGTGACCCTCTGGAGTGTGGCTCGTACCGAGCGATAAAGTTATTGGAGCATGGAATGAAGGTATTGGAAAGGGTGTTGGAGAGGAGGATAAGGAAGAAGGTGAAGATCGATGAAATGCAGTTTGGATTTATGCCAGGAAGAGGAACGACAGACGCGCTCTTTATTGTGAGGCAGTTGCAGGAGAAGTACATGGAGAAGAGGAAGAAGTTGTTTCTTGGGTTTGTTGATCTGGAGAAAGCATTCAATAGGGTTCCACGCAAAGTATTGACATGGGAAATGAAGAAGTTAGAAGTGGAGGAATGGTTGATCAGAGTTGTGATGGCAATGTACAAAAGTGCGCGCACAGCTGTAAGGACGAAGGACGGGAACAGTGGTGAGTTGGAGGTAAAGGTGGGAGTGCATCAGGGGTCGGTACTTTGTCCACTACTATTTGTAGCTGTGATGGAGGTGCTGGCTCAGACCGTAAAGGAGGGTTTACCATGGGAGTTGTTGTATACAGATGATCTGGTGTTGATTGCGGAAAGTATGGATGGACTGAAGGAAAAGCTGAACAAGTGGAAGGAAAGTATGGAGACAAAAGGTCTGAAGGTGAATATAGGAAAGACGAAGGTGATGGCAAGTGGTAAAGCATGTGGTGAGGTGGAAAGAACTGGGAAGTGGCCATGTGCTGTGTGCAGGAAGGGTGTCGTAGTGAACTCCATTCAATGTACAATGTGCGCTGAGTGGGTTCATCAAAAATGTAGTGGTCTGAGAGGGTCATTAACCAGTGTGGCAGCTACATTCAAATGTAAGGTGTGCACAGAGGGAGCTGCAGATGGAGGAAATGTTGAGTTGGATCTTGGAGACGGCGTGAAGCTGGAAGGTGTGAAAACATTTTGCTATCTCGGAGACATGCTGAATGGAGAAGGTGGATCAGACTCGGCAACGGTTGTTAGAGTGAGATGTGCATGGAAGAAGTTTCGGGAACTGAGTGGCGTGCTGATGAGGAGGGGAGTGTCGTTGAAGCTGAAGGGAAAGGTGTCTGCTGCATGTGTGAGAAGTGTTATGATTTATGGGAGCGAGACATGGGTCATGAATGTAGAGCAGCAACGAAGGCTGGAAAGGGTGGAAATGCGAATGGTTCGGTGGATGTGCGGAGTGTCGCTGAGAGAGAGGAAGACAAATGATGAATTGCGAAAGATGATGGGAATAGAGCCTGTGATTGATGCTGTGAAGAGGAACAGGTTGAGATGGTTTGGTCATGAGTTGAGGAAGGATGAAAGTGACTGGTTGAGAAGAGTGATGGAAATGAATGTAGAAGGAAGTAGAGGACGGGGAAGACCGAGAAAGACTTGGCTAAAGACGGTGGAAGAAGACATGCGGGCAAGGGGGTTAACAAGGAGAGATGCAGAAAATAGGGCAAAATGGAGAAGATTGTCATGGGGACCGCAAGGCTAACCCTCGCTCTTGCAGGGAAAATGGCCTTAAAATGCATGTTGTTGTTGTTGTGCATGCAAGAAACCCCTCAAACATCGCACAGCTGAAAGAATTCTGCATGGAGGAGTGGGCAAAAATTCTCCCAGTTGATGTCAGAGACTGGTAGACAGTTATAAGAAACGCCTACTTGAGGTTGTTTCTGCCAAAGGGGGCAATACCACCTATTAGAGCCAAGGGTGTAGTACTTACTTTTTCCACATGCGAAATTTGCATTTATGTTCATTTAAATTATACAATGGACTACAAAATGTAAATGTTTCATTCTATTTGTTATATTATCTCACCTTTATCTATCAATATTGTTGAAAAGAAGATCAAATAGCTGAATGTTGAAATATGTTGAAAAAGTCAAAACTTTACATGGGGTGTACTTACTTTTTCACGTGACTGTATGTGTATATATATATATATATATATATATATATATATATATATATATATCTATATATATATATATATATATATATATATATATACACTCATCCCTCGCTATATCGCGGTTCACTTTTCGCGGCTTCGGTACATCGCGGGTTTTTCTCGCTAGTATATGTAAAATTATATCGCGGATTTTTCGCTATATCGCGGGATTTTGCGGTATAAATGTATTTTTATATACTATTATTTAAAATATTTTTGTGGTAAAATAAGCATTTTCTAGCCTAAAAAATTAAAAAACCTAAAAAAATAAGAAAAATACAGTAATTAAAACATATTACAAGAAATAAAATACTGTACATAGTGTACAGTAGAAGGAGAGACAGAGTCGTGCGTATGGAAAACGCAGATGCGGCAGCTTCCACTTGCGCTAGTTACCCACGTAATGGGTAACTGTAATCCTCTTTCTGGCTGTGCAGTACATTCATCATCGTCATCACCTTCATCGTCATCAGTACTGCACAGCTAATTCATCATCATCTTCATCACGCAAGTTGTAGTATTGAAGAGCCGGGGCTCTTGCTTGAAACGGACGAAATGACGGGCAAGACACAAACTCGTCCGAGAAGGTATTTATTCTCAAAACCAACTCGGGAACACTGAAAAGCCCGTTTATCGGGCTGCATTATAAAGCACAACCAGAAACCGAAAGCCACGCCTCTCAAGCGTGGCGTGCTTCGGTGGTCACGTGATCAACAGGTGTAGCTGCTTATACCCGCACGCGCGCGCTTTGGCGGTCACGTGACCAGCCACTCTGGCGCCGGGGATCCCCGCCGGTGACGTCACCGGCTGGAGCAAGGAGATTCTAATGCTGGTCTTGCTTGGGGAACCCATGGGTCGCTACAGTATCTTCAATGGTGAGTACCCATTAGAATTTTATATGTTGTTAAAATTACGTATGTTTAAGAGTGTAAAAAGTGTTTAAGAGTATAGGAAGTGTTTATAAGAGTATGGGAAAGGTTAATAAGAGTGTGAGAAAGGTTAATAAGAGTGTGGGAAAGGTTAATAAGAGTGTGGGGAGGGTCATAAAGCTTTAAAATATATATAAATAATAAAATAAAAATATGGTCGCTACTTCGCGGATTTTCGTCTATCGCGGGGGGTTCTGGAACGTAACCCCTGCGATAAACGAGGGATCACTGTGTATATATATATATATATATATATATATATATATATATATATATATATATATATATATATATACTACTGTGTTCAAAAAGTATCCGACCTTTATTTTTCGTGCGTAAAAAAAAGAAGCTAGGGAGGCGTTGATTGGTGCACGTATGTAGGCGATCCTAATGCGCACGCGTGAATTTTTTCCCACCTGCAGAAGCTATCATTCGACGGCAGACCGCCGATGAGTGAGGACATGTAAGCGAGCGCCGTTGGATTTTCGTTTTTGACAAAATGACGGAAAAACTTGAACAATGCTACTGCATCAAATTTTGTGTAAAGCTTGGCGATTCCCAAGTGGAAATGACCCGCAAGATTCAACACCGTTCATTCCATTATGAAGGAGGATTTGGGCTTCAGGAGAATCTCAGTGAAGTTCGTACCAAAGCTGCTAACGATTGAGCAGAAGCAACTCCGTTTGGAGATCACACAGGACATGCTGGAGACTGTGAACAGCGATCCCAGTTTCCTCAACACAGTTATCACTGGCGATGAGTCCTGGGTTTATGGGTATGACCCAGAAACCAAGTTGCAGTCATCACAATGGAAGCATCCAACATCCCCGAGGCCAAAAAATACAAAATTTGATGCAGTAGCGTTGTTCAAGATTTTCAGTCATTTTGTCAAAAACGAAAATCCGACGGCGCTCGCTTACATGTCCTCACTCATCGGCGGTCTGCCGTCGAATGACAGCTTCTGCAGGTGGGAAAAAATTCACGCGTGTGCATTAGGATCGCCTACATACGTGCACCAATCAACGCCTCCCTAGCTTCTTTTTTTTTACGCACGAAAAATAAAGGTCGCATACTTTTTGAACACACTACGTATATATATATATATTGTTACGGAACCCAACATCGGCCTCGGTTCCCGTTATCGAGGGGGGATTAAGCCCCTCGTCTGTGACTGACCGACGTGGTCCCTGAAGCTGCACCGCGACCTCCGGAAAGGCCGGTGAGCAGCTTCGTTCGCGACCGCGGATAAGATGGTAATTTGCCGAGCGGATGGCAGCCGCGGCACGAACTGTTAACAATGACTAGACCCGATTCTCAAACGTTGGCCAAATCGTGCCACAGGTATTCAATGGGGAAAAGACAAAGACGACGGATGTGAAGAAGAAGAAGACAAAAAGGGTTTGAAATGCGACTATGATTTATTACTACTATTTACAACCAAAAGAAACCAAGGAGGAGGAAGAATAATAAAATAAAAACAGAAGAGAAGAAACAGTGCAAATTAGCTTACCTATAAACAGTCTTACTTAACCCAGGACAGAACAAACAAAGATAGACTCGCACAAATGGGGAATGAAGGCAGGAACGATTGGCTGGAAGGAGAGGATGGTCCAGGTGGTCCACAGAGCTGGAAGGATGCGGGTCCTGTTCGTGTAAACGGCAAGGCTCGAGGTGAGCGGCCGCCGACCCTCCTCAATCTGGTTCACACGGCGGCGTTGCTTCGTAGCAGCGGGTCGAAACTGCCGTCAAAGCTCAACTCAACTGCGGTGGACTCAGCTGCGGCGGACTCAGCTGCGGCGGACTCAACTGTGGTGGACTCAACTGCGGTGGACTCAACTGCGGTGGACTCAACTGCGGTGGACTCAACTGCGGTGGACTCAACTGCGGTGGACTCAACTGCGGTGGACTCAACTGCGGTGGACTCAACTGCGGTGGACTCAACTGCGGTGGACTCCTCACTCATCCGCTTAAGCAGTCCCTCCCAACCCCCTTTAATGAGGCGCGTGGCGATCAAGCTGCCGGCCTTTTGGAAACGCCCATCGGGTCGCTCTCCGCAGTGCCGATTGGTGGGCACGGGCTCTCTGGCTCCACCCTTGATGATGATGGGCGGGCACGCCCCTCTTCCCCGAGCTGACCACGCCGTAATGGCGGCAAATGCAGTTGGCAATAAATGCAGTTGGCAATAAATGCAGTTGGCAATTGAGGCTTTGGGGGAATTTGAAAAAGGGGATCTATCTATTTGAATTCCATGCAATGGAGTATTAATTAATGGAAGACAAAGCCTTAACCTAATACACAGAATAAGGAAATAACTACCAACAAGCAGGAAATCTATGATTGGCTAACGCGATTGTATATGACCTAACTAAGGGACGCCCTTTGACCTTTATACACAACTGGAGGAAGGAGGGTGATATTTTTCAACAATAAAAAACACAATTCTCATTTCCACAACACTGCACCCTCCTCCTCTTAGGCACGTCCCGGGCCTATTACCTTTACTTTTTAGTGTGGCACGTAGGTGTAGTTCCCTTTACATTTAACCTGACCCTGAGTGTGACAGTTTTAAAACACAAATAACTATGTCCCGCTACTCCATTGCACCCTGCCTAACAGACTCACGCCCACAACTAACCGAATTGCGGAATTGTCTTCAAACTATACATTTACGGTGGGGGCGCATTATTTACAACGACGCTATTTTATTTACAAAACGCAACCCAGGACCTGTGATTGTTCTTTTGGGGGGAGACAGTCTGCCCTGCATCGACGCACCACAAAGCACCCAAAACGCACCAAAGCAACCTCAAGCACCAATCGGTGAACAGTCATCACAGTTCAATAAAAATAAAAACAACAAACCCTTGGTGGTGTCTTGCTCTTCGGCTCCCTCTGCTGGCTATTGTTATCTTCCAGATGTTGTCAACTTCGTCATTTTCTTACTGGCGGCCTATTTGGACATAAAATGAAAGTGCACAACCGTGTCCATTTCTATTTATTTATGGCCCACAGGGCCGACGATTGTGGTTCACCTGTGTGGCATCGGTGCCCTGTGACCAAGGTCCGCCAGCAAGATCTCGGGCCTTCATGGCCGGTTCCAGCAGAGGGGCCATGCCCCAACCCATGGGGTCCATCAGTGGTGCTCAGCCACAGACATGTGGTCCATAAGGTGGTGCATCGATGCAGACAGCTGTGGTTGCGAGAGTTTCGGGCGCACAATGGCGGACTCCCGCACGCTCCCCTCGGCGCCCAGTGGCGCACAGTCCTCGTGTGGGAGACAAGGGGGGGTGGGGGGGGAAAGACAGGTGAGTGAGGGGTAAGGTCACAAGGGTACACATCAATAAAGGCAATGCAAGACGAGGTGCGTACGGAGAGCGAAGTGAGAAAGCTCGTCCCTACCGTACGCCCCCCCACATGTGACCTACACTACCCTTGCCCTTACCCCATATGTACAAAATCTACACATTACAAATTTGTCACTACTGTCTCGTCTTCCCCATATTTCCCCGACACCAAATTCGTCTTCACTCCCACTACTTCAAAATTTGCCATCACCAATTCATCATCAATCCTCATAAGGAGGGAGAGATGGAACACAAAGCACAATGTCACACCCACGTCATGAAGCGTCTCACATTCCAAACATTTGCACAAAAAAATAATAAAAACATGGCATGGTGTGGAGTCCTGTCACCTCAGGTGAGTGGATGTAGATGGTGCAAGGAGATTCTTAATCCTAACTACCTTCTAAATGACTTTAACACACTTTACACTACCCGGGGTCTTTCCCTACCAAACCATTGGCCATCTTACACTCGATGCGGTTTTAAGAACCAAATTCCCATTGACCAAACTGTGGTGCTTCCTCAATTTGGGGTCTCACTCCCCCGATTCATCTCCCGGTGCCCTTGCACAATTTCCGGGCTGAGTCGTGTAGCTCTCCCAGCAGGTCTACCCACCTGCACACCTCCACCACTGTAGTTGCCACCCGAGCTTACCTAGCTCCTCACCCTAACCTATCTACTGGGGAAGGCCCTCTGGCCCTCTCCCCACTCGGTGCCCTCTCTGGCACTGGGCTACCCGGGTCGTCCTCCGGATCCTCGGGTCCCATCCACAACTCTAACGGCTCCCAGAGCCCACCTGCGGCCTCACCTGGCCGACATCCTCACAGTGGTGGAGTGCCCATCCAACTACACGCACTAACAGGCTACACGCCCAGCCATTTCCACGACACGAATGCACCCATTCAACCATCATTCTTCCACCACGCACCACAGATGCCAATACCCAACCACAATTTACCTATACCCTCTACCTAACTCTTAAACTACCCTCCCCGGGTATTCGTGATGGGGTCCATCCTCCTTTCCCCCATCCACACCTTCGCACCATCTACTCCACTCCACAGTTTCCACCATACTCACTCCACGACCATCCATTCCATACTCCATATAGTCCACACTCCATGTATTCCACACAACCATTCTCCATACACCTGCAGTTGCACACCTGTGCAATCTCACCTGGTGCCACCTGCACCCTCCTTCCTTCCTGGACCATTTGGTCAACACCACACACATCACCATCTCTCACTCATACACTGCTCCATACACCTGTTCAGTTGCACGCCTGTGCAATCTCAATCGTTCCTCACTCACTGCTCCATACACTTCCACGCTCAATACACTTCACAATCACCTTCTCACAATACACTTCTGAATACCTTTTTACACACACGGCATCGTCTGAACTAACTACTCCCCTCTGGAACTTGCGCTTCCCAGTCGCCCCTTTAAACTATTGCGCTCCCTCGTCATAATCCAAACGAATCTACCTGCATCCCCACTACAGGTATCATTGTCACTACCTAACCTTACCGTTACCTATGGTCAATCTCTAGGTCCCTACACACGATATCCTAACCCTCCCGGGCTAGTTTTCACTGCCATAAACCCCATAACTACTGCTCCTTTGCCCCCTCTGTGAGGGATGGCAGAGTTGCCATCCCATCACATCGGGTATCTTCCACTACCAATTTTGCACACCAAATTCCAGCCAATTAAAAATTTGCCAATCACTACCAATCATCAATCTGCCAATCCTTTGCCAATCAACAAATTTTTGCCAATCACAAATTCCCTATCCTCAATTTCGGGTCCAAAACACTATCATCATCACCCGTCTACTCACTAGAGCCTCTCGGTGCGCCAATTCATCTCCAAAGCTCGGCTTCGTAAAGCCGAGCAATGAACGCGGGTTGTTTGGTGCCGGCGGTTGGATCCGTACGGCCTTCGGTGCAGGGAAGGAGGTTTACCCGGGCCGAGATCCCACGCACCATCTCGGCACGGAGCCGTCCAATGGTCCCATCTCGCCCTGCCGGAACGCCTCAACAGAAAGGGGTCGCCATGACGACCCTTCCTACCGGCCGCCCGCTCCGCTTAGTGGAGGACGGACGCGGCCGTTCAGAGCGAGGCCCGGCATGGATCCCGCACGGCGGTTCTTTCGAAACCGCCGCGGTCACGATCCCCGCGGGTCCCCGCTGCACGCACCGAGGGCCCGCTTCGGCTATAAGTCGATCTAACCGCTATCCCGTTTAGCGTCGATGCTCCACTTGCATGCTTACACCCCGCAGCCCGTTCCTTGCTCATACATCCAGCCGTTCCCATGCTCCTAGTCATTGCACCTTCCCTGACACACCCTCCAGGTTCACTCATAGACTTCTTCACACACCCGACCATCGCACACCTTAGCACACACTCGTCGTTCGCACACCTCACCAACACACCTCTTCGCGCCCCCTCCTCGGTCACCTCCTCTGTGACAACCACGGGTGTGCACTCACTTGCACACCCAATCACGTGCTTGACGACTAACTTCAGCGTGCATTCCCATACGCGCTCTACCATTCCAGGTGTGCATCCTTCCATTCCAGGTGTACATTCTCTCTCACCTGCCACAACCAACTCACGCTCCGTGTCACTCTTACTACTTTCACCACCACTCTCGGTCGCGCATTCACCCTTACTCTCGACAGCGCACTCTGTACTCATGCACCCGTCCGTTACACACCTTTCTCGCGCATCCTCTTGCGCACACTCTCCCGTTACACCCTCCGTAACACTCACCACAGGTGTGCATGCTTCCGTTACATCCCCTGTAACACTCCCCACTACACGCTTCCATGTGCCCCCCCGCACACGCGCTACGACCAACTCACTCTCGACAGCACACTCACTCCTCGGCGCGCACTTTTTCCTCACACAACCCATAGTCGGACATTCTCGCACACCTCCTCCTTCACACTCCGTACCTGTCGCACACTTCACCAGCGGCCTCTCACGAACACCCGGGTCCAAACCAACCCCCAAGCCGACTGAAGCTCCCCTCACACCATATACATTTCCGCGTATATCGCCACTCACCTCGGCACCTCGTCTCCGCACCTCCTTTGCCACCTGCAAACTCTTTATCTGGTTAGCGAGCACACCATCACGATTTGAGCACCGACCTTGTACATATTCCATTACTTCCTCCTTTATTTCCCTCTTAGTTTCCCTCCGTCTCTTCTTAATTTCACTCACCCCCTCTTCCACATCCTCTAATTTTTGCTTCACCTCTTTTATTTCCCGGTGCGTCTCCTCAATTTTGTCCTCTAATGCCACCTTGACCGTTTCTATGTGCGTCCTCACCTCCCGGTCCTTTGTGTCCATTTCCTCCGTCACCTCGTCCAACCTCGTTGTCAGTCCCTCACGTACCATCTGACATGCCCTCTTCGTCACTATTAAGTCATTTTTGATTTCGTTTTGTGTCGCTTTCAACCCTCCTAGTACCGCAGTGTTCTTTTCCACCTGCTTCACGAGTTCTTTTTGTCCCACCGTTAGCTGTTCCACCTCCTGCGTTAGGTCCTCTATGCCCCCTTGTAACTTGGCCGTTCCATTTCTCACCTCTTTCTCCATACACTTCTCACCTCGCTTTACCTCCTCGCGTACCCCCGAGACCTCCTCGCTTACACCTCGTCTTATTTCCTCCCCCATCTCCTCTATTTCCTCCATTTCTTTAGTAGATGCCGCCCTCATCTGTCCCAATTCATCCCTCTGAGCATCCAGTTTACCTTCCAACCCGATTTTCACCTCCTCTATCTGGTTCCCCATCCGTTTGATTTCCCGGGCGGATTGCTCCCCTATCTCCCGCAATTTGCCTTCCATCTTATCTTCTAGCCCCGTTAACCCATTCTTTACCTCTTTTATCCCGTTGTCTAACCCCTCAAATTTATTGTCCAACCCCTCAAATTTCTTGTCTAACCCCTCAAATTTATTTCCCATATTGTTTAACCCGTCTCTTAATTGCTCACTAGTACCCCTCGCTTCGTCCCTCATTGCTCCCAATTGCTCACTATCAGCCCTCATTCTGTTTTCCAATCCTACAATTTGGTTTCCCAAGTCATTCCTCAGGTCTCCACTCGTCTGGACCATGAGCGCCCTTATTTGTATCATAAAGAGGTCCAAATTCACCGGTGCTGCGGGCGCGGCTGCCCCAACCATGTGCGAAGCGCCGCCATTTTGTGCCTCTGCACCCACGTGCGCGAGGGCGCCATTTTGTGCACCTGACACCTCCTCAACCACATCATCATTTCTCTCCTCCATTTCTTCCCTCTGGTCCTGGGTTACCCCTAACCCCTCTTCTAGTTCCCCCACCGTCATCCGATCATCTTGACCATCCATGGCACGATTTTCAAATTTCGGATTTTATAAGACAAAATATCGGCCCACTCGTAATTTGAGCGCGCTAAGCGCTTCAGGTCCGTATCTCGCTCCCGACACCAATTGTTACGGAACCCAACGTCGGCCTCGGTTCCCGTTATCGAGGGGGGATTATGCCCCTCGTCTGTGACTGACCGACGTGGTCCCTGAAGCTGCACCGCGACCTCCGGAAAGGCCGGTGAGCAGCTTCGTTCGCGACTGCGGATAAGATGGTAATTTGCCGAGCGGATGGCAGCCGCGGCATGAACTGTTAACAATGACAAGACCCGATTCTCAAACGTTGGCCAAATCGTGCCACAGGTATTCAATGGGGAAAAGACAAAGACGACGGATGTGAAGAAGAAGAAGAAGAAGACAAAAAGGGTTTGAAATGCGACTATGATTTATTACTACTATTTACAACCAAAAGAAACCAAGGAGGAGGAAGAATAATAAAATAAAAACAGAAGAGGAAGAAACACAGTGCAAATTAGCTTACCTATAAACAGTCTTACTTAACCCAGGACAGAACAAACAAAGACAGACTCACACGAATGGGGAATGAAGGCAGGAACGATTGGCTGGAAGGAGAGGATGGTCCAGGTGGTCCACAGAGCTGTAAGGATGCGGGTCCTGTTCGTGTAAACGGCAAGGCTCGAGGTGAGCGGCCGCCGACCCTCCTCAATCTGGTTCGCACGGCGGCGTTGCTTCGTAGCAGCGGGTCGAAACTGCCGTCAAAGCTCAACTCAACTGCGGTGGACTCAGCTGCGGTGGACTCAGCTGCGGTGGACTCAGCTGTGGTGGACTCAACTGTGGTGGACTCAACTGTGGTGGACTCAACTGCGGTGGACTCAACTGCGGTGGACTCAACTGCGGTGGACTCAACTGCGGTGGACTCAACTGCGGTGGACTCAACTGCGGTGGACTCAACTGCGGTGGACTCAACTGCAGTGGACACCTCACTCATCCACTTAAGCAGTCCCTCCCAACCCCCTTTTATGAGGCGCGTGGCGATCAAGCCGCCGGCCTTTTGGAAACGCCCATCGGGTCGCTCTCCGCAGTGCCGATTGGTGGGCATGGGCTCTCTGGCTCCACCCTTGATGACGATGGGCGGGCACGCCCCTCTTCCCCGAGCTGACCACGCCGTAATGGCGGCAAATGCAGTTGGCAATAAATGCAGTTGGCAATTGAGGCTTTGGGGGAATTTGAAAAAGGGGATCTGTCTATTTGAATTCCGTAATGGAGTATTAATTAATGGAAGACAAAGCCTTAACCTAATACACAGAATAAGGAAATAACTACCAACAAGCAGGAAATCTATAATTGCCTAACGCAATTGTATATGATCTAACTAAGGGACGCCCTTTGACCTTTATACACAACTGGAGGAAGGAGGGTGATATTTTTACAACAATAAAAAACACAATTCTCATTTCCACAACAATATATATATACATATATATATATATATATATATATATATATATATATATATATATATATATATATATATATATATATATATATATATATGTATATTTATATATATATGTATATATATATATATATATATATATATATATATATATATATATATATATATATATGTATATTTATAATTATATATACAACAACAACAACATGCATTTTAATGCCATTTTCCCTGCTAGAGCGGGGGTTAGCCTTGCGGTCCCCCTGACAATCTTCTCCATTTTGTCCTGTTTTCTGCATCTCTTCTTGTTAATCCCCTTGCCCGCATTTCTTCTTCCACCAACTTCAGCCAAGTCTTTCTCGGTCTTTCCCGTCCTCTACTTCCTTCTACATTCATTTCCATCACTCTTCTCAACCAGTCACTTTAATTCTTCCTCAACACATGACCAAACCATCTCAACCTGTTCCTCTTCACAGCATCAATCACAGGCTCTATTCCCATCATCTTTCGCAATTCATCATTTGTCTTCCTCTCTCTCAACGATACTTCGCACATCCACCGAACCATTCGCCTTTCCAGCCTTCGTTGCTGCTCTACATTCATGACCCATGTCTCGCTCCCATAAATCATAACACTTCTCACACATGCAGCATACACCTTTCCCTTCAGCTTCAACGACACTCCCCTCCTCATCAGCACGCCACTCAGTTCCCGAAACTTCTTCCATGCACATCTCACTCCAGCAACCGTTGCTGAGTCTGATCCACCTTCTCCATTCAGCATGTCTCAGAGGTAGCAAAATGTTTTCACACCTTCCAGCTTCACGCCGTCTCCAAGATCCAACTCAACATTTCCTCCATCTGCAGCTCCCTCTGTGCACACCTTACATTTGAATGTAGCTGCCACACTGGTTAATGACCCTCTCAGACCGCTACATTTTTGATGAACCCACTCAGCGCACATTGTACATTGAATGGAGTTCACTCCGACACCCTTCCTGCATACAGCATATGGCCACTTCCCAGTTCTTACCACCTCACCACATCCTTTACCACTTGCCATTACCTTCGTCTTTCCTATATTCACCTTCAGACCTTTTCTCTCCATACATTCCTTCCACTTGTTCATCTTTTCCTTCAGTCCATCCATACTTTCCGCAATCAACACCAGATCATCTGCAAACAACAACTCCCATGGTAAACCCCCCTTTTCCGTTCTGAGCCAGCACCTCCATCACAGCTACAAATAGTAGTGGACTTAGTACCGACCCCTGATGCACTCCCACCTTCACCTCAAACTCACCACTGTTCCCGTCCTTCGTCCTTACAGCTGTGCGCGCTCTTTTGTACATTGCCATCACTACTCTGATCAACCATTCCTCCACTTCTAACTTCCTCAATGCCCATGTCAATACTTCGCGTGGAACCCTATCGAATGCTTTCTCCAGATCAACAAACCCAAGAAACAACTTCTTCCTCTTCTCCATGTACTTCTCCTGAAACTGCCTCACAATAAAGAGCGTGTCTGTCGTTCCTCTTCCTGGCATAAATCCAAACTACATTTCGTCGATCTTCACCTTCTTCCTTATCCTCCTCTCCAACACCCTTTCCAATACCTTCATTCCATGCTCCAATAACTTTTTCGCTCGGTACGAGCCACACTCCAGAGGGTCACCTTTCCCCTTGTATAGAGGACGAGGGTACTCAGTTCCCAATCTACTGGAATGCGGCCTTCTTTCACCACCAGATTATAGATCTCTGTCATTCTCTTCACAACCCAACTTCCTGCTGCCTTCAACATATCTCCCACAACTCCCGCCGGCCCTCCCGCTTTTCTACTCTTCATTGCTTTTATCGTTTCCTCAGCTTCCTTCTCAGTTATCTTCTCTGCCGGTCCTAAAACTGGGTTACTCTCTATGTTGCCATCCCATTCATTCTCTGTATTCAACAGCATTTCCATATATCTTTTCCATCTTCCTTTAATTCCATCTGGGTCCACAACGATTTGTCTCACTTCATCCTTCAAGCAACTCACCGCCATCACATCACACCTCTCTTTCGCTATCTGCTTTGCAATCATGAATACCGCTCCCTGGCCCTCTTCCGAATCCAAGCGTTCTCCGAACATTTTCCTACATGCCTCCTGCGCCTTTGCTACCTCTTTCTTTGCAGCCTTCTTGGCTGCCTTAAAACTTTCATGCTCTGCTTTTTCTGCTCCCGTACCCTTCGCCTTCTGCCACTCCTTGAACTTCTTCCTCTTCTCGTCAATCCTCTTTCCCACTTCATCATCCCACCACCATGTTTTCGAGGGCCTCGGTGGTCCTTTTGTCCATCCACATACCTCACCAACGGCTCCCAACAGACTATCTTTCATTGACATCCAACCACGTTCAAGCTCGACCACATCATTCGCTACCCTACTCAGCCTCTCTTTTAATGCCTCCCTTACTGTCACCTCTTTCAACCTCCACACCTTCATTCTCGGTTGGTACTTCACCCGCCGAGCTCTCCTCGCACCTTTCACCCTTATGTCGCAGACAACCAAGTGGTGCTGTGAAACAGCCTCCTCCCCCAGGATCACCTTTGTGTCCCGGAGGTGCCCCCTATCTCACCTACGCACCATCAGGTAGTCAACGGTTGTCGTCGACCCACCTGTCGTGTATGTAACAGGCTTATTATCCCCTTTCTGGAACTGAGTATTACAAATCAACAAATCAGCTCCATCAGCAAACGCCAAAATCCTTTCACCTTTTCCATTTCTCACACCATATCCGTAACCCCCATGAACTCCCTCAAAACCGTCCATACTCCTTCCCACATGTCCATTTCGGTCTCCCCTACCACAACAACTTCCTCATCTTTCACGTTTTCAATCAGCTTCTCTATCGCACACCAGAACTTGTCCTTCTCTTCATCGCTCCGACCAATCTGCGGAGCATATCCCGAGATGACGTTCACCAAGAGCTTTCCAATCATCATTTTCACCATCATCAACCTATCACTCACTCTAGTCACACTCACCACACTGTCTACAAACTCCTCAGAAAACAGGACACCAACACCATTCACGCCCCCCGGGCACCCTTGCCACACAAACTTGTATTTCTGTCCCTGCCTACCCTTCACCATTCTCACACCACTTCCTTTCCATCTCGTCTCTTGCACACAACATATGTCCACTCTTCTTCTGACCAATACTTCCACCACTTCTCCTGATCTCCCTGTCATTGTCCCTACATTCCATGTCCCAAACCTCAGAAACCGATCTCCACTTCGGGCTGTACCCTGCCCATATGTAGTTGTAATTGTCATGGTTCTCTTTTTGAGGCAATGTTTTTATGGCCGGATGCCCTTCCTGACGCCAACCCTCTTTGTCGCCTCTTACACTTCTTACACTTCTTACCTCTTACACCTCTTTGTCACTTCCGTTTTCCGGTCCGGTCGTGAGAGGACGCTGGCGTCGTTTGCTCGCCGCTTCTCTGACTGGACCATTGTCCGTGTCTTGCTTTCCTGGTGGTCGTGGCGGATTTATGGCCATTGAGTCTTCCTCTGCGCGGTCCCGGCTCTGCTCTGCTGCTCCGGGCTTCACCTGCTCGGCTCCATCGCTGTTTCCTCGGGCCCACTCCCGTTGGTTGTGTCGATTGTTTCGCCTCCTCACCCTTGGCCGCGTGCTCGCTTTGCCTTCGCTCCTGCTGGCATGGCTCTGCGGTACTCTGCCGCAAGGCTTCTCCTGCTTAAAACCCGCTCCACCCCATCATGCATCTCTGCAATCAGATCGAATGGACTCCTGCGTCGACCCAGGTACATTCACCGTGGCTCCGGTCGTAAGTTTGTTTATTTACAATCAGGTCACTCCATCCCCATCCTCTGGTCGGCTCAGCGCACTCCCACTCATCGTCCCAACACACCTGGTCACAACAACGCACAAAATCGCACCTCCTGTCTGCGAACCCTGGCCAAATCACCTGGATTCATACCCGCCGTACAAAACAACATCAAGCTCACCCTGTTCAATACCCGGTCCCTCAACAACAAATGCCTCATCCTGAACGACTACATCCTGGAAAATAAACTGGACTTTCTCTGTCTCACTGAGACCTGGCAACAACCACTGGACTACTACACGCTCAACCTCACCACACCCAATGGATATTCTTACATCAATAAACCACGCTCGGAGGGCCGAGGTGGTGGAATTGCCGTTATTCACCGACAAGACATCAAGACCAACCTCATCTCCATCTCATCTGCTCCATCATTTGAACACCTGGCTTTTAAACTCTCTGGTCACACACAGTCAGTCATGGCTGTTGTCTACCGCCCTCCCAAACCACACCCATCATTCCTGTCTGACTTCTCCTACTTTCTGACCCAGCTATGTTCCCTCTCCCCCTCAATCCTCCTCCTTGGTGATTTCAATATCCACATGGACTCCACTGACTCCACGCTAACCACTGACTTCACTGATTTACTCACCTGCTTTAACCTCACTCAACATGTCAACTTTCCTACCCATAACCGTGGTCACATTTTGGACCTTGTCTGCTCTACTGGACTAATTTTGCACCATCTCTCTGGCTCCGACCTCACTCTCTCTGACCACCTAGCCATCACTCTGACCATCAACATCCCCACCCCAGCACCAAGGCATTATCGCACTATCAACTTCCGTAAGCTAAACGCTTTTTCACCTGCCTCATTCTCATCGACCCTCTCTGAAAAAATGTCCACTTCTCCCTTCGTTGACCTCCACACCCCTTCTGACCTCACTGACTACTACAACCACACTCTCTCTTCCTGCCTTGACCAAATTGCGCCTATAAAAACCAAAACAGTTTCTTTCACCCATTCTGCTCCCTGGTTTACCCCTGAGCTCCGCCTAATGAAAACTCGTGCTCGCCAACTTGAAAGACTCCGCAATAAAACAGGTCTCACAGTTCACTCCCAGGCCTACAAGGACCACATACAACACTATAAAGATGCCCTCTCCCGCGCCCGCTCCGCCTACTACTCTCAAATTATCCACTCTGGCTCCGGAAACCCAAAAGCACTCTTCTCTACAATAAACAAACTCCTCAGCCCCCTGAACACCACCACCCAGTCATTCACAATAGACAACTGCATCTCCTTCCTTTCATTCTTCCAACGCAAAATTGAAAACATCTACAACAGCTTGACCACCGCCGCACCCGCTCCCCCTCAAACCACCTGCCCCCCCTTATCCTGCCATCCCCTGTCTCAATTCTCCCCAGTCTCCCCTACTGACCTCTCTGAACTCCTCATCGGAATGAAAACTGCCACCTGCACTCTTGACCCCATCCCCTCCAGCTTTGTCAAGGCCTCCCTTCCTGCTCTTTCTCCACTTATCATTGCAACAATAAACTCCTCCCTGTCTACAGGCATCGTCCCACCATCCCTCAAAATTGCTGCTGTTACCCCCATTCTGAAAAAACCTGGACTAAACCCTGACACCCTAAACAACTTCAGACCCATCTCCAACCTACCCTTTCTGTCAAAGGTTTTGGAACGCGCTGTAGCCACTCAACTCAAGCATCACCTCTCTGCCAATAACCTGTATGAAACATTCCAATCCGGATTCCGGTCCAACCACAGTACTGAAACTGCTCTCCTCAAAATCACCAACGACCTTCTCCTCTCCTCTGATGCTGGCAACCTCAACATTCTCATCCTCCTCGACCTCAGCGCTGCCTTTGACACCATCGATCACACCATCCTCCTCACCCGACTTGAAACCACCTTTAACATTACCGGCACTGCCCTCTCTTGGATTAAATCATACCTCTCTGACAGACGTCAGTTCATCTCCATCAATAACTGCAAATCCCCCACTGCTCCCCTCCCCCAAGGTGTCCCCCAAGGTTCAGTTCTTGGCCCCCTCCTCTTTATCCTTTACCTGTCCCCCCTCGGTCACTTAATCCGCCGTCATGGTCTCCAATTCCACTGCTTCGCCGATGACATCCAGCTTTTCATCTCCACCAAGTCCATCTCCACCGCCACCCACTCTATCCTGACAAACTGCATCACTGAAATAAAATCCTGGCTTCAAATCAACTTCCTCAAACTTAACTGTGATAAATCTGAAATAATCATCATTGGCCCAAAAACGCTCACCAAGTCCACCCATAACTTTGCCCTCAACATCGACGGTTTCCCAGTGTCCACCTCCCCTCACATCCGGAATCTTGGCATCATCTTTGACCAAACCCTCTCCTTCGACAAATACACTAAACAGATCACAAAGACAGCCTTCTTCCACCTGAAAAACATCGCCCGTCTCCGTCCATCCCTCTCCTCTGTGGCTGCAGAAACCCTCATCCACGCCTTCATCACTTCCCGTCTGGACTACTGCAATAGCCTCCTTTATGGTTCACCCTCAACAATCACCAATAAACTCCAATACATTCAGAACTCCGCTGCCCGTCTACTCACCCATTCCCGGACCCGTGACCACATCACCCCCGTCCTTTACAAGCTTCACTGGCTCCCCATCTCCCAGAGAATCCAGTACAAAATCCTCCTCTTGACCTACAAAGCCCTCCATAACCTGGCCCCATCCTACCTGGCTGACCTCCTCTCCAGACACACTCCCACCCGCAACCTCCGCTCTGCTGGTACCAACCTCCTGACCCCCCCCATCCGGACCAAATTTAGATCCTGGGGGGACAGGGCCTTCTCCATCGCTGCTCCCACCCTCTGGAACTCGCTACCTCACACCATCAGAGACTCCTCCTCACTCACCACATTCAAAACATCACTCAAGACCCACCTGTTCAACACTGCATTCAACATTTAACCCACAGCATCTAACCCCTGACTATCTCCTCTCCTTCGCCCTCCTTTGTGCTTTGAATATTTCCCTATTGATTCTTCTTTTTTTGCAATTGTCTTTATGTTTTGCTATGCGTTATGTTTTGCACTCTGTCAAAGCGTCTTTGGGCTTCCTGAAAAGCGCTATATAAAATAAATGCATTATTATTATTATTATTATTACAACACGCAGGGATACGGTGTACCTATTCTAACCAGGGTACACACCTGGAGTATATTTATATATATATATATATATATATGTATATTTATATATATGTATATTTATATATAATATGTATATTTATATATATGTATATTTATATATATTGTTACAGACGTGGCTTGGATGTTATTTACCGAGCGGTTTTATGGTATGACCACGTCTGCACAAGTTACCCGATTGTGCCCGAACGTTGACGAATCGCGCTATGCTAGACCAATGAAGGAAAAAGAAGACACACGGCTGGAATTAATACGACACGACACCAGGGATACGGTTCTCAAAGGTTGTTATTACAATAATGCGGAAGGTTTAGATTACAGGGACAAGAGGGAAACATAGGAAGGTGGGCACTTAAACACACTTATATTAACCCCAACAGACGACAAATAAACGGGACAAGGCTCACTCACACGGGGTTTGATTGCAACGAAAGCGGGTAGCGATCGCTCCAGGTGCACCTGGGCTCAGGGCAGGATCACGTACGGTCCAGTTTAAGAGATGCGGTGGAGGTATTGCAGCGCTCGAGGGGTGGCGACTTCTCTCTCCAGGCTGGGGGCGCATCTGACGTCACATCCGGCGCGGGGCCGCGTATATCCGGCGGGGAGTGACACGCCCTCGGCTCGTTAGCTCCGCCCCAGATGGAATCGGCACGTTGCTTCTCATTGGGTGCGTGGGGGGGTTACTGGCTCCGCCCCTGACGAGGAGCTGACAGCCAGCCCCTTCGGGGTAACGCCGTGGAGCGTATGGTCATGGCGGGTAACCGAGCCGGTGTGAGGACGCACACTCCCCGCCCCTCTGTTGTTGTAGTCGTAGTTGTAGTTGTAATTGTTGTTGTAGTTGTTGTTATTGTTGTTGTTTGGGGAAGAAGATGGGAGGAGGTATGGGAAAGGTCCTAAACTCACTACTGATGCCATATAATCACATTCTGGTGCAACGAAGAGTCATAATTAATGGAAACGAGGCCTTAACTGACATAGATTAAGAATAACTAGGAAGATGTCCGAAAGTTGGCTACGTGTGGTGCGGTGGACCTGGGCACGACATTTAATGGGGGAATAAGGGGAAGGTCGGCTCTACTGATTGTTATTTACATGCAATGGGACTAGGGAATGGGGGATTGGGGAAAGTTGGGGAGTATTGGAGAAAATAGGGGAATATTTACAAGCGGATATGGAGGCCAAATTCCATATTCGCAACATTGCACCCTTCTCTACCCTCGGGGCGTCCCGACCCGATAAATTTTTACCTACTTTAGTGTGGCACGCAATGTAGTTCCCTCTACTATTAACTCTACCCTGAGTGCGACAGTTTTACAGATATTCACAAATGAGTAAATATGTCCCCCTGCGACGTTGCACCCTTCTCCTCACAGAAACACACCCACAGGATAACCGAATCCGGAAAGAATTCTCAAACTAAACATACAGCCGGTAGGGAGCATTATTTACAAGACTACGCTGCTATTTACACTACGATCCAGGACCTGTTTTTGGAGGAACACATGCAGATGTTATGCATAGAGAGAGCGCGCTTGCCAACATCGATACACCAACCCACGAGTGCTCTGTGGCCGACGGCCTTTAATAACGTGCAGAGCACCCTGTCCCAGCATCAAAAGCACCACCCCACCGCCAATCGGTGCAGTCACCATTGTTCATTGGAATAAAAATAAACTCGACAACCCCTAACCCTGCAGGTGTCTCTTGCTCTTCGTGTGGCCTTCAGTGGTGTTAATTAACAGTGGTTCACCTTTATGGCATAGGTGCCACGTTGATCCATAGGTCCATCCCCGGGTGGTGCTTGGCCGCAAACGAACTGCGGTCCATTGTGGGTGGCCACAAACATTGCGGTCCATATGGTGTATCGATCCCGGCAGCAAACAGCGAAAGTGCAGGCCCACAACTGCGCAGCCAGCACCTCTCTCTCCTCTCTCTCTACCCCAAAGCCAGATCCTCGGAGGTGGGAGACAAAAGAAGAAACAAGTGAGTAAGGTGGTAAGGGCGCAAAAGTGCACGTAATGTAAGGTGATGCACACTGGGGGCACATGGGAACCAGGTGAGACAGGTACGTTCCTATCGTACGCCCCCCCCCACCAGGTAACCTACATGGCCCCTCCCTTACCCCTTACTGCATCCACAAAACACAACACTACCCATAAACATCTACTTTACAAATCGACAAACATCCCTACTGTCTTCCCCGTTCCTCCCATAAACCAAATTCGTCTTCTCTCCCTCCTAACCAATCAATTTTGCCATTTTCAACTCTCATCAAAATTTGCCATTTTCAACTCAACATCAAAATTTGCCATTACCAATTCATCATCAGTCCCTCCTAGGGAGGGAGAGATGGAATCACCCCAATGTCTCATCCACGTCGTGATGCGTCTCACAAATCCACACAGCAATCTCATTTCCTGCAACAAAACCAAGAAAACACAGGTGTGGAGTCATCATCATCACCACAGGTAAGTGGCTGCGTATGGTGCGACAGGTTCATCAATCCTAACTATCTCCTAAATGACTTTAACAACTTTACACTACCCGGGGGCTTTCTCCGGCCAAACCATTGGCCCTCTTACACTATGGGTTCTAAAAACCAATTCCCATTGGCCAAACTGTGGTGCTCTTCAATTTGGGGTCTCACTCCCCCGATTCATCTCCCGGTGCCCTCGTACAATTTCTGGGCTGCGACGTGTACCTCTCCCAGTGGGTCTACCCACCTGCACCCCTCCACCACTGCAGTTGCCTCCGAGCTTACCTGCTCCTTACCCTAACCTATCTACCTGGGGAAGGCCCTCTGGCGCTCTCCCCACTCCGTGCCCTCTCTGGCACTGGGCTGCCCGATCCACACCCGGGATCCTCAGGCACCCACTCACAACTACCGGCTCCCAGAGCCCACCTGCGGCCTCACCTGGCCGACATCCTCACAGTGGTGGAGTGCCCAACCAACTACACACACTAACAGGCTACACGCCCAGCCATTTCCACAACACTAATGCACCCATCCACAACACCATTCTGCCACCGCACCACAAATGCCAATATCCAACCACAATTTACCTGCACCCTCTACCTAATACTTACACTACCCGCCCCGGGTACTCGTGAAAGGGGTCCACTCTTCCCCCATCCACACCTTCGCACCACGCACACCACTCCATACCACTTACTCCAACTCTCTCCACACACCTGTACTTGCACACCTGTGCTCTCACACTTGGTGCCACCTGCACCCTTCTCTCCCCAAGCGCATTCGCGCTGATCCACAACACTCACTACTCATACACTGCTCCACACACCTGTCCAGATGCACACCTGTGCAATCACACCTGTTCAATTCTTACAAACACGGCATCATCTCAGCTAACTACTCCCTTCTGAAACTTGCGCTTCCCAGTCGTCCCTTTAAACTATTGCGCTCCCACGTCATTATCATCCATACTAATCTACCTGCGTCCCCACTACAGGTATCAGTCACTAACTAAACTTAACGTTACCTAATGTCATCTTCGCTAGATCCCTACACACAATATCCTAACCCACCCGGGCTAGTTTTCACTGCCATACACCCCATAAGCTATTGCTCCTTTGCCCCCACATGGGAAGGATGGTGGATTTGCCATCCCACCACATCGGGGGTCTCTCACTACCAATTTTGCACATCAAATTTCAACAAATCAAAAATTTGGCCAATCACTGCCCATCATCTGCCAATCACTACTGCCAATCCTTTGCCAATCATCAAATTTTGTTTTTCTCTAATTTTGGGTCCAAAACACTAACCTCATCACCCAGTCTACTCACTAATGCCTCTCGGTGCGCCAATTCCTGTCCAAAGCCCGGCTTCGTAAAGCCAAGCAATGGATGCTGGTTGTTTTGTGCCAGCGGCTGGCTGCATCCTGCCTTCGGTGCAGGGAAGGAGGTTTACCCGGCCCGAGATCCCACGCATCACCTCGGCGTGGAGCCATCCAATGTCCCGATCTCGACCTGCCGGCACGTCTCAACAAAAAGTGGTCGCCATGACGACCCTTTCTATCGGGCTGCCAGCTCCGCCTAGTGGAGCACGGACGCGGCCGTTCAAAGCGAGGCCCGGCACGCACCGAGGGCCCGCTTCGGCTAAAAGTCGACCTAACCTCTAACCTGGTTACCGTCGATGCTTCACCTGGACGCTTACACCCCGCAGCCCGTTCCTTGCTCACACATCCAGCCGTGCCCATGCTCCTCGTACCTTTCCTTACACACCCAGGTACACTCATTCCACTCACAGCCTTGGTCACACACCTGACCACCGAACATTTTGGCACACATTCGTTCGTAGCACACCTCACCAAAACACCTCTTCGCGCCCCCTCCTCGGTCACCTCCTCTGTGACAATCACAGGTGTGCCCTCATTCGCACACCCAACCACGTGCCTCACCACCAACTCCAGCGTGCATTCCCACTCACGCTCTACCATTCCAGGTGTGCATCCTTCCATCCCAGGTGTACATCCTCGCTCACCTGTCACAACTAACTCACGCTCCATGTCACTCTCACTACTTTCACCTCCATTCTTGACAGCGCACTCACCCTTACTCTTGACAGCGCACTCTTTCCTCGTGCACCTGTCCGTCACACACCTTTCTCGCGCACACTCTTGCGTTACACCCTCTGTAACACTCACCACAGGTGGACACTCTTCCTTACTTCTGACAGCGCACTCTTTCCTCGTGCACCTGTCCGTCACACACCTTTCTCGCGCACACTCCTGCGCACACTCTCCCGTCACACCCTCTGTAACACTCACCACACCGCGCTCCCATGTGCTCCCTCGCACACACGCTACGACCGACTCACTCTCGCCAGCACACTCACTCCTTGGTACACACTTTTTCCTCACACACCCCAGAGTCGGACTTTCTTGCACACCTCCATTTTCGCACACCAGACCTGTCGCACACTTCACCCACGGCCTCTCACGAACACCCGGGTCCATCTCGACCCCCAAGCTCCTTAAATCCCCTGGCGCATCATACGCACGACCATATTGGTCACCACTTACACCGGGTCCTCTTCCTCTTCGCTTCTCCTCCATCACCTGCGAATCCCTCATCCGGTTAATGAGCACATCACGATCCAAACACAGACTTTGGACCAATTCTTTTATCTCCTCTTTTATCTCCTTGTTATCCCCTCTCCGTCGCTTCTTAATTTCGCTCACCCCTTCTTCCACTTCTTCTAATTTGTGCCTCACCTCTTTTATTCCCCGGTACGTCTCCTCAAGCTCATCCTCCAAGGCTACCTTGACCGTTTCCATGTGCGTCCTCACCTGCCGGTCCTTCGTCTCCATTACCTCTATCACCTCGTCCAACCTCGTTGTCAGTCCCTCACGTACCATCTGACATTCCCTCTTTGTCGCTATCAAGTCGTTTTGTGTCGCTTTTAAACCTCCTAATACCGCAGTGTTCCTTTGAACCTGCTCCACTAACTCCGTTTGTCCCACCGTCAGCTGCTCCACCTCCTGCGTCAGGTCCTCTATGCCCCCTTGTAACTTTACAGTCCCCTTTCTCACCTCCTTCTCCATGTGCTCCTTACAGTGCCTCACCTCCTCGCGCACTCCTCCGACCTCCTCACTCACTCCTCTTCTGATCTCCTCTCCCATCACTTGCATCTCCTGCCCAGATGCCACCCTCATCTGCTCCATTTCCTCCCTGTGAGCATCCAGTTTGGTTTCTACCCCCATTCTGACCCCCTCTATCTGCTGCTCCATTTGTTTAACTTCCCTTTCCGCTTGGTCCCTCATGTCCCTCAATTTGCCTTCCATACTGTTTTCTAACCCCTCTAACCCATTTTTCACTCCCTCTATTTGATTCTCTTGAGCGGCCATTCTGTTTTCTACCCCCGTTAACCCATGTTTCACTCCCTCTATCTGATTCTCTTGAGCGGCCATTCTGTTTTCTACCCCCGTTAACCCATGTTTCACTCCCTCTATCTGATTCTCTTGAGCGGCCATTCTGTTTTCTACCCCCGTTAACCCATTCTTTACTTCTTTTATCCCGTTGTCTAACCCCTCAAATTTCTTTTCTAATCCCTCACCGGTACCCCTCATTTGGCCCTCCAATCGCTCACCCTGAGCATCCATCCGGTTCCCCATTACCCCCATTTGCTCACTCTGAGCATCCATCCGGCCCTCCAATCGCTCACTATTCTGGGCCATAAGGGCCTTCATTTGTATGAAAAAAAGGCCCCAATCCATCGGGGGCGCTGCCACGGTCGCTGGCGCGGTGATCAGCGAGGCGCCATTTTGCGCGCCCGCTTCTTCGTGCGTGACGGCGCTATTTTGCGAACCTGCCGCCCTCACTGCTTCGCTCTCCTCCTGTCCCTCATTTTGGTCCTGGATCGACCCTACCTCACTCTCCTTTACCGGACCCCAGCTGTCTTGATCCGCCATAGCGCGACTTTCAAAATTCGGTTTTTATTTTTTATTTTCGTAAAACAAATTCAAATTTCGCCGTTATAATTTCGCGCGGGAAACGCGCTCCGAATCGATTCGGTCGAGCGCCGTACGCGCTCCGGCTCGATTTTCCCTCCCAAAATTTGGGCCTAATAAATTTAGTCCCGGGTTCGAATTCCACTCCTCGACACCAATTGTTACAGACGTGGCTTGGATGTTATTTACCGAGCGGTTTTATGGTATGACCACGTCTGCACAAGTTACCCGATTGTGCCCGAACGTTGACGAATCGCGCTATGCTAGACCAATGAAGGAAAAAGAAGACACACGGCTGGAATTAATACGACACGACACCAGGGATACGGTTCTCAAAGGTTGTTATTACAATAATGCGGAAGGTTTAGATTACAGGGACAAGAGGGAAACATAGGAAGGTGGGCACTTAAACACACTTATATTAACCCCAACAGACGACAAATAAACGGGACAAGGCTCACTCACACGGGGTTTGATTGCAACGAAAGCGGGTAGCGATCGCTCCAGGTGCACCTGGGCTCAGGGCAGGATCACGTACGGTCCAGTTTAAGAGATGCGGTGGAGGTATTGCAGCGCTCGAGGGGTGGCGACTTCTCTCTCCAGGCTGGGGGCGCATCTGACGTCACATCCGGCGCGGGGCCGCGTATATCCGGCGGGGAGTGACACGCCCTCGGCTCGTTAGCTCCGCCCCAGATGGAATCGGCACGTTGCTTCTCATTGGGTGCGTGGGGGGGTTACTGGCTCCGCCCCTGACGAGGAGCTGACAGCCAGCCCCTTCGGGGTAACGCCGTGGAGCGTATGGTCATGGCGGGTAACCGAGCCGGTGTGAGGACGCACACTCCCCGCCCCTCTGTTGTTGTAGTCGTAGTTGTAGTTGTAATTGTTGTTGTAGTTGTTGTTATTGTTGTTGTTTGGGGAAGAAGATGGGAGGAGGTATGGGAAAGGTCCTAAACTCACTACTGATGCCATATAATCACATTCTGGTGCAACGAAGAGTCATAATTAATGGAAACGAGGCCTTAACTGACATAGATTAAGAATAACTAGGAAGATGTCCGAAAGTTGGCTACGTGTGGTGCGGTGGACCTGGGCACGACATTTAATGGGGGAATAAGGGGAAGGTCGGCTCTACTGATTGTTATTTACATGCAATGGGACTAGGGAATGGGGGATTGGGGAAAGTTGGGGAGTATTGGAGAAAATAGGGGAATATTTACAAGCGGATATGGAGGCCAAATTCCATATTCGCAACAATATGTATAGGCCTATTTATATATATGTATATATACAGTCACGTGAAAAAGTAAGTACACCCCATGTAAAGTTGTGACTTTTTCAACATATTTCAACATGCAGCTATTTTATCTTCATTTCAACAATATTGATAGATAAAGGTGATATAATATAACAAATATCACGAAACATTTACATTTTGTAGTCCATTGTATAATTTAAATAAACATAAATGCAAATTCTGCATGTGGAAAAAGTAAGTACACCCCTACATTTATCACTACTTCAAATACCTAAAATTAGAATCAGGTGCACCAGCTCAGGTGCAAATGATTAGAACATTATTAGAGAGGATCTTGGAGGAACCTGTCTTCTTTAAACCTCAGACATTTAGGTTGGTTTGCTCTTTGTTGTTGAAGTGTGCATCGTCACCATGCCTAAATCAAAAGAGCTCTCTGAGGCTTTCAGAAAAAAGGTTGTAGATGCCTACGAGTCTGGGAAGGGATTTATAAAGATTTCCAATTAATTTGAAATCAATCATTCGACTGTCCGGAAGATCATCTACAAGTGGAGAAGATTCCAAACAACTGCCAACTTGTTCAGTCCAGGCCGCCCCAGCAAGTTCAGCCCAAGAGCAGACCGCAAGATGCTGAAAGTATTCTCTAAGAACCCCAGAATGTCATCACGGGACCTACAGGTAGCTCTTGCCACTGTTGATGTCAAAGTGCACGAGTCTACCATTAGAAAGAGGCTGCACAAATTTGATCTACATGGGAGGTGTGCCAGGAGGAAACCTTTGCTGTCCAGAAAGAACATCAGGGCAAGACTAAAGTTTGCCAATGAACACATAGGCAAAGACCAGCACTTATGGAGCAATGTGCTCTGGACAGATGAGTCAAAGGTAGAGCTATTTTGCCACAGTTCCAGAAGACATGTTTGGCGAAAACCAAAGACAGCATTTGACCACAAGAACCTGATACCAACTGTAAAGCATGGTGGTGGAAATATTATGGTTTGGGGCAGCGTTGCTGCATCAGGGCCTGGGCAGCTCACCATCATATAATCCACGATGAATTCTTCATTGTTCCAGAGGGTGCTTGAGGATAATGTGAGGCCATCTGTCGGAAAGTTGAAGCTCAACCGAAGGTGGACCTTGCAACATGACAATGACCCTAAACATACCAGTAAATCCACCAAGGAATGGCTGAAAAGAAAGAAATGGAGGGTTCTGGAATGGCCAAGTCAAAGCCCGGATCTAAATGCCATCGACATGTTGTGGGGGGATTTGAAACGAGCTGTGCATGCAAGAAACCCCTCAAACATCGCACAGCTGAAAGAATTCTGCATGGAGGAGTGGGCAAAAATTTTTCCCAGTCGATGTCAGAGACTGGTAGACAGTTATAAGAAATGCCTACTTGAGGTTATTTCTGCCAAAGGGGGCAATACCACCTATTAGAGCCAAGGGTGTACTTACTTTTTCCACATGCGAAATTTGCATTTATGTTTATTTAAATTATACAATGGACTACAAAATGTAAATGTTTCATGATATTTGTTATATTATATCACCTTTATCTGTCAATATTGTTGAAATGAAGATCAAATAGCTGTATGTTGAAATATGTTGAAAAAGTCAAAACTTTACATGGGGTGTACTTACTTTTTCACGCGACTGTATATGTATAGGCCTATTTATATATATGTATATTTATTTTTATATATATGTATTTATATATTTATATATATGTAGATTTATATATATGTAGATTTATATATATGTATATTTATATGTATATTTATATATATATATATATATATATATATATATATATATATATATATATATATATATGTATAGATATATGTATATATTTATGTATATATATATATATATATATATATATATGTATATATATTGTTATGAATTTGGTAATGCAACATCTAGAGCTAGGTAGATCTGAATAGGTAGGTATTCGGCTGTCGTGACAGGGACTCTACATGTAATAAGTTATTGATGTTCAGGCGGTTGTCGGGGTAAGATGTATGAGTGTGGATCTACCTGGAGGTCCGAGTGTTAAATAGTGAGGGATTAAAGGTAACGCCCCTGTGAGTATCACCTAGTAATCAAACCTTTGTCCTTTATGGCACTGCAAACCACATAAACATTAGTTAGGTCCTTAGCGCAACATTAAATAATCCCCTTTCCCTGACAAGGACTTCGTATTAAATTGACAGGAAACCAGGTCAAAAACACCACCACAATTGGCCGCCACCGTGTACACCTCCAAAGGCCTACAAACCTGGCCGGCACGTGTTATGCCAGGACCGCGGGGTCACGGACGGGAGATGTCAGGAGTCGCGGGAGGCTTTGATTGGCTGAGGAGTGCGCAATGTGACGTCATCGGCCACCAATATAGGCGACGGTCGGACGCCATTTTCAGGAGTTGTTGAGTCTCTCTGAGCAGACGCGGGCAGTTGAGTTGAGTCGCAAGCCAGTTGAGTTGAGTTCGTGGCAGGCACTGGCAGACGCAGGCAGGCACCAGAGAGTTGAGCGGTGGTGGAGAGTTGGAGAGGACACGCCATTCCAGTCGCAGTTCGAGTGCAGTTCGGGTTGTAGGGAGTCGCAGGAGACACACGAGAGCACACCCAGTTGGCACTGAGCAGTTCGTTGGCACTTGGCTGCCAGCACTCCCGCGTCGAGTCGAGTGGAGTTGAAAGGAGTCCTTCCTGTCCCTGGTCAAGTGGAGCCGCTGGCCTGCGTCGGACGCGTGGTGCTTGGAGCGAGGGGCCTCGTGGTGTGCGATCGGGCCGGAGGGAGCGGTGCTGGACACCAACAATACAAGACGACAAAGACAGATAAGCCCGATCTCCGCGTATATTTTGAACGACGGGACGTGTTGTTTTCGTGATTAATCTCCCTCGTTTGTGTTTGCGGTCAGTCGTGTGGGGACGTCCCGATTTAGGTTTATTAGAATTATTAGATTTACCGGCGGGCTTTTTCACTGGCTTTACTTTTCCTAATAAACCCTTATATTACTTTTTGTACATAATATCTGAACGCAGTTTTCCTGGGTGTTTGATTTTAATAGATAAGGTTGCGGAGCCTTCGCTGCGCCCCGCCATTCCGCGCGTTGGTGTTGAACTTGAGTCCGCCATTGAGTGTTCGCCTCGGGAGTTAAAGTCTCGCAAATCGGTCATCCGTAACTGTGGTGTTAATCACGGTTACGCGACAAGTGGTGTCAGGAGTGTAGGATTTGAACCCGTCGGACAAATTTTTTTTGTCCGCGGGGCGACATCGACACGGTCGGGCGTACATTGCGCCCGACGTTCGAACGCAAAATTGTTATAGGCGAGGCGGAGAAATTTAGTAATCAATTGGGCATACGGAGCGCGATATCGCGTCTTCGTCAAATTTAAATTGTTTCAGGAATTATTAAAATAAATACGCGCACGGGAAACAATCTTCCGGAAAGCGGATGTCGGAAATTGATGAGATGGAAGTACGCAGCGAGGCCTCCGTCAGCGTCGGGAGTGAGCCGGAAATAGGGGAATTAGATGCAGAGGTGAGCCTTGGAACCTCCCTCGTCCCGAGCACCAACTTATCCCCCTCCCCCACCGGGGAGTCGGGAGTAGTAGGAACGGCCCCGACAACCGACCAGATGTTGGGTCAATTGCTTCGAAAAATGGAGTCCCAGGGGAAGGAATGGAGGGAAGGAATGAAGGAAATGAGTGATCGATTGAGTAGTAAACTTGCGGGTTGGCAATGGGAATGGCAGCGGGGGGAAGCTAGATTGGGAACAGGAGAGGGTACGGCCCATGCAGATGTGCATGTTGCTCACGAGCAGGGAATTGCACCGGGAATGGCAAAATTGGGAATTGCACAGGGAATGGCAATTGAAGTAAATGGGGAGACTGCAGGTGCAGAGGTGGACGGGGAATGTCCACAGGTGGATGGGGAATGTGTACAGGTAGATGGGGAATGCCTGCAGGTAAACGTGGAGGGTCCACAGGTGAGCGGGGAAGGAAATTTGGAATGTGAGAGTTGTAATGGGGAATGTTTCCCACATTCTGGCCTGGTTGTTTATCGGGACCGTGTGGATGTCACAACACCCCAACCGGGGGATGAATTTGGAATTGTGCAGCACCAGGGCGGTGGTGCGGAGCAAGAGGGGGTAGAGTTTTTGGGGGTCCGTGCAATGGAGCCGGACCAGGTATTTATTGGGGATATTGATCAAAGCCTGGCGGGGCCAGGAATGATTTCTAATGATGATGATGAGGATGATTTGATCCAGCGGCTGGAGACCTGTGACAGTCCCATGGAGGTAGAGCTTGTTCGGGCCCAAAGGAGTCTGGGGGAAGAGGTGAGTTGGTCCGAGGAGGTGGTTGGAATGACCGAGGGGACGCTCACTGTACACTGCTATTTGGAAACAGAGGCTCCAAAATTGGACAACCAGTTGGGGGAGTGTGTTGGCTCCGGGCTGGATTTGGATCTTGGAGGATCGGGAGATAGAGCTTCTGGAGATTTGGTCCCTGTAGGGAATTTGGATCAACTGCAGGGAGGGGCAGAACAACCGGTGGTAGAGGTTGTTCCCTGCAGCTGCGGAATGGCAGTGGGAATGAAAATTTGTAAAATAAAATTACAATGGGAAATTGATTTGGAGCAGCCATGGTGGGGATTGGTCCCCGGGCTGCGGGATTTGGACATGGAGAGGTCATGGGTGATGGCCTCGGGCAAAAGTTGCCCCTTTCAAAATTTGGGTATGCCGGCCAGCTGGGGGGCTGTGATGGCGAGATTTGGACGTGGGGTCCAGCCTTGGGTGTCGAGGTACGACCTGGGTCCCACGGGGGGTCTGGTGGAGTGTGGCGTCCCTTGTCCGTCGGGGCGCCGTCCGAGCTGGTGGCTCGGGCCGGCAGGGTCACCGGACCCTGGTGGGGGTTAAGACCTCCAGAGGGGTCCGAGGTGGTTTCTCAAGCCTGGGATGGCAAATATTGAGGACCACTAGGGGGAGGTGTTGTGGGTCGCGCTTTGGTGGTGGCACTGCGGACGGCCAACTTGGGACTGATGTGGTGACCACCCGGGCATGCGGCCTGGCACTCTCCTCCAGGGACTCTGGGACAACCAGCATGTGGTGACCTGGCATGGTGGTTGGTCTATGGACGCGGGTCAAACCGAATGGACAGGGATGGAGATAGCCTGCCGGACAACCATTGGGGCATCTGTGGAACGTGATGGTGTGAGCGACCTTCCACAGATGCTCCGTTGTGATTTATGGACTCTCGGGTTGGGAAGAGAGCCATGGGGATGTGAATCGGGAGATGTGTAACGACGAGCCGAGCATATGGGCCATGCTCGGCTGGCATGTGTATGGCAAAGCATCCTTCTTTGGTGAGGTGAGTGAAATGTGACAAATGGTTGGCATGGGTAATCTGTGGGTTAGATGCAAATTTAAGGGTGGATTTTGAAATGCCATGGTGGACACTGTACAGTGACGCCATTATTGATCCAGGTGTGTAGACCAAAGTGTTGGAGGCTGTGATGAAATTAATAGGGTAGCAAGACACAGCTTTCAACTGGTTGCGGGGGCAACTGTGCTGATATTTGGGACGCGGGATGATGGGGATGTAGTTGTGTAGCCTGAGGGTCAACGTGGTGCTGTGCGTGTCCGAGGTGTGTGGACCATGTCTTCTGGGTGGGTCTCCTGGTGGAGCATGGCTGTTGACTGGACCTTGGTGTGGTCAAGTGTGGGTGAGCACTGGGGGGCTGCAGTTCTGTAGTCGGACTGGGGGATGATGGGGAGGTGCAGGGGACGTGGCTGTAGGGATGCCACGCACTGCGACCGTGCCCCCCAGGGCCGAGGTTGTGTGTGCGGTAGTGTGTGTTTTGGCAGCAAGTGCTCACCACATTGGCCAGCTGGGGCTGCTGCAGCTGTGTTCCTCGCAGGGGGGGCCGAAGGATGGATGGTGGGTCGCACCCTTATGGACACTCATGGGCCATGTTGGCGTTTTGACTGCTCACCTTGTCCCGGTGACCCTTGCACGGTAGAGGTGCAGAGCTGTCGTGGCCACAGGTAGTTGTGTAGTGATGATCACCGTTGGATGCGGAGCCACATACCTGCCAGTGTAGTGGGGACAAAAGAGAAATTTGGAAGTATTTGGTAGGCCCAATGTGAAATTTTGGGATTGTGAAGGGTGGATGACACCCTTGAACCTGACCAACCTGCAACTACCTGCACTTAAGGTGAGTGCTTTGAGGAGTACTGTCCCAGGCTTCAGGACTTGCTTTGGAAATTGGGGACATGTAAATTGGAGTTGGGAGGCGGGTGAGAGTGATGACATGGCCGGTGAGGGGATGGAATGGGAGCCACAGTGTCTTGTGGGTGGCGTATGTTTTTGTATTGTGGTTATGTGTTTTGATGTGGTCGTGAGAGTGGAACCTGGAGAGTGTGTGATGATTATTGGAGATAATGAGGGATGATAATTGTGCTTTTGGAAATGTACTTTTGGGAAGATGTGATGGTTTAAATGTGAACTGGGGGGATTTCACATATAGCAGGCCATGGCAAGCCTTGTAACACCTTTTACACCATCTATGAATTGTACTGAATTGTGCTGAGTTGTGTGGAGAATTGAATGGCAGCGGGGGAGGAAGTGTGTTTTGGGGACCATGGGTGGGGAAGGTGTGTGTGTCCGCAGGTACAGAGCAAGCTCTGAGGAGCGATGCCTGCGGGCCCCCCTCTGCGGCAATTACCCCTGGCAGCCGGTGGTAACTGGAAATTGGAGCTCGTCGGTGGAGGGTCTGGTTGGGCGCCGCGGGGTGAGGAAGTCCCCCGGTGACCCGTGTTGCTGCGCGAAAGCAGGAGGCAAAGGAGCCTGGTGTGTGTGGAGACCCTCACCGGCGAGGTAACGGCGGAAAGGGGCTGTTGGGCTGTCATGGGGCCAAGAGGTAAAGGGGGGGGGGGGCAATGAACTTGTAAGTCGGTTGACTTGTTTTTGGGACTGCGGGCACCACAGCCTGATGCGCCCCCACCATCTTTTTGTGCGGTACCTCCCCGCTGCCTAGTTGAGGAATGCACACACACGTGAATGACATCAATGCCATGGTCCTGCAGGGGGGTGTATTGAAGAAGAACCTTATTGATTTTTGAAATGCCTTGATGACCTATGGAATGAGAATGAGTGGTTAAGGGGTCTGTGTAGCATGAATGTGGGCGAAATCCACCGAGCCGTGTCACTCACCTGTAACATCTGGACAGGGCCGTGGAAAATTTAGGGGGATGCATTGGGGATGGCCCCGCAGGTAAGGTTGTGTCTTGTGGCATCCACCGGGGGACGCGGTCTGTAGACCGGGGTATGTACAAAGGTTAGAGTTTTGAGTTTTGGAAAGATGGTTAAGTTTTGTGGTTAAGTTAGTGTTGTGTGTTGTTGTTTCCTCCCTCCACAGGAACAACGAAGAAGATGTACATACTTGCATGATGGTTAAGGGGTTCAGCATGTTAAGGAAGTGTAGGTAGGTAGTCCGACTCACTTCCCACAGCCCTTCCTGATTTATTTCGTAGGTTAATTAAGTGTGTGACAGTAAGTGTTAAGGCTGGAATGGTAGCCCTGCGGTGAACCTTGCAGGAGCTACGGTTCCAGGGGGGGGGC
The DNA here is from genome assembly GCF_964187855.1 of Myxine glutinosa. Taxonomy (NCBI): domain Eukaryota; kingdom Metazoa; phylum Chordata; class Myxini; order Myxiniformes; family Myxinidae; genus Myxine; species Myxine glutinosa. Next base: position 346,762,788 of record NC_136261.1, read on the forward strand.
TGTGTTATGAATTTGGTAATGCAACATCTAGAGCTAGGTAGATCTGAATAGGTAGGTATTCGGCTGTCGTGACAGGGACTCTACATGTAATAAGTTATTGATGTTCAGGCGGTTGTCGGGGTAAGATGTATGAGTGTGGATCTACCTGGAGGTCCGAGTGTTAAATAGTGAGGGATTAAAGGTAACGCCCCTGTGAGTATCACCTAGTAATCAAACCTTTGTCCTTTATGGCACTGCAAACCACATAAACATTAGTTAGGTCCTTAGCGCAACATTAAATAATCCCCTTTCCCTGACAAGGACTTCGTATTAAATTGACAGGAAACCAGGTCAAAAACACCACCACAATTGGCCGCCACCGTGTACACCTCCAAAGGCCTACAAACCTGGCCGGCACGTGTTATGCCAGGACCGCGGGGTCACGGACGGGAGATGTCAGGAGTCGCGGGAGGCTTTGATTGGCTGAGGAGTGCGCAATGTGACGTCATCGGCCACCAATATAGGCGACGGTCGGACGCCATTTTCAGGAGTTGTTGAGTCTCTCTGAGCAGACGCGGGCAGTTGAGTTGAGTCGCAAGCCAGTTGAGTTGAGTTCGTGGCAGGCACTGGCAGACGCAGGCAGGCACCAGAGAGTTGAGCGGTGGTGGAGAGTTGGAGAGGACACGCCATTCCAGTCGCAGTTCGAGTGCAGTTCGGGTTGTAGGGAGTCGCAGGAGACACACGAGAGCACACCCAGTTGGCACTGAGCAGTTCGTTGGCACTTGGCTGCCAGCACTCCCGCGTCGAGTCGAGTGGAGTTGAAAGGAGTCCTTCCTGTCCCTGGTCAAGTGGAGCCGCTGGCCTGCGTCGGACGCGTGGTGCTTGGAGCGAGGGGCCTCGTGGTGTGCGATCGGGCCGGAGGGAGCGGTGCTGGACACCAACAATACAAGACGACAAAGACAGATAAGCCCGATCTCCGCGTATATTTTGAACGACGGGACGTGTTATTTTCGTGATTAATCTCCCTCGTTTGTGTTTGCGGTCAGTCGTGTGGGGACGTCCCGATTTAGGTTTATTAGAATTATTAGATTTACCGGCGGGCTTTTTCACTGGCTTTACTTTTCCTAATAAACCCTTATATTACTTTTTGTACATAATATCTGAACGCAGTTTTCCTGGGTGTTTGATTTTAATAGATAAGGTTGCGGAGCCTTCGCTGCGCCCCGCCATTCCGCGCGTTGGTGTTGAACTTGAGTCCGCCATTGAGTGTTCGCCTCGGGAGTTAAAGTCTCGCAAATCGGTCATCCGTAACTGTGGTGTTAATCACGGTTACGCGACAATATGTATATATATATGTATATATATGTATATATATATGTATATATTTATGTATACGTATATATATATATATGTATATATATATATATATATGTATATATATGTATATATATGTATGTATATATATATATATATATATATATATATATATATATATATATATATATATATATATATATATATATATACATATATATATATATATATATATTTATTTACTAGCCGAAACCCGTGGAACATCCACAGAAGGGAGGATGTGGTGTATGGATAGAGTGTACCATTATGGATGGCATAGGGGATTTGCTTGTCCGAGTAAGAGTTAGGAAGAATGATGAGAATGAAGAGTGCGTATATGAACAACGATCGCCGACACCGGCACAAATGCATGCTCTGGATTGTCCACTTAGTGGACGGCTTGCTTCGCCTTCGCCCAGCAGACGCCAATATGATGGCGTCGTAAGATGGCGTCGTATCGGCAGTTAATTGGATGCTTTTGGGCCCCAACGTCGGCTAATTCAGATTTTTCGAGTATGGCTGTACGTGATAAACAAAGAGCGCGGTTCGTAGATCGTAAATCCATTAGTGCCGTGGGCATCGGGTCACTGGGTGCGGCGTAAAAGGGATAACAAAGTCGAGTCCTTACGCTATTATTATATAGATATATATATATTTATTTATATATATTAATTTATTTATTTATATATATTTATATATTTATTTATTTATATATATGGATATATATTTAATTATTTATATATATATATATATATATATATATATATATATATAATATATAATTATATGTATATATATATATATTTATACACATGCATTTTTATTTGCAGTGATCTCAGCCTGGTGTTGGTGTTGGCTTAGCGGTTAGGGTGCCGGCTTGGGATCCTAGGATCCTGGGTTCGAATCCCGGTCGATCGCTGAATTAAGGCCAGGGGGGTTGACTCAGCCTGTCATCCTTCCGAGGTCGGCAAATTGAGTACCAGCTTGCTGGGATGAATGATCCCGGTGTGTACCCCGGTTTAGAATAGGTACACCGTATCCCTGCGCATCGTAAGAGCGTGACCAAGGGTTGGCGTCAGGAAGGGCATCCGGCCATAAAAACATTGCCTCAAACAGGGAACCATGATTGTCATGGGGCCCGCAAGGCTAACCCCCGCTCTAGCAGGGAAAATGGCCTTAAAACGATCATTCATTCATTCAATCATTCAGCCTCATTGCAGTAAGTAAGGGACGAGTGGGAATCCGAATTTCCCCTCCTCCTCCAGGGGAGGAGCCCCCATGATCCGATATCGGAAAATCGAAGCCCTCGCGATTGTGCGGGTTACTGTCTTCTATTCATTTGTCATGTTCAAGTTTCAGAACAATCAGCCGGGTGATAAGCGAGCAGTAGCAAAAATAGGAAAACATTCACTGGACGGATGGACATCCACACATCACGACCCATTTTATAAGTTAATCTCTTTGAGTTTTGAGAGAGATGACTTAATAAATTTCAGGAACATCAGTAAACGAGATGACATTTAATAATGCAGAGCATTGCCGTGATGTTGTACATATATATATATATATATATATATATATATATATATATTATATATATATATATATATATATATATATATATATATATATATATATATATATATATATATATACTATATATATATATATATATATATATATATATATATCTATCTATCTATATATATAAAGTAGAGTTGGCCTCTGTGTCTGTATCCTGATCTATCTATGATCTCTAAGATCTCGAGAACCCGTGACGGATTTGCGAGCGGAAAAGTACTGTTCGACTCGGGATGGTCCCAGGAATGTCACGGAGACATAAACATTTAAAAAATTTCGGGTTTTAAAATTAGCGTATTATTAGCACTAGCAGAAGAGAGAGGGATTCGAAGGGAGGAGCGCAGCGCTTCTAGCGCTTCTGACTACAGCACACTCTAAAATTAAAAAAACTCGTCGGGTCTACAATCTCTAAGATCTCGAGAACCCGTGGACGGATTTGCGAGCGGAAAGTACTGTTCGACTCGGGATGGTCCCAGGAATGTCACGGAGACATAAACATTTATAATCACTTGCTAGCGAATAAATAATAACGCATAAATACCTTTCAGCAGCGCGTAAAATAATCTTTCGTTTCAAGTCACTCTCACAGAATAGCTTTCCGGAAATGACGGGTCGAAGTGGTCGAGCTGTTAGCATGACGCCTTATCTTTTCAGAGTCCGGGGTTCGAATCACCCCTCTGACATTTATTTTTCGCTTTTATCACGTCCTTTCCCGCACAATTTTTGGGACAGATCCCGTTGAGTGTTTTATTAAAGTTATTGTTTTGTCATTTTCTTATTGTTTTCATGTTTATTTGGCTTGAAACAAAAAAATTATGCCGCCGTTAGGCGTTTATGACATCCGATCATAATGCAGCTAATTAGCTTCTAAAAAACCAAGAGTCTGCCGTCTATCTATATATACTAAGTAGAGTTGGTCCTGATCTATGTATCTATGATCTCTAAGATCTCGAGAACCCGTGGACGGATTTGCGAGCGGAAAGCTACTGTTCGACTCGGGATGGTCCCAGGAATGTCACGGAGACATAACAATTAAAAAAATTTCGGGTTTTAAAACTTAGCGTATTATTAGCACTAGCAGAAGAGAGAGGGATTCGAAGGGAGGGAGCGCAGCGCTTCTAGCGCTTCTGACTACAGCACACCTTAAAATTAAAAAAACTTCGGGTTTTAAAATTAGTGTGTTTACGCGTAATTAGCGCTAGCAGAAGAGGGAGGGAATCTAAGGGAGGGAGCGCAGTGCTCCCTCCAGCGCTTCTGTTAGCGTAATTAGCGTATTTCGGAACGTTAATTTTTCAACTTCATTATTCGGAATCAGTACGTCCCAGAGAACCTTCGTAACGTTAATTTTTCAACTTCATCCGATTGACATGGGACCAACGGCATGTGACAAAGAGTGAAACATACAGGCTACATTTATTTGACGACAATGAGTTCCGACTTCCGACCTCGTGGGATGACAGGCTGAGTCAACCCCCTGGTGTGAAGGGGGAGGAGGAGGGGAGGGGGAAGAGAAGGGGAGGGAACGAGGGGAAGGGGATGGGAGGGGAGAGGGGAGGGGAAGGGGGAGGGGAAGGGGGAGGGGAGGGGGAGGGGGAGGGGAAGGGGAGGGAGGGAGGGGAGGGGAAAGGGGGGGGAGGGGCAGGGGAGGGGAGGGGCCCTTCTTCCCTGGGCACCCCCGCACCCTTCCCTCCCCCCTTCCCCTCCCCCCCTCCCCCCCTTCCCCCTCCCCCCCATTCCCCTCCCCCTCCTCTTCCCCCTCCCCTCCTCCTCCCCCGGCTTCCCCCTCCCCCCTCCCCCCCGTTCCCCTCCCCTCCTCTTCCCCTCCCCTCCTCCTCCCACTCCCGTGCAAAGCCGAGGTACCTCTGCTAGTATATATAGTATATATATATATAGTACATAGATATATATATATAGATATATACTATTATATATATAGTATATATTATATATATATATATATAATATATATATATACAATACATATATGATAATACATATATATATATACATACTATATAGTACATATATATATTCCAGTAGATCTGCGAACGAACAAACTGAGAGTAGATCTGTGTGTGGGTTGTGACACACGGACCAGTTAAAATAGCTTCTCCGATCCCTTCCGAATGGGGTAGAACAGGCGGGGCAAACCTAACAAGTGATGAACACATTTGGTATATTGGATTTGAACTGGGGTTCAGATGGGAACATACAGACCAACCTGTTTTAGTGATTTATTTTATTTATTTTATTTTGAGGTTTTGATTAAGCAAATTAAATTGAGTATCCTTGTGCTTCAACAACAACAACACAACAGGCATTTTAAGGCCATTTTTCCCTGCTAGAGTGGGGGTTAGCCTAGCCTTGTGCTTCCCAGTCTCTTAATAATTGTGTGGTGAAAAAGCTGATAGGTCTTTCTTAATTAAACAAGGTGGTGTATAAGAGTGATGTATAAGAGTGTTAAACAACTGCTTCAATAGTGTTCAACTTCTGGATAACAAAAAGAAGATCTTTAAAATCATTATTTTATTAACATTGAAGTATGTACTTGAATACAGTGAGGAGTGACATGTTCTATGAACTCTCCAGTGAGATCTTTAAACATTTCTATTTCCATTTGTTTGGTATGATCGATCACCCATAGAATTGTAATTGGTAATACTGATTGAGGTTTTTACAGGACATACTAAAAAAGGAAGAGGTCACTTCATCCCATTGCTACCTCAACGGTCCAACTTGGTGCAGTTGGTTAAGGTCTCTTAGCACCTCGGTGTACCAACATCTCATCCTCGGTGTACAAACACAGTGCTCTCTGCCACCTAAGTCCATGCACTCATTTATAAATATGTACAGTAAATGCTTCAATACTCCGGGTGTTCCGTTCCTGGAAAATGTTGAGATATTCAAAACCGCGATTTGTTAAAACCAATTACCTATGGGAATAAGGGGATTAGATTTCTGGGCTTCACAATCCACCTGTCTATCTATCCATTCCAGAACTACTCCCTCAATTTTGGGGCTATCCCCGCCAAACCCTCTGTGGAACGTTTTGGGGTCCCAGCGGGTGTCGTAAGGTCGGTGCGAGGTTTCAAAAATTCTACAATACAATTATTATTTTGAGTTTCGATCCTTACGAAGCTGCTCCCGATCCAGAAGTAAAAACATTCATGGGCATTCGCTTGTTTAATAATACTAGGGCATGCCCGTACTATATATATATCTAAAATTATATCCCCCCCCTCTATTTACATGAAATGGTTTGGTCCATTCGCAAAGCCAAAGCGAACGGCTTGCGAGTACGGTGACAATCCCCCCCCCCTCTATTTACATGAAATGGTTTGGTCCAAAGCGAACGGCTTGCGAGTACGGTGACAATCCCCCCCCCTCTATTTACATGAAATGGTTTGGTCCAAAGCGAACGGCTTGCGAGTACGGTGACAATCCCCCCCCTCTATTTACATGAAATGGTTTGGTCCAAAGCGAACGGCTTGCGAGTACGGTGACAATCCCCCCCCTCTATTTACATGAAATGGTTTGGTCCAAAGCGAACGGCTTGCGGAGTTTGGTAAAGAAATCGCCATAGCGTGCACAAACGCGCAGGAAAGCGAAAGAATCGCAAATTAGTTTTAATTAGTTTTAAAACATAGTTTAACGCCAACATAGTTTGCCAACGTGAAATAAATGAATACGCTCTCAAATGTGCCGTCCGAGGCAGAGTCTGTTCGGCACGTTCGGCACACGTGATAGCTCGCTGCTCTCTGATTGGTTGAATCGTTTTTTGGACATAGCTCGGTAACTACTTCTCCGATTAATATGAAACCTTGAAAAGGCACATCCTCAGGTCCCCAGCAATATACCTGGCAAGTTTAAAGTATATCGGACCCGTGGTTGTCGAGAAACAGCGGTCACAGACAAACAAACACACAGAGATTACTGGAATTATAGATAGATATCAATACAGTTTCAGTCAGGTCAGTCTTTTAGGACTGCCACTGGTACCATGTAACCTAGTGCTACCTGCCGCATGGTCAGGTTGTCGGTGACTAAACCAACACCCCTCACTGGCTTTGCTAGTGGGGAGGGTTACTGTGACACTACCAGGAGAGCACCTGGAAAAGGGCGGATGAGCTCCCTTAGGGAGCCAACCGCCATCCATTTACGGAGATGGTGTCTCCTAAAAAACACCCATCCGGTTTGGACCGGTTCAAGTCATACCAAAGACTTTAAAAATGGTACGTGCTGCTTCCTTGCTTGAAATGGATAGAGCACGGTCAATCCCCATCAGTTGGCATCCATGGGGAGGAGGAAAATCCTCTTGAGGAAATGCCCTGCTGAGTATGATGAGAAAAGCAGCACCATTGTTGTGACGTCGCTGGTACCGAGTATCCCAGGAAGTGACGGCACTTCCCCCAAGCTCAGTGGCTGTGGTGTGTGTGTGTGTGTGTGTGTGTGTGTGTGTGTGTGTGTGTGTGTGTGTGTGTGTGTGTGTGTGTGTGTGTGTGTGTGTGTGTGTGTGTGTGTGTGTGTGTGTGTGTGTGTGTGCTCGCTATTACGAGCCTTAACCCAAGTGTAAAAAAAAAAAAAATAGAATTATGATTTTGAGTTTGCACCCGAACAATGCCGCTTCTATCCACCCTAAGGTGGGTGGGAGGTTCCATATATTTCTCAATACAATTTTGATTTTTGATCCGTCCGAAGTGTTTCATATCCGCCCTTTCTCATCGGCAGATTCGTCTGCATTGGTTATCATGTCAAAATGGTCTTTATATCACGAGTGTGTGTAACATTGTATTTACTTTTATCGTCTTAATTTGTTATTGGAATTATGCTGTTTGGAATGAAAATGTAGAGAGATTGAGTTTGAAGGAAATGATGTGAGGGTGTCCACCCATGACATTCGCAGATTCGCCATTTGCAGTTTCACCATTGACTGATTGACTGGTTATAGAAGCATTCAGATGCAGGAAGTGTTTTTTTCAGATGATGCAGGAATCTCCTACTTTTATTTGATATCTGATGTACCATACTCATTACAGGGCATCTGTGTTGCCAAAGCAGCTTCCAGCACAAGGGTTATACAAGGTGGTTTGCCATTGCCTTCCCTGCAGTCGATTGGGTAGAAATTTGTAATTTGCTCAGCTTGCCGGCGATAGCTCGCCCACTCTACATGAAGGACACCATGGAGATCTTTAATGTCCACCAACTAATGTCAGAAGATGGGACACCGTTTAACGTCCATCGGAGGGACGGCACACATTGATGATTTACCCAGTCTGTGAAACGCCAGCGTATGTGTGGCGTGCGTCTGCATTTTTAAAATTCATTTTCTCGGTAACCGTTGGTCTGATTGACGCAACATTTTACCATAGGAACGCCTCTGCTTGTATAATTTTTTTAATTCATAATTATGACGTCATAGGTCACATGCTACAGACGCCATCTTGGAAAAACGTTGCACCTCCATATCTCTGAAACCACTCAATGGAAAAAATTTAAACATGGTGCGTTGTCAATTACTCCCCATCGGGAATAAGATATGTTAATGATGATGTCATTGATGCCTTCGTTATGACATCATAATTCGACAAGTATAACGCTTCATCCGATCAGTATGAATTTTTTTTTCTCTGCAACGGTGTGCTGATGGACACAATTTTCACCATACGAGTGCCTCCTTCTGTAGAATATTTTAATGATGATCATGACATCATAGGTCATGTGCTGCAGGTGCCATCTTGGAAAAACCGAAAAACGTTGCACCTCTATATCTCAATAACCGCTCCATTGAAAAAATTGAAACGTGGCTCATTGTAAAAAAAACTCTGCATGGGGTTGTTGAAAACCTGGTGTTGGCTTAGCGGTTAGGGTGCCGGCTTGGGATCCTAGGATCCTGGGTTCGAATCCCGGTCGATCGCTGAATTAACGCCAGGGGGGTTGACTCAGCCTGTCATCCTTCCGAGGTCGACAAATTGAGTACCAGCTTGCTGGGATGAATGATCACGGTGTGTACCCCGATTTAGAATAGGTACACCGTGTCCCTGTGCATCGTAAGAGCGTGACCAAGTGTTGGCATCAGGAAGGGCATCCGGCCATAAAAACATTGCCTCAAACAGGGAACCATGATTGTCATGGGGCCCGCAAGGCTAACCCCCGCTCTAGCGGGGAAAATGGCCTTAAAACAATCATTCATGGGGAATAAGTGTTAACAATGACGTCATTGGTGCCTTAATTATGATGTCATTCGGCAGGGACAACGCTTAGTCTGATCAGTTTGAAATTTCTTGAACGTGATCTACACCACAATTATGTTGGAGAATATAAATTTATGATGTCATCGCTCACGTGGTCTGGCAACCATATTGGATCAAAGAAAAACAAGACCAAAAGTCTAACAGCGGCGTAGCCACGCTTGTAAAATATTATAAACCACAAACACACATGATTAGTTTTTTCAACAGTCGCTAATACTGTTTACAACATTAAACAAAGACATTTTGAGGAATCCCGACATCCGTGAGGTAAGTTTTACTTACAAAATTGAGCGTAGATCTACTGTAATCTATATACCCCACAATGGTTTGAGGTTTGCTCATTTACCAAGCAGCTAGCTAGCGCTTGCCAAGCCAGCTGTTCCTTAATAGTTCTGAATGGAGTGCTTGCTCGAATGTTTAAACCACTTGGCGATCTCTTCACAAGAAACTTGGTAAATTAACAACACCAAATGTTCTTGAGACCCGACCATAGATCGACTGTAATCTATATACCTCAAAGAGGAATGACCGTTTCTGCAGCTTCCGTAGTGAACGGATGTTGGCCTACTTGTAAATTAAAATGTTGGTCGATGGAGTTAGCCATCGTAATGACATCATAGACGTAATGACATCATCATGTCGCCCCGCCGTTACGCCGTTGGTGTTCAATTCTTGTGAACCCGCTTGTGGCTATACAGTCCGAGTGCCGATTTGCATCGGCGTCCACAAGTTGTACAAATCCATTTAGAGTCAGCAGGCACCGGTTGCCGCTCGCGTTCCTTACGCTTTCTGCGGGCTTCTTTGGCGGCATCTATACGACCCTTTTCCGCGGAGTCGCATCGTGTATGGTTCAAGCTACGCCATTTCGGTCGATCACTGGACAGAGCTTGTAAATTGTCGAGCGGGATGTCACATTCTTTCAAATAAATGTGCATGCAGTGTATCCTTGAAACGCAGTTTGGGCCGGCCCACTGATCTCTCTCCTTCGTGCAGTTCTCCCATAAAAATAAAACGTGGGATCCTGTCTGCGTCCATCCTCAACACATGGCCGACCCAACGGAGCTGGGCCTTTTGCAGGGTGCATGTGATGGATTGCATTTCAGCTCGCTCGAGTACTTCTGTATCCGGCACGAGATCGGACCAATGGATGCCTAGAATTTGACGTAGGCATCGGGAGTGAAAGCCATTCAGTCTGCGAAGGTGGCGTGCATAGCAATTCCAAGATTCGGCTCCGTACAGGAGAGAGGGGATGACAACTGCTTTGTACACGGCCAATTTTGTGTTCACTTTGAGCCCACGTTCTTTCCAGACTCTGCTGTGGAGTCGGGCAAACGAAACACTCGCTTTGCGGATTCTTTGGTCGATTTCCTTGTCCATGGTTGCGGTATTCGATAAGCACGTGCCCAGGTATGTGAATTATTTTGTGACTGACAATACGTGACCCCCGATCGGAATTGCTGGTTCAACGTACGGGCTTCCCGGCGCTGGTTGATACAAAACCACTGTCTTTTGCAAACTGATAACCAGACCAAACGCCTCCATGGCCTCAGCAAAACGGTCAACGATACGCTGCATTTCCTCTTGTGTGTGGGCAATCAAGGCTGTATCATCGGCAAACAGCAGGTCACGTATTACCATGGTCTTGGTCTTTGTGTAGGCTTTTAGACGTCGGAGGTTGTAGAGGTTTCCGTCAGCACGAGAGCGGACGTGTACGCCAGGCTCCAGATCGTTCGAGGCATGCTCGATAGCTGCCGCTAGATAGACCCCAAACATGGTTGGCGCAAGCACACAGCCTTGTTTTACTCTTGTCGTAATGCTGAATACGTCCGTCTCATCCCCGTCTACCGCCACCTTGCCTCTCATTTTGTCGTGAAAACTCCGCAGCAACTTGATGAAGTGGTCTGGACATCCATAGCGAGCAAGAAGTTTCCAGAGTGCGTCTCTGTTCACCGTGTCGAAGGCCTTCGTCAGGTCGACAAAGACCATGTACAAATCCTTGTTTTGTTCCATTGCTTTTTCCTGGATTTGCCTCGCTGCGAACACCATATCAATTGTGCTCCTATTTGAATGGAAACCGGACTGTGATTCCGGAAGCGTTGCCTCACTGATATTGTCCACCAGTCGATTGAGCAGCAGTTTCACGAAGACTTTGCCTGTTATGCTCAACAACGAGATTCCGCGGTGGTTTCCACAATCTGAGCGATCGCCCTTTCCTTTGAACAAAGTGATTAATTTTGTGTCACGCCATTCTTGAGGAACATCCCCGGCCTCCCAAATTTCATTGAACAACACCGACAACGCTGTAACCAGATCGTGGCCTCCATACTTCAACAGCTCGATCGGAATACCGTCCGAACCAGGGGCTTTTCCACATTTGACCTGTTTCACAGCTTTTGCGATTTCGTCTGGTGTTGGTGGATGTGCCAGGTTGTTCTGAATTGGACGCTGATCGATTTCGTTGATCACCGAATCATGAACTATCGATGATCTGTTCAGAAGGTCGGAGAAGTGGCTTCGCCAGCGTGCGAGGATTAGCGATTTGTCAGTAAGTAGTTCACCGTCCAGTGTCTTCATCGGGAAAGTACCGGTTCGTTTGGGTCCGTAAACCGTTTTCAGACCAGAGAAAAAGTTGTGGTACTCCTTTCGCTCTGCGTAGCCTTGGATCTCATTTGCTTTCTCGGCCCACCAAATATCTTTCAGCTTACGGATGCATTTGGTTGCATCACTACGAAGAGTTCGGAACTGCTGTCTATCCGCGCGACTGCCGGTCGACAGTGCTTTCTGGAGGGCAGCGTTTTTCGTGTCCAGGAGCTCACGTAACGATTCATAAGATTCGTCAAACCAGTCATTGCGTGTCCTCGTTTTTGATGGAATTGTGTCGGCCGCAGCCTTCAGGACAGCCTGCTTGAAACTTGACCATGACGAGTCTACCATTTGAGACATTTCTGTTGAGACTTTATCTACATACTCAACGCGGAGAGATTCGCTTGTCACCAGTTGACGCACATCGATTCTCGGCTGACGCTTTTGACCAGCAGAACGATGTTGCCGAGCGATTCGAAGCCGTAACTTGCTCCTAACCAGCAGGTGATCTGTCCAGCATTCGGCTCCACGCATAACGCGTGTTAACTTGGTGTACCGCAGATGCTTTTGGTGCACGATCACATAGTCGATCATGTGGGAGTGTTTTGACCGAGGATGCTTACAAGTTCCTTTGTACTTGTCGGGTTGCTGAAACATGGTGTTCGTGATTGCCAGTCCAAATTTTGCACATGTTTCGAGAAGGAGGTTGCTATTCGCATTCACATTTCCAATACCATGGAGACCAATAACGTGTTTCCAGGCGGCATGGTCTCTCCCAACCCTGGCATTGAAATCCCCAAGGAGGACTATTTGGTCTGATTCCGGAATCCTGGTGAGGATCAAGGATAAAGTCTGGTAAAAAGTCTCCTTTGCTTCTGCCGTTGCCTATAGCGTTGGCACATAGGCTGATATGACAGTAGCGTTCCCAGAGAGGAGAGGAAGCCGCATATAGATGAAGCGTTCCTTTACGGCAACAGGTCGATATCATTTTTTTGGTGATGTCGTCGCGAATAGCAAAAGCTACCCCCGCTTCCCGGCGTTGTCCTCCGGGTAGTCCAGACCAAAAGAACGTGTAGCCACTGGAGGCCTTGCGCAGCTGGCCCGAACCGGAAAATCTGGATTCCTGAAGAGCTGCAACGGCGGTGTTGTACCTTTGTAGTTCGAGACCAATGAGAGCCGTGCTGCGTTCTGGTCTGTTTGCGGCATCTAAATCCAACAGCATCCTAACATTCCACGATGCAAAAAATAACGAAGACACAACGGAGGCCCGTCTCTTCCTGCACTCATCAAGAGCAGTCCGTCCTTGCGGCTTCAGGACTGCACTGTCATTATGGCAGCCGTTGATGGGTCCCGAAGCCCCCTCCCCGGTAGCATAAATGCTAACATCGGCCCCAGGGGCGAAAACCGGTGCTGACAATATCGAATTATTTTGTTCTTTGTGAGCCATAAGAGTTGAAACAGACTGCGCGAACGTTTTAGGAGCAACAGGCCTTGCGCAGAAGTCAGTCGCTCCCTCTCGCCAAACAACCCAGAGTCCAGTGGTAGGCCGAAGCCCGACAACCGGGAGGGAAGTGTGGTGCAGCGGCTGGCCGGATGCACAGGGAATACCCGTAGTGCACCGCCCTTATTTTACAGCATACCACAGGTGCTGCTGGTTAATGCAGTGACTCGCTGTCGTTGTTCCAGTAAGACCGGACATCCACCAAACGAGCTCTTAATGTCGCTAGGCTGCAAACCCCTAACGATGATGATGTTATTTAAAGCACAGTTTTATGGCCGGATGCCCTTCCTGACGCCAACCCTTTTAGTCACCTCTTACGACACGCAGGGATACGGTGTACCAGTTCTAAAACCTGGGCACACACAGCAAAGAAGTGGAAAACAGAGAAAAGGAAAGGAAACCAAGCTAGCACCTACACCGCAGTGCAGGGATACGCCTTTCCCGCCAAACAGGGGATCTGTGTATATGTACCCCTGTTGGCATCGGTGATGTCTTGACCTTTCCTGGGGTCAGGCGCCTCTAACCCTACCTACGAAGATGTTACTAACCCTCGCTAGCTCGGAGTACTTTGGAAAAAAGAAGATTTTAGAAAGATAGGAAGACAGAGTAGTGGGGCGGCTTAGCCCAAATATTCAAAAGAATTGTGCATTTTGTGATACAAGCACCAAATTTGGCACACTAGTAGACTATCATATTATGAAAAGATCTGGATATTGGGCCATCTCAGATTCAGAGATTTGATTTTTGCAAGATTTGCAGATTTTGCAAGCTGAGATTGCAACGCCAGGGATGGCCGACTCCTTCATACGAGCTGCCCACGTCACCCGCACAAGAAGAGCTCATCAAATCACTGCAGCGGCACTGCACATCCTGCAACACCGTGCGTATGAACGCCACTGTATGACATATGCTGATGATGCAGAAGACCTGCCTGAGTTCGAAGACTGGTGTCACCAGAGAGGAGAAGACATTCCCAACTTTCAGTACTGGGCAACTGTGCTGGAACTAGAGATGTTGGTACTGGTCTACGTGCGTTCTCTGCGGCAGGCTTCATTCACGACGTACCTTGATGCCCTGACGGAACTGGTCCCATGGTTCCATGCCTTAGACCACACACACTATGCCAGGTGGGTCCCTGTTCACCTGAGGGACACGGTTGCACTCCCAATGAAGCACCCAGATGTAGCCAGAGAATTCAGGGCTGGCAACTTCACTGTACAGAAGACGAAGAAGGTGTTCTCTTCGATCCCAATCGAATCGAAATCTTGCAAAAATCAAATCTCTGAATCTGAGATGGCCCAATATCCAGATCTTTTCATAATATGATAGTCTACTAGTGTACCAAATTTGGTGCTTGTATCACAAAATGCACAACAGGTTTGCTATGCTGCTACACTAGAGTAGAAAAAGATGTACATACGTACAGTAAGACGGCTAAGGAGGTAGAGGGAGCTTGTCCCCTCACTCTGGTATAGACCAGCCCATCACCATGAATCACCATGAATGTAATGACATAACAGACACAAAACTGCCGCTACTTTAATATGTAGAAGATGATATATATTTTAACTTCCAGTAAATTTGCAGTCACTACAAAGGGATTCGTGTTACGATTAGATTTACTATAATATTAACGTTACGTTATCATTATTTCCAAAATGATATTACGATAAAAAAACCGAGGCTAATTCCTTACTTTCGCGGTTATTCATATGAGTGCACAACACTTATCACTGATTCATGAACCATACATCGCTTCAATCCATTAACTTTCCATTCACGACATTGGGATTAAAGTGTTATGGTTATAGTTACTATATTATTGTTATTATTACGAAAACGATACAACTGAAACGATACACTACTGTATTAAGAAACCTGGGCCTAATTTATCCGTAGCGGTCCGAAGGTGAGGCGTAATGCCTAAGGCCTATACGTACCGTATTGTTGGAAGAGCCGTAACGCTTTCGATATTTGATGGTCATTTTAACAATCGGTTTGTTTGTGTTTAACACTGAATGAAAAATGTAAAGGTAGAGCATGGCGATTGTGATATATGACAGGTTCGCCGATATGTTTGGCATGAACGGCATATAAATCAAAATGGCGGTTTCTGGAGAGTCAGCCGCCGTACGCCGTAATGACATCAGACGTAATGACATCACCCTGTCATGTGACCAGATTCTCAGCTCTGATTGGTATATGTTTATGGGGATATACATACATACATACATACATACATACATACATACATACATACATACATACGGACGGACAGACAAACACTGTTCTAGACATAAGCATTTGGCCTCATGTGCACCATTGGTCAGCTGTCAGAGCCCACCCACATTTGTCGCTTGACTCTACCCACCATGGCACTCAGACAAAATATGGCTGCCATCTTGGTTTTCTGGTGGGCCTAAAACATCAGCTCTGTAGGCCTCTGCTGATTCTGCACTGCCCGGGTTTGTTGCATTAAATTTCCATTGGCTTTGTTTGGGTCGAGTGTTACTCACGATGAGGAACCCCAAAAAATCTGATCATATGTTGAATAAAAATTATTAGTAAGTTTAATCAAGCCTGTCATCATGCTCAAGTTTGATTAAACTTGTTCCTCGACGCATACGCCACTCCCTAAAAAATAGCGTTACATAATTTTTGAATGGCCCCATATTGAGGTTAAACAATCCATGACCATGTGACAAATCGGCTCATTCTCATATGACCATGGGGAGGCTTCATGTATGAGAGGTGTCGAGTTAATCTTTTAACAGCGCATTAAATGTATTTACCAATCGGCCTGTTGCTGGAGTTTGTTGCAGGTTGTGACCATGCGGTCATTCTTGTTTGGACACGTAAGCTGATGTCATCCAGCATTGGGATTCCCATGTATGTAATACTAGTGAATATCTGTAGCTGGAGAGGAACCCGGGTAGGGTTTGAAAGAGCAGAGGGATTACCTTGTGTAGCTTTTTTTGGTTATGGAGTCGCTTTAGCTAGAAGAGCTTGTGAGTTAATTTATTTGATAATCCTAGTCACCTGGGGACTGGTGACTGGTCCGGGTGCACTGCGGATCAGTCTGGGGCTGTCCCTGCAGCACCGTATGTGGCATTACGGAGCTGTCTGTACTGTACGCCAGGTGTGATACAACCTCCATCATAGGTTTTGTGTCGGTCCTTCCTGTCACGGGGGTGGTGAGGTCTGGCATTGGAGACTGGGACAACTGTCCTTCCTACCTACATCTGATACAAGTCGTCCATGCATTCGTTTGTATTTTTCTATCGCCCAATTTTCTTTTTCAATTGATTACCTCTGATTGATTACCTCTGAATGTTTTGCTTGCAGTTATGACAAGACATGTAGACCATGCTATGCAAGCAAGCTCTTCCACGAGCCTGCGTCACTGTTGGAAAAACTTTTTTTATTTATCTGAAAGCGACTTCTTCGATTTCCTCCATCGCTCATTAAAAACACCTTGTAGAGAATAATTGGTGCACAACCAACACCTGCTTAACTGATTTTGTTAACATCGTCCGCTCTCTTGAGGATTAGAGAGGCTGTTATAATCCATGTGTGTTTGGTGGTGAAAGACTGAGGCTGATCACATGGATATCTACTTTAATATACAGGTAGTGGACAAACAAAATGGAAATGCCTGTGTAAATGAGGGACACCAAGCAACGGCTTCCACACAGGTGTGGCCCATGTATTAATTAAGCACATAACATCCCAGCATCCTTAGGGTCATATATAGAAAATCTGCACAGGCCTGGTTGCCTATAATTATGGCTAGCATGGCTGCAAGAGGAGACAGTTCACAAGCCTGCAGCACGGACACAGTCGATCGATCTCCCAGTAGTGACCCAGATATCCCCCACATCCAGGATGGTGTGTACCCCTGTCTTTATGAAGTCATGACCACGACAGAGCTACAGAGCTAGAGAGTTAGAGAGAGAGAGAGAGAGAGAGAGAAAGAACGAACGAACACGTCGTCGCTGTGTCCTTGGACGACTCCTCAGCACCATCACAACACTCACCGCTGTGTGTGCTACGGGAATGAGATTTTTTTTTTTTTTTTTTTTTACAGTGGCCGAAGTGCAAATCCTGCAACTAACCTCCTTGAGAGAGGACCCAGTACCCTGGTACTTATTCCACCGACCTCAGAAGGATGACAGGCTGAGTAAACCCCACCTGGTATTAATTCAAGAGCTGAATGGGATTCAAACTCAGGACCTTAGGATCCCAAGCCCACCACCCTAACCATTAGGCCAAATGCTTAAATTGCCATGGGATATAGCTGTGCAACGGTGTCCTAAATGTGATGTGTTGTCGTTCTGTACGTAATCAGCTACCTCTAATAGTGTTTGAATCAATTAACTGTATTTTACTTTTTGTCATGGTAATCAATCCAAGCACTTTGGGATGTTTGAGCTGGCCAGTGAGTGAATGAATGGCGTGGGTAGTTTGCTTGAAGTGAGTGCAATCGGCTGATGTTTCTCGGTCATACTTACCAAGTAATTTCCAAACCTCCGTCTGTGTGCAATCTCCAGTATCTGTGCAGCTGTCTGCCAGGCTTTGCATTATTTCAGAAGCTGCTTGCCAAATGGCGATGTTTGGTAAACAGCTTTGGTTGTGTTGCCATCACCATTTGGTATGAATGGCGCATCGAGTTTTCTTTTTTTCTTGGGTGATTAATCTTTCACTTGAAATGTTTAAGGAGACGAAGAATAATCATGGTGCCTTGTTCCTGTGTAGAAATCTTCACAGGCCTTGCGTTGGATCCTTGCGAATTTACCATGTGTAGATAGGCTATAACAAAATAGAAATGGCACTTGTTACCTCTGCCACCGAACATTATGTTTTCAGCCCTGTCTGTCTGTTTGTCTGTCTCTATGAGGAGGATATCTCAAAAAGTTATGGATGGATTCAGACGGAATTTGGTAGACAGGTTGGGTGTGTGACGAGGACGAATCAATTCGATTTTTGGTTAAGATCAGAATCTGGCAAGTGTAAATTGTTAAGTGAATCTTCACCATTGAGAGATTGGGCCAAAAACGATATATAACACAATATATCAAAAAGCCATGGACGGATTTGGATGAAACTTAGTGGACAGGTTTGGTGTGTGACAAGGAAGAAATGATTCAATTTTGTTGAAGAGCCAGATCGGGATCCAGGATCCAGCCTATCAGTGGGATACAAAATGTAAACTGTTCAGGCTAGCGGAGGTTGCTCTTCACAAACTTGTTTGTGAAGTAAATGTCAGCTCTTTCACGAGCCTCGATTCAGTATACAAAAAAAAAAAAAAGGTGTGCGACCAAATCGACCTTCAGGCTAGCGTTTCGACCAAATTTCGTCCGAATCTATCCACATCTTTTTGAGATATCTTGTTCACAAACAGACAAACAAACATATGAAGAGACAGGGGTGAAAACATAACCTTTGGTGGTGGAGGTAATAAGTCATTCTTGTTTTATTTTCAGGTTTATCTTATTCTAATATACATTATCACTAGATCTTGGGGGAAAAAAAATGTTTAAACTGACTACTTGTTAAATGATACAATTGAATATGGAGGAAGTCGTTTTTTGGGGGGGGGGGGGGGTTTAATCAAATACACTTTCCACACACTTATCCTGACCCAATTGCTACAGTTTCAACCTTTGACAGTGGATGTCACTACAACTAAGGTTCTATTTCCTCCCCCCCATCCCACGCCTCCTCCACCACACAAGATGGCCGTCTCTAGCTTCACCCATTACCGAAAAAAAAGGCTGTTGTACTCTGTCAGTAAGTGTGTGATTCCACACACATCTACTTAAATGTAGGTTATTCTCAGATCTACTGTATTCGATATACCCTGGTGATATATATATATATACATATATTGTTACGGTTCTCCACCGCCCTTCTTCCCCTTACCAAGGGGGGATTAATCCCCTTGTTCTTTCTGGGCTTGACGGAACCGAGACTTGAAACGTCCCTTCTGGGCAAATGCAGAGTAGGGTTTCGGGACCAACTCTCGCTCGTACCTAATTCCCTGCGCCGCCACGGAAGCGAGGAAGCAAGCCTCGCACGAGCCACGTGTGGTTTGGGTACGCCGAGCGGATTGAGTACCACGTGGTCCGTGCAGTCTAGTAGTGGAACCCGATTTGAGCGGTTCTATTCGTACCACGCTTAGCGAATGAGGAAACCACAGGAGGAACGATCGAATGGAAAAAGGAAGAACACAGGTTTAATTATTCCCACACGTATATACAATGATCGGGACGCAGAGACACAGGGCAGCACTTAATCAGTTTTATCTTATCCCCCGGACTCGGGCCCGTCACACTCACACAGGGAATTGCAGATGGATTGATGTTCAGCCAACGCGTCAACGTGGTCGTCCAGGAACGGCCCCGTCCAGCTCTCCACGGTCCCAGCACGTCCCGCGAAGATGGCAGCAGGCGATGGAAGGAACCTCGTGGCACGTCTCCTGGACAAAGGCAGCAGATGAGGTGGAACGGCAAATGCGGACTCTCAGCGTGGCTGGCGATTACACAGCCGTTCTCACTCGCGTGACTTAATGCACTGTATATGGATCGGCCTCCAACTCAACCGAGCGTCGCTTTATAATAGCGCGTAATCCGGTTTATTCGCGTCTTTCTTCACCCGTGTATCTCTCACAGTTATTGGACGCTCTCACTCCTGCTCGTCAACGATTCCTCCGGGTTGGTCAGTGCGTGCGAGTTCGCCCTGGGCAGCAGTTCTCTCCGGGGCAAGTTCTTTTGCTGCAAGTCCTCTCGGGGGCTTTGTGCAACGCTTTATATAGATGCACCCCCGAACCTTCTCGAACCCCCTCGAACCTTCTTACCATGCCCTGTGACGCAGTGCTGCCGCCACCACCTCTGAACCCTGACTGGCGGCTTGTGCTTACCGTCAGCGCCTCTGCCGCCCTCATTCGGCTCCGCCCCGACCCTCCTAGGTCTGCCTCGTGTTAATTCGCCCAAAATGAACCAAAGTTAGCGCAAAGGGGCATGAGGCTAGGGAGGCTGGAAAGTCGGTAGAAGTAGGGCCTATTCTCCTGACTCTACTCAACGCAGAACTAACATAGGAAAAGGACTAAGCTCACAAATACTAAGAAATAACTACACGATCGCGAGGCTACATGTTGCTTGTGTGACTAACTATGAGGGGGAAATTTTAACCTTTATTATACTGACTGTACAAAACTCTAAACCGCAACACTACCCCTCTCCCTCGTCAGACTCGTCCCCGAGTCGAACCTACAAAAACTGGAACGACCGGTTTTGAGAAAGATCTGGGACTAACTTTTACTGCTACATGTGACATATAGATGTGGTTCCCCCTAACATTTATTCTAACCCGTGTATGCGACAGTTTTAAAACACTAAATATGTCCCACCTACTGTGTTGAGTAGCTACTCTAACAGAATCTTGCCCACGATTAACCGAATTGCGGAATTGTTTTCAAACTAAACATAGAGCCGGTGGGCAGCATTTTATATACAAGCACAAAACCTACTCCTTATTTACAGTTCTATGACCCAGGACCTGTCCTTTTTGGAAAGAAGATTGGAGGGGAGAGAAAGCACAGCATAGCACAAAAACACTCATCATTCAAAATTTCATTTTCTGTTTGCTTCTTGCTTCTTGCTGCTTGTATCTTCTGTGTGCACATATCGAACCGGCAAGCCCCCGGACCGGCATACAGGCCATTCCTACTCTTCGGGGCTAAATAAACTTACAATTCTTCTCGTCTCTAGCACACAATAATAAAAATACGCAAAACTGTGTTTATTGTATTGTGCCAGCAGGGCCAACCCTATGTGGTCCGACTGCATGATATTGATGCCACTCAAAACAAGTGGTCCGAAGATGCAAGGTGAATTTGCAGCAAGGTGCTACACAGGTGAGGTGTAAGGCCACAAAACTTGTGGTCCATCAGTGTAATATGTGCAGCAAAGCATTTGTGGCAGCAGGGTGCTGCACATGTGCAGCAAAGTTATAACAAATGAAAAGGATACGGCAGCAAAGTGCTGCGCATTCAGCTGCACAGATGCAACAAAGTGCAGCAGGGATGCTGCACATGTCGATGGTGCTGCACAGTTCCACCTCCAAAATGGTCCTGGGGTGGGGGGAGAGACAAAGCATGACCAGCAAAGCGGAAAGGGCACAAAGGTACACCAAAACACAATGTAATGCAATACGAGGGGCACGGAAGAGCGAGCAGAGCAGGCTCGTCCCTAGCCGTTCCTTACCCGCCAATGTCAGCTTACACTACCCTAGCCCTTTTCAGTATTTACAAATTCAAATTCGTCTCGACATCTTGTCTCCCATATCCCCCTCTAATACCAAATTCGTCTCCCAATCCCTCCCAGGAAGGAAGGAATGGAACAAACACAATGTCCCTCTACGTCGTGATGCGTCTCAGTTACTCAAATCGTCCACTTGGCCTTGGTGCAGAACTTCGTCCTCCTCGGTGAATGGCGGTGGATGGCGCCAAGGGAATTTCTCTCATCCTAACTACTCTACTGACATTTACTTTCAAAATACCCAGGATCGTACCCTGCAAATCGGCCTCTTTAAACTATGTGGTTCTAAAAACCGAATCCCCATTGACCACTCTGCGGTGCCCTACGAATTTTGGTCTCACTCCCCAATTTTTTTGGGGCTGGGTCGTGTGGCTCCACTTGCAGGTCTACCTACCTGCGCACCTCTGCCACTGAAGTCGCCACCCGAGCTTACCTGCTCCTGCGACTATCTAAACTGGGGAAGGCCCCTCCTGGCTCTTTACCCCTCTGATGCCCTCCTTGGCATTGGTCTACGCGGGTCCTTCCCTTGGATTCTCGGGCCCCACTGAACAACTCACGACTACTCTGACTGGCTCCCAGAGCCTACCTGCGGCCTCACCTGGCCGACAAACTATCAGTGGCGGAGTGCCCCAATAACCATACACACCAATTAAGCCACATGCCCAGCCATTTCAATAACTCATGCACCCTCCAAAGCACTACTTTGCCACTACCTGCACCACAGGTGTCAATATCCAAACAATTTACCTAAGCCCACTACCTGACTTTGAACTACCCACCCCGGGTATTCGTGAATGGGTCCATCTACCCCCATTCACTCCTTCGCACCATGCATTCCACACCTTTTATTCCACACCAAGCATTCCACACCATTTATTCCCACACCAATTATTTCACACACAAAATATCTGGTACACTTTTTGTGCTCACACACTTCCAACACAATTCCTTTTGTCTCCACACAATTCCTCATACACACAGCATCATCTATCTATCTGCTTTTCCCCTAAAACTCGTGCTTCCCCGTCATCCCATTAAACTAAGCACTCCCTTCGTCATTATTAACCATCTAATCTCTCTACGTCCCCTCCACCGTCCAAATGTCCCTACTTAATTCTGATGTCCTCTACTGTCATCTAATTCCCTAACAATTATCCTAGCCCTCCCTCGGCTAGCTTCGGTGCCCCATGGTTACGCCGAGCGGATTGAGTACCACGTGGTCCGTGCAGTCTTAGTAGTGGAACCCGATTCGAGCGGTTCTATTCATACCACGCTTAGCCAATGAGGAAATCACAGGAACGATCAAATGGAAAAGGAAGAACACACGTTTAATTATTATTCCCACACGTATGTACAATGATCGGGACGCAGAGACAGAGCAGCACTTAAGCAGTCTTAGTCTTAACTCCCAGACTCGGGCCCGTCACACTCACACAGGGAATTGCAGGTAGGTTGATGTTCCAGCCAGACGCGCCGACGTGGTCGTCCAGGAATGGCCCCGTCCGGCTCTCCACGGTCCCAGCACGTCCCGCGAAGATGGCAAGCAGGCGGTGGAAGGGTCCTCGTAGCGTGTCTCTCGAACAAAAGGCAGCCGATGAGGTAGAACGGAAAATACGCGTCTCTCAGCGCGGCTGGCGGTTACACAGCCGTTATCACTCGCGTAACTTCATGCACTGTACACGGCTCAGCCTCCAGCTCAACTGAACGTCACTTTATAATAGCGCGTATTCCGGTTCATGCGCGTTTTCCTCCACGCGCGTATCTCTCAATTCCTGCTCATCAACGAGTCCTCTCATCAGTGCTTCAGTTCATCGGCCAGTCCTCCCGCGCTAGTCCTCCTGCGCTAGTCCTCCCACGCTAGTCCTCCTGGGGGCTTTGCGCGATGGGTTATATAGATATGCCCCGAACCTTCTTGAACCCTCTCGAATCTTCCAACCACGCCCTGTGACGTAGTGCTGCCGCCACAACCTCTGAGCCCTGATTGGCGGCTCGTGCTTACCGTCGGCTCCTCTGCCGCCCCTCATTCGGCTCCGCCCCGACCCTCCTAGGCCTGCCTCGTGTTAATTCGCCCAAAATGAACCAAAGTCAGCGCAAAGCGGCATGAGGCTAGGGAGGCTGGAGAGTGGAGAGTCAGTAGAAGTAGGACCTATTCTCCTTACTCTACTCAACGCAGAACTAATCTAGGAAAAGGACTAAGCTCACAAATACTAAGAAATAACTATACTATCGCGAGGCTACATGTTGCTTGTGTGACTAACTATGAGGGGGAATTTTAACCTTTATTATACTGACTGTACAAAACTCAAAACCGCAACTATATATACAACTATATATACATATATATTGTTGCGGAACCCAACGTCGGCTTCTGTTCCCCTTATCGAGGGGGGATTAGTCCCCTCGTATATGACTGACCGACATGGTCCCTGACGCTGTACAGCGACCTCCGGAAAGGCCGGTGGCACAGCCCCGTTCGTACCACGGACAGATGTTAATTGCCGAGCGGTTTTAGCAACCGCGGCATGAACTATTAACAATGACTAGACCCGATTCCTGAACGTTGGCCAAATCGTGCCACAGGTATTCAATTTGGAAAAGACAAAGACGACGGATGTGAAGAAGAAGAAGACAAAAGGTTGGAAATACGAATATTATTTATTACTACTATTTACACAATTAAAGAAACCAAGGAAGAAGGAAGGATAATAAAATAACGACAGAAAGAGGGACGGACCAGAAGGACACAGTGCAATTTTTAGCTTAACTACTGCAGTCTTACTTATAACCCAGGAACGAGACAAAGACAGACTACGAGCACACTTACATGGGGGATGATGACAGGAATGGCAGGAGGTGGATGGCTGGAGGGAGAGGAAGGTTCAGCTGGGGGCAGATGGTTCGGGCTTGATCCCGCACGGGACGCTGGGCTGGACCTCGACGGCCACCGATGCCACCGATCCTGGTTCCCGCGGGGTAACGGTCGAAGCTGCCTGGTGGAGCCAACGCTGCCTGGTGGAGTCAAAGCTGCCTGGTGGAGTCAAAGCTGCGTGGTACTGCTTCTGCCGCGTCTCTCTCTCTCTCTCTCTCTCTCTCCTCTCTCTCTCTCTCTCTCTCTCTTTCTCTTTCTCTTTCTCTTTCTCTTTCTCTTTCTCTTTCTCTTTCTCTTTCTCTTTCTCTTCTCTTCTCTTCTCTCTCTTTCTCTTTCTCTTTCTCTTTCTCTTTCTCTTTCTCTTTCTCTTTCTCTTTCTCTTTCTCTTTCTCTTTCTCTTTCTCTTTCTCTCTCTCTCTCTCTCTCTCTCTCTCTCTCTCCTCTCTCTCTCTCTCTCTCTCTCTCTCTCCTGTCTGAGCTGAGCTCCGAAAGGCTTCCGCGCGCGCTTTTATTGCCCCTGGGGCGATCAAGCCGCCGGCCCCTCCAGGACACGCCCATCGGCGAGCTCGCCTCGGCCCTGATTGGCCGCGAGGGCCCACCGATCCCGCCCCCAGAGGAGGCGTTGGCAAGGCCACGCCTTGTTCCTGGCACTGGGCTGACTCCTCCCACCTTCCGCTCCGAGATGACCTCGTGCTCATTGGAGTTTGGGTATGAAAACAACCACAACCCCACAGCAGCGGCAGAATGCAGCAAACCGCCCAGTGCAGTTGGCAATTGACGAAAGGGGGGATGTGCAGGGAATCTATCTTATTCCACTTCGGTGCAATGGAGTGTTAATTAATGGAAGACACAGCCTTAATCTAATACACATAATAAGGAGATAACTACTGAACAAGGAGGAAATCTATGATTGGCTACGTGTGGTATATGGAATAACTAACGGGAACGACCTTTGACCTTTATACACAACAAATGGAGGAAGGAGGGTGATATTTTATAATTACAATTTAAAAAAACACAATTCTCAAATCCATAACACTGCACCCTCCTCCTCTTAGGCATGTCCCGGGCCTATGAAACTTTTACCTTTAGTGTGGCACGTAGGTGTAGTTCCCTCTACATTTAACCTGACCCTGAGTGTGACAGTTTTACAACACAAATAAATATGTCCCGCTGCTCCATTGCACCGTGCCTAACAGACCCACGCCCACAGCTAACCGAATTGCGGAATGGTTTTCAAACTACAACATGAACGATGGGGGAGCATTATTTACAGTGACTCTACTTGTATTTACAAAACTCAACCCAGGATCTGTGATTGTTCTTTTGGGGGGGGGGAGACAGCCTGTGCTGCCATCGATGCACCAGAAAGCACCAAAACACACCAAAGCACCATCAAACACCAATCGGTGCACAGTCACCACAGTTCATAATAAACAGTAAACCCAAACCCTGCTGGTGCCGGTCTCCCTCTTCGGCTCCCTCTGCTGGCCATTGTCATTCTTCCAGTTGTTGTCTTTCTTCTTTGCTGGCGGCCTATTTGCAATAATAAAAAGGCACACAATGCGTCCATTTTTTATTTATTTATGGCCCACAGGGCCGACTATTGTGGTTCACCTGTGTGGTATCGGTGCCCTGTGACCGAGGTCCGCCAGCAAGATCTCGGGCCATCATGGCCGGTTCCAGCAGAGGGGCCATGCCCCATCCCATGGGGTCCATCAGTGGTGCCCAGCCACAGACATGTGGTCCATAAGTGGTGCATCGATGCAGACAGCTGGTTGCAGGAGTTTCAGGCACACAATGGCGGACTCCCGTACGCTCCCCTCGACGCCCAGTGGCGCACAGTCCTTGGGTGGGAGACAAGGGGGGGGTGGGGGGGGGAGAAGACAGGTGAGCGAGGGGTAAGGTCACAAGGGTACACATCAACAAGGCAATGCAAGACGAGGTGCCTACGGAGAGCGAAGTGAGAAATCTCGTCCCTACCGTACGTCACCCCCCCCTGTTACCTACTCTACCCTTGCCCTTACAATTTACACATTACAAATCCGTCGCTACCATCACGTCTTCCCCATTATTTCCCCTATACCAAATTCGTCCCCACAATCCCTCTAACCAAATTTGCCATCACCCAATTCATCATCAATCCTCATAAGGAGGGAGAGATGGAACACAAAGCACAATGTCACACCCACGTCATGATGCGTCTCACATTCCAAACATTTGCACAATAAAAATAATCAAACCTGGCATGGTGTGGAGTAGCGTCACCTCAGGTGAGTGCATGTAGATGGTGCGAGGAGATTCTTAATCCTAACTATCCTCTAAATGACTTTAATACACTTTACACTACCCGGGGTCTTTCCCTGCCAATCCATTGGCCAACTTACTCCATGCGGTTTTAAGAACCAAATTCCCATTGACCAAACTGTGGTGCTTCATCAATTTGGGGTCTCACTCCCCCGGTTCAACTCCCTGTGCCCTTGCACAATTTCCGGGCTGGGTCGTGCAGCTCTCCCAGCAGGTCTACCCACCTGCAAACCTCCACCACTGTAGTTGCCTCCGAGCTTACCTGCTCCTCACCCTAACCTATCTAACTGGGGAAGGCCCTCTGGCGCTCTCCCCACTCGGTGCCCTCTGGCACTGGGCTACCCGGGTCCGTCCTCCGGATCCTCGGGCCCCATCCACAACTCTAACGGCTCCCAGAGCCCACCTGCGGCCTCACCTGGCCGACATCCTAACAGTGGCGGAGTGCCCATTTAACTACACACACTAACAGGCCACACGCCCAGCCATTTCCACGACACTAATGCACCCACCCAAACACCATTCTCCCAGACGCACCACAGATGCCAATATCCAACCACAATTTACCTGTACCCTCTACCTAACACTTACACTACCCTCCCCGGGTATTCGTGATAGGGGTCAACTCTTCCCCCATTCACACCTTCGCACCATCCACTCCACTCCACAGTTTCCACCATACTCACTCCATACCATCCATTCCATACTCCATATATTCCACACTCCATGTATTCCACACAACCATTCTCCATTCACCTGTAGTTGCACACCTGTGCAATCACTCCTATACCTGGTGCTTCCTGCACCCTCCTTCTTCCCAGGACCATTCGGTCAACCCAACACACATCACCATCACTCACTCATACACTGCTCCATACACCTGTTCAGTTGCACACCTGTGCAATCACAATTGTTCCTCACTCACTGCTCCATACACTTCCACGCTCGATACACTTTCGATCCTTAAAACCATTGCCTCAGGCACCCAGATTTTCCCATGCTCACGCACACATCTCACCCGAGCATTGCCCCGCAATTCCTCATTTGCTCGATATCAATACTCACACATACGGCATCATCTAATCTACCTGGTGCCCTGCTAAAACTCGCGCTTCCCCGTCGCCCCTTTAAACTATTGCGCTCCCTCGTCATTATAATCCAAACTAATCTACCTGCGTCCCCACTACAGGTATCATTGTCACTACTTACGTCTACCGTTACCTATGGTCATCTTCTCTAGATCCCTATCATTATCCTAACCCTCCCGGGCTAGTTTTCACTGCCAACCCCATAACTAGTGCTCCTTTGCCCCCGCTGTGAGGGATGGCAGAGTTGCCATCCCACCACATCGGGCATCTCTCACTACCAGTTTGGCTCATCCAATTGCAACCAATCAAAAATTTCCAATTACAAATTCCCTATCCCAAAATTTCGAATCCAAAACACTATCATCATCACAGTCTACTCACTGGAGCCTCTCGGTGCGCCAATTCATCTCCAAAGCTCGGCTTCGCAAAGCCGAGCAATGAATGCGGGTGGTTTGTTGCCGGCGGTTGGAGCCATCCGGCATGCGGTGCAGGGAAGGAGGTTTACTCGGGCCGAGATCCCAAGGTCCACCTCGGCGCGGAGCCGTCCGGTCTCCCGCCTGATGACCCCATCTTGCCCTGCCGGAACGCCGCAACAAAAAGGGGTCGCCATGACGACCCTTCCTACCGGGCCGCCCGCTCTGCCTAGCGGAGCACGGACGCGGCCGCTCAGAGCGCGGCCCGGCGTGGATCGCGTACGGCGGCTCTTTCGAAACCGCCGCGGTTACGATCCCCGCTGGTCCCCGCTGCACACGAAGCCCGGCATGAACCGAGGGCCCGCTTCGGCTAAACGTAGATCTAACCGCTATCCCGTTTAGCGTCGATGCTCCACTTGCATGCTCACACCCCGCGTTCCGTTCCTTGCTCATACATCCAGCTGTTCCCATGCCCCTCGTCATTGCACCTTCTCTTACACACCCAGGTACACTCATTCCGCTCACAGACTTTGTCACACACCTGACCACCGCACACCTTTGCACACACTCGTCGTTCGCAACCCTCACCAACACACCTCTTCGCGCCCCCTCCTCGGTCACATCCTCTGTGACAACCACAGGTGTGCTCTCCTCCGCACACCCAATCACGTGCCTCACTACTAACTCCAGTGTGCATTCCCATACGCGCTCTACCATTCCAGGTGTGCATCCTTCCATTCCAGGTGTACATTCTCTCTCACCTACCACAACCAACTCACGCTCCGTGTCACTCTCACTACTTTCACCACCACACTCGGTCGCGCATTCACGCTTACTCTCGACGGTGCGCTCTGTCCTCATGCACTCCGCTGTTACACACTTTTCTCGCGCAACCTCTTGCGCACACTCTCCCGTCACACCCTCCGTAACACTCACCACAGGTGTGCATTCTCTCGTTACATCCCTTGTAACACTCCCCATTACGCGCTTCCATGTGCCTCCCCCTCCCCCCCGCACATGCGCTACGACCAACTCACTCTCGACAGCACACTCACTCCTCGGCGCGCACTTTTTCCTCACACACCCCATAGTCGGACATTCTCGCACACCTCCTCCTTCACACTCTGCACCTGTCGCACACTTTACCAGCGGCCTCTCACGAACACCCGGGTCCAAACCAACTCCCAAGCCGACTGAATCTCCCCTCACACCATATACATTTCCGAGTATATCGCCACTCACCTTGGCACCTCGTCGTCGCTCCTCCTCCGCCACCTGCAAACTCTTTATTTGGTTAGTGAGCACATCATCATGATTTGAACACAGACCTTGCACATATTCCATCACTTCCTCCTTTATCTCCTTCTTAACTTCCCTCCGTCTCTTCTTAATTTCACTCACCCCCTCTTCCACTTCCTCTAATTTCTCCCTTACCTCCTTCATTTCCCGGTGTGCCCCCTCTATCTCTTCCTCTAACGCCACCTTAACCGTTTCTATGTGCTTCCTTACCTCCCGGTCTTTCGTCTCCATTGCCTCTGTCACCTCGTCCAACCTCTTTGTCAACCCCTCATGTACCATCCGACATTCCTTCTTTGTCGCTATGAGTTCGTACTTTATCTCCTTCTGAGTCGCCTTTAACCCCCCGATTATTGCAGTGTTCTTTTCTACTTGATCCACTAGTTCCTTTTGTCCCACCGTCAGCTGTTCTACTCCCCTTGTTAGATCTTCTATTCCCCCCTGTAACCTAGCCGTACTATTTCTCACCTCTTTCTCCATACGCTTCTCACCTCGCTTTACATCCTCGCGTACCCCCAAGACATCCTCGCCCACACCTCGTCTTATCTCCTCCCCCATTTCTCCCATCTCTTTAGTAGATGCCGCCCTCATCTGTTCCAACTCATTCCTCTGGGCTTCCAATTTGGTTTCTAACCCGATTTTCACCTCCTCTATCTGATTTCCCATTTGTTTAATTTCCCGGGCAGATTGCTCCCCCATTTCCCGCAATTTGCCTTCCATTGTGTTTTCTAACCCCATTAAGCCATTCTTCACCCCTTTTATCCCGTTGTCTAACCCCTCAAATTTCTTGTCTAAACCCTCAAATTTATTGTCTAAACCCTCAAATGTATTGTCTAAACCCTCAAATTTATTTCCCATCATTTGTTCCATTTCCCTGCTGGATTTTTCAGCCATTTTTTTCATATACCCCATCATCTGCGCCGCGAAGAGGTCCAATTTCCCCAGCACTGCGGACTCGGCTGCCGCAGTGCCGGCATTTTGTGCCTCCGCAACCACGTGCGCGAGGGCGCCATCTTGTGCACCTGACACCTCCTCAACCACCTCCTCATTGTTCTCCTCCATTTCTCCCACATACATTTCCCCGAGGTCCTGGGTTACCCCTAACCCCTCTTCTATTTCCCCCACCGGCATCCCGTCGCCTTGACCATCCATGGCACGATTTTTAAATTTAGGATTTTATAAAACACAATTTTTTGGGCCACTCGTAATTTGAGCGAGCTAAGCGCTTGAGGTCCGAATCTCGCTCCCGACACCAAATGTTGCGGCCAATAGTACAATTGGTGTCCAAAATTTGGGCTAAATAAATTTAGTCCTAGGTTCAAATCCCAACTCCTGACTACCAAATGTTGCGGAACCCAACGTCGGCCTCTGTTCCCCTTATCGAGGGGGGATTAGTCCCCTCGTTTATGACTGACCGACGTGGTCCCTGATGCTGTACAGCGACCTCCGGAAAGGCCGGTGGCACAGCCCTGTTCGTACCGCGGACAGATGTTAATTGCCGAGCGGTTTTAGCAACCGCGGCACGAACTATTAACAATGACTAGACCCGATTCCTGAACGTTGGCCAAATCGTGCCACAGGTATTCAATTTGGAAAAGACAAAGACGACGGATGTGAAGAAGAAGAAGACAAAAGGTTGGAAATACGAATATTATTTATTACTACTATTTACACAATTAAAGAAACCAAGGAAGAAGGAAGGATAATAAAATAACGACAGAAAGAGGGACGGACCAGAAGGACACAGTGCAATTTTTAGCTTAACTACTGCAGTCTTACTTATAACCCAGGAACGAGACAAAGACAGACTACGAGCACACTTACACGGGGGATGATGACAGGAATGGCAGGAGGTGGATGGCTGGAGGGAGAGGAAGGTTCAGCTGGGGGCAGATGGTTCGGGCTTGATCCCGCACGGTACGCCGGGCTGGACCTCGACGGCCACCGATGCCACCGATCCTGGTTCTTACGGGGTAACGGGTCGAAGCTGCCTGGTGGAGCCAACGCTGCCTGGTGGAGTCAAAGCTGCCTGGTGGAGTCAAAGCTGCCTGGTGGAGTCATAGCTGCGTGGTACTGCTTCTGCCGCGTCTCTCTCTCTCTCTCTCTCTCTCCCTGTCTGAGCTGAGCTCCCAAAGGCTTCCGCGCGTGCTTTTATTGCCCCTGGGGCGATCAAGCCGACCGGCCTCCAGGACACGCCCATCGGCGAGCTCGCCTCGGCACTGATTGGCCGCGAGGGCCCACCGATCCCGCCCCCAGAGGAGGCGTTGGCAAGGCCACGCCTTGTTCCTGGCACTGGGCTGACTCCTCCCACCTTCCGCTCCGAGATGACCTCGTGCTCAATGGAGTTTGGGGTGAAAACAACCACAACCCCACAGCAGCGGCAGAATGCAGCAAACCGCCCAGTGCAGTTGGCAATTGACGAAAGGGGGGATGTGCAGGGAATCTACCTTATTCCACTTCGGTGCAATGGAGTGTTAATTAATGGAAGACACAGCCTTAATCTAATACACATAATAAGGAGATAACTACTGAACAAGGAGGAAATCTATGATTGGCTACGTGTGGTATATGGAATAACTAACGGGAACGACCTTTGACCTTTATACACAACAAATGGAGGAAGGAGGGTGATATTTTACAATTACAATAAAAAAAACACAATTCTCAAATCCATAACAATATATATATATATATATATATATATATATATATATATATATATATATATATATATATACATATATATATATATATATAACAATATATATAACAATATATATATATATATATATATATATATATATATCAGTTTCAACTGGAGCACATCGCCATCATTATAGCATTTAAATTGCATCAGACGTGGCAATAAATTTGAATTGTTGATCCCAGTTTGCCGGCTCGATGACACATGACGCCATTTGCATTTTTTGCCCTCTCCATCCCTACTCCATTTAGAATCCCGTGCGGACATGGGCAACTTGCTCGTGTTGAAAAAGATACAATCATATCTCCATTGCCCTGTACGAAAGTTTGGTGTTCTGGGTGAAAGGGGTGATCGATCACTTGCTTAGCTCAATTTATTTTTCACTCAAACTTCATTGGGGTCAGGGATTTTTTCCTTTTCATGGTAAGTCGCAAAATGTAAATAAAGGCCAAATCTGGTTAAAAAAAAAAAAAAGGTTCGATTATTTGTTTGGCAGAGATTAGTGTATTCCGAAATTAAGTCAACTCTGTGGGCTACTGCATCTATTTAAACAGAAAGCTCGTTTTTGTTGTACAATAATGAGTATTGTGCTATATGCTATGATGTGATGATTATACACATGCATAAGTCATGGTATCCCTCTTGAGCAATATTGCTTGGCATTTAGTGGAGTGTTGTTCATAGTATCACTTTTGTTTTATTTTTCGAAATACCACTGCGGAAACTCGTGATGATGAAGCCAAACCATCGCAATTTCCTTAGCAAAAACATTTAAAAGCAACGGTTCAGGATATTAACAATATGGCATGGCGAGTGTCTTAAAACCCTAATAGGGAATTGATATTGATAGCTCTACGAAGGACATGTGTCGGCGGTTGAAAATGTCTTCAAACGTTACTCTGGTCGAATTTGGTGTTTTGTGACGGTGGCAGACAGTTTTGGCGGTTGTGATTCGGCCCACCTTTCATACCTCCTCGTACTGTTGACATCACAATCTTGTACTTCCTCCTTTGACTTTGCATGCACTTATTTCTTGCTCGTTTCTACTGTTGCTATCAACTTGTGACCATCACATACTGCCTTTTGTATGTTATGGTCCTTGGTAATGCCCTTTTAATGCCTTTGTGATGACGTCACCGGAGGCATTATGTTTTCAGGTTGTCCATCCGTCCATCCGCCCGTCCATCTGTGCTTCCATGATAAGTTTTCATTAACGCGATAACTTAAGAACAGCTGAAGGGATTTAGGTCAAACTTGGTACAAGCATGTATAATGATGCAAAGATGAACCGATTCGATTTTGGGGTCACGAGGTCAAAGGTCGGAGCTCATGTTAGGTATAAATCCTGTTACCGTGATAACTTGTGAACCAGTGATTGGTGAGAATCCTAAGGTGGTACAAGTATATATGATGCAAAGATGAACTCATTAGATTTTGGCATCAAGCGGTCAAAGGTCAGAGTCATGTCAGGTAACACGACTGAAAGTCTAACAGCGGCATAGCCGGGCTTGTAAAATATTATAAACCACAAACACACATGATTAGCTTTTTAAAAAGTCGCTAATGCTGTTTATAACATTAAACAAAGAAATTTGGAGGAATCCCGACATCCG
Source organism: Myxine glutinosa (assembly GCF_964187855.1). Classification (NCBI taxonomy): domain Eukaryota; kingdom Metazoa; phylum Chordata; class Myxini; order Myxiniformes; family Myxinidae; genus Myxine; species Myxine glutinosa. Next base: position 346,796,641 of record NC_136261.1, read on the forward strand.
TGAGGTAAGTTTTACTTACAGAACTGAGGGAAGATCTACTGTAATCTATATACCCCACAATGGTTGGGTTAATAACATGCTATCAAAAAACCGAGGCGAATTCCTTACTTCCACGGTTGTTAGTACTGTACACCGCTTATCAATTCATGAACCATACATCGCTTCAATCCATTGACTTTGTATTCACGACATTAGGATTAAAGTGTTCTGGTCATATTTACGATATTATTATTATTATTATTATTATGAAAACGATACTACTGAAACGATATACTACTGTATTAAGAAACCTGGGCTTAATTTGTCCGAAGCCCCCGAAGGTGAGGCGTGAAGCCTAAGGCCTATAAGTACCGTATTGTTGGAAGAGACGTAACGCCGATGCTTTCGATATTTGATGGTCATTTTAACAAATGGGTTGTTTGTGTTTCACACTGAATGAAAAACGTCAAGGTAGAGCATGGTGATTGTGATATATGACAGGTTCGACGATATGTTCGGTCTGAACGAAATTCTAATCAAAATGCCAGAGTGTGGAGAGTCAGCCGCCATACAGCCATAATGGCATCAGAATTAATCACATCACCCTGTCATGTGACCAGATCCTCAGCTCTGATTGGTATACGTTTGAGGAGACATACATACAGACGGATAAATGCTGTTCTTGGAAGGCTTTGCCCTATGGGCTACACCACAAAAATGTGATACTTGCGAACAGCTGAAGGTAATTAAATCAAACTTGGTACAAGTATGTATAATGATGTAATAATGTCTGGAGGGAGCAATGACATTGAAGAGGAAGTGGAAGTTTGTTACACAGGTGGGGAAAAAGAGGAACAAATAAGTGGAGGTGAGCATTGATTCGGGATTTTGGGAGTTTCGCCAGAAGGGTGTTACTGGTGGACCACATGCTCCCTGCAGAAACCTGTGGGGACAAATCGCAAAGAGCAGACGGTGCAAGAACAGAAAGGAGGTGGTAGAAGACAGAGATGCCACCAACGTGTCTTCAATGGCCAAGTGATAGGCCCATATGCTCAGCTTAATCACAGGAGATTGCAATAATCTTGAAGGCTTTGGTTTCCATGGTGTATTGTTGAGCAAGATGAGGCAGGGGTGCCAGCCCAAAGGGGAGCGCAGTATTCCATCAAGCTGAAGATGAAAGCCTTGTAGGTGGATGGAAGTTCAGGAGTGCCAACAACAGACTTTGTACAACAGTGGATGCTCAGTCGGCAGCTTGCTTGGGAGGTCAACTTTGAAATGTGGTTTGCCCTAAAAAGATCATTGCTGATAGTAAGACCCTTTTGGAGAGAGAGATAGAAAGAGTGTGAGACTTGTCAGATTGTAATTTTTGTCATGGTCTGAAGAGAGGGAAGAGCCCCCAGCCTGCCTGTGTGAAGTCTCTGAGACTCGTGCGCTGTCTTTTTGGAAAGGCTGTGAACAGTATTCGCCTTGAGATGTCGTCTTATTGGGTTTCTGTTCCAGAAGTCTGCCTGCCTGTAGGTTCTTTGTGGAGTGGGTGGAACCGATGCATTTCTCTGAGGTATCAAATATTATTGTGTTCCTCACTTTGCAACCACCGATAATTAATCATTGCACCAACAACTCCTTGTATTTTGTGACTGTGGCAGAGAACAATTTTGACGTGGCATTTAGAATACTTTCCAGAGTTGTTTGCTTTGTAAGTTTTAGCCACACCTTTTTATCCCATCTGTTACTGTTTGACCAAGTGTGAGATTGCTGTCACATTCCCAGGGGACTTATCTTTTGCAGTATTGTGATAATACAGGATGTAGCGAGTAAAGGTGCCGAATGTAATTGTCCCCCGTCGCACCGCGGAGCGAAAGGGGGACTATGGTTTGTCCGTGCGGGCGTGCGTGCGTGCGGGCGTGCGTACGTGCGTGCGTAAGCGAAGGACCGCATTCGAATTTGGTGTGTGGGTGCAACCCACGTCAAAATCCAAGATGGCCGCCGCCATGTATGTCTGATGCCATGTACGTCTGAACATTGTGAGCGGAATATCTTGCAAAAATAAGCGAAGTACCAACTTCTAATCTGGTGTGTGGGTGTATCTAGGCATAAGGAAGAACCCTATTGAAAATTGGGTCGCCACGTCAAAATCCAAGATGGCCGCCGCCATGTATGTCTGAACCTTGTGAGCGGAATATCTTGGAAAATAAGCGAAGTACCAACTTCTAATTTGGTGTGTGGGTGTATCTAGGCATAAGGAAGAACGCTATTGAAAATTGGGTCGTTACGTCAAAATCCAAGATGGCCGCCTCCATGTATGTCTGAACCTTGTGAGCGAAATATCATATCATAGCATGTTTTCTGCGTCTTCCACTTTGTCAACTCGCATCACTTCCCCGACGGGGGACCTAGGCGTAACGCTTGTTTTTTTTGAAAGCCCTGACATGCAATGTAGAGTGAATTAATGATCAACCTGTACCCCAGAAATTCCTAAAAGTTGGGTCAACTACATATTCTGCTGCCATTAACTGCATCCTAAACATTTCCTTTTGATACTTTTCACAGTCACAGATACCAAAGGAGATTTGCAAGTAAAAATATGAATCCTGATCACTTCCCTCTCCCTACCTCCCCCCACCTGCCACCCCAGTTGTTTGGTACGATTATGAATTTATACTTGTATCAAACAGTGAACCAAAGCCGTTTTCACTCCGCCAACGGTCGAGCAGAGCCAATGTTTTGAGATCGAAATTGGAGGGAGCGGTGTGACCCATCCCTCAGCAGGGATTATGCAATTCTTCATTATGAATTGCGTCACAGCATTTTCGAGCACACAGAAACATCTTGCAAACAAGGATGCAAGTCCTCATCGACAACGAAGCCCCCAACAGTACCTTAAAAATGGGAAGTGTAGATTATACAGGTTGTGGACAAAAAAATGGGTAAATGAGGGACACCAAGCAACGGCTTCTACACAGGTGTGGCCCATGTGTTAATTAAGCAAATAACATCCCAGCATGCTTACGGTCATGTATAAAAATGCTGCACAGGCCTGGTTGCCTATAATTACAGTTAGCATTGTTGCAAGAGGAGACCCCTACCCCCCCCCCCCCCCCCCCCACTCTCCCAATGCCCCCCTATCCATAGGTTTGATGAGCATGACACAAATGTTGTCTATATGTCATGGCCTTTTCAGTCACCAGATCTAAACCCAATTGAGCATTTATGGGGTATTCTGGAATGCCACCTGATACAGCGTTTTCCACCTCCATCAAACAGGTTTGAGTTCATTGACTTTCTTGTAGAAGAATGGTGCCGCATCCGTCCTGCATAATTCCAGAAGTTGGTGACTTTGCCACGGCGCATACACGCCGTATTGGTGGCACGTGGTGGCCCAACACCCTATTAAGTATATATATGTTCTCGAAAGCATATACAGTACACTCCTGTACTATTATCTCCAATAAAAAAACAAATTCATCCCCAAAGTTTGGAAATAAAACGTGTCCCATGATTTTGGCTCCAATCCCAAATTAATTTGGTGTTCCTCGTGCCGAGGTATTATTTCATACAGGTGCGAAATCCGTCCAGTTATTTCGAGTAGAGGCGACGGACTGAATGACAGGACCCAAATTATAAGCCCTCATATGGTCTGATGCCCACTTAGGGACTAATAATACAGCATTTAACAATGCTGGGGTATATAGATTACAGCGGCTCTGAGAATGAACGACCTAGATATTAAATAGTAAATCTATGTGTGGACTCACGCTCTCACTGACACTGCCCAATTACAATAGCCTCTCCCTTCCCTATGGCAATGAGTAGGCCTAATCATCATGTCTGTAAACTTTTAAAACACGAAAGAGCCATCAGAGATTGCAGACCCTCGCCAGGACATGTTTGTGTGGTGTTTATTAGCTGCTGTGTTTGGGTGGTTTATTGATGACGTATATTTTTATTCAAACCAATATGGCTGCCGAACCACGTGAATGATGACATCATCAATTTAATTCTCACATACAATGTTTGTGTAGATCACCCTCAATAAATTTCAAAGTGACAGGATCAAGCGTTCTACTTGTCTAATTATGACATCATAATGAAGGCACTGATGACATCATCATGAATCTATGTTATTCCCCATGGGGAGTACTTGACAATGAGCCATGTTTCAATTTTTGTCCATGGAGTAGTTTCGGAGATATGGAGGTGCAAAGTTTTTCGGTTTTTCCAAGATGGCACCTGTACCACGTGACATGTGATGTCATTATTATCATTAACATTTCTACACGAGGAGGCGCTCCTATGGTAAAAATTTGTTGAAATAAAAAAATATTTTGGTATCCACATGTGTATTTCTTTGGTTTGCAGTGCAACAAACCAAAAAAGCTGAAAAAAGCACTAAATCCGAGCTTATTCCACACAGAAATCCTAACATGGCCCGGACAATATTATTGGCACCTTTTAGAAGTTGTTAGAAATAATTAGATTTCAAACAGGTGATTCTCCTTTACTTTGGAATTGAACTCACCTGTGGTGAGTTGCAGGTGCCTGCAATATAAAAATCACTCATTCAACCAGTTTGAATAGAGCAAAGGAGTCATTCTGCTGTTTTGTGTCACTGTGTGCACCGCAATGAGCATGGAGAAAAGAAAGAAAACCAGAGAATTGTCTGAAGAGGTCAGACACAAGGTTGTGGCCAAGCATGGACAATCTCAAGGCTACAAAAGTCCATCTCCAGAGACCTCGATGTTCCTGTGTCCACCGTATGCAATGTTATCAGGATGTTTAAGGCCCATGGCACTGTAGCCAACCTCCCTGGACGTGGCTGCAAGAGAAAACCTAATCAAAGATTGCAGCGAAGAATTGTTTGAATGGTGGAGAAAGCCCATCGATCAACTGCCAAACAGATTCTAGCTCACCTTCAGAACAAGATACAACAGTTTCAAGTCGCACCATTTGTCACCAACTCGATGAAAGGGTGTTTTATGGTAGGAGACCCAGGAGGAGCCCTCTGCTGAGAAAGAGAGAGACATAAGAAAACCCGACTGGAGTTTGCCAAAACACACTTGAACAAGCCAGAATCCTTCTGGGAGAATGTCCTGTTGACAGATGAGACCAAATTAGAGCTTTGTGGTAAAGCACATCATCTCTATGTTTACAGAAAACAAAATGAAGCCTTCAAAGAAAAGAACACCTTCTCTACAGTCATACATGGAGGACGTTCAGTGATGTTTTGGGGTTGCTGTGCTGCCTCTGGCACTGGGTGCCTTGAATGTGTGCATGGCCTCATGAAATCATGAGATTACCAAGGCATTTTGGAGCACAATGTTCAACCTAGTGTCAGAAACCTGGGTCTCCGTCGAACAGGACAATGACCCCAAATACACTTTAAAAAACACCGAGGAATGGTTCAAGACAAAACGCTGGACTGTTCTGAAGTGGCCAGCAATGAGTCCAGATCTAAATCACATTGAAGACCTGTGGCGAGATTTGAAACAGCAGTTGGGAGAAGGTACCCTTCAAATCTATGAGAACTGGAGCTGTTTGCACAAGAAGAGAGGGCCAAACTGCCAGTCGAGAGGTGGAGGAAGCTAATTCATGGCTATAGGAAGCGCTTGACTAGTTATTTTGTCCAAATGTTGTGCTACCAAATATTAAGTCCTGGGTGTGAATAATTTTGTCAATTCCATTTCTTTTTATTTTCTGATTTAGAAGGATATATTAAGTTCTGAATCAAAAACAAAGGTACTGCAATATTAACAGTGAAATAAAGAATTGTGGAGACCAAATACTTTTGTCAATTTCAACGTCTTTTTAGAGAAAATTGTGAGTTATTTGAAAAAAGTGCAAGCGTGCCAATATTTTTGGCCACGACTGTACATGAATGTGTCTGTCTGTGTGTTTGTCTCGTTCCTGTATCCCCTCACCACTTCGAACATCGTCGCCAAACTTTGTTGACGTAATTGTTTTACAGTTCTGTTTACACTGTCTTAATACGCTTCTGACTTTTATTCTGTTTAGCCCAGTCCAAAGTAGATTTTTCTCAAAGCGTTCGCCATGGTGGAAGAAGGGTTGGCAGTATGGCCTAGAGGTACACACACTCCCCTCTTAGTTGTCTAGCCTAGGTTTGAATCTCAACCCAGGTGTAAACTGTCATCCTGGTGATTCATCAATGTGTGTGCCGTTCCTCGGATTGACTTTAAGTGGGCATCAGTGGGCATCGTGTCTGCCAGCATTAGTTGGTTGACGTTAAACATCCCACGATGTCCCTTGCAAAAAGGAGGCGAGCTATCACCGGCATCCTGAACAAATTCAAAATTCCTGCCCTAACCATGGTCGAACGTTAAGCTTGACCAGCCGATTATTGAAAGACTTGGGCCAAAAACTTCCCTGGCCAACTCCACATAAACGTGGGAATAATTTTGGCTGTTAAAAAGGAAGAAGAAGTTTACGATGCTGGATGATGTCACGGAATTCCCATGGTTGATGCTTTTAGCCCAACCATCATTGGATTTTTTTTTTTTTTTTTTGTTGTATACAGAATCGAGGCTCGTGTAAGAGCTAACACATTAAACATGAAAACATGCACACACACATAAACCAAATAATGAAGGGAGCAGGAGACAAGAGGGGGAGAGAGAAAGAAGCACACAAGCACAACAACAGTCGAGAACAGGGACGTCGGTAGATCTGTGGAAGGGAGAGGGCTGAGGGAGGAGGGAGGGATGCACAGTATAAAGCAAATGAACACTACTAGGAATTTTAGGAAAGAAGTTGGAGATTGAAAGAGGTGGATTTGGGGTGTTTTAATGGGGGTACAAAAGATCAAGGTTTTGGGTGGGGGGGGGGGGGGAGATAAGAGATGGTGGTGAACCATCAGTTGGCTCAATTTATTTAACTTGGGATTGTTGTTGTTATATGTTCTACCAAACCTTCATGTCCTACCAAACCCCATATCATCCCATCACTCGTCCTTAAACAGGTACAGTCACGTGAAAAAGTAAGTACACCCCATGTAAAGTTTTGACTTTTTCAACATATTTCAACATACAGCTATTTGATCTTCATTTCAACAATATTGATAGATAAAGGTGATATAATACAACAAATATCATGAAACATTTACATTTTGTAGTCCATTGTATAATTTAAATAAACATAAATGCAAATTTCGCATGTGGAAAAAGTAAGTACTCCCTTACATTTATCATTACTTCAAATACCTAAAATTAGAATCAGGTGCACCAACTCAGGTGCAAATGATTAGAACATTGTTAGAGAGGATCTTGGAGGAACCTGTCTTATTTAAACCTCAGCTATTTAGTTTGGTTTGCTCTTTGTTGTTGAAGTGTGCGGCGTCACCATGCCTAGATCAAAAGAGCTCTCTGAGGCCTTCAGAAAGAAGGTTATAGATGCCTACGAGTCTGGGAAGGGATTTAAAAAGACCTCCAAACAATTTGAAATCAATCATTCGACTGTCCGGAAGATCATCTATAAGTGGGGAAGATTCCGAACAACTACCAACTTGTTCAGGCCAGGCCGCCCCAGCAAGTTCAGCCCGAGAGCAGACTGCAAGATGCTGAACGAAGTCTCTAAGAACCCCAGAATGACATCACGGGACCTACAGGTAGCTCTTGCCACTGTTGATGTCAAAGTGCACGAGTCCACCATTAGAAAGAGGCTGCACAAATTTGATCTACATGGGAGGTGTGCCAGGAGGAAACCTTTGCTGTCCAGAAAGAACATCAGGGCAAGACTAAAGTTTGCCAATGAACACCTAGGCAAAGACCAGCACTTCTGGAACAATGTGCTCTGGACAGATGAGTCAAAGGTAGAGCTATTTGGCCACAGTACCAGAAGACATGTTTGGCGAAAACCAAAGACAGCATTTGACCACAAGAACCTGATACCAACTGCAAAGCATGGTGGTGGAAATATTATGGTTTGGGGCAGTTTTGCTGCATCAGGGCCTGGGCAGCTCACCATCATAGAATCCACTATGAATTCTTCATTGTACCAGAGGGTGCTTGAGGATAATGTGAGGCCATCTGTCGGAAAGTTGAAGCTCAACTGAAGGTGGACCTTGCAACATGACAATGACCCTAAACATACCAGTAAATCCACCAAGGAATGGCTGAAAAGAAAGAAATGGATGGTTCTGGAATGGCCAAAAGCCCGGATCTAAATCCCATCGAGATGTTGTGGGGGGATTTGAAACGAGCTGTGCATGCAAGAAACCCCTCAAACATCGCACAGCTGAAAGTATTCTGCATGGAGGAGTGGGCAAAAATTTCTCTCAGTCGATGTCAGAGACTGGTAGACAGTTATAAGAAACGCCTACTTGAGGTTGTTTCTGCCAAAGCGGGCAATAGCACATATTAGAGCCAAGGGTGTACTTACTTTTTCCACATGCAAAATTTGCATTTATGTTTATTTAAATTATACAATGGACTACAAAATGTAAATGTTTCATGATATTTGTTATATTATATCACCTTTATCTGTCAATATTGCTGAAATGAAGATCAAATAGCTGTATGTTGAACTATGTTGAAAAAGTCAAAACTTTGCATGGTGTGTACTTACTTTTTCACGTGACTGTATATCCACAAGTATTGTAAAGAAAGAAGGAAAAAAGCACTTATTGTTGTTTATAAAAATATGGGCAATGTCCCTGGGCTCACTTGGTAGACCCAGGGACCCACTGGTAGGTGTGGATGACCCACAAAATATGTAACGGAGAAGAAATAAATACCTATTCTGGGGGCACACACCTCAGATCCTGATTTTTTTTTTTTTGTTGTTTAATGCTGTGAACAAACTTTGGTACATCACGTGTGATGAAGGTTGTGGTCAAATTTCACCAAAATTATGTGTGTAGTTCTGGAGAAGAAGATCCGAGTGTTTACATACAGCCTGACTGATGGACACCGCATGATGCTAATCTCGCAATTTCTGTTCCAAGTGAGCTAAAAATGACGAAGGGAACAATCTCCCCAAGGTGCCAGTCAGATAAATAAATGCTCCATGATACTTTAATGTGTAAAATTACAAACGTTTGTCTTATTTTTGTGATTTTTGTTTGTTTGTTTCAGCTACATGACAGGGGTCGTATCTTTGATCCCATGAGCATGCACTCCTTGGAAAATTCTCTTGTTGATATAATGCGCTCCGAAAATGACCATTTGAAAGGTAAGGTCAGGACATTTTCTTTTCCATGTGATCATTGTTTTCATCATAATTTAAAATGATAAATAGTTATGTTGTCCAGATTTTTCAAACGCGTTCGTTTCTCCCCATCATGCAACACCAATTTAAACTTGTTGCCTCGGCCACTGAAGGTGGAAGGAGGTTATGTTTTCACCCATGTCTGTTTGTCTGTCGGTGAGCAGGATATCTCAAAAAGGTATGGACGGATTTGGACGAAACCTGGTAGACAAATTGGGTGTGTGATAAGGACAAATTGTTTAGAATTTGATGAAGATCCAGATCCAGACACGATAATTTTTTATTACCTCTGCTACCGAAGGTGGATAGAGGTTATCTTTTCACCCCTGTCTGTTTGTTTGTTTTTGAGCACGTTATCTCAAATAGGTGTGGACAGATTCGGACGAAAATTGGTGGAGAGGTTGGGTGTGTGACATGGACGAATCGATTCGATTTTGGTGAAGATCTGAACCCATGGACTCTGATACGAGAATTATTTAATTTTTAAGTGATTCGTCACCATTGAGAGATCGGGTGAAAAGCGATATATAACATGATATTTAAAAAAGTTATGAACGAGTAATGACAAAACTTTGTGGACGAGTTGGTTAGGTGACAAGAACAAGCCGATGCCATTTTGGTTCAGGTCCGAATCCAGATCCGGCCTATCAGTGGGATACAAATCATAAACTGTTCAGCCTGGCGGAGGTATGCTCTCTACTGAGTGCCGTTCTCATTCCCTTTCTGTTTATATGATTGTTGTGATGTGCCGTCGATAAATGTGGGAGGGATTACTGGCCATGCCACTTTACTACTCGGAAGAGCAAATTAGTGGTTTTTTGGTGCTGTCATTACCCATGTGTCGCTTTATTTTGCTGTTATTGTAATGGTTGTTTGTTTGAAATTGACTAATTTTACTACTGCATTTTGGACGGTTGTATTTCAACGATCTGAAAAATATTTGATGATGATTGAAAATATATGGTAATAGTAATGATTTAAAGAAAAAAAATGAAACCTGTGATGTCCAAAGAGCCCAAGCTGGACCTTTTCAGACAAAAAGGTGCAATGCTAGGTTACCCCGTGAGTTGCATGTGGATGCGTGTAAACGCCACCTGCTTCGCAGTTATTTATACATGTAGTGAGTAACTTAATATGGAGCGTCCAGCACGCTGTGCAGGAATTGGCGATGGCTGGAACGCAGAGTGCCAGGTGAGCAGCTGATTTCCAGTAAGATGTACGTTTCCCCAAGGGTTCGCCAATCTGACCTGGCAAAGGTCACGTTTAGTCGAGATACAAACTTGGGATCTGCCGAGGATATTTATGTCGTTGGCCCATTACCTTTAGTGTCGTCCCTCGTATGCTCGAGCCCTGTGCACCCACCGTGTGAATGACGATCTGATACCCCTCGTTTGTGGGCTCGCACCAACGTGAGATAACTAACTGAAGGTCGGTGTACTTTACAGTTACTTGAAAATCGACACCTAATTAACTCACCAGCCAATCTTAATAACTCAGCACCTGTGAAACTGCACCTGTAAGTCTTTAATCCTTGGAATGCCTCCTGTTCCTTATTGCTTTTGACATGCATGTGCGGCCTCAAAGGTACCATTTAGTGGAGAATTCTGATAATAAATAACCTTTCTATATGTCATGAGCATTATACAATCAATCTTAGATGTAATAATTTTTCATTGATTTTGGTAAATGCGTTTTATAACATCAGTTCTCCTCGATTCACCAACCACCCCACTGCTGCTAGGCCGCTCATCTCTCTTTCCAATGGACGAGGCATTTTTAGAGGATGCACGTGATGGAGTCCTCAGCTCACCAGGCTCTCGCTCCCAAGGAAGCCATGATGGGGAGCTGGTAGAGCGCTTCTCACGCAAAGTGTTTGTAGGCGGGCTGCCACCTGACATTGATGAAGGTAATTTGGTTAATCGCCGAATGATTTCTGAAGCACTTTCCTTTGAGAGTGAACTTGATCATCACGCAGATGTTGCTCACATCTAGCATTTGTCCCACAATTCGAATTTTGTGAAGCACTTGTACAAAAGAGAGATGGAATGCATTTCGATCTTTGGGGTAATTGCTCTACTCTTGCGTCTTTACAACACACAATATCTCAACCATCTGATTTTTAACTCAACTGGACTATGTCCAGCTGAGTTTTTGTCGACACCCAGTGTACGTCGTCTGTCTGTCTGTCTGTCGTCTGTAAACAATTCGACGTCTACGCTCTAAAAGTCACAAATATTGATCTGATTTGATGAAACTTGTTATGCAGCATCTTTAAGACATAAACTAGTTTGGGATTGCATTTGGCCGTTGCACACCAAAAAATGGGCGCGGCAGGGCGGCCATATTGAAAAATCAATTTTTGTCAATCTGGTACTTCCTAATGTAGCTAGAAGGCTGAAACTTGGTGTGCAGACAGTATGTAACAAACCTCAACACATATATTACGGGTTTTGACGATGTCCGAAAAATGACCTCGTCGTGACCTATGACATGACTTGACCCATAAACATAAGTTTGGACGATGTCCAAGCTCTAAAAGTCACAAATACTGATCAGATTTGATGAAACTTGTGCCTTTTGCCACTTAAAGATATTTGAAAACACACATATAAACGCACATATAAACATATAAACGCACATATAAACTATATAGTTTGTGGTTCTATTATGCATATTCTAACCATATTGATATAGATCAGTTGAGTTCAGGTTCCCTGGAACCTCTAGTTTAAATAAAGATAGTAGCTGATCTACCACTCATCGGATTTTAATGTTGTGTTCGTCAATTCTCAAGTTGGAAGTGAAACTATTTTAAACTTGTGTTGGTGGGTTGTGATGTGCAAGAACACCTAACCTGTTTATTTATGATTGCTTGATTTAAACTTCCGGTGTATAGAACGGTAGAAAGATGATGCATTTTCAACGCGAGGATGCTGGGGTTGGAGGAGGATGATGCATCTTCGGCAGTAGGAAGGCTATCTTCAGTGGCAGGATACTGGGATCAGGTTGCTATGAGTTCTCTGATAGACTGTGGCCTGAAATAGCCGACATTTTCTACCGAATTGATACCAGAGAAGCTTTTCAATACGAAAGATAGGGTGTTGCCCTTTCCCAAAAATAAACCGAAAGTTTGGCCTGTGGAACCGCTGCCATGTTGACTTGGACTCTTATCATTGCTTTCTGAACAGCCGTCCTGGGGTTTTTGTATATATATTTTTAATCGAGTAAGTAATATCCTGTGGGTTTTATCATTTTCGTCAAAAAATTCCAATTTGATTGCTTTATTGACTGACCTCTTAGTCTGTTCCATTTCATCACTTTAGCAAGCTCAGCGAGAAAACTGGCCCTGGGAAATGCCACCGTGAGGCCCTACCGAGATGCATAATGGCTATCACGTGACGTGCAAATGCCCGACTTGACCAAACCCACTGAATGCCCATGTCAGCACTGTCTACCGCGGCTTATTATTATCAGTTGGTTAATCACAAGACCTTTTTATGTTGTCAACATTACTAAGAAACTTTACAATAAACAAATCATATTTGGGAGCTTTTTAACGTCGTGATGACAACCGAAGTAGAGATTTTGGAATAATGTCACTGCAAACGAGAATCCTCCATTAAAATTATTTTTGATAAGTAAAAAACGCCTTCCACTTATTTCATGTACAACTCTAATGCTAATGAAGACAATTTTTAGACCTTAGGATAGGCTCGTTGTGCCTTCAGAAGATAAATTGTATACATATGAAATGTGCCCATGTCGAGGTGGAAACTTTATAAGCTGTACACTCTAAATTTATTTTAGGACTGCTTCAAATTGCATATGTGAGAGTGGGAAGGTCATTACTGCTTTGCCCAATTGCATATTAAGTGGAGAGATTATGCCATATGCTCTGTCTGTGTTACTTGTGTGTGCCCTCCATCCCCCTCTGCATGATTTGGCAATGCAGAACCCGACAGGATGAGCCAGAGTTGAAGTGCACTTTCCTTTGATCTGTTTAGTCTGGGTTTGTTTCTCAACCAGACAATAAACCATCAGACTGACTCTTCACAGACAGGTAGTTGTGTCGATGAGTGTGCCATCCCTTATACTGACATTAAACTGGGCACCCACCTGCTCGCATTGATTTCTGGTGGACATTAAATATCCCATGGTTTCTTTCAGCAAAGAGTAAGAGAGTTATCACTAGCACCCTGGAACAAATTCCAAATCCTTGCCTTAACTATCTCCAGTTGAATGCCAGGCCTGGACAGCTGGTTCCAGAACGATTTAGGCCAACAAGTAAATGCTATATGAGCCACAGACCCCCAACTTAATGGGAATGTGGTGTAACAAATAAGATGAATAGAACTGCGATTATATTGCATAATTAGCTTACTGCTGTTGATGTAAACACCCATCAATGAGCATGTTAAAAATACATACTAACATCTCATTTTTAGCCGCGTCGCAGACGCTGCTCATAGAGTGCACGCTGCTGTTGTTGTTACCACCGCTTCTTCTTCTTCTTCTTCTTCTTCTTCTTGTTCTTGCGGAGAAGACAAAACCTCAAAGCTCCACCCATTCTGGGAACCATAGCTCCACCCATTTTGGGAGAGCCTTCATATAAACAAATATCCACCATTTTATTAACTCGCATAGCTTTGAGGCCTGTTTTGTAGGCCCGTGGTGTCTTCCTCTCACACAGTTTTCTTTCAAATCAAATTCGATATACCATTTCATTTTTCACAGTCGCCAACATAGTTTTAGACTCGGTTGAAAAAAAACGGGAAGAAAATCCGATGAAAGTTGCCCTTTATAGAACGAAATGAATTCTCAAAGGCCTGTAACTTCAAGTCCATTGACATATTTTTTTTTTAAATCGCGGCATGCTCAGTCATACACCGCCCGAAATAAGAGACGGGAAAATGCCGAGATATATATATTTTGTTTAAATCGCGGCATGCTCAGTCATACACCGCCCGAAATAACAGACGGGAAAATGCCGAGATATATTAAAAATTCGTCCATTTGATGACAATCGTCACGATGAAATATTTAATTTATACGTCGTCACAATAATGTGGAGAGAGGAGCATAGCTTCGTTCACGTGTCGCCACACACGGGAAATTGCCGAGATATATATTTTTTTATATCGCGACATGGTCAGTCATACACCGCCTGAAATAACAGACGGGAAAATGCCGAGATATATTAAAAATTCGTCCATTTGATGACAATCGTCACGATGAAATATTTAATTTATACGTCGTCACAATAATGTGGAGAGAGGAGCATAGCTTCGTTCACGTGTCGCCACACACGGGAAATTGCCGAGATATATATTTTTTTCAATCACGGCATGGTCAGTCATACACCGCCTGAAATAACAGACGGGAAAATGCCGAGATATATTAAAAATTCGTCGCCACACACGGGAAATTGCCGAGATATATTTTCACTTTGCACAAAAATAACATCAAGTAATCGAATCAATAGGAATGTCCTGTGCCTATAACATCGACGTTTTCGGCACAGCTGCATCTAGGCATTGTGTAACATCGACGCGGCTTTTGTTTTAATGAAAACTTTTTGTACTTGTTTTAACTTTAGTAGGCAACTTATCTCAGTTTTGAGCTGCTTAAATTCTGAGTGGAGCATGAGTTACACAGTGTGCAGGTACATAATGTTCTCTTCTTTAGTGAATATACACAAGACACTCGGATTTATAAACACATGCAGATAGTACAGCTTGCTGAACTAATCTTTCAAAGTATTGCATTTCAACTATTTTCTTCCTTGTGTCCTAGAATAATGATTATTTTAAACAGTATTTCAAGGATCATGGAGAATCTTGTACATGCATTGCATATGGGACAAGGATATTAGTAGATATTAGATATGTATACCTTTACACAAAATACAAGAGAATTGGTGTGAAACTGGATCAATCAACTTACTATATGGAATGGTCAACCTGGGATCCCAGCATTATGATATATTCACTACCGGTCAAAAGTTTTAGAACACCTCAATTTCATCCAGTTTTTATTGAAATTTACGCAGTTTAATATCCAGTGAATAACCCGAAATGGTACAAAGGTAAGCAGTAAACTGCTCGAGGTTAAAAAAAAAGTTTAGGTTAGCAAAAACGGGAAAATAATGTAAATTGCACAGTTATATTGTAAAAAAAAAAAAGGCCTTATTCAGGGAACAAGTAATGGGTTAACAACTTACAGCTGTTCTGCAGCAACGTAAGTAAATTAAGTCTTGAAAGTTGATGCAAACAATTCCTACAGGTGTCCCAACCTCTGCTGATTACTTGATTACAAACCCCCTGTCTGTATAAAAGCAATATTGGAACAGACTGTTATTCCACCCTCTGAAGCATTATTTGGACAATATTGCACTGCAGGAAGTAGTATATTGGAAACTGGAGGAAACTGACAGGAAGAGGTCTGGCAGACCCAAAGCCACAACAGAATCAGAAGACAAGTTTCTGAGAGTGAACAGCTTGCGTGATAGGCGGCTCACAGGACAACAGCTTCAAGCACAGCTTAACACTGGTCGAAGTAAACAAGTCTCGGTTTCAACTGTGAAGAGAAGACATCGAGTTGCAGGTTTGACCGGTCGAGTGGCAGTAAGAAAGCCATTGCTAAGATGGCAAAATAAGAAAAAGAGGCTTGCCTGGGCCATAAAGCACCGCCAGTGGACTACTGAAGACTGGAAGAAGGTCTTATGGACCGATCAATCAAAATTTGAAATCTTTGGTTCATCACGCAGGGTCAGTGTACGCCGTCGAGTTAGCGAAAGGATGGTTCCTCAGTGTGTGACACCAATTGTCAAACATGGAGGAGGAAGCATGATGGTCTGAGCTCTTTTGCTGGATCCAGAGTCGGCAACTTGCACAGAGTGACTGGCACCCTGAACCAAAAGGGCTACCACAGCATTTTGCAGCGCCATTCAATACCCTGGTGAACCATGGTGTTGGGCTAGTGGCTAGGGTGCCGGCTTAGGATCCTAGGATCCTGGGTTCGAATCCTGGTCGATCGCTGAATTAACGCCAGGGGGGTTGTCTCAGCCTGTCATCCTTCCGAGGTCGGCTAATTGAGTACCAGTTCACTGGTAATTCCCTGTTTGTCGTTAAAGGTGGCAAAAAGGGTTGGCGTCAGGAAGGGCATCCGGCCGTAAAACATTGCTTCAAAAAGGGGACCAAAAAACAACAACAACCACGGTTCCCGAAAAAGGCCAACCCCCGCTTTGCGGGGAAAAATGGCCTCTAAAGGTGGTTTTATTCAATACCCTCTGGTATACGCCTAGTTGGTCAGGGGTTCATTCTACAGCAAGATAATGACACACCTCCAGGCTATGTCAAAACTACCTTCAAGGAAAAGAACAAGACGGGAGTCTTCAAATCATGGAATGGCCAGCACAGTCTCCAGACTTAAACGCCATCGAGCTGGTTTGGGATGAACTGGACAGAAGGGTGAAAGCAAAGCAACCTACGAGTGCAACACATTTGTGGGAATTTCTGCAACAGTGTTGGGAAGAACTTCCCGAACAATATTTGATTTCCATTGTACAAAGAATGCCATGAGTGTGTTCGGCGGTTATATCTGCAAAAGGTGGCGACTTTGCCGAGTCAAAAATGTAAATTAAATTTTGTTAGACAAAATGATTCTATGATTTCTTTTTTTATCTCCAATTGTTTATTTCTTCTATGCTTAATTTCAGAGTACATTGAGACATTAAACTGCGTAAATTTCAATAAAAACTGGAAAAATTGAGGTGTTCTAAAACTTTTGACCGGTAGTGTCTTCTGAAATGTGCAATCCAAAATTTGCAAGATTGTAATAGAGGACTCAAAACCTCAAAAACAGTTTTAGTTTGAGGGGAAAAAAAACAAATAAATAAATAAACATAGCTGCTTCTGACATACAGTACCTTCAGAAAGTACAGTCGGACCCTGACATTAGTGGGAGATACATTCCTGGAAAATGCAGCGAAAGGAAAGTCGTAACTGTGAATGTGCGGACATTGCTTCAATGGGAAAAGTGGGAATAGGTTCCCGTCAGTTTGTGATTCACGGAAAATCCATGAATGTCGAGGCAAAGCCCGCAAATGTTGAGGAAAATCTGCAAATGTCGGGGCATTGTTTTCAGTGGGGAAAAGGGAGACAGATAATTGCTTGAAACTCGTAGATGCGGTGGAGTGTTTTCATTTGGTACAGTAACTCACGGGGGTTGACATGTTATGCAGCTGATGGAATATCCTGCTATGTTCACAGTGTGAATGGTGTAATATCCCCCAAAGTTGTTCATATTGAAAATGGTGGGATATCCTGCAAAGCAATGTTTACCGTGTGAATGGCATGATATCCCGTAAATAAATGTTTACCACGTGAATGGCGGGATATCCTGCAAAGCAATGTTTACAGTGTGAATGGCAGGATATCCCATGAAGCAATGTTCACAGTGAGAATGACGGGATATCCCATGAAGCAACGTTCACAGTGTGAATGGCGGGATATCCCACGAAGCAATGTTCACAGTGTGAATGGCGGGATATCCCGTGAAGCTATGTTCACAGTGTGAATGGCGGGATATCCCAAGAAACAATGCTCACAGTGTAAATGGTGGGATATCCCACGAAGTAATGTTCACAGTGTAATTAGTGGGATATCCCACGAAGAAATGTTTACTGTGTGAATGGCGGGATATCTCACAAAGCTATGTTCACAGTGTGAATGGTGGGATATACCACGAAGCAATGTTCACAGTGTGAATGGTGGGATATCCCACGAAGCAATGTTCACTGTGTAAATGGCGGGATATCCCACGAAGCAATGTTCACAATGTAAATAGTGGGATATCCCACGAAGCAATGTTCACTGTGTAAATGGTGGGATATCCCACGAAGCTATGTTCACTGTGTAAATGGCGGGATATCCCACGGAGCTATGTTCACAGGGTGAATGGTGGGATATCCCACGAAGCTATGTTCACTGTGTAAATGGTGGGATATCCCACGGAGCTATGTTCACAGTGTGAATGGCGGGATATCCCACAAAGCAATGTTCACAGTGTAAATAGTGGGATATCCCACGAAGAAATGTTTACTGTGTGAATGGCGGGATATTCCACGGAGCTATGTTCACTGTGTAAATGGCAGGATATGCCACGAAGCACTGTTCACAGTGTGAATGGCAGGATATCCCACAAAGCAATGTTCACAGTGTGAATGGTGGGATATCCCACGAAGCAATGTTCACAGTATGAATGGTGGGATATCCTACGAAGCTATGTTCACAGTGTGAATGGTGGGATATCCCACGAAGCACTGTTCACTGTGTAAATGGAGGGATATCCCACGAAGCAATGTTCACAGTGTGAATGGTGGGATATCCCACGAAGCAATGTTCACAGTGTATATAGTGTGATATCCCACGAAGAAATGTTTACTGTGTGAATTGCGGGATATCCTACAACGCTATGTTCACAGTGTGAATGGCGGGATATCCAACGAAGCAATGTTCACTATGTAAATGGCGGGATATCCCACAAAGCTATATTCACAGTGTGAATGGTGGGATATCTGACGAAGCTATTTTCACAGTGGGAATGGTGGGATATCCCACGAAGCAATGTTTACTGTGTGAATGGTGGGATATCCCACAAAACAATGTTTACCCTGTGAATGGAGGGATATCCCATGAAGCAATGTTTACCGTGTGAATGGTGGGATATAAAGCGAAGCTATGTTTACCGTGTGAATGGTGGGATATCCCACAAAACAATGTTTACCCTGTGAATGGAGGGATATCCCATGAAGCTATGTTTACCGTGTGAATGGCGGGATATCCCACGAAGAAATGTTTAACGTGTGAATGACGGGATATATGGCGAAGCTATGTTTACTGTGTGAAATGGTGGGATATCCTGCGAAGCTCGCTTACAGCGCGGCTATAATATTTTTTATGTGGCCGCTAAAAGCCGTGAAAACATGAAGTGCAGGGCGGGGAATGTAGAAAGCCAGTCATGCTAATGGCTTGTGGGGAAAAAAAATTGCGCCCGTAAAAAAACGAGTATACGCGGGACACAGGGCCACGAATGTAGACCCAGGTTGCAATTTATCAATTGCGAATACGAGTAACCCACGAATATGGGACCATTAATGTCGGGATCCATCTGTATTTACACCCATTAACTTTTTTCTCATTTTGTTGTATTACAGCCTGAATGTAAAATGTATTAAATTGAGAAAAATTTTTTGTCACCAATCTACACAAAATACCCCATAATGTCAAAGTATAATTATTTTACAGAAAATTTTACAAGATAATTAAAAATGAAATACAAAAATATTTAATTTACACAAGTATTCAACCCCTGTTTACCATGTGAATGGAGGTTTGATCTTTGATCCTGAGTTGATCTTTGATCTTTTGACCAAAAGAATAGTTCGTTTTCCAATTCAGTGAGGCACTATGCAAATGCTGTAAAATTTTCAAGTCAATCGGATGAAAATTGATGATTTTTCAGATGAAATTTGATTTTGTAAGTTTGACCTAGAGTTGACATTTGACCTCAAAAATAGTTGGTTTCCCTATTTAGTGACTCGATATACAAATGCTGTTCAATTTTCAAGTCAGTCGGATGAAAATTGACGGTTTGTCAGATGAAAATTGATGATTTTGGAAGTTTGACCTCAAAAATAGTTGGTTTCCCAATTTAGTGACTCATTATACAAATGCTGCTCAATTTTCAAGTCAATTGGATACAAATTGATGGTATTGGAAGTTTGACCTTCAGTTGACCTTTGACCTTTTGACCTCAAAAATAGTTCGTTTTTCAATTAAATTTGCACTATGCAAATGCTGTTCAATTTTCAAGTCAATTGGATGAAAATTGACGGTTTTTTTAGATGAAAATTGTTTTTGGAAGTTTTACCTTCAGTTGACCTTTGACCTTTTGACCTCAAAATAGTTAGTTTTTCAATTCAATGGGGCACTATGCAAATGCTGTTCAATTTTCAAGTCCAATGGATTAAAAATGGCAATTTTAGAAATTGGACCTCCAGGTGACCTGTGATCTCAAGATCAATAGGCTTCTCAATTGTGACGACCTCTACAACTTGGTGAAGTTTCATAACAATCTGTTTAGAATTGTGACCTGTAGGCGAGTGACAAATAGACAGAATAACAAATGCAACCGACCAATATACCTGAAAAATATTCGATTTTGCAAGTAATAATACAAAAATTAATGAGATTCCAGAAAGTGAATTTTAAAATATTCGATTTTGCAAGTAATAATACAAAAATTAATGAGATTCCAGAAAGTGAATTTTAAAATATTCGATTTTGCAAGTCATAATACAAAAATTAATGACATTCCAGAAAGTGAATTTTAAAATATTCGATTTTGCAAGTAATAATACAAAAATTAATGACATTCCAGAAAGTGCATTTTAAAATATTTGATTTTGCAAGTAATAATACAAAAATTAATGACATTCCAGAAAGTGCATTTTTTTCTCATTTGTAAATTTGTTATGGTCTGCTACATGTTGATGTATATTTTACCCTTGAACTTAAAATACGCGCCTTTTCCTTTGAGTATATTTTGCCTTTGAATTTGTTGGAACTCATATATTAAAGAGTTGATAATTGAAATTAAACTTTCTTGCTTTTGTTGTCATTGAAAAGCTGAGTTATCTATTTCTCCAGATAACATTACTCCATAAGCTAGCTTTGGTGTACTCCTGATAATTACCAAAGGTGGATGGAGGTTATGTTTTTTCCTCTGTTTGTCTATCTGTTTGTTTGTCTGTGAGCAGGATATCTCAAAACGTTATGGACGGATTTGGACGAAACTTGGTGGTCTGGTTGGGTGTCTGACAAGGACAAATCGTTTCGATTTTGGTTAAGATCCAGATGCAGTTCAAGCCTATCAGTGGGATCCAAAACATAAACTGTTCAGCCAGGCGGAGGTCGGCCATGGAAAGGAATACACAGTTTAGTACACTCGTGGAAGAGCTACAATACAGAACAGAAGACAAAGAACACAGTGGAAAGCGAGGTGTCAGACCGAGGTGTTACTGCTTAGAAGCCTTGGTATCTTGCAATGCTCCTGTTTTTTCTCGGGGGTTCTTCTTGTACTTGGGTTATTACCCTGCGCTCGCGAAGCGAAAGGCAGGGTTAAGCATTCGGGTACGTACGTATGTATGTGCGTGTCTGCATTTCAGTAAAGTAAAGTGTGTGCCGTGTCAGCATTTTAAAAATTCATTTTCTCGGCAACAGTTGGTCAGACTGACATGAAATTTTCACCATAGGAGGGCCTCCTCCTGTAGAATATTTTAGTGAATATTATGACGTCACAGGTCACGTGGTACGGGCGCCATCTTGGAAAAACCAAAAAACTTTACACCTCTATATCTCAACCGCTGCACAGAAATAATTGAGACAGGTCTCATTGCAAAGAACTCTCCATGCCGCATAACATGTGAATGATGATGTCATAGGTGCCGCCGTTATGACGTCATAATTCGACAAGTAAAAAGCTTTATCGATCGGATGAAATTTCTTGAGCATCTTCTCGGTATAAATTGATACAGAAATAAAATTATAGTGACGTCGTAGGTCACCTGGTTCGGCCGCCATATTGTTTTGAGTGAAAAGTCTGAAAAACCACTGAAATCCAATTTACTCCAAAACGACTGAACAGATCGAGGCCAAACTTTACAGGCAGAGTCGCATGCCCATGACGAACAAAAAAGTCAACGAACATGATGTCATGCGTCACATGGTTTCGTAGTTTTTAAGCATAAACTTTTAAAACCTAGCTCCTCCCTCATTTTTTGATCCAATCGAGGGGAAACTTCACAGATGTGTTCAGCATATCAGTCTACTAAAACGACCTTTTGGAATTTGCGATAGGTGATGTGGTTTGGCAGATATAAATAATTAAAAGGAAAATATTAAAAAATTTATAACTCTTGAACCGCTTCATTGATCGACGTGAAACTTTATAGTATAGTCGAGGTAATGAAGTGTAACAAGTGTGCAAAATTTCAAGATGATTGGATGTACGGTCTGGAAGCTAGAAGTTGTTATTGCGTAAAGAAGAAGAGTCTTCTCGAGTGGGCATGGAATTAATTATCACTGCACATGACGAGCAGGCAAAGTACGGAGCGACCTCACGGGTCATTTTGACCTCAAATAAAATTCTGATTTCAGATTTGTCAATCGCTGAGGTATAATAACACACGACCAAAACAGATTTGGCGAAATTCCGACGATTTTTGACGAAAATATAACATTTGTGTCTGCATTTCAGTAAAGTAAAGTGTGTGCTGTGTCAGCATTTTAAAAAGTGAAACGTGGCTCATTGTAAATAACTCCATATGGGGAATAGGTGTTGTTAACGATGACGTCATTGGTGCCATAATTATGACGTCATAATTCGACAGGGACAACGCTTAGTCTGATCAGTTTGAAATTTATTGAGCATGATCTATGCAACAATTATTTAGAGAATATAAATTTATGATGTCATCACACGTGGTCTGGCAGCCATATTGGATCAAAAAAAAAGAAACGTTCAAAAATAGAAGAGTTGGCTCACACCAAGTTGACTGTGCAGGGTAAGTATTCTATGAATACCATGTAGTTTGTAATTTGACTGAATGCATCATTAGCATTGACTGAACCTTTGTAGGTTTTCAGGATCGCCTTTCATAAAGCGTAAGCTCCAATCGTGTTCACATTGCAGATGAAATAACTGCGAGTTTTCGACGTTTTGGTGTCCTGGTGGTGGATTGGCCTCACAAAGCAGAGAGCAAGTCTTATTTTCCACCGAAAGGTACTTCTGTGCTTATGAACACAGTGATGGTCAAAGAAAATGTTTAATTATATTTGAAATGGAAGTTATAAAAATTGATTGGATTAATGTATGACCTTGTGGCGGACACAAAAGCCCACTGGCGTGGTGACATCATTCCACGCACGAAGTGGGCGGTGGCCACGCCCGAGGGGTAGGCGTGGCCTCATGATATACACCGGGCGACCAGCCCGGAGGAGTTCAGTGTTACAGTGTAGTCTTACAATAAAGACATTTATATGTTACCGCTTGTCCGCTTCCTCCTTGCTCACAAGCAGCGCGCGTAACGCCGCGCTTTACTGGTGACCCTCGACGTTGGATCTGCCGGAGCGATCCTTCCACACGCGACGCCATCGCCATGGCCGCCTTCGTCAAACTTCCGGAATTTTGGGAGGCTCAGGCCGAAGTCTGGTTCGTCCAGGCCGAAGCCCAATTTCAGCTTCGGCGCCTCACCAACGACGACCTGCGCTACTGCCATGTCGTCGCCTCCCTCGGGCCCGGCACGGCCGCTCGAGTTGTGTCCGTCCTTCGCCACCCACCGGACGGCCACAAGTACGAGGCACTCAAGCGGCTACTCCTAGCCACGTTCGGCCTCACGGACGACGCACGGGCCGATCGCCTCCTGGATCTCCCCGAGCTCGGTGAGACGCGCCCGTCGGTCCGAATGGACCATATGCTGTCACTGTTGGGCGACGAAGCCCCCGGTTCGCTATTCCGGGCGCTTTTCCGTCGCCAACTTCCAGCGCAGGTTCGCCTCGCGTTGGCCGGGACCGGGCTAACGGAACCCCGAGCATTGGCGGCCGAGGCGGACAAGTACTTCGCCGCTTCGGACACGCGGG
This sequence comes from Myxine glutinosa, assembly GCF_964187855.1. NCBI lineage: Eukaryota > Metazoa > Chordata > Myxini > Myxiniformes > Myxinidae > Myxine > Myxine glutinosa. Next base: position 346,820,541 of record NC_136261.1, read on the forward strand.
CGAGCGTTGGCGTGGCCGTCACGGCCTTCGACGCTGATGTTCCACAGCATCATCTTCTACAGCACGCTGATGTTCCACAGCATCATCTTCTACAGCACGCTGATGTTCCACAGCATCATCTTCTACAGCACGCTGATGTTCCACAGCATCATCTTCTACAGCACGCTGTGGTTCAGCAGCATGCTGATACGCACCTCGTGAACGCCGCCACGCCCCGCCCACCGCCGCGGCGAAAACCGCCACCGCGGGGAAACCCGTCGACTCCACCGGCCTGGCGGAGCCAGCCGCGCTCCTCCAGCTCCACCACCTGGTGCTGGTTCCACGCCAAGTTCGGCCACGAAGCTCGACGGTGTCATCCGCCGTGCTCCTTCAACGGGTCGGGAAACGCCCGGGCCGGCGCTCAATTGTGGCGATGAGCGCCGGCCGTTCGAGCAGCCTGCTGTTCATAACGGACACCTTCTCCGGGCGCAGTTACCTGTGCGACACGGGAGCACAGGTGAGTGTCATTCCCGCCGGCACGTCAGACAAGCATGCCGCGGGTGGGGGCCCCGCGCTGCTTGCCGCGAACGGGACGCCCATCTGTACGTACGGAAAACGCTGCCTCTCTCTGCGGTTTGGAGGGCAGGTTTTCCGATGGACGTTCGTCACCGCCGACGTGCCCATGGCACTGCTTGGCGCGGACTTCCTGTGCGCTAATGGGCTCCTGGTCGACGTCAAGCGCAGACGGCTTGTCCAGGCCGAGACGTTCAGCTCGCTCGCATGTGCGTTGCCCAGCTCAACGAGCGGCTTGCCAAGCGGCTTGCTGAACGATTCGGTTCCGGCCACGTTGGTCTGTACGCTTCCGGCAGCGGACGCATTCACCCGCCTCCTCGCCGGCTTCCCGGCCCTCACGCGGCCCACCTTCTCGGCGGGGGCCGTCAAGCACGGGGTGGCCCATCACATCCCCACCGTCGGGCCACCGGTCTACGCCCGGGCACGCCGCCTCGAGCCGACGAAGCTGGCGGTGGCAAAAGCGGAGTTCGCTACCCTGGAGCGACTCGGCATCGTTCGGCGCTCAGAGAGCGCTTGGGCGTCGCCGCTGCACATCGTGCCGAAGCCCGGCGGGGGATGGCGACCGTGCGGGGACTATCGCCGTCTCAATGACGCCACGACTCCCGACCGCTACCCCGTCCCCCACATTCAGGACTTTTCCGCCCGTTTGGCGGGCAGGTCCTTCTTCTCGAAGGTGGACCTCATACGCGGCTACCATCAGGTCCCCGTCAGGCCGGAGGACGTCCCGAAGACGGCGGTCATCACGCCATTCGGACTCTTCGAGTTCCTGCGCATGCCCTTCGGTCTGAAGAATGCGGCTCAGGCGTTCCAGCGACTGATGGACAGCGTCCTGCGCGACTTGGATTTTGTCTACGTCTACCTGGACGATATCCTCGTCGCCAGCGCGTCCCGCGAAGAGCACCTACGCCACCTCCGCACGCTCTTCGAACGCCTGGGCCAGCATGGCCTGATTGTGAACCCCGCAAAGTGCCGGTTCGGCGCCGCCACAATCGATTTTCTGGGGCACCGTGTCACCAGGCACGGAGCCGTCCCCCTGCCGGCCAAGGTGGAGGCGGTGAAGGGGTTTCCGCGCCCCCGCACGATCAGAGGGCTGCAGGAGTTCCTGGGCATGGTGAACTTTTACCATCGGTTCCTGCCCCGTATCGCCCAGCTCCTGCGCCCCCTGCACGAAGCTCTCCGAGGTAAGCCGGGCAAAGGCGACGTTACCTGGACCGAGCAGATGGACACGGCGTTCACGGGCGCGAAGCTCGCTTTGGCTAACGCCACCATGCTCGCGCACCCGGCGCCCGATGCACCGATCGCCCTCACCACCGATGCCTCGGACTACGCGGTGGGCGCGATGCACGAGCAATGGGTGCGTGGAGCTTGGCAACCGCTGGCGTTCTTTAGCCGGCAGCTTCGCCCGCCCGAACGCCGTTACAGTACCTTCGACCGCGAGTTGCTCGGACTTCACTTGGCGGTCAGGCACTTCCGTCATCTGCTCGAGGGCCGGGCGTTCACTGCCTTCGTCGACCACAAGCCGCTGATCTTCGCGATGGGCAAGGTCACCGAGCCGTGGTCGGCCCGGCAGCAGCGTCACCTCTCGGCCGTGTCCGAGTACACGACGGACATCCAGCACGTCGCGGGGAAGGACAACCCGGTTGCGGATTGCCTTTCCCGGGCCGTCGCCCACGCAGTCCACCTCGGCATCGACTATGCCCGGATGGCAGCGGACCAGGCCGCTGACCCCGACGTCCAGGCCTTGCGGACCGCCGTCACGGGCCTCCGCGTCACCGAGGTGCCGTTCGACGGCGCGGGCGCGGCCCTCTTGTGCGACGTCTCCCTCGGGCGTCCTCGCCCCATTGTGCCCGCGGGCTGGCAGCGCCAGGTGTTTGACGCCATCCACGGCCTGTCCCACCCGGGCGCGAGGGCCTCCCAAAGGCTGATCGCCGACAAGTTCGTCTGGCATGGCCTCCGGAAGGCCGTCCGCGGCTGGGCCAGGACGTGCCTCGCGTGCCAGCGCGCCAAGGTGCACCGGCACACCCAGGCCCCGTTGGCCCCGTTCACGGTGCCGGAACGCCGGTTTGACCACGTCCACGTGGACCTGGTGGGACCTCTGCCCCCCTCGCGGGGTTTCACCTACGTCCTCACCATGGTGGACCGCACCACCCGGTGGCCGGAGGCCGTGCCCTTGGCGTCGACAACGGCGGCCGATGTCGCGCAGGCTTTCATCGCCACCTGGGTCGCCCGGTTCGGCGCCCCCTCAGACATCTCATCCGACCGCGGCCCCCAGTTCACCTCGGAGCTCTGGGGGGCGGTTGCGCAGGGGCTCGGGGTCCGGCTGCACCGAACCACGGCCTACCACCCCCACGCTAACGGCCTGTGTGAGCGATTTCACCGCTCATTGAAGGCCGCGCTCCGGGCCACCCTCCGCGACGGCGGCTGGGTCGACAGGCTCCCCTGGGTCCTGTTGGGCCTCCGGACGGCGCCCAAGGAGGACCTGCGCGCATCCGCGGCGGAGTTGGTCTTCGGGCAACCGCTGCGGGTGCCGGGCGAGTTCCTCCCCGACTCCACGGCACCATGGTCCGCGGCACAGCAGCGCTCCGCTCTGCAAGAGACCGCCCAGAGGTTCGCCCCGGTGCCAACGGCATGCCACGGGCACCCACCGACCCACGTCGCCCCGGAGCTTCGCACGGCGGAGTACGTCTTCGTCCGCCACGATGCCCATCGGACACCACTGCGGCCCCCGTACGACGGGCCTTTCCGCGTGCTGGAGACCGGGGCGAAGCACTTCACCCTGGACATCGGCGGTACTCCTGACCGCGTTTCGGTAGACCGCCTCAAGCCGGCCCACCTCGATGTGGACCATCCACCGCCAGTGGCCCGACCCCCACGTCGGGGCCGCCCTCCTGCGGGCGGACCCCCGGCACCGCCCAGCCCCGCCGCCACGGCGCCCCCCGGTCCTGCACCCATCCCAGGGGCAGCCAGGGGCATCCCACCTGGTATCCCTGCACCCCGGACGCCGCCGATCGCCAGGGGGCGCTTCGGCCGGGTCATTCGTCTGCCCCGCAAACTGGCCCTCCAGGTGCGCGGGAATTCTGGGGGGGCGCGTGTGGCGGACACAAAAGCCCACTGGCGTGGTGACATCATTCCACGCACGAAGTGGGCGGTGGCCACGCCCGAGGGGTAGGCGTGGCCTCATGATATACACCGGGCGACCAGCCCGGAGGAGTTCAGTGTTACAGTGTAGTCTTACAATAAAGACATTTATATGTTACCGCTTGTCCGCTTCCTCCTTGCTCACAAGCAGCGCGCGTAACGCCGCGCTTTAACCTCATTATAAGGTTTTGCATTTTGACTTCTTAATTCTATCATTGCATTTGTCTTTTCTGTTTCTTCTTTCTTTTCCCTCCTTTATCGTGGTCAATTATTACACCTTCCATTGCACAAAAGCTCCAACTACAACATAAAAGCTCATGATCTTGTCCATCCCCCTTAGCTTTACCTAACCCGAGCCTACAATTTATCAAGGAATAACAAGCAAATTTAATGCAGTAGGAGGCCATTTGGCCCATCATGCCTGTGCTAAACCAACACTGGATGAAAAAAGTGTCAAGCTAGTGACTCCAATCTTCCGGTACCTGTCCTGACCCAGTGAGCTATTAAAGATATCTATTGACATCTTCCTTACATGCTCAGCCACCTCACTCAAAACTCTCAGGTGCATATTATCTGGCTCTGGAGCTTTATCTACTCTGATTTCCTAGCTGTTCTTTTACTTCCTCCACTCCAAACTGGATATTCTGTAAAAGTTCTTACTCACTTCCTTGACAGACACTCTCAGGTATTGTCAATCCCACTGAGCGTTGTGTAAATGTTGAAGTAAAATAACCGTTTAATAAGTCTGCCATCCTGCTTTCCTCACTACCCACTTTTCCTGTGCTATTCCTCAATGGCCCACACTTGTTCTTTACCCCTTTTATACTTAAGTAATTGCTGTGTTTCCTCTCTACCTCTCGCCTCTTTTTCTGTTGGTCAATTCCCTTGCTGTATGTGTCCTGCTGCGGGTCCACTGTGAGTTTGTTGCCTTTTTACCCTCAGTCACCTCATCCTCCCCCTAAACTTTGTATACGAAAAAGGCTGATGCTTCCTTGCTGATTGTATTGATTTGCATGGTGTGTGCTGGAAGGTTACGCATTCTTGCTGTTCCAAGATGAGAGCTCAGTGCAGGCCCTCATAGAAGCTTGCATCAAGGAAGATGACAAATTGTACCTGTGCGTATCCAGCCCTACCATCAAGGACAAACCGGTGAGGTGAACCAGACCTGGGTGCAGATCAAAATCATTTAATTAATTTGTTTTTCTTGACGTAACAAAAGTTTCATGTCATTCATGTGTAAGCCTGGAAAAATGGGTAACAATCATGAAAACTCACTGGTTTTAATTGAGGAGGATGTATCTGTGCCACTGACAGCAGCACCGTTTAATATGTTGAGACTGCTCCACTGGTCAGTAGTTTGATGTCATATGTCTGCAGGATTCTTGCTTTGTGAGTGTATGGTATTCACTTCGGTAGTCCACATAGTGACTTGGGTTCATGTACTTTCATTTAATTGACTCAGAATTGCACTGGTTGTCCACTATGTTGTAATCATCGAATGCGTGTAATCACAAATCTCGGAAATAACGCTGCACAAATGTGTCTCAACACGGAACACATGAGGATTGTATTTCGCTAAACGATTCTTTCTCTAACTCTTTGCCATAATAAGCAGGTGGTAGATGTGGGCTGAATGCAGGGAGACAGGAAATTAGGGAGAGGGCTAACTTTAACTAACGGTTTCTGCAGTACAATGTAGTGGACGATGGGTGTCAGGGAATGGCATCGTAGGCATGTGTGGGCACAGGTCGCTGTGGCACCGCACGTGCTCGGTTCATGGTGGTAAGACTGATTTGAGAATCCTGGTCTTGCTTGAAGCTCAGTCCACTGGCCCCAAATCCAAACTGCCACACAGGAAGGCTGCCCTTAGTTGGGTGGTTGTAATGGGGAGGCCCGCACTACCGTGCCTCGTCATTGCTGACTGTTTGTTGCATATAGATTGCTGCGCAACAGTTTTGATCACTGCATGCCGCCTTGCTTTAAACGACGCTACACCTCTTTGTGTGTGGTCAATCGCCTTTTATATCCGGAAAAGGTGGTTTTTTTTTAATACTTGGGCTAGGGCTCGTAGTAGAGTTGGCACACACACACACACCCGGACATACTGACAAGACAAACACTTAACACAGCCACTGAGCTTGGGGGAAGTGCCGTCATTTCCTGGGATACTCGGTACCAGCGACGTCACAACAATGGTGCCGCTATTCTCATCATACTCAGCAGGGTATTTCCTCAAGATTTTCCTCCTCCCCATGGATGCCAAGTGATGGGGATTGTCTGTGCTCTATCCTTTTCAAGCTAGAAAGCAACACGTACCATTTTAAAAGTCTTTGGTATGACTTGAACCGGTCCAAACCAGATGGGTGTTTTTTAGGAGACACCATCTTCTTACTGGATGGCCGTTGGCTCCCTATGGGAGCTCATCCGCCCTTTGACAGGTGTTGTTTTTAGTCCTGGCAGGGTGTCACAGTCACCCTCCCCACTAGCGAAGCCAGTGAGGGATGTCGGTTTAGGGTTACATGTTACCAGTGGCAGTCCCAAAAGACTGACCTGACTGACCTGACCAGTCGTTCATTGGAAATATGTGAACCACCTGGTAAGTTTGTGGTAAGAACGCAGAAGCTGCTTCACCTACTGGTATTGCACATTCGATTGACGTCATTGCCATTATCGGAAAGACCCCCCACTAACTTGGCAAAGGTACTTATACGAAGGATGAAGACATGATGACCCAAGCTTAACTATTCTTATACTGATGCACATGCTACATGTTAGATCATCAAAGCACATTGCATGCCATAATGCTATGAGGTATAACACCTACTATGAGGTATAACACAGTTGTCAGAAGCTTCGAAGTCAAATTGGCTCTCTTGGAAGTCAAAGAAACTTGGAAGTGGCTCTCAACGGAAAACTTTCTTCTCCGCTCCCTGTCTAGGCTGGAGTACACCAAGGTAGTGTTCTAGGCCCATCCTATTCGTCTCTTTCCTGATGAGAGGAATAGGATGGCAAATGAAAAAAAGAAAACGACTCTCTGGAAATTCCTCCATCTCTTTGCTGATGATTCCTCTCTGTGCCCTGACGTCCATCATCGTTCTGACAGACAGGCAGCAGCCCCTTCCCTCTCCTCGGATCTTGGACAAAATCACGAACTGGTCAAACACTTGGTACATGTCTTTCAATCCTGAGAAATCCCATACACTCACACACTCTCTCTCTGTCTATCTCTCTGAAAGGACTGTCTAGCAAACTCTCCCATCTACTTTCTTAACAATCCTCTTGAGGAAGTTCAGTCATTCAAACTCCTATAACTCTCGCCATCAGCCATGATCTTTCTTGGACAAACCACATTTCAAAGTTGACCTCCAAAGCCTTCGATCTGGCCATCGTACGAAGTCCTTCCTTGGTACACCTGAACTCCTATCCACAGTTTTTATCCATAGCTTGATGGAGTACTGCTCTCCTCTCTGCGCTGGCTCTCCTGCCTCACACCTTGTTCAGAAACCAAGGCTTTCAATATCAAAGGAATCTCTCGCGATGAAGCGGAGTCTATGGGCCAATCACTTCGCTATCACCGACAGGTCGGTGGTCTCTCTGTGTTCTTCTGCCTCATTTCTGATTTTGCACCCTCTGCCCTCTCCATGTTTTGTCCCCCACCCTCTCCCCAGGTTTCTGCAGGAAGCATGCTGTCCATCAGCAACCCCATCTGAGTGAAATTGCCTGAATCCTAACCACTGCTCACCTCCACTCATTTATTCCTCCTTTTCCCCACCTGTGGAACCAGTTAGAAAATTCTCCAACCAGATTTTTTTTTTTTTTTTTTTTTTTTGTATACTGAATCGAGGCTCGTGAAAGAGCTAACATTTACTTCACAAACAAATCAACCAGACAAACAAAACACACAAAAAGAGGGAGCGGAAAACAAGATGGGGAGAGAAGGGGAAGCACACAAACACAACATTTAAGAGCAGGGAGATGTGTGGAAGGGAGAGGGCTTGGGGGGAGGAGGCGTGGGAAGGGGGGGGGGGCGGGTGGAGGGAGAAGTATAAAACACAAGGACACCAAGGACTTCCAGGACAGAAGTTGGTATTTCAAAAAAGTGGAATTGGGGTGAAATTAGCGGGGGTAGAAAAGATCAAGGTTTTGGATGGGGGAAGATAAGAGATGGTGGTGAACAGCAGTTTTAAAGACCTGGAGGGTGGAGTGGGATTGAAGAGAGTGAGGGAGTTTGTTCCAGAGGCGGGAGAAGAGAGGAATGAAGGAGTGAAGGTGAGCAGAGAGTCTTGATTTTGGCAGTTTGACCATAAGAGGGTTGCAGGCAGATCTTGTGCGACCTGTAGGAATATTTGCGGGACAGAGCCCAGAGAGAGCTGGGGGGGCAAGGCCAGAGAGGAGTCGGTAGAAGATGGAAAGACCACCAACCTGCCTGCGGTGAGTAAGTGAGAGGCCCTTGGAGTTAGCTTCATCGCGGGAGATTCCAATGATTCTGAATGCTTTGGTTTCAACAGCGTGAAGACGAGCTAGGTGTGAGGCAGGAGCACCAGCCCAGAGGGGAGAGCAGTATTCCATTGAGCTGCGGATGAAAGCCTTGTATGTGGTGAGGAGCTCAGGTGTGCCAAGGAAGGACTTTGCACGACGGAGGATGCCCAGTCGGTGACTGGCTTTGGAGGCCAGATTTGAAATGTGGTTTTCCCAGGAAAGATCATGGCAGATAGTGAGACCCAAAAGCTTGAGTGACAGAACTTCTTGGAGAGGATTATTCAGAAAGTGGATGGGAGGGTTGTCCAGTCGGTCTTTTCGGAGAGACATCGTAAGAGTGTGAGATTTGTCAGGATTGAAAGACATGTTCCACTTGTTTGCCCAGTCTGTGATTTTGTCCAGGTCTGCAGAGAGTGAGGAGGCAGCAGACTGCCGACCTGAGGGATGAAGAATGGAGCGACAGAGAGTAGAGTGATGGGTATTTACGTATTACAGTGATACGTATTACAGCGACGATTACAGCGACAGCGATTTACGTATTACAGCGACAGTGATTTACGTATTACATTCCATCATGTACAACACTTAATAGGTCAAATTGTCAAAGTTTCCATGGCAACTACATCTTTTTTTTTCCCAAGTATCGCGCTATGCACGACATCTTTCTTATTATTGGACCTTAATTGTGTCTATTAATTACGTCTACGAAGTATAGATATTGGAACACTGAGAAACCAAATCGATGGTGAGAATTAATGGATTTGTAGAATATGCAAACCTTATTTTATAACACATAGATCTTGTGCTGCGATGCGATATTTGTGTGACACAGACATTCTGATATGTATGATATATCGTATAATTTTATAATTTTTTCTTTTCTTTTTTGTGTTACCATAAAGTTTCTACAGTGGCAACACTATGACCCAACTGTCTGTTGAACCTGATGACATCTCTGATTCTTGTAATTTGAATTCCCACATTAATGACAATGAACTTTCTCAAACTCGATGCTGTTAAAACTGCCCGTTTATCCATTCGACAAAAGTTTCAACCTCAAATCGTGCAACTTCTGGAATCTGCACCTGATATATTTTTACACGGTTTCAAATGTAGGTCTTGCGATGGAATATGTTCTCAGCATTTTCCTTTATTTTGCACATTACGGAGATCTGTAAATCTCATTCCTTCCGTCTGCACAATATTGTTTTGCTCTCAAAATTGAAGTTTGATTGTGTCCTCTCATAACACCAAGCAGCTCACTATTAATAGGCTGGCCTACTTCTCTTACAAGTTGTTCAGAATATGGCAGCCAGGCTTATGGTTTAAGTTTGTGAACTTGATCGCATCACATCAAACCTTAAAACACTTCACTCGTCCGAGTGGAGATGTATTGTCATGGGACTACCAGTGGATGGGAAATGCCTGATGAGGAAGATCCCCAAACTGAAAACCTCCTCCAACTTCCCCAGTCTTTTTTGTATGCTATGTCACAGGTTGTATAGGAGCTAACACATCGAACATATAATAAAGGGAGCGGGAGACAAGAGGAGAGAGAGGGAGAGAAGCACAACAAAGGTCTTCGGGTTATGGGCCCATCAGCTGGCCGCGAGTGACAACTCCACCCCTCCACCCTCTCCTCCACCCACACTCCTTGCCTCCCCAGAATTATTTTTTACCCTTTCCCGTTACTCAATCTCTGAGGCAATTCAGTTGGGTCGGTGTGGCCGGCTTCTTTGGGGCTGTTGGCTTCCATTGATGATGCCTGGGGCTATTGGTGATGACAATGACATGTTACTGACTCCCAGCACCAACCCAAATTTTTAAAAATATCAGTGTTATTTTTAAAATATCACTGAACAAATTGGATTTTGCCTATGTTTATGATACAATCTGATGTAACTGCGGTGGAGGATGACATTATTGAGAGGTGTCAAGTTCATCTTTTAATGCGAGTGCTTTAAATGCGCGTTTTCCAAATGGCCCGTATCCGGAATTTGTCCCAGGTTGTGGCCACAGTGCTGTCATTCTTGTTTCACACTGACTTTCTTTTGTAGGGGTCTTTGAAATTTTACTCCTTTATTATTTTTATTTTTTTGTATACAGAATCGAGGCTCGTGTAAGAGTTAACACATTGAACATGAAAACGTGCACAGACACATAAAACATACAATGAAGGGAGTGGGAGACAAGAGGGGGAGAGAGAGGGAAGCACACAAGCACAACAACAGTAGAGAACAGGGACGTCGGTAGATCTGTGGAAGGGGAGGGGGGCTGGGGAGGAGGGAGGGGTACACGGTATAAAGGAAATGAATACTCCTAATCGATTGATTCACGATTTGAGATGACAGGATATCTTGGAAGAATGTTTCTCCCTCATTGTCTGGATTCTATCCTTGCCAAAATAGTATCACATCACAAAGTGTTATCCTGTAGAGCAGGCTATCTTTTCGAAGTAATGTTAAGCTGGCTGGCTTTAAATGCTCGCACTCGTTCATGGGTTTTGAAGATCGCATGTTTTGTTTTCTCCTCGCTAAGAGTGTGCATTTGAACCAACACTCTTGCAATATTCCAAATTCTTCCCTTCTGATGTGCAGCTCTACTTGTGTATGGTCATTGCGGTCTTTATGTACCATCAAGCTTTAACAGGTGATGCCAGTAAAATGGTTCTTTTTGGCAACCTCAAAGCCGTGTAGATTCCTTCACTGTCAAAGATCTTTTGTCTTTCTTTGCTGGAGTTCCCCTCTGTATTTTATTTTATTTTTTTAATGAAAGACTTGAAAATAAACTCTGATTGTGGTTCTTTGGTAAATGTATTTATCGAGTAAGAAGCTTGGTTTTTTTTCATTTGAGGTTAACTGAGGCGTACATTTCCTGCTATGCCTAACTGAAGCTGCTTGCGGTTGCAGGTTCAAATTCGGCCATGGAATTTGAGTGACAGCGATTTTGTTATGGATGGCTCCCAGCCACTCGACCCTCGGAAAACTATCTTCGTAGGGGGTGTGCCACGGCCTCTCCGAGCTGGTAAGAGAATTGATCGTGTTTAGACTTCCATCTTTGCTAGAAACTGTGGCGACTTTTCAACTGCCTAAGTGTGTTTTTATTTTATTTTAGGTTTTATACTTTGGGTGAAAGGTCATGGTGAAACATAAACTCACATAATGGTCTGTGGGACACAGTTGGTGGAGGATTGTGATTATGACATCTAAATGTTTTAAAATAAAATAATCCAATTCTTGAACGTAAATTTTAATGAGTTGAAATATCAGATGTTAATAAAAACTGAAAGATTCAGAACGTTCATAAAACAAAAGTGACACTAGTTACACCAGCATCATGCTGCGCGAACCATCAGAAAAGGTTGTGTGAAATGATTAGATCATCTAAGGAAACACCGTAGTTGACAACGTGGAGGAAACAAGGCAGTAAAGGGAGCTCTTGATGACGTCAGAGAGCTTGCTCAGTAATTTGAGACGCTCGTCTATCCTTCAGAACTGTCCAGAGAGACTATCCTGATCTCTTGCTTGGGCTTGACTTTATTTGTTTTGTTGAGTCGGTACAAGTTTATTCGGTGTCAAGTTATGCTGATTATCAGAAACTGGATATTTGCATAACGGAGGTTTTAATGTATCGAGTTGTATTGTAATGGTTGTAGATAAGATGTTTGCAAGAATGTAGTTAACTTGCCCCTCTGTGTTTTCATATTTGTTGGGATGGAAATAAAATAAACTGATTTTGAAAGTTTGTTGAGCAGCAGGATGCTCATTTAGGCAACGTGACTCTATGCTGCTGGCTGTGCTTTCTTAAAACTACGACAAATAGAACAAGCACTAAATATCTAGGCTTGAGTAGAGCATCATTGAAATAGAGCATGACGTAGCATGTTGCCTAAACAACAAGATTGACAGGCTTGAGTAGAGAAAACCGTGGTGCTGCAATAGTACTAACCACAACAACCATTCTGTTTTTGTGCAGTGGAGTTAGCTCTGATAATGGAGCGGCTGTATGGTGGAGTTTGTTACGCCGGTATTGATACAGACCCAGAGCTGCGCTACCCAAAGGGTGCTGGCCGCGTCGCTTTCTCCCGACAGCAGAGCTACATTGCTGCCATTAGCGCACGCTTCGTCCAGCTGCAGCACGGCGACATTGACAAGAGGGTTGGTGTACGATTCTATTGCCACATACATTCTCATATTAAGGAAACTTTGAGAGTACAGTCATATAATTTATCTTCGGTTTGCTCTCACCACACACAACCACTGATGAAACTTTTTTTTTTTAGAATGTTGTTGTTGGGCCGTGGTTTATTATCCTCAGTGGTCACTACTATAGCTTGAGGCTGGGGGTTTACATGCACCAACCGAACAGAGAACTGCCAACTGTTTTTGCTGTTTAAAAAACAGCAATTTTTACATGTAGTCTGGAAAATCTAACCTAATGACCTGCAAACAGTGTGTGTGTGTGTGTGTGTGTGTGTGTGTGTGTGTGTGTGTGTGTGTGTGTGTGTGTGTGTGTGTGTGTGTGCGCGTGCATGTGTGTGTTTGGTTGGTGTCTCCATAAAATTTTCAGGATTGTCACTGAGCCCTGTACAACCTCCATCTGTAGTTAGTTTGTGGTAAAGTTCCATGGGATGGTTTTTAAGATCTATGCATGGTTCTTCTTTATCATTTACGTTTCGCCAATTATCACTGGTACACATTCGGCGTTCTTCAGCTTCCAGGATCTTTTCACATCGTTCTTGAGGTCTGGGATTTGGTCATTTTCTTGATTTCTGCATTATTTAGGCCGAAATTGCTGGGTACTGAGATCTCAATCAGCAATGCTGTCTTTTCCTTTTTGTTCCTGAGTACTATCGCCGGTCGCAATGCTTTGTTTTCTATGTTCACCCTGGAAGGGATCATCCGGTCATCTGCTCACTCCCGGCCCAGTGCGCGAAGCGAACGAGCAGGCGTGCGATTCACTCTTCCAGCCGCGCCTGTCTTCGCCGTCCTTGCGCGTCAAACTCCTGGCCGCGATGAAGCCCTCCCTGTGAACAAAGGACCACCATCAGAGCAAAGAGCCAAAAGTAGAACCAAGAAGCGAGAGAGGTGAGGGGCAAGAGGGAGGCGTGAGGGTAAGAGAAAAGTGTGAGGGGCAAGAAGAAGAAAGAAAATGTCGGTCCGAGTCTTCTCTTATTGATCATCTCGTGACGTCATCTGTGCCTCTCTACCAATGCTTGCAGGCCACCGCTACATTGTCCAGCTCTCCATCAATCCACACGCAGTCCGCTCTCGTGATGCAGTTCTACTCGCTCTTCCCTCTACCAATCAGTGAGTTGCTTCTTACCCCGGCCTTCCTGTTGGTCAACTCCTGCCCAATCACTGTCCTTCTGGGCGTGTCTTCGGCCTGCCCGACTTTCGTGGTGATGTAGATGGTGGTATCCTATCGGCAGTGCTCAGAACTGGCTTCCTGTTGTTGTTTTTTGTTATTAGTGCAACTTAATGGGCATTTCCTGCGCTAGTGTCTGGTGCGGTGCCAAAAGAGATAAAGGATAAATCACATCGGGAACGACGAACAGGGAATTACTTAACCTAATCCCTGAGCTAAATAATATGCCCGCTCCCTCGTGACGGGGACAAATATACAATTTCATCCGACATTCGGGCTAAACAGGTCCTCTACTTATTACATGGTGGTGGTCCTTGTTCTTCACGAAAGTCGGAGCATGCTACCTACACAAATCTACCTGGTCTAAAGTATCCCTACCCCCACAAACGTAACAATATATATATATATATATATATATACAGTGGTACCTCGGCTTACGAGTTTAATCCGTTCCGTGACGGAGCTCGTAAGCCAAATCGCTCGTAAGTCAAAGCAAATTTTCCCATTCAAATGCATTGAAATGCTATTAATCCGTTCCAGCCTCAAAAAAAAAACACCAATTTTTTTTGTTAGGTGCTTTTAAATAACAAAAATGTACTTTATAAATAACAAATAATGTATAAACAAGCACGACCTCGTATATACTGTACATAATACAAGAGAATGTAAAGAAATAAACTGGTTTTATTAAGCAGAGGAGAAGAGCATGCCAGGTGAGGTGTGCGTGTTGTCGACTTGGCGAGGCAGTACGATCGTACTCCTTCTACGATATGTACGATTTTGAAGCAGAAGGAGTCCATAAAGGCTATAACGCCAGCCAAGGGCGTTACGATTATTTCAAAGCTCCGGACCTCTATCCATGAAGATATGGAGAAGTTGTTGTTTGTGTGGTTGAAGGAGAAGCAGCTCGCAGGAGATACCGTGACCGAGAGCATCATGTGTTTGAAAAGATTGAAACTCGGATATCGAGCACGGACCACGAGGTGTTTTTTCTTTTTTCTTAATCTCGGTTTCAGTGAACTTTTGCTCTGTGCTCACGTGTACTGTACCTGTACCTGTAATGGTACGTCAGAGGATGGCACCTGTTGTCATCATATTAAGTGCAAGATGTTCTGCATCGTAAGTTGGTACACCGTGGTCTTTCGGCGGTGTTTAAGCCGGCCGTCTTGGCTTCTGTCACCATTGGCATTGAGTCTTTCGATGTAGGTAGGTCGTTGTGTGCCGGTGCCTTGGCCGAATTCCTTCATTGCTGCATTGTTAGCTCACCTGGTTTTTTATACCACATCTTTGGTTATCGGACCAGCGAATGACGTCATCTCCAAAGTATGGCTTATTCTCACTTGTCTTGGACGATCTTCTACTTCTAGCCTTCCACCGTATTTGGTGTCCACTGTACTTACTGTACAGTGCCTGGTAAAATTGATGTAATGGGTTTTTGACCGTCAACGCCATGAACCGTCATGAACCGTCATGAACCGTCATGAACCGTCAACGCCATGAACCGCTAACACTCAAAAGCCCATTTATCGCGCCTTATAAAGCAAAACGCAAACCGAAAGCCATGCCTCTCAAGCGAGGCGTGCTTCCGTGGTCACGTGATCCACAGGTGTAGCTCATTATACCCGCACGCGCGACACGCTTTGGCGGTCACGTGACCAGCCACTCTGGAGGCGGGGATCCCCGCCGATGACGTCACCGGCTGGAGCAAGGAGATTCCTCGCTCATGTATTTCGACGATTGCGTGTTTTATATCCAAGCAGAGATGCTTTCACGGCAAGATAACCACGTGACCGGAACCGGAAGCCACAACCGGAAAATTCAAAAAAATAAATTTTTTGAGCTCGTACATCGGATCTCGGCTCGTATCCCAAAGCAACAAACCGCCCGAGCGACGGCTCGTATCCCGAAAAACTCGTACGTTGGGGCACTCGTAAGCCGAGGTACCACTGTATATATATATATATATATATATATATATATATATATATATATATATATACAGTATATATATATATATATATATATATATATATATATATATATATATATATATATATATATATATATATATATATATATATATATATATATACGTGTGTGTGTGTGTGTGTATATAAATGTATATATGTATATGTATATATATATATGTATGTATACACACACACACACACACACACACACACACACACACACACACACACACACACACACATGTATACAGTCGGACCCCGCTATTCGCGGGGAATACGTTCCTGGAAAATGCGATGAATTGCGAAACCACGAATGGGGGGAGGGGGGGGGCATTGTTTCAATGGAAAAAGGGGATTTTGGTTCCTGATTCATGAAAGTCCACGAATGTCGAGGAACAAACTGCAAATGTTGATGAAAATCCCACAGATGTCAACGATAATCCAAGAATATCAATGAAAATCCGGCGAATGTGTGCTGTGACATTGTTTCAATGGGGAAAAGGGGGGTATGCTCTCGGTTCCTGGCGGTTCTTAATTCATAGAGGAGCATTTTTAAAGTTTAAAATGTTTTCGGCCGCAAATGCACATGATTACATTTTCATTAAAAAATGCTTACACATGAAAAAAAAACACCATGTACCATTTCCAATTTATTGAAGGAATGTGCTTGCAGTTTATTAAAAGTGCTAAACCAGCTTAACCATCCTGTACCGTGAAACTAAAAAAAAAAAACTAAAAAAAAACATCATGTACCATTTAAAATTTCTATTTTACAAACACAAGCAACTTTTCAAATGATGTGATGGTGATGATTGTGATAATTTAAAATCCCATGAATTCCTCAAACTCTGAGGGCAACCCGAATGATGGTGCTGCAAAATCGTGCACTAAGGGAGAGGCAGGACAGGCAGGACAGGCAGGACAGGCAGGAAAGGTAGGAAAAGGTGCTGATGGTCTTGAGGTGGAGGGAGCAGTGCGGAAGAAATGTGTAATGGAGAGCTGCCTGGAAGATTGTCGCAGGTTTTGATGCAGCTCTTTGTACGGGAGCAGCACATCATCCAAGCCCCTCTTGAACTTGTGGTACCATGCCATGACTGGGTCAGCATCTTGCAACCTGTCGGCAATCGCCCACATGTCCTGCAGCACCTTGCCCAGGAACTGGACTATGAGGTTGGACCTCGGCACCTCTTCCTCATCACTGCCTGCCTCCTCCTCCTTGGACACCTTTATAATGGCCTCCAACTCGTCCTCGGTGAGTGGGTTTAGGGAATAGTTCAGCATCATTGGTTTCAGCATGAAGTCCCCTTTTACGTTTGCACGAATGAGAGGTCCACTCAAAGCCATACTTGTCTGCGGGTTGTCCTCGATCCATATGCTGAGAGTTTTATCCATACTTCCTATGTGGACATCCCAGACATTGCTGACCACCTTCATACTCAATGCAGCACTCGCTGAAACTCTTTCAGGAATCGCCTTCTCCTTCCGTATGTAGCGAACGGTGGATTCGTTGACACCGTAATGCCTGCCCACAGAGGCCGCACCCTCTCCTCTCGAAAGCCGGTCCAGCAGCCCCACTTTCTGGCTCAAGCTCATCAGTTTCTTCTGCCTCTTGGTAGTCGATGCATCTCCGGCACTGGTATTGCACTTGGGAGCCATAATTGAACGATGAGCAGGGCGAGAGTCAAAAGCACAGGTCAAAACAATGGGTCGATAAGGATGATCGAGATACAGGACACAGTCGGTATATGTACAAATGCGAGCATTATGGGTCGCGGTGGGAGGGGTGGGTAGTCTGCACATTGTTTGTGGTGGATGTTATCAGATGATGCTGTTTGAGTAGCTGCTAATTTCAATAATAGATTTAATGAAGCGATTTTATTCTATATTTCGAGGGGTTGACTTGTTTACGCAGCTGGTAGAACATGCCCCGAAGCGTTTATTGTTTAACATCTCTGGTGATGCTTTACCGTAAATTGTAGTGAAAAATGTAATAGATTTAATGAAACGTTTTCATCCTATAACTCGCAGGGTTGACTTGTTTACACAGCTGGTGGGACATCCCGTGAAGCTCGCTTATAGTGCGGCTAAAATTTGCGGTTGCGAATGTAGAAGCAGGTCATGCTCGCAGCTCATAAAATATTTTTATTGCATATGTCCAGCTGCTTTGTACATGGCTGGTGAAAGATGGGCGAATATCACTGTCAAGCTAGCGGCTCATTAAAAAAAAAAATTGCGTCCCCAAAAACCGGGATTTCGCCGGACACATGCCGAGAATAGAGAAAACAAGCGTTACGCCTAGGTCCCCCGTCGGTGAAGTGATGCGAGTTGACAAAGTGGAAGAAGCAAGGCGGCCATCTTGGATTTTGACGTGGCGACCCAATTTTCAATAGCGTTCTCCCTTATGCGTAGATACACCCACACACCAGATTAGAAGTTAGTAGTTCATTTATTTTTCAAGATATTCCGCTCACAAGATTCAGACATACCTGGCGGTGGCCATCCTGGATTTTGACGTGGCGACCCAATTTTCAATAGCGTTCTTCCTTATGCGTAGATACACCCACACACCAGATTAGAAGTTAGTAGTTCGTTTATTTTTCAAGATATTTCGATCACAAGGTTCAGACATATATATGGTGGCGGCCATCTTGGATTTTGACGTGGCAACCCAATTTTCAATAGCGTTCTCCCTTATGCATAGATACACCCACACACCAGATTAGAAGTTAGTAGTTCGTTTATTTTTCAAGATATTTCGCTCACAAGGTTCAGACATATATATGGTGGCGGCCATCTTGGATTTTGACGTGGCGACCCAATTTGCAATAGCGTTCTTCCTTATGCCTAGATACACCCACACACCAGATTAGAAGTTGGTACTTCGCTTATTTTTCAAGATATTCCGCTCACAAGGTTCAGACATACATGGCGTCAGACATACATGGCGGCGGCCATCTTGGATTTTGACGTGGGTTGCACCCACACACCAAATTAGAATTCGGTCCTTCGCTTACGCACGCACGGACGGAGGGGAAAACCATAGTACCCCTTTCGCTCCGCGGTGCGACGGGGACAAAAAACTGCGAATTCGCGGGACATGCCGAGAGTCGAGAAAAAAACCGCGAATTCGCGGGACACATGGCTGCGAATAGAGAAGCAGGTCACATTTTATCAACCGTGAATACGCAGAACCCGTGAATAGGGAGTTTACAGTTGATACAGTACATGCATACATATATATAAAGACACATGCACATATTCATATACTATTTATATTCATATACATGCACTGGCCTGTATTTGTTAATGAGATGTAAAGGTGAAAGGGATGTTTTTTGGAAACAATGAAATGAATGAGTTACGGTGAATGAGTTGAGGTGGAATGAATGAGTTAGAACATCCGTTAATCGTCAAAATTTATGCCATGAGGGAACCTTGTCCGAAGTTTGTGTATCCAAAAAGACTCACGTCTCAGGATTGTGGTGTGTGATTGATTTGCAACTGATTTGATGGCAGAGATTTGAATGTCGTCTATAGAGTGATCTGGTTGATTAAAATGTATAGTGTAAGGTAGAGATTTGCCCTGATTGGTGTGAAAGTTACTGATCTCTGACCGTGTGTTATTAAAGCGTGTGTAATGTGTTTTCAGTTTTTCCAACATTGTTTCGTACATTTTTGACAAGTGATTAGGTATATAACCCATGTAGATTTACAGTCCATATAGGAGGTGATAGGGAATTTTTGTCTGGTACTTGAACTGCAGAATTTGTTTCCTTCAAATACATGTTTGTGAATGATGCATTTGTTTGCTGTAGATTTATGGAAGCCTGGAATCTTATGTTCCTTGCTGTGGGGCTGTGAGTGCTTTGCTTTTCCTAAAAGGTCCTTGAGTGTACGGCCATGTCGAAATGATGTCAGTGGAGGTTGAGGAAATGTGGTGCAGAGTGTTTCTGACATGGAGGAGAGGAAGGGCCTTATTCAAAATACTTGGCAATTGGGATGAGGTATAAAAGTAAGTGGTTACCAGTGGGACACAGTTAGTTGCAGGTTTGGGTTTGTAAATCAGAAGGTCTGGTCTAGGTATGCCTTTTGCTCGGTTTATTGCTTCTTTCACAAAGTGAGGTCCATAGTGTCTTGTAATGAAATGTGTTCCTAGTTGGGAGAGAGAGAAGTGTCTTCTGCCTTTTTTGTTGAGCAAATGCGTCTTGACTGATTGCTATATACTAACTCGGCGCGCTCCGCGCGCCTCACCACACGTCGTTTCAGAGGGGTAGGCATCTTTGACCATTTCGGTGTCTTTTGGGTCTTCATGGTGTTTTGGGTCTTCAGGACCATTTGGATCCTCTGGACCTTTAAGGGTATTTGGTGTCTTCAGATGCTTTTGGGTCTTTAGGGTCTTCAGTGTCTTTTTGGTATTTGGGGTCTTCAGGGGCTTTTGGGTGTTAAGGGTCTTTTGGGTGTTAAGGGTCTTTTGGTTCTTCTTGGTCTTTTGGGGTCTTCGGGGTGTTTTGGGTGTTCGGGGTGTTTTGGGTTTTTGGGGTGTTCGGGATGTTTTGGGTGTTCGGGGTGTTTTGGGTGTTCGGGGTGTTTTGGGTGTTCGGGGTGTTTTGGGTGTTCGGGGTGTTTTGGGTGTTCGGGGTGTTTTGGGTCTCCGGGGTGTTTTGGGTCTCCGGGGTGTTTTGGGTCTCCGGGGTGTTTTGGGTCTTCGGGGTGTTTTGGGTCTTCGGGGCGTTTTTGGTCTTCGGGGCGTTTTGGGTCTTCGGGGTGTTTTGGGTCTTCGGGGTGTTTTGGGTCTTCGGGGTATTTTGGGGCTTCGGGGTGTTTTGGGTCTTCGGGTTGTTTTGGGTCTTCAGGGTCTTTGGGGTATTCAGGGTCTTTTTGAGCCTCAGGGCCTTGAAGGGTATTTTGGGTCTTTGGGGTGTTTTGGGTCTTTGGGGGTCTTCAGGTTATTTTGGGTCTTCAGGGGTCTTTGTGGTCTGAAGGGTCTTGGGGGACTTTAAGGGTCGTCAAAGGTCTGAGGGTCTCAGCAGTCTTAACGCAATTAAGAGGGTTAATTAAGAGGGTGGTAATTTTCTTTGAAGAAGAAGAAGACGTTTTCGTCGCATATAAACATAGCGACATAACGACATAACCATATACGTTTGCTCTATTATATTAAGATATATATATGTACCTGCCGACTCATATGAAAATCTTGTGAAAAATTCTTGTAAAATAGTAATTTAATTTTATGTATGTCATAATGGCTGACAAGGTAGCCAGGCGATATGCGTACCCCCTCCCTCCCCTCTGAGCTATCTAGCCTCGGTCCACATCTCTGCCCAACCTGGTGTTTCACAGGCAAGATCAATGTTTGTACCTCCATTGGATGGACGTTAAACTGGGTGTCTCATCTGCTAGCGTTAGTTTGTGGACGTTAAATATCCCACGATGTCCTTCACGAAGTGTAGGCGAGTTATCGCTGCACCATGGTGAAATCCCTGCACCCTCAGTCAAATACTCTGCTTCGGTGTGTCGACCCTTCCACTTTTGTAACCCTAGCTAAGAAACTACTTTGACGTAACTGACGCTCTGTATAGAGCATGGTACGCAAGTACGACCTTTTTCATATCGACATTCAGCTTTTACCCAGTTGGCTTCCTGTTGTAGGAATGTTGTGCCAATGTTTGAATAGATGCATACATACCACAATGAGGCTCAGCGAGATGTGTTTGCTTTTTATTGGTACATGGCAGTTTTCAACCATGTGCTGTCTGATAAACCTTTGCTATATGCCAGACCCAAGTAATCAATACTGATAGTGTGAAAGCCACGTTCCTATCGGCTGTCACACTCACAATAATGATTATGTAGGCCTGGCAAGTATCATCTGCACGTGCAATGCTTATTTAGGTCTGGCAAGTATCAACAAAGTTGTCACGAAACATGCACGGCTCTGACCCAGGAGGACTGTCTTCTGAAATGTCATCGAAGCAACAGGATCGTGGCTCATGCAATCGAGCAAAGCCCAAAGTCATCAAAACCGCCCAAAGTACAATCAAAAGATCTTGGAAAATGTGCACAGATTCCAGGCGTGAAGGACTCGAGTCCGAGCAATATCGTACACACGCTGCAGTTCTTGTCATGGTGACTTTTCAATTTCTCACTGATATTTCCACATCATTTAGCATTGTCAGAATGGAAACCAAGGGATTGACTTCCTAACTTGAATGAAAGATTGCTATCGAGGTTTGAGAATGTTTACATCGTCATCTGTTTGGTTGCTTTTACTTTTCATTACCTCCACGACCGAAGGTGGGTGGAGGTTATGTTTTCACTCCTGTTTGTTTGTCTGTGAGCAGGATATCTCAAAAGGTTGTGTACAGATTCGGCCAAAACTTTGTGGCCAGGTTGGTTGTGTGACGAGGTCGAATTGATTCGAATTTGGTGACGATTCGGATACGATAAAAAAAATTTAAGTGCTCCCCCCCTCCATTGAGCGGTAGGGCCAAAGAATGGTATATAGCACAATATCTCATCTAGTTATGGAGGATTCGGATGAATCTTGGTGGATGAATTGGTTAGGTGACAAGAACAAGCCGATTATATTTTAGTTACAGTCCGATGCAAATCCGGCCTATTAGTACATGGTGTTGTGTCATTGTAGTGCAAAATTTGCTACACTAGTGGAACCAATGTTTTTTTTTGTTTTTTTTTATACCCTAGGCAACAAGACCTGAGTTGGTTCCATTTTTTTCAATGGCGTCTTTGGCCGCCATTTTTTGCAATTTTGTATGTATCTTTTCACATAAAACACTTTGATTAACCATTTTTTCTGGCATTTTTGTCATTCCTTGTACAGAAAATCCACCAGAACATTTATATCCAGTTTTAAGCCTGGTGTTGAGCTAGCGGCTAGGGTGCCAGCTTAGGATCCTAGGATCCTGGGTTCGAATCCCGGTCGATCGCTGAATTAACGCCAGGGGGGTTGACTCAGCCTGTCATCCTTCCGAGGTCGGCAAATTGAGTACCAGCTTGCTGGTAACCCTGTTTGTCATAAAAAGGCGACAAAAAGGGTTGGCGGCAGGAAGGGCATCCGGCCGTAAAACATTGCTTCAAAAAGGGGACCAAAAAAACCAACAACAACCACGGTCCCCGAAAAAGGCCAACCCCCGCTTGCGGGGAAAAATGGCCTCTAAAGGTGGTTTTTTTAACAGACGTTTTTTGAGAAATATCTTTGGCTAACAACTTGTTTTGAGCATAATCTAGTCGGTTGTAGCTGAAGAAGTATATGCACAAATTTTCTAGAGAGGCCAAGTACAGGAAGAAATCTGGCTGCTTCAGTGAACGTGTGAAGTTAATCAGCGCCAACACTTGCCTCATGTACATTTGTGCCCATTGATACATTGGGAATTTACTGTGGCTCCTGTCAAAATCACTCAGCTGCTTTTCCAAGTTTAGATGTTCAATCTCCATTAGAAGTTGGTGATGGGCTTCCTGAATGCCTACCTCTTTCTTGTTTGCTTCTATCAAGTTATCCATACAGGCAGATAGAGCTTCTACAACTGCAGGCTTCTCTTTCAGAAATTCTGAAAGCCAGAGATCAAAGAATACCTCTAATGTGAGCTCATGCGCTTGAACAGCACGATTGTGGTGATTCCCATTAAGTATCTGATTTACTGTCACAGTGCTGTACAGATCCTTGCTCCAAGCTTCATCAAGCCCGCTGTGCTCAACAGTCCTCTCAAGGCACCTTAGTGCACACAAGACAGTGTGGAAACCACCAGGGCATACCATCCATTTCCCAGCATATTGGTCATGAAGATATTCTAACTTTAGGGCCCTCTTGTAAAGATCCATGTCAAATGTAACTAAGATCGTTCCAGTGTTTTCTGGACACACAACACTATTGAGGTACGAAAGCTTCTCAAGCACTGTCACCAGTGTTGTCCACTCATGAGCTGGTGCCTTAATGATAGGCATTGTGTGATCTTGATCAAGGTTGGGTGTCTTGTTCTCTTCTGGAGTGCACACACGAGAATTGTTTTGAGGATTCGACGGTCGTCCCCTCTTGCGGTTCGTCAGATTTGAAATATTCTTTGATTCACACGATTTACTAAAGTTCACTTCATCACGTTTGATATGAGCACGATTTGTCACTGCCTTGTAACATTGCTTGTGCCATGTAGCCTTTTTTTCTTTAAGTACTACTGAAGAAACATCACATAGTCTCTTACTAGCTGACGCAAAGCTTAAGTTGCCAAGTTGCACTCTTTTGTGTAAGCTGCTAAGAAATGTTTCATATGAAGCACATTTGAAATTGGCATGAGCAACGTCAACCAAAGGTTCAGGAGTTCTCTCTTGGCAGAATACACAAAGTTCGTAACTTGTGCATTGCTTCTTAGAAGGCGGCTCTTCAAACGATGACATTATGCGGCGGTGAAGCTGAAATCCAACTTGTCTATGAATACCTGTAAGATAAAAAAGAATAAAGCAAATGTTCATATTTCTTTCATTATTGTAATTATAGTTATCTATGTGTAGTTTAAGACTGTAGAAATTAGAATACATACAAAATTGCAAAAAAACGGTGGCCATTTTTAAATTCAAAATGGCCGCCGAAGACGCCATTGAAAAAAATGGAACCAACTCAGGTTTTGTTGCCAAGGGTATATAGATGCAAAAAAACATTGGTTCCACGTGTAGCAAATTTTGCACTTACATATAATAATTCTGCATAACACTATGTACTATATCCGGTGGGATACCAAAACATAAACCGTTCAGCCTAGCGGACATATGCGCTCATCCAAGTGCCGTTCTACAGACTTGGCATTTAATATGGAATATTTTTTTTGTGGGGGTGAACTTCTTTTTCAAGTTGACTTAGAACCAAAAGTTCATTGGACTTATGTTGAAATTATTCTAGATTTTGTTAATGTGACCTTTAAAAGAAACAAAAACCACATTTGACATTTCAAAGCAAATAAATTGATCCTTGAAAGTGATGTAAACTGATATTGAACTCAATTAATGGACAGTACTGTGTTAAACTTCTGTACGTTTTCCATAAGTATTTCTTTATTTTACACATTAGCCAAATTTTTTTTTAACAAAAACAAAAGTTAAATTACACTTGGGATTACGGACAGTAAAATTACAGTTCAGTACGTCGTGTAACCCCCACGAGCATTCAGGAGAGCACGTACACGTGGAGGCATGCTGTTCACGAGATTTGCCAAGGTTTGGACAGGAATCGCTTGCCATGCAGTGACAATAGTCTGCTGCAATTCACGCATAGAGGTAGGCTGCTGGTCCAAGTTGTCGATTTGACGCGTTAATTCTGCCCACAAGTTCTCTATCGGATCCATATCCGGGGACATGGCAGGCCACTCCATATGCTCTACAGTCTACACCATGGTCAGCAAGAAAGTGTTGGATCATGCGAGCACGATGAGGCCATGCATTGTCATCTTGGAAGACAAAGTTTCCTCGAAAGGCTACACGAGCAAATGGAAGCAATGTTTCTTCCAGAATGGCCCTGTACTTGAACTGGTTCAGGTTTCCATTCAGAACAACCAGGTAAGTTTTGCCCCCTACATGAAAAGCAGCCCAAACGGTCACCCTACCACCTCCAGCTTGGACTCTTGGCATTATACAATCTTCGTTGTAGGCTTCATGCACTTGTCTGCGCACTCGGACATGGCCAACTTGACGATAGACCAGAAATCAAGACTCGTCACTGAAGATCACGTGATTCCAGTGTCCTGGCTGCCATTGACGGTGCTCTCTGGCCCACTGCAATCGGCGCTGGCAGTGTTGTCTTGTCAGGCGTGGCTTTCTTAGGGGACGCCTGGCACGATAGCCTGCTTGAACCAGTCGTTGGTTGACTAGCCTTCTGGATACAGGCACATTTGTCAGTTGCTGCCACTCAGCCCTAAGCCAATTAGCTGACTTGGTACGGCCATTGCGGACTAACCGGTGCAGCTGGTGATCATCCCTCCTTGTGGTTCTGCGGGGACATCCTGGCCTCGATATTGGAGGAGGGACACCCCTCTGAGCATTTCGTTTCTGGATCTTTGACACCTGACCTTGAGTGATGCCATACTGCCGAGCAATAGCGCACTGTTTCATGCCGGAATTTCGTAAAGCCACCACTCCATGACAAACAGCATTGTCGAGTTGACGGACCATCTCCAGAGGAAGCGGCAATAACTTTTGTAGACGTGCAGCAGTTGTTTTCCACTAATACAGAACGCAACAACAATTATATACCCGATTGTGAAGCCAATCGTCAAATGTACCTGTCCATACATTTTGTCACGCCACCTGTGATATAATCCTGTTATTGACTTCTTGCTGCGACATACAATCAGTGACATGGTTCTTTTAACAAAGAAATCACCGAAGCATAAAAGAAACTCACCAGATTGATATTCTGTGTTCAGAAAGGAAACCCAAGTCAAGAAAAAATATATAATCCATATTAAATGCCAAGTCTGTAGTTTAAGTATGTGGTGCATGCCACTGGTACCAACTAAAAAAATATATCTACTTTTGCATTAGAGTTACT
The DNA here is from genome assembly GCF_964187855.1 of Myxine glutinosa. Taxonomy (NCBI): domain Eukaryota; kingdom Metazoa; phylum Chordata; class Myxini; order Myxiniformes; family Myxinidae; genus Myxine; species Myxine glutinosa. Next base: position 346,846,599 of record NC_136261.1, read on the forward strand.
CTTTTTTATTTTGTGCAATACCCAATAATCTATATAATAATAGCGTAAGGACTCGACTTTGTTATCCCTTTTACGCCGCACCCAGTGACCCGATGCCCACGGCACTAATGGATTTACGATCTACGAACCGTGCTCTTTGTTTATCACGTACAGACATAGTCGAAAAATCTGAATTAGCCGACTTTGGGGCCCAAAAGCATCCGATTAACTGCCGTTACGACGCCATCGTATTGGCGTCTGCTGGGTGAAGGTGAAGCAAGCCGTCCGCTGATTGGACAGGTGAAGGCGAAAGCAAGCCGTCCACTGAGTGGACTATCCAGAGCATGCATTTGTGCCGGTGTCGGCGATCGTTGTTCATATACGCACTCTTCATTCTCATCTTTCTTCCTAACTCTTACTCGAACAAGCAAATCCCCGATGCCATCCATAATGGTACACTCTATCCATACACCACATCCTCCCTTCCGTGGATGTTCCACGGGTTTCGGCTAGTACCCAAATAATAATACAATACCCAAATTTGTGCAATTTTGTGCAAATTAAAGTGACATGTGCATGGAAGAAGTTTCAGGAACTGAGTGGCATGCTGATGAGGAGGGGAGTGTCGTTGAAGCTGAAGGGAAAGGTGAGATGTGTGCATGTGCATGTGTGAGAAGTGTTATGATTTATGGGAGCGAGACATGGGTCATGAATGTAGAGCAGCAACGGAGGCTGGAAAGGGTGGAAATGCGAATGGTTCGGTGGATGTGCGGAGTATCGTTGAGAGAGAGGAAGACAAATGATGAATTGCGAAAAATGATGGGAATAGAGCCTGTGATTGATGCTGTGAAGAGGAACAGGTTGAGATGGTTTGGTCATGTGTTGAGGAAGGATGAAAGTGACTGGTTGAAAAGAGTGATGGAAATGAATGTAGAAGGAAGTAGAGGACGGGGAAGACCGAGAAAGACTTGGCGAAAGATGGTTGAAGAAGAAATGCGGGCAAGGGGGTTAACAAGGGGAGATGCAGAAAATAGGGCAAAATGGAGAAGATTGTCATGGGGACCGCAAGGCTAACCCCCACTCTAGTAGGGAAAATGGCCTTTGAAATGCATGTTGTTGTTGTTGTAATATTAAGACAACTCCTAAAGCACCCCCAACACTCCTTCCTATATTCAACCCCACATTCATACCCCCAGTGTGATGATCCGATTTGTAGTTTACTTGTGCCTGAACCTTGTTTACCTGTGCCTGAACCTTGTTTACCTGTGCTTGAGGAGTATAATGGGCAATGCCTGTTATGTTTCCATCTGAACCTGTGGCTCAGAGGTAAAAAAAAATCCCATATAAAATCCCATACCATACGTGTTGTCCATTGTCTCCTCCAATGCAAGTCCATGTAAAAGTGCACCGATATATAGTACTGTGCACACATTTCACATAAAACTACCTACACAGCTGTCCTATAATGTTCTTGTCATGTGATCTTTGTGATCAAGGTACAGGTTCCTCCAGGAGCCTTAGATCATTGTAACAGAATAATCTTCCAGTTTTAATCATTCGTTTATTTTAAAATTTCGAAATGAATTTTTCCCCACAATTACCATATGCCTGGCACCATACACAGCACTCCATGAGGTCGTGCTGGGGAGGTCCATTTAGATGAGGTGTTGCTGGGAGCTCCATTCAGATTAGGTTTTGCTGAGAGGTCCATTTAGATGAGGTGTTGCTGGGAGCTCCATTTAGATTATGTTTTGCTGAGAGGTCCATTTAGATTAGGTGTTGCTGGGAGCTCCATTTAAATTAAGTGTTACTGAGATCCATTTAGATGAGGTGTTGCTGGGAGGTCCATTTAGTTGAGGTCATGCTGGGGGGGGGGGGGGGGCAAGTATGGGGCTTACCCGTTTTTGAGATTTGCCAGATTTTGGGTCCCTATATCTATCGTGAACCATACTTTTGATACAGATAATATATTTGCATTTTATTGCAATAATATTGGGGAAAACAAATAGAAAATAATACTATCTATATATATAGCCTGGTGTTGGCTTAGCGGTTAGGGTGCCGGCTTAGGATCCTAGGATCCTGAGTTCGAATCCCGGTCGATCGCTGAATTAACACCAGGGTGATTGACTCAGCCTGTCATCCTTCCGAGGTCGGCAAATTGAGTACCAGCTTGCTGGGATGAATGATCCGGTATGTACCCCGATTTAGAATAGGTACACCGTATCCCTGCACATCGTAAGAGGCGACCAAGGGTTGGCGCCAGGAAGGGCAACCGGCCATAAAAACATTGCCTCAAACAGGGAACCATGATTGTCATGAGGCCCGCAAGGCCAACCCCCGCTGTAGCGGGGAAAAATGGCCTTAAAAAACGATCATTCATTCATTCACTATCGATATATATATATATGTGCAGTGTCTGTCCTGTGTTGTCACTGAACTACTCCCTCAAACTTTTGTGAAATCGTACCAAACTTCTGGTATGCACATATCTCTCCCGTCGGTATGTCCTAAGTGTATTTTTTTTTTGGTGGGGAAATTTTTTTTCCCCAACTTCAATTGTTTATACAACGTAATATCACGTATATTACAAATACATTTGTGCATTATGATTGTTTGAATTATGATTGGTTTAAACCATGACAAAACAGCAACTCAGGTACAGTCATTTATCTACCTATATATCTACACATCTGGGCAGTGTGTGTTGTCACTGAACTACTCCCTGAAACTTTTGTTTCTGTGGTTGTGAAGTGTTTTTAATAATGTGGTGGTGGTTTTGAATCACGTGGTGGTGAGGTGTTTTGAATTATGTGGTGGTTAGGTGTTTTTAAATCATGTGGTTGTGAGGTGTTTTTAAATCACGTGGTGGTGAGGTGTTTTTAAATCACATGGTGGTGAGGTGTTTTGAATTACGTGGTGGTGAGGTATTTATAATTACGTGGTGGTGAGGTGTTTTGAATTATGTGGTGGTTAGGTGTTTTTACATCATGTGGTTGTGAGGTGTTTTTAAATCATATGGTGGTGAGGTGTTTTTAAATCACATGGTGGTGAGGTGTTTTGAATTACGTGGTGGTGAGGTATTTATAATTATGTGGTGGTGAGGTGTTTTGAATTATGTGGTGGTTAGGTGTTTTTAAATCATGTGGTTGTGAGGTGTTTTTAAATCACGTGGTGGTGAGGTGTTTTTAAATCACATGGTGGTGAGGTGTTTTGAATTACGTGGTGGAGACGTGTTTTGAATTATGTGGTGGTGAGGTGTTTTTAATTACGTGGTGGTGAGGTGTTTTAAATTACTTGGTGGTGAGGTGTTTTGAGTTACGTGGTGGTGAGGTGTAATCGTCCCAAACTTCCAGTCTGCACCTACCCCTCCCGTATTTATGTGCTGAGGGGTTCTTTTTTGGAATTTTATATATTTTTTCAACCTACATCTTCAACCTAAATTGCTTATAAAAATGTAATATCACAAACACTACAAATAAATTTGTGCAAAATAATTGTTTGTATTATGATTGGTGTAAATCATGACAACACAGCAACTCAGGTGCAGTCATTATCCTCAGCTAAAACAAGCCCGTTCCTCAGTATCGACGCTTGGTGAGGCGAGCGCAGCGACCCGAGTCAAGCTAGTATATGTATATGTATAGATACAGTGCATTCAGAAAGTATTCAGACCCCTTCACTTTTTTCACATTTTGTTATGTTGCAGCCTTATGCTGAAATCGTTTAAATTCATTTTTTCCCTCATCAATCTACACTTGATACCCCATAATGACAAAGAGAAAACAGGATTTTACAACGTTTTGCAAATTTATTAAAAAGAAAAAACTGAAATATCAGATTGACATAAGTATTCAGACCCTTTGCTCTGACACTTGAAATTTAGCTCAGGTGCCTCCCATTTCTCTTGATCATCTTTGAGATGTTTCTACACCTTGATTGGAGTCCACCTGTGGTAAATTCAATTGATTGGACATGATTTGGAAAGGCACACACCTGTCTATATAAGGTCTCACAGCTGACAATGCATATCAGAGCAAAAACCAAGCCATGAGGTCGAAGGAACTGCTTGTGGAGCTCAGAGACAGGATTGTGTCGAGGCACAGATCTGGGGAAGCCTACAAAAAAATATTTTCTCAGTTGAGGGAGTTCTCAGTTTTCACTCCGCTTGTTTGTTTGTTTGTCTGGGCAATATCTCAGGCACCTTTTGAGCTAGGAAGCTGAAATTTCGGCATAATAGTGAGCAAGTGCTTTGGCAAAAAGTTATTTTTTGTTTTTTTATTAATTAATTAATTAATTGATCAATTCCTTAATTATTATCGATGAATTAAGAACTTATTTATTTCCTTTCTCTTCTGGGCAATATCTCAGGCACCTTTTGAGCCAGGAAGCTGGTATTTAGACATGGCAATGACCAAGTGATTTGGCTGTAAAGACTAATTTTGATTTATTGATTAATGAATTAATCGATTAATTATTTAATTATTGGATTAATGACATAATGAATTCATTTTTTACGTTGCAGATTCGGTGGAAATGCTGGTGGTTTAGGTATTCTATTAGCCAATTGATTAATTATTTAATTCTTATATGATTATTATTTATTTATTTTCATTATTAATCATTTATTTATTTTCTTTCTCATCTGGGCAATATATGAGGCATCTTTTGAGCTAGGAAGCTAATATTTGGACACAATAGTGACCAAGTGATGTGGCTATCAAGGATATTTTTGATTTATTAATTAATCGATTAATTTATTTATTGATTAATAAATTAATTATTTAACTTTTTCGATTATTGATTTATTTAATTAATTTTCAACAAGTTACAGCTTCGGATGATGCACTGGTGGTTTAGGTATGCTATTCGCCAATTTATGAAGAAAATATTTTACGATCATAGTTTATTGATTTTAATTATGCAATTAATCAATCAATTATTGTACACCTCTCCCTCCTAATACTATACAATACCACCTGAGCTGCACGGTGGTATCGCTGGGCGCCTCAGGTGCCCCAGCAATGCCGCGCTGGAGGATATTTATTTATTTGGCATGGGGACGAGTACTTTGAATATACCTGTACTGGTTTTTTTCTAATTTAACCATATGTGAAGAGTTCCCTGGTTCCGTGCAGCATCTGCGGCCACAAAGTTATTGATAAGATAATATTCACAGCAATTCTGTCAGTCCTTGCAGGGCCATTGGTCTGAGTTTCCTTGCAAGGCCTAAGGGCTCAACTTGCATGCTTGGGCAGCTTTAGACACAGTTCAACAAATTTATCTGATTTATCCACAAAATATTTGTCAAATTTAACCACAAGTTGATTTTGTACCTTGAATGCAAATCATGTACTCATGGTGAAAGGGGTCACCGAGACAAATACCCCCCAACGAGGCTTTGCATTGTTAAATAGTCTGTCTTGTTCAATTTTGTATAACTGCACATACTTGCCACTTATTGGGTGCCATTAGTTTCATGGCTATTGTGCTGTTTTGATGCGCAATGTGTACCTTGTACAAATAATGTGAATGAATCTATTTTCAAATTTTTGATTGTTGACCATTTTAAATTTATTTTTTAAATTTTCTGTTGATTAAAACCGAATTTATGTTATTCTATTGATAAGTTAAGTTGAGCTGTCAATATACGTTTACTTATCTCTTCACATCCATGTGAGCAACTAGAAATGGCTTTCATTGATTAATTGCTCGGTTCTGACCCCTGTCAGGTTGAAGTGAAACCATATGTCCTAGACGACCAGATGTGTGACGAGTGCCAGGGAGCTCGTTGCCAAGGAAAGTTTGCACCATTTTTCTGCGCCAACGTCACGTGCCTGCAGTACTACTGTGAGGGCTGTTGGAGCGCCATCCATTCTGGGGGTGGCCGGGAGTTCCACAAGCCTCTGGTCAAGGAAGGGGCAGATCGTCCACGCCCACCTGCCTTTCGCTGGTGCTAGGACCGATTTTTGCCAGGGCCTGAATGAGATACGGCAGAAGAGGAATGTTTCCATGCTAGAATCATACAGCACCACTTACAACACTGTTAATATCTGACAATAAGGAAAACGAAAGGAGATGGGTGAGTGTGTGAGTTGTTGGGTGTTTTGGGTGGTGTATATGATTGCGAGGTGTGTTTGGATGTTATGTTTTGTTTTTTTCCAGAAATTCTAAGGTTTCAAATTGTCCAAATATAGCTCAACCTGCATGCTAGCCACCCTACCTATGTGGCAGCCAGCTGTACGACATCATTGAATTTGAGCCACGGACCTTCGATCATCAACTTTGGGTTGGTCTTGGAAATGTTTGCATGTACGCAGATTGCTACACGATGCGTATATCTGGTATCTTGTCTGATATTCTGCTGTTTCTCTTTCACACCTGCACCACCCTCCTACGATTTTGGTTTAAAATCGGCATATTGTGGTGGTTTTGTTGCTGTTGTCGACGTGATTGTTGTCGTGTTCCGACTACCTTCCCAGTAAATATAATTTTTTTTTTATATTTAGCAGATTTAAATATATTATTAATTTAAACAAATTTTTTCTAAAAAATTATTTGCAATGGGTTGTCATCTATTTATTACCACATTTTTATTTTGCAGAAAGAATGGATTAAAAAAAGTAATTTAATGTTTTTGATCATCTGAATTTATTGATGGGTTCCTCAACTCAGCAGTGATACTCTGGTACTTCGTATTAAATCCAACTCACTGAATCCATGGCAGTCTCGTCTGGTTGACGCGCCCCTGGCGTCGGGAGTAGATTAATGGCAGACAGCTGCGTGGTATCGTGCGTCCTTTATTTTGATGGCCTACCGCTTCTGTGCACCAATGTGTTTGATCAGCTTCGAGGGAATGCTTCCTTCCAGTAACTGGAAACGTCTGCATTTGTGCAATATCCATTTTTTTCCACTGTTGTTTATTTTTTAAGGAAAGAGGAAAAGAGTGCACTTTTGATGCACGTTAATATTTCATGATTCATTTTGATTACCCAAGTTTTAATTTTGTTTTTTTTTGTAGTTGATTTTATATACATATATAATATATATTGTAATTGATTTTGACCACACTTTCTTTTGTTTCATCCTACGCCCCCTCAATCAATTCGTTGAATTTTGAGTGCAAAATGTTTATTCCGAAGACTTTCTAGAATCAAGTGTCAGATCGTGACATCAGTACCACACTGTTCATAAATACCTACCTTGTGCTCATTCAAGAAAGAATTACCGTAATTGACATATTTTTCATATCACGATGTACCCGTGCGCAGGTGAACCTTTTTCCAGTGTTGCTTTTACATAAAGTTCAACAACTTGCAAAACTTCTTCTGAAGTACAACAGATGTGTAAATTTAAGAGTCCATTTTGTTATTGAAATTGTTTTCTGGAATATACAGTACCAAAAAAAAATACTTCTACCTGGTTTACATTTTCCCAATTTGCATTGCTGATGTTGATGGATGACGTCATTTCTTTGTATCGACGTGTTTGGTACTTGGTGTGCGGTGATGCAACAGTACGTCATCGGTTATGTTTTTTGCCGTTTACCCGAATCGACCACCAAACCTGGGTTGATAGTCCTTGGTCTGACGTGTAATCTTATTCGTTTCCTTTCTCGATTTGGAGACTGCCACTGGTGCTGTTTGTTTTCTCTTCGTTCATTTTGTTTTCTCTCTTTATGCCCTATTTCTCACCTCTCATCTTTGTCTCCGCTCTTCTTTCATACATCTTATAAAGTATTTTTGACTACCCATATTTTTGTTGTTGCTGTTGAGGAAACAAAAATAGTTAAGCTAATTTTGTATTCCACTGAAAGACTTTAACCTAAGTTTGGGTTTGTACATGTTGATCATCAAACAATATCGTTTTTGCAAAATGCTGGGTCTTTTCACTAAAAAAAAGAGGTAAATTTTTGTTCAAAATGGTGTCTTTTCACTAAAAAAGAGGTACATGTTTGTTCTCAAATGAATGCTCTTCAAACTCTCTCTTTACTTGCCTTTCATTATTTTCCTCCTCTTCTTCCCTCAGTCTTCCTTTTCCCCATCTTTTCTTTATTTTAATCCCAATTTATTTTCCCACCTCCTTGCTCATTCTTTCATAATTTTATACCTTATTCGTGATCTTTCTGCCATCCTTCATTTAGTCTTACCACTCATTTTCTTCTTTACCCTCGTCTAACTTTCTTAACCTTTCTTCTCAATTAAATTTCAAAACACGGCACTGGATCTACGAGAAAATCTTTTTTCACTGCTCCCTAAGTCTTGAAATTTTCTATTGGCACATATGGAGTGCAACTCAACTTTAAATCGGAGATAAAAATGTTCTTCTCACTCTCTCCCGGTGGGAACCACGCTATGTTTTACCAAGTATTTGTAATTGAAGTTTTTTTTTATTTTGAATAATAATAATAAAAACATTAATGTTAACGTTGGATGGATAAATAAAATGAGCTGAAAGCTCCTATGATGGTGTCCTGTTGTTTTTTTTAGATTGAAACCTGCACTATGTGAGCAAAATCTTTTGTTTGCACTTTAAATATTCTTTTCAGTTGCAGTTGTGGGTTTTCCGCAAATACAATGTGCGTACAGAGGAAAATAAGGAGGGCGCCTAAGATGTGTAACTAAACGATAAATCTTTATTGTTGGTAGGTCTCTGCTTTTATTTTTCCTCTTCTAGTTTTGAAGGCTTCTTCAGTCTGGATGCTTTGGCTGTTTTGTGTCCCATCTGAGCAAATGGCTCCCCCTGCTGGCTGTGTATGTACTGCGCTGCTTTTCCTTTGTCTGCTAATGTCATTGTAATTTGTGTAAATTTAAATTGTCTCCTTATTCTGTACGTACAAGCTCCTCCACAATCACAAGACACTATAAGGAGCCATACACAAAAATATGTGACACTTTGTGGTGGAGGGGGGAGGCTTGGGTATGTGTAATGGGTGGGGAGGAGGGTATCAGGGTAGCAGTCAGGTGACCTTGCACAAAACTGTGTGTCTTCGTCCTTGTGGGTGTAGCAATCTTGGGATTCCATCCACCAGAACAGGACGGGTTAATTTAGAACTACCTTCCTTTCAATTGAGGTTCTGTTTAGATCATAAATTCGAAGCTACAAGAGGGTATTTTCGAAAAGGAGAAAGCAGGAAGTTTGTAAATTTTGGAGAGAGCTTGAGAGCAACACTCTCATTGACTGAGCAGTCAGATCCCACCGATTTCTAAAGAAAAAATTTACATTTCTTGCAGAATGGAGACTGATCGAAATTTATGAAGTTTATGATTCATTAGTTTAGCATTCATTCTGAATGTTCAAATAGTAGAGTAGAAGTGGATGTTCTCTTAAGGTACATCCCACCAACTTTTCTAATCCCACCAACTCCATCTCTCATGTGAATTTGAAATGTCCGATCTCCTCCCCTACCTGGGGGGAAGCACAGGTAAGTACCTTGACTCAAACATAGGAGTGGCGTGTCCTCGCCTAGCTCGCTAGAGGAGTGGACCCCATGGGGGTACCTCCTTAAACTCATTTGGGGCTTAATGGGTCCTCGCAAAAGCCAATTGCATGACTCATCTTCTTTCCAGCGGCTGCAAACATTGAATGGTGTGAAGGGGAAGCATTTCCAGTTTGTCTTGGTGCATTAAATACCCATGTAATTACCTTTAAAGGTAATTAAAGGTAAATCCACACCCATTGTGGTTCGAATAACCCATTTTATCCACTACTCCGTGTGCTGATGCCATTCTTGAATTTGGGCCTAGCCCTCAAATTTGCTTTCCTGTGCTCCAGCACAATGTCGTGGCTGGACAGTTACCCCCCTTTGCATACACCCTGCATACTCTGCATTGCAACACCCCGAGCTCCTGACGTCACCTTGAGTGCCACCACACTCTGTCTGAATCATGGGGGCCTTCTCAGGAACCCCTGCAATGCAATGTGCTCCCTGGAACTTTCCTGTACTCGAGTATCCGAACCTACAGCAACAAAAATTTAGAAACCAACCATGCTCTTTTGGCATACTGCGGCCTTTTCTGCTCAAGGCTCTCACGGCCTGGGATGCATCTTACACCAAAGTCTAGTTCACACTCCAAACCCTTAACTACACATTTCATAGACTTATTTTTCTTACCATCAGCACCATCTCAACCTCCATTTCCGAATCATCTGAATCCCCTCTAACTAACCTAACTCTGAAATGGGGATCCCTTCCAATAGGGGATTCTCACCACTCAGACCACACTCATAAGTCCCTTCACACTATCCCATCCCTAAAATTTGTTTTACGCACTCAAAATTAATTTACTCCCATCAATACTTTCTCTTTCATTCCTCCATTCATCCCCAAACTTGTTGGGGCAAGGGAAGGGACAGGAGGAAGACATTCTCACCTAGGTCTCAAATTATGCTGATCGATGTCATTTTAAAATTTATCATCTTTTTTTTTTTTTTTTTTTTTTTTTCTTTTTTTTTTTGTATACAAGATCGAGGCTCGTGAAAGAGCGAACATTAATCACACAGAAAGACAAACAGACACATAAAACAAATAACATCGGGAGCGGTAGACAAGATGGGGAGAGAGGGGGAAGGACACAAACACAACATTTGAGAGCAGGGACCGAGAGACATGGAGAGATCTGTGGGAGGGAGAGGGCTTTGGGGGGGAGGCATGTGAAGGGGGGGAGGCATGTGAAGGGGGGGAGGCATGTGAAGGGGGGGGGGTGGGAGAGGTATAAACATATGGACACTGCCAGGATTTCCAGGAAATAAGTTGGAATTTCAAACAAGGTGGATCTGGGGTGAATTAGTGGGGGTAGAAAAGATCAAGGTTATGGATGGGGGAAGATAAGAGATGGTGGTGAACAGCTGTTTTAAAGACCTGGAGGGAGGAGAGGGATTGAAGGGAGTGTGGGAGTTTGTTCCACAGGCGGGAGAAAAGAGGAATGAAAGAGTGAAGGTGAGCAGAGAGCCGAGATTTCGGCAGTTTAACCATCAGAGGGTTGCTGGCAGATCTTGTGCGACCTGTAGGAATATTTGGGGGACAGAGCACAGAGAGAGCTGGGGGAGCAAGGCCGGAGAGGAGTCGGTAGAAGACAGAAAGACCACCTACCTGCCTGCGGTGAGTGAGTGAAAGGCCCTCAGAGATAGCTTCATCGCCGGAGATTCCAATGATTTTGAAAGCTTTGGATTCAACAGCGTGAAGCCGAGCCAGGTGTGAGGCAGGAGCACCAGCCCATAGGGGAGAACAGTATTCCATTGAGCTGCGGATGAAAGCCTTGTATGTGGTGAGGAGCTCAGGTGTGCCGAGGAAGGACTTCGCACGACGGAGGATGCCCAGTCGGCGACTGGCTTTGGAGGCCAGCTTGGAAATGTGGTTTTCCCAAGAAAGATCATGGCAGATAGTGAGACCCAAAAGCTTGAGTGACAGAACTTCTTGGAGAGGATTGTTGAGAAAGTAGATGGGAGGGTTGTCCAGTCGATCTTTTCGGAGAGACATAGTAAGAGAGTGAGATTTGGCAGGATTGAAAGACATGTTCCACTTGTTTGACCAGTCTGTGATTTTGTCCAGGTCTTCAGAGAGTGAGGAGGCTGCAGACTGCCGATCTGAGGGAATAGGAATGGAGCGGCAGAGAGTGGAGTCATCAGCAAAGAGATAGAGAGGATTTTCCAGAGAGTCAGAGAGATCATTGATAAAGACCAGAAAAAGCACAGGGCCCAGCACACTTCCTTGGGGAACTCCAGCCTGAACAGGAAGGGGAGATGAGAGAAATCCATTCAGGGCCACACGTTGACTACGACCAGAGAGGAAGTCCGCAAGCCATGCATGGAGATTTCCATGGATACCATAGGAGGAGAGTTTGGTGAGCAGAGCTGGGTGCCAGACCGTATCAAAGGCCCTTGATATGTCAAGGGAGACAGCTCTGATTTCCTGTTTGGCATTGAGGACCTCCATCCATTGTTGAGACAGCAGAAGCAGCATGTCCAGAGTAGAGTGACCTGGTCTGAAACCAAATTGATGATCAGAGATCAAGCCATTGGAGAAGAGGAAAGATTTCATATCCGAAGCAATGATGGATTCCATGACTTTGCTGATAATTGGGAGCAGGCTGATTGGTCTGTAGTTGCAAGGATCTGTTTTTGCACCTTTTTTGTGTAAAGCGGTAATGTTAGCTGATTTCCAGGATGCTGGCAGATGACCCTGAGCAAAAGATAGGGTGAAAAGAACAGAGAGAGGGTGAGATAGAGCGGCAGAGCAGGATTTTAGGACCCGTGGGCTGATGCCGTCTGGTCCAGTTGCAGAATCAGAGTCGAGGTTTGACAAAAACTCCTCCACCTTGTCAGGAGAGAAGGACACAGAGTCCAGGAGCAGTTGGGTTCGACTGGGAAAGGTGGGAACAGAGAGAGATGGGCCTGGGACCAAGGACTTCGAGGCGAACACAGAGTTGAGGCATTCGGCTTTGTCACGTGCGATGTCAACTGTGTGGCCATCTGAGGTAAGGGAGGGGATGGAGGGGGAACAAACACCAGAAACGGATTTGACCAGACGCCACCAGGATTTGGAGGAAGGAGACAGGTTTGAGAGTTCATTCTTGAGTGAGGAGAGACAGTGCTTCCTGGCACTCCTGAGGGTAGACACACACTTGTTCCGAGCTTGGTGGAAGGAACCGAGATCTCTTCACACACTTCCAAATTTAGCTACATCCAAATTTTCCCATGTAATTTCAAACGTCAATTTGACTCACAAAGTCTCTACTCTTATATTGCTGCGGTCCGTCAGGCTGCCTACTCTATCTTCAGTCTCTGCCTTACCCATGGAGCCACCATGGGACCCTCACTGAACCTTGGGAAGCCTGGGTAGTTGCAGGTTACCTTGATGTGCAGGTAGTTGCAGGTTTGTCAGGTCCAAAAGTGCCATCCATCCTACTGAATTCCAAATTCCCATGGAGCCAATCAAATTTTCCAAATTTTCTTTTCATCTGACTGTACTGGCAAGCATGTGGATCTGCCTCCTCCAGTAACCTTTACTACATTTGGCTATGACAGCTCCGCTCCTCTACCGTGCAAGGGTTACTGTGATAAGTTGAGCAGCCAACACGGCCCATGAGTGCCCATAAGGGTGCGACCCACCATCCATCCTTCAGCCCCCTGCGAGGAACACGGCTCCACTAGCCCCAGCTGGCGAATGTGGTGAGCACCTGCTGCCAACTCTGCCATTCCCAAGGTCTCGGACATGGGAGGCACGGTCACAGTGCGTGGCATCCCAACAGCCACGTCCCCTGCACCTCCACATCATCCCCCAGTCCGACCACATGCAGTTCCCAGTGCCCACACACACGTGACCACACCTTGGTCCAGCCGACAGCCATGCTCCACCAGGAGACTCATCACAGAAGACACGGTCCGCACACCTCGGACACCCATAACACCACGTTGACCTCCAGACTACCCAACTACATCCCCACAATCCCACGTCCCAAATGTTGGCGTCATCACCCCCGTAGCCAGTTGAAGGCTGTGTCCTGCTACTCTATCCATTTTTGTTCCAGCCTCCAACACTTTGGTCTAATAGTCCAGGAGCCAGAATCTGCTCAAAATGGTTTCGTGCAACACCCATTACACAGTTGGTTTGTCACTTCCAGGTGATTGGGGAACATCTATAGAACAAATCCAGCCCTGATGTACAGTTGAATTGTGGCAGCAACAATAAATGGCAGCCACTTTTCTATGAGGAGGGTGGTGTCCAAGGCGTAAATCTGAGATTTTGACAGATTTCATTTATTTAATTTTTCTCTTAGCCCCTACAGGCAAGATACATCTGCGTGAGAGTTGTCAGACAGTCTGTGATGATATGACGGATGTCCAAAACTTGATGTCACTTCAGAACGGTAGGTAAAGTGTGTAATATCTGGACACCTATGTGTTGACATGATTTTGGTGTCATCTTCAACATCATTTCTTTCGATCTTCAATAGCGTACTGAAATCAAATGTTTTACTTACCTTGTATACCAATCCTAAATAAAATGTTGTTGTATCCTATCCTCGGGAAGACAGCGTCACACCTCTTCTCCTTCTGGGACACCTACATCGAGATGGTGCAGTTGCTTCTTGAATTCATTCGTGCTGAGAGAGAAGGATGCTGGGAGTTACACTTGGCGACTGTAGCTAGGATGACTTCATACTTCTATTGTATGGACAGAACAAATTACTCACGATGGCTCCCTATATACCTTTGTGGCATGCATCAACTACCAGAGAAGTTTCCTGGAGTACACGAAGAGTTCATGAAGGGCAACCACGCTGTATGTAGATCCAACCAGCCATTTAGTTTTGTCTGGTGTTACGTGGTCCCCTCGGTGAATACCTGGTCTCGGTGACCCCCGGACCGTGAGAGGAACTTCGCCAGAAAGCTGTATTAAATATGCGCTTTCGCCACGCAATCCATATGAATTTCACCCCAGGAGACAACTGACGTTCAAGGATATATTTCAATGGGAATGACCATACAATTGCAATGACACAACCACGGAGATTTTCCCCGAGCAATCAACCATATACAACCATCAACAATTCCCAATTCACAAGCACTTTCCTATGAGTAAGATGGCCATCTTATATACGTGTGTCCCGGTGAGTACTCACGACACCCTTTCGGTCTCGGTCCCGCACAATGTCTCTGGGCCCCTCTTGACCAAGATGATGGTCGCCGTCACCGCACTCGGGCGGTAGAACGAACCCCGGGTGGACGTGTTTCCACCGGGCAGGTATCGTACCAGGCACCGAGGCTGCAGCCCCTCGTGGCCACGCGAAGCGGATACGGTAGAGCAAGCCAAACCCCACGCCGCTTGCAAGGCGCGTTAGGCCCCAACGTGCGACCCGCACGCGTCTGTTTGGACGGTGCCGCGAACGAGGCCAGACGCGGGTTCGATGCACGGCCCCACGTCAACTTGACGTCTCCACCGGGCCGGTACACGTTCCGGTAATTCCTCTCGCCAGACAGGCTTCGGAACGCCGCTGTTTCACGCAGCGCAAGGTCGATCCCACCTTTTGTCGGAGCGGGGCGAGGAAGACTAATAATCGTCCTTTTTTCCTCGTCTTTTTCTTCTTCCGTTTCCGGTCACTTCCGTTTCCGGCCACTCCCTCAGAAGGGCTCCTGACCCTCCAACCACAACAACGACACAACAACTTAATATACTACACACGGATAAGCAAAGACCTGAATGGTAATTCACATACATTCATATAAATATGTAACACTCCCCCCCTTCAAGAAAGAAAGTTTGAACCCAGCGAAAACTTTCTTTGCCGGCCAATTTGGAGAAACAAACCAGATAACTCAACCCCCCCACATTATCAGTTGCCCCCGGGCACAGTTATCACTTAAAAATAAAGCAACCAAAATTTCACCACAACCCCTCCAGATTACTCACTCTGGACTAAGCACCAGCAACGACATTGTCCCTGCCAAATCAAACTCCATCTCATGACCCTCTGACTTTGACCGCCAGTTTCTTGTGAATGAAGGTTAAGGGGTTGATCAAAGATCTAAAGTTAAGCCACTCGATAGCACTTTTTCCGGGAGGCCAAGCCGAGTATTCACTACATGGATGCCTTTAGGAACGCGGAGTTCACGGTTAGTCCGTGCAGGAAAGTTCTCTACATGGGCGCCTTGAGGAACGTGGAGTTCACGGTTAGTCCGTGCATGAAAGTTCACTACATGGACGCCTTTAGGAACGGCGTTCACGGTTAATTCGTGTAGGAATCTTGGCTCGGCGGCTCCGCCGCCTTCAGTGCTTCAACTTCTCAGAACTTCCCTAATAATTAGGGTGGGACCACTGGTCCCTGTAGTCCCATGAATAGCGGTCTCCTTCTCGGCCACTACCAAAACTACCGCCCAGTTGTCCTCTCCTGTAGACCTCTCGACGCCTACGAAATGCCTTCCCTACTGTTATGGTCCGACCCTCCAAATCCTTGCCATTCCAATTCTTCTCTGCCTCTCTGGCGTCTTTTGTGCTGGCAAACGTGACAAAGCCGAACCCTCTTGACTGTTGCGTTTCCCAGTCTCTTACCAACCGCACTTCCACCAGCGGCCCATATCTGTTGAAGACAGAGGTCAGAACTTCTTCCTCTGTTTTGAAGTTCAGTCCCCCTACAAATAACTTGGCACTTTGGTCGCCATCCCGAGCTGGTGTGATGTTATTTTCCCTGCTGGGCTCTTTACCAACCCTCAGGTTACCATAAACTTGACCCCCGGCCAAATCATTCCCGATAATCACAGATACACCCTCTACAGGAAGCGTGGCTTGTAAACCGACGGTGACCGGTCCTGACACCAAATCGGACTCCAACTGGATGACCTGAAGGGGAGCACTAACACCGCCCCCGATCCCCTGTAAACGAACACTATCCCCCGTTGCCGTCTCCTCGGACCATGGCAAAATGCCTTCAAGCATTAAAGATTGATGGGCCCCGGTGTCCCTCAATATCCTAACCGGTCTCCGGTTAGTCGAGGCTCCATCCAGTGACACAAACCCCTCTGAAATAAATGGTTGGTAACCCTTTTGATGGCGATTTCTTACGCTAGCCATCGCATTCGGAGTTGTAATAGTCGGACTCCGCTCTGGGTTGTCCCTTTTCATGAGGTAACAACTGGACATCAAGTGTCCAGGTTTCTTGCAAAACGCGCAAGTAGGCCCGGAGGAAAAACTCGGGGTCTGCCTCGGGCCCCCCGAACTATAAGTTTGTCTTGGGCCCGCATCCCTCTGATTTCGAACCGGTGGGGTATCATAGTTGTCCCCATAATCATCTCGAGGCCGCCGCCATGTATGGTCGTTCTCCGCACCTGCTGTTCCCCACCTCCCCTGCGGAGATCTAGGCGAGGAGTTAGGTTCGTGGACCCCTATTCGGTGGGTTAAGGCATAATCATCTGCCATGGTGGCTGCGTCCCACAACTTTGGTACCTTCTTTTCCTGCAGGTACACTTTGATGTCCTCGTGGACACACTGCTGGAATTCCTCTACCAGGATCAAGTCCCGCAATGTCTCGAAGTCTTTCCCGACTCCTTTTGACTCACACCACCGATCAAACATGTTTTCTTTCACTCTGGCAAACTCCACATGGGTCTCACTCTCCCTCTTCCTGGCATTCCTGAATTTTTGCCTGTAAGCTTCTGGAACCAACTCATAGGCCTTGAGGATGTGCTTCTTCAGTACCTCATAATCTGCACATTGGTCCATTGGTAGCGCCGAATAAATTTCCTGAGCTTTCCCCACCAGCACACTTTGCACGAGTATGGTCCATGCCTCCTCCGGCCAGTTTAATTGTCGAGCCACTTTCTCAAAGTATGGAAAAAATTTCGCGACTTCTTTTTCACTGAACGGTGGAACCAGCCTCACATGTCTGCCCACATCCCAGGTTTTCTGGTTAGGTGTCGACCCCGTCAGCAAGGGTGGTGCCTCTCCCCGTTCTCTCATTAACTCCAGCTCCTTGAATTTGATTTCTTGCTGAAGCTCCATGTCACGTTCCTTTAATTCCCTTTCCGCTTTTCTCTCCTCTGCTTCGAGGTCCCTTGCAGCTCTCCTTTCCTCTGCTTGTTCCTTTTCTCTTCTTTCCTGGAGTTCTCTTTCCACTCTCCTTTCCTCGGTTCTTTCTTGTGCTGTTTTCTCTTCCAACCTTTCCTGGAGTTCTCGTTCCACTCTCCTTTCCTCTGCTTTTTTGTCTTCTAACCTTTCCTGGAGTTCTCGTTCCACTCTCCTTTCCTCTGCTTGTTTCTCTTCTCTCCTCGCTTCTGCTTTCCTTTCTTCTTCTTTTAACCTTTCCTGGAGTTCTCGTTCCACTCTCCTTTCCTCTGCTTCTGCTTTCCTTTCTTCTTCTTTTAACCTTTCCTGGAGTTCTCGTTCCACTCTCCTTTCCTCCGCTTGTTTCTCTTCCCTCCTCTCTTCTGCTTTCCTTTCTTCTTCTGCTCTTTCCTTTTCTGCTTTCCTTTCTTCTTCTGCTCTTTCCTTTTCTGCTTTCCTTTCTTCTTCTGCTCTTTCCTTTTCTGCTTTCCTTTCTTCTTCTTTAATCCGTTCCTGGCTCCGTAACTGCAACTCCAGTTTCCGGAGCTCAACGTCTTCTGGTTCTTCGGGTAGCCACTCCCAGGCTAACTCGTCCCATGTTCCTAATCCCACCATAGATTGTATCACCGTGGCCTGCAACTCTGCCTTCCTCAAATTAGTTCGGACCTCCAAGTTAAAATGTTTGGCCAATTTCAAGAGGTCCGACTTTAGCAACGCTCGGAACTGTGCCTCACTCGGGGTTACCCCAAAGTTCTGTGCCACAAACGCCATGGTGCCTATCGTTAACACCTGTTAACCTTCACCCAAGACTTTACCCCAATTTCTCAAAAAAAAAAATTACCAATTAATAATTAATTAATAAATTTTAATTAATAAAAAATTATTATTTTATTATTTTATACAATTTTACATCCCGGACGTAGACCCAATTGCGAAACCGCAAATCGTAATTTGGACGAGCCCCCAATTCTGTTACATGGTCCCCTCGGTGAATACCTGGTCTCGGTGACCCCCGGACCGTGAGAGGAACTTCGCCAGAAAGCTGTATTAAATATGCGCTTTCGCCACGCAATCCATATGAATTTCACCCCAGGAGACAACTGACGTTCAAGGATATATTTCAATGGGAATGACCATACAATTGCAATGACACAACCACGGAGATTTTCCCCGAGCAATCAACCATATACAACCATCAACAATTCCCAATTCACAAGCACTTTCCTATGAGTAAGATGGCCATCTTATATACGTGTGTCCCGGTGAGTACTCACGACACCCTTTCGGTCTCGGTCCCGCACAATGTCTCTGGGCCCCTCTTGACCAAGATGATGGTCGCCGTCACCGCACTCGGGCGGTAGAACGAACCCCGGGTGGACGTGTTTCCACCGGGCAGGTATCGTACCAGGCACCGAGGCTGCAGCCCCTCGTGGCCACGCGAAGCGGATACGGTAGAGCAAGCCAAACCCCACGCCGCTTGCAAGGCGCGTTAGGCCCCAACGTGCGACCCGCACGCGTCTGTTTGGACGGTGCCGCGAACGAGGCCAGACGCGGGTTCGATGCACGGCCCCACGTCAACTTGACGTCTCCACCGGGCCGGTACACGTTCCGGTAATTCCTCTCGCCAGACAGGCTTCGGAACGCCGCTGTTTCACGCAGCGCAAGGTCGATCCCACCTTTTGTCGGAGCGGGGCGAGGAAGACTAATAATCGTCCTTTTTTCCTCGTGTCTTTTTCTTCTTCCGTTTCCGGTCACTTCCGTTTCCGGCCACTCCCTCAGAAGGGCTCCTGACCCTCCAACCACAACAACTACACAACAACTTAATATACTACACACGGATAAGCAAAGACCTGAATGGTAATTCACATACATTCATATAAATATGTAACACTGGACTGACATGGCTCTGGAGCAATCCATCAACCTTGACTCTAAGAAGAGAGGAGGGATTGTAGGTATCACCCTGAAGCAACAGGCCCTAGACAGATGGTTCTTGACAAGCCATGAGCGAGCAGCAATTACATCGGCAACAAAGGAGATGTGTGATATTCAAGACAGTGACAGGATCGGAACACACAAATAAACTGGTGCGGCAAGGCGAAAGAGAGACGAAGAAGATGTCCAGAAGCTGATGTCTATATTCAAATCTGGCCTTGCAACAAATCCGTTCGACACTGATACTTTTGAAGGAGATGAGTGTCAGCCTCTCATTAACATCATATCAGGTGTGATGCTCCCACAAGCTGTTGCAGTGCATCTAGTGACAGCACGAGATATTGGACAGGAGCAACTGAAAGAGTTTGTTATCAAACGCGTCGACACAAATGAGAAGGGGTTCTGGGACACACTGCCACACATGAATATCATGACATTTGCATCAATGGCAAAGAAAAAAATAGATGAAATCAGCAAAAGACAAGACAGCTGCCATCAGTGCAGATCGAGATATCTTTGGCAGATTACTCATTGTTGCTAAAGCACGTGATGTCAACCTCAAGGAAGTCCTCGCACATGAACTATCATCTGTGCCTTATGCATTGGCACATTCTGACGGCAGTATGCGTAAGAATGTGAAGAGTGATCTGCTAGCAGAGTTGGAAACAAAAGCTGATGTGTTGCCAAATCTTCCATATAATGAAGCATCACTACCCACTGCTAATGTCATTGATGTGATGGCATTGGTCCAAATGGTGAAAGCTGGTGGCACTAAGACATTTGGCCAATTGGCAGAGAAGTATTATGATCTGATATCAGCACCATTTGGGAAGAATGGCTGCAACAGGGTAGATGTGGTCTTTGATCGCTACGATCACCCTTACTCTATCAAGACCGGAGAACGCATGCGAAGAGGGTCTTCTACAGAACTGGAGATTAAGATATTGGGACCCAGTACACCTCTACCTAAACAATGGGACAAATATATACTTAATCCAAACAACAAAGCAAATCTATGTGCATTCCTAAGTGATCGATGGTGCCAAACTGTACCAGAAAAACTAGCACCAGGCAATCAGCTGGTCCACGGTGGTGGCTTCAAGAACGGAAAGGAGTGCAAGCTGATCGTAAGAGGGCATGTGACTAAACTCACCTCTGCAGTCTGACCACGAAGAAGCAGACACCAGGCTTCTTCTGCATGCTCACAATGCGTCATATGACCACCCACAGGTGATCGTGCAATCACCAGATACTGACGTTGCAGTCATATGCATACACATGTACGCCACAATGAGATGCCAAAAACTTTGGTTTCGTACTGGAATAAAGCAAAAGTTACGACACATACCAATCCACGAAATAGTATTGGCCATTGGTCCAGAAGTATGCAAAGCACTCCCATCATTGCATGCACTAACAGGAAGTGACACGATGAGTGCCTTCAGTGGAAATGGTAAGAAGACAGCTTTGAGGAAACTTCAGGACGGTAAAGACCACCAACAGAAAGTGTCACAACTGGGAGATATTATCCCACCGACAGAGGATACTGTCCGTGCTTGTGAACGGTTCATATGCTCCCTGTACACAACAGCTCAGGCAGCAGGTGACACGGTGGACGAAATCAGATATTGGATGTTCTTCCAGAAAAGGCAGAAGAGTGAATGCCTACCACCAACATCTGACAGTATTAGGCAACACATTTATGGAGCTAACTATCAGTCATTCATCTGGAAGAAGTCATTGCTCCCCAACCAAGCACTACCAAAGCCAGATGGTAATGGATGAAACATCGAAGATGGAACTCTCCAGCCCACCCTCATGACCAAAGACCCTGCTCCAGTTGGAGTAGTTGAGCTGACCACGTGCAAGTGTAGAGTGTCTGCATGTCAACGCAGCCACGTATGTGCCTGCAAGAACAATAACATGCCATGCACAGAAGCCTGCACTTGCATGGGAGGTGAACAATGCAAAAACCCAAACAAAGAACCTACCACAAGCGACTCAGAAGATGATGATGAGGAAGATTAATGATGACATTTTCGTGATTTTATACCATTTAGAGGATGATTCAGTAGCAAAATATGTGTGTTTATTTTAATAATACAACAAATAACAGTTATATGTTAACATTGTAATGTTCAGTGAATGACTATGGTTATGATACGCAGCCAGATTTGACCTGGTGAGATATTTTTGCTGAGATTACTTGTGGACTTTTGGTCATAACAGGAGAGGGGTTGATGATTTAAGGGGAAATGAAATCTATATTTTTCTGACTTTACTTAAGGATTGTCCAATTTTGTTTCTTGAAAAGATCATAAAGATATATCATATTACAACCATAACCCCATTTGAACAACATAAAGATGATATTGCATAATTACAGTCGAAAAGCAAAAACTACATATTTCAGCGATTTTGTGTGTTTTGGGTGTAATACAAGGTATAATAATAATTTTTTTTTTAATCACAGGCATCATACCACCCTCCCCAAAAAATTAAGGAATTTTTTGTCAGAAAAATAAAGGAATTTAAAGGAATTTACGTGGATTTCTGAGAAAAATAAAAGCATTTTAAAGGAATATTCCTAGACTTTTCAGGAAGTTTAAACATGAAATAAGGCCAATACCCATATTTATGACTTGAAGTTGTAATTTATATACACCTATTTTGGTTCAACTCACTTCTGTATGGATTCTTTACCATACTTACATTCAATGATACAAATGCGGGGCTCACGCAAATCCGTCGTGAAGTTGCCAATCGCAAGAAAAACAAACTATTCATTTAGTGACCTCAACATTCTGGGGACATGATTTTTTTTTATAGAAAAAAAGAGTGTATGGAATCTGGATCTTTGGTGGGGAATTGGTGACTAAACAATATTTGGTGGCATTTTCGGTGACGAAAATAAAACTGGATGCATGAGCCCTGAAATGTAATTGCTTTGAAATACTTATGAGCTTGCTGTCTCCCGAATAAACGTACACAGCCGCAGGGTTGGCTCTCTCACCTAAAAACAAAAATCCATATTAGTACAAACTTAACAAGTAAAAATTACTAAGTACCGTGTTACAAAAGTGTACTTCTATGATAACTTACAGAAAACAAAGTGACTTTTCTTACTTCTTGTCAAGCCAAGAACTGATACATATCACTATAGCTCTTTATCTATCTTTGAGACTGGCAAACACATAGGTGTTTGTATCATATAAATGGCAAGTTTGAGGCATAATTATCACACCACCAGTTAATAAAAGAAATGCTGTAGTTTGGTTACTAGAAAGCATGTTAAGCTACCACCAATTTATCAACAGTAGATCTTAATGTTCCTGTTGTCATTAAAACACATCTACTCTAATCCTAACATCTATATGCAAGGAACAAAGGATAAGTGACATATTAAGTCTGTATGTAAGTCAAAGGCATTTCTTAGCACATCCCACACCAAGTAAATTAAAACCGATCACACTTAGCACAGACCATACCAAGTAAATTAAAACCGATCACACTTAGCACAGACCATACCAAGTAAATTAAAACTGATCACACTTACAAATCTTGGGCTGAGTACAAGAAAAACATAAAAGAATAGGTCTGACATAACATATGTTTGACAACAACAAAATCACATCAATGAAACTAGTCCTCTCATTACATCTTGCAGTAGGATACGAACATTTTGTTAGCCATCTTTTTAAATGCTTATGGCATACAGATTCCTATTTTAACACTGGGTCAGAGTCAAAGGTAGAGAGTACTGGGTTAATCAAGTTTTCATCAGCTGATCTGCCTTCACATTAGTCACAATTTACTCAGCACAGTTGAAATCCAAAGACAATGTCAATATCGCTGCATTATATATCAGCTGATCATTTTTCCTCTGCGATTTGCAATGGGGTTTGCCCTCTCTTTTCAAGATAATGTCAATGTCTCTTAATTGTATAGAAGTCTCTCTTTTCTTGATCATCCATGACACTGCTATGGAAAACATTCTATGACTTAGATTTTTTACTAGGCACACCACGGAGGGCTGAAGTACACGAGTCCATCATATGCTTTCTGGAAGCACTGATTTTCTTCCTTTCGGTTTGTATTTTCTCCAGTTTGAGCTTCGCCTCAGACATTTTGTCAGATGCAATTTGAACCATTCCTTCTGCTATCTGAATTTGGTCCATATTTTTTGCACTGACAGCAACAATTATCTTCTCATTGGCTTCTTTCAGAAGTATTTCTGCAATGCGGAACTGGGTTTGACACTTCTTCAGAAAGCTCCAATGACTTCTCTGACTTGCTTATGTCTTTTTTGGCTGCTTCCAGTTCTTTTGCTTGGCCCTGCCTTATTTTCCCTCCTCTTCTTTTTCTCGCTTGGCCTTTTATAGGGCAGCCTTTTCCTTTTCTTCCTCCATGCGTCTCCTATGGAGAGCATTTGCATGTCTTGTCGCCAGCAACAGTTTTAGAGTGATTGGGACCTTTAGAGGGTCTTTGTCGTGTTGTTTGAGCTTGTCCTTGACAGCCCTAAGGCCATTGACGCTGTCAGATGACAACATCACCCTGTCAGCTGTGATGGTCTTTTTGTTCACTGAAAGACTCCTCTCCACATCAGCGTTGCCATGTGGAAGAGCTAAGGCAGCTTTCACAACTTTTGGTAGCACCTTGAATTTTGGTGATCCAGTGACTGTTTCTAGCTGGCACACCTTGCTCCAGTACTTGTCCACTGTCACATCAGAAACGTCAATTTCTGCCAGCTGGTACAACTTCCACTCATCAGAGAGGGTAGCCATTTCTTCTGTGTTTATGACATGAGGCAGGTGACGGGCAACTTTCTCAATGGAGGAGATGGAAGAAGACTTCCTCTTTGGTTGCAGACATCTCAGTTCACGAAGAAGTTTATTGCCATGGGGCAGTTGCTTCAACAGATATTCTGACAGGGTTTTGTAGAAATGCCTCATTCCAAGGAAGTTTCTCTTTCTAGATTCACTTGGTATTGCTTCGATAGTTTTGTGCGTTAGTTCACCGACATTCATCTTTTCATCTGCCAGAATATGATCTTTCAGCTCAAGGCCTGATGTCAGGTCTGCGATGGAAAGCTTGCTGACCCAGTCGTTCTGCATGAATCTCATAAGAGTGACCTTCACCATTTCTACCATACCGTCATGAAGGACATGGACAAGGGGTCCTTCACATTGGAAAATCTTATGGAAGCCTTCCAGCAGCGGCACAATTGCCAGGATGAAGTGCACTTGTACCAGAGTATTCTTGTCCTTCAGCTTTCTTGCAATGCGGGTGTACCTAGGCCCTTCACTACATTTCTTGTCATTGGCAGGGACTTCAATCAAGATGTACTTAGTCAAAACCTCCCACTGGTCTAGGATTCGCTGTAGTGCTGGTCCAAGTGTCAACCACCGTACTGGTACATGCCTTGAATATGGGAGCCCAGTTCTTCCTGCAACAGTTGTAGGTCTTCCTTCCGGGCATCTGATGCCTTGAAGTAGTAAAACAGATCTACTGCAAGTTCTTCTGCCTCATGACCATAGACGTTTAGAGCATATCCAAATGCATTGTGTACGACATGCAGACTACATGTGCCAACGTCTACCAGCTGTGGGAGTTTGGCCTTGGAGAGATGCTGGTTGATCTTGTTGGTAATGCTCTTATTGACGTTTGGTCCATCACATCCAAGAGCCTGTAGCTTGGATAGCGGTATTTGATGTTCGGCTAGTGTGTCCAAAATTAGCTTTACCATTGTGTCTGCAGGGGCGTGCCCCACTCCCCAGCATGGATGACTTCAGATATCGGACAGTAATTCCGTCATTCTCTCTTGACCAATAACGAAGGAGAAAGTCCACCTGTTTCTTCCCCTGCACTGTCCCCGTCTCATCAAAGTGCAGGGTAAATGTACTTTCAGATTGGATAAGGTCTGCACACATTTCTTGGATAAAAAATGGTCCAATTCCGTCTGAGATTATATA
This sequence comes from Myxine glutinosa, assembly GCF_964187855.1. Lineage (NCBI taxonomy): Eukaryota > Metazoa > Chordata > Myxini > Myxiniformes > Myxinidae > Myxine > Myxine glutinosa. Next base: position 346,872,024 of record NC_136261.1, read on the forward strand.
TGACACCTTTGATGGGCACATTGTGAATCGAGCTGATTCTTCTCCAGGAAACATGGCTTTAAAAAGCTCCCTGACATCCTTGCAGGAGGCAAATGAATAGTCTGATCCTGCAACTTTCATGGCCCAACGTGTCTCTGCTTTTGTCACCCGGTCTTGTAGGGCGGCCGACAACGTAAGGTTTTTCCCTGGTGCTTGTGGTTGATTGGTGGCAGCTGTCTGTGAAGATTCTCCATTGGAACCCTCACTTACAGAGGCAGAGGTTACCTTTGGCACTGTGACAAAGAGCTGTTGCCTCTTGTCTTTTTTAATGTCTGCAACTTGTTTATGTTTTCTTCCAGCGGCATGCTGGAAAAGCTGTTGCTTGCCCATACTGGAACACCCCAAAGTTCGCTTACAAAAAAGACAGGTAACTTCATACTGGTTTGCTTCATCTTGGCGACACCAAGTTTTAAGGGTCATCCCATTACAGTCTATGGCATCGAGCCATGCTTCACTAAACCTCGTCTTTCCCGCAGGCATGTTTACTCTTCAGTACACGATTTCTTCATATGGAATCGGTCAAGTCTGAAAAAAAAGTAGAAAATCTGGGTAAATATATAGAACTACTAAAACATCCATCACAATCATCATTAAATCTTACAGGTATAGGCTAATAATCCTAACTATATGATGTGGCTTATTAGGTTTCTACACCAAAGATATAATGATGTTTGATAACGATGTCTACTAAGCGCCAACAGAAAAATGTTCATCATTTTAGCCATACTTTTCATAATGACCTCATTTGTTGAGGACTGTAGAGCTATCACCCTCAGTTAAGGGCCTGATCCACAGAGGCCTCCGCCGACCGATTTTAGGGTCGTACGACTGGTCGCCGACTACTGGGGCGACTCGTGTGTGTTTTCCTGCAGTGAACCTGACCTCCGGGCCGATTTTTGTGGACCGCGCCGATTTATTTTGATTCGCAGGAGCTCGTACGAGTCGATCAAAAAGTTTTGATTGGGTCATACATGTGTTGGCACTTGTACGTGCATGTTTTTAGTTTAAAACATTTTAAAGTTCAAAATTTAAATTTTCGGTTTTAATTTTGATATGAATTTAAATTTTAAGGTTGATTTTAATGTTAATTTGAATTTTTAACTTTGATTTTTTTTGTTTTAATTTAAAATGCTACACGGAAAAGTGTACGAAATCTGTGTACCTGATGGTCATTAGTGCATATGTAGTCGTACGGGTTAATATCACAAAGCCTGTGGATCTGAGCGCCGCATGTACACTCGCATGACTTTTAAGTCGTACGATTGGTGGAATGTTAACACATATGACTCAAAAATTGGCCGCCTCAACAAAATTTCTGTGGATCACGGCCTTTAGACACATCACTGGGCAGTGTTGAACACACTTAGATAAGCTGGTTGATCCATGGGTATTTAAATTCAGCACACTTTGAATTTGTCTTTGAACAGTGCACAAGGATGAAGGCACATTAATTCATGAACCAAAGGGTAATGCTAATCAGCTCTGAAGTTGGCATCAACTCTCACCACCCTGCATCATATTTTATCATAAGGGTAAAAATCAAATACTTACTCAATACTGCTTCAAGTCGTAGGTCTCCTCACTTCTGATCATATTCTGACCGGACAGTCAACGTCTGATCCACCATACATCATAGGCACACACTCATATCATATGCCCTCTTAGTCATGAGCTCTTGCTTAGTCCACCTTCACTAGATGCTTTGCGTCAAAACTAAATTGTAAACTGGTTGTCCACAACACATCTCAGTGTGAAGACGGTTTATCCATTCCTGTTCAAGTTCTTAGGATATATATTGAAGAAAAAGACAGAACATATTGGGTTTGTTTAGGTATTTTCATTTTGATAATTGATAACTAAGTGCCCTAGAGAAGCAAGGATGTAATGAGAGGATGAGCTTTTTCTTAATAAAGAGAAATACTGAACTGAATAAATGACTGGTTACTCACCCAATTTTGCCATGAGTTATGTCTCTTTCTTCACCCTGCAGAATGTGAACGTTTCTTCATATTGAAGACAGGTGCAAGGTCATGGCATGATTTCTGGAAATATACTGACTAGAGGCAGACAACTTTTCAGCCGGTCAAATTTAGAAAGAACATGCTACATATGAAAATGAATCCAGAATTAAGCAATAGAGAATACTGAACCAAGAGACCCTGTTCCAGATTAGATTTGAAATATTTTGCAAGTGATACTTCTGGAAAATGTTACGATTTAGTGGTTCAAAATTATGGAATTCTGTGCATTTTAGGATATGACGTGTTATTTCACGATTTTCAAAAATTGTTCTTTCCCGAGGAAAAAGTTAAAGGAATTTTTCACAAAAATAAAGGAAAATAAAGGAATTTTCAAGGTTTTCACAAAAATAAAGGAATTTAAAGGAATTTCCTTTAAAATAAAGGAATTGTATGATGTATGTAATCATACTTGAACAGCATAACGAAAATCCCCTCATACTTCCCACTATCCTTTTAATTATAATGTTGAAGAATCCCTATTGGAAGAGCTGAAAAAAGAAAAATACCCCAAAAAATCGTCAATTTCGAGCTTTACGCTACCCCCTTAATAGAAAAGTGGCTGCCATTTATTGTTGCTGCCATAATTTAACTGTATATCAGGGCTGGATTTGTTCTACAGATGTATCCCAAGCACCCTGAAATGACAAACCAACTATGTAGTGGGTGTTGTACGAAACTAATTTTCTAGGCCTCTTTTGAAAACTGGCTCCTGGACTATAAACACACCTGGATCAATAATGGTGTCACTTCTGTCAGTGTCCACCACGGCCTCTTCACAAAATTCACCCTTAAATTTACATCTAACCCTCAGATTACCCGTGCCAATTATTTTTTTCACATTTCACTATCTTCACTAAAGAAGGGTGCTTCTCCATACAGTTGCCAGCCGAACATGGCCCCATATGCTCAGCTCGTTCCAATTTCCCGATTCATCCCATGGCTCTCTTCTCAAGCCGAGAGTCCACAAATCACAACAGAACATCTGTGGAAGATCATTCTCACACCATCACGTTCCACAAATACTCCAATGGTTGTCCAGTGGGCTATATCATTCCTGTCCATGCGGTTCGACCCGCATCCATAGACCAGCACAGCATGGCAGGTCATCACATGCTGGCTCTCCCAGAGTCTCAGGGAGAGGTTGCCAGGCCGTATGCCTGGGCAGTCACCACATCAGGCCCTTGATGGCTGTCGGTGGTACCACCACCAAAGCGCGACCTACAATACCTCCCCCTAGTGGTCCTCATAATACACCATCCCAGATACCTGTGAGAAACCACCTTGGACCACCCTCCTCCCACCCCCCCCTTCCCCCTGGAGATCTTAACCCCCACCAGGGTCCGGCAACCCTGCTGGCCCGAGACACTCGCTCCGACGGCGCCCCGGTGGGCAAGGGATGCCACACTCCACCAGATCCCCCCGTGGGGCCCAGGCCGTAACGTGACACCCATGGTTGGACCTCACGTCCAAATCCTACCAGCACAGCCCCCCAGCTGGCTGGCATACCCCAATTTCCAAGTGGGGCAATTTCCCACGAGGCCGACCCCAAAGACCTCTCCTGGCCCGAATTCCGCAGCCTGGTGACCAATTCCCGCCAAGGCTGCTCCAAATCACGTTCCCATTTAAATTTAAATTTTATTTTCCTTTTTAAAATCTTGGCCTCGTGTGTCCAACCGCAGCTGCAGGTGACAACCCCTTCCTCTGGTTTTTCTGCCCCTCCCTGCAGCTGTTCCAAATTCAATATGGGGACCAGCTTTTCCAAGGCTCGATTTCCCAACTTCCATGCCTGAATCCAGCTCGGGGCCAAGACACTCCCCCCTGCTAGGTATCCAATTTCGGAGCCTCTGGTACCCAATCGTCGTTTGTGGTGAGGGTACCCTCGGTCACTTGAATCTCATCCTGGGGATATTCGACGGACCGACAGCTCATCCCCCAGACTCTCTTGGACTCGATCAATGCCCTCCCTGATGATACTGTCCAAGGTGCTCGGTACAAACTCATTTTCATCATCATCATTATCAATCAATTGTGGCCCCAACAGGTGTTTATGTATACACACCCGGTCTGGTTCCGTTACACGGACCTCCAATATTTTTACCCCGTGTTGCTCCACACTACCACCCTGGTGCTGCAAAAGTCCCAATTCCTTCCCCTGCTGGTGCATTGTGACATCCACATGAGCCCGACAGCCTTCCAGGTCTTTTCCAGTCAAACATTCCCCATTTAAATTTGAGTTTCCCCTATTTACCTCTGGACACTCCCCATTTACTTCCAAACATTCCCAATTTACTTCCAAACATGCCCATTTAAATTTTCCCTCTCCTGTGCCCCAAGTCTTTCAGACTGGGTTGCACCCTCTTTCGTTCCCAATGCATCTCTTCCCGTTTTGAATCAAATTCTGTTACCCATTCCTGCTCCTGTGCCCGATTTTTGTCTGTCTGGGTTTCTTCCTTTAATTCACCCGTCCAACCATCAATTTTGTTGGTTTGAGCATTCATTCACTCACTCATTCCCTTCATTTGTTCCTTTTGGGCATTCATATCTCCTATCTCCTGGGTTTCTTCCTGCTCTCATTCCATCCATTATGTTTTCTATTCGTTTCATCATCGTGACCTGGAAAGCTATTCGATATGCTTCCTCGTTCGATCGCTTAGGAACGGGGGAGGTTTTAATCCTATCCTCAAAACCACCTACCCCCGGTCCGCTTCCATATTATTCGGGATCCTCCACCCGCTCCACCATGCCATTCACGTCTGCCATTACTTGCTGACAAAGTGGTTCACGCTCGCGGAAACGTATTTTACCCCAGACAAAGAAGAAGAAAAAATCGTCAAATTTTTCGAAAACTCGATGGTGCGCTTTGTACACCAATAAACTATATAATTTGGACACTCCGGTACTACAATTGCCTCCCCCTCGACGAGAGAAAGGCAATCGTTAAAAATTTTGCTTCCGAAAGCTGAGCGCAATTTCGCCCTCAGCGGGTGTCTAACTTGCAACCTTCGGGAGGTTCGAATCCCAAACTCCTGACAGCCGTTGTCATGTGACTATCCTGTAGTGAACACTGCAGGGCGACACACATGACAAAACGAGCTTTACTCCAAGGCGTTCAATCCAAAAATGATGGTATTCTTTACACGCAAGGGAAAGGAGGATGACGAACTTACCTGGAGGGCTTCCACCCGACTTATTCACATCTGGATAAATTAACTCAAACGACACAGGATTTACTGTACAAAAATACCGGCTTTATTGAAGAAACGCCGGTAACCAAACGATGCACGATAAAATAAAGTCCTAACTGGAGCACCCCCATACAGACTCAAATACAAACAATGGGAAAAATAACTGTGAAAACAAATGCATTAATTTGTGGGCACTTAGCTCTGAGCTGCTCTTGAATCTCGTCAGGAATCGTCCTGGTTCATCACAGGCCTCTACGTCCTTGCGTGGGAATCAGCAGGCTGCATGCCCGTGGGCGGGAATTAGGCCTCGCTCTGCGGTCCGCTCACTCCTGGCTCCGTGCGCGAAGTAAACAGGCCATGCCCGCTCAGTCGCTCCAGCCACGCTTGTCCTCACCATCTCGTTCACCAACACCAAAGCCAGAAGATGCGAGGAAGTCCAGAGCCTCGACCATTCTCTATCAAAGTCAGGATCCAAGAGAAATATGTCGGGACACGACCGTTCATTGTCAAAGCCAGGACTCGAGAGACAAAGAAGAAGAAGAGGAAAATGTCCGGGGAGAGCGTTCCTTTATACTCAAGGCTCTGACGTCATCTGTGCCTGCTCTACCAATCCCATAGTCCCATCTTAGCAGTCCTTGCTTGAACCAAATTCCGGACCAATCACTGCTCTTCGGGGCATGGCCTCCCGGCCCTGCCTGTGCCTGTGTGCTCACCAGTTCGGTGTTGTCAGCGGTAGTGCTCAATGTCGTGTCATAAATGCGCGATTTATTGGCTGTGTGTGCTGCTGATGTCATAAGGAACAGTGGAAAAATAACAGAGGCCATTACATACAGGGGATTAATTACCCATACTCCCTAACTAATTAACATAACCCCACCCCTTGTGATGGGAATGAAGATACTCTCTTCCACCACATACAATCTGACTTATGTACATCAAGATGGCTACATGACATTCAGAGCATACTACCTATGCAATTCTACCTGGACTAAGGTATTGCCTACCCCCCACAAACGTAACAATACTCTAACTCACACACTCGCAATCACTCATTCCCTCACCCACAAGTGGCACAACCTAAACCTCCCGTGCTGGCAGCTGAGCATGCACCAGAGTGCATGCCTCACACACTGGTGGCTTGGCGTCAGCCACGCACTGTCATGGTGTGTGGTCTGGCTCAGACACAGACGGCTTGCATGTGGGTTCCGCCACACACCGCATGCATCTCAGGACATGCACTCCACTGGGAGGAGCTCCCTCCAGTTCTCTGGATGAGTTCCTCCTTCACACCATTCTCCATGTGCCTTCTGGCAACCACCAGCTCCATCGGCTGAGTGCACCCATCCTCGGGCTTCTCCAGCACAGCGTCCTGCGCCTGTATGGTTGTGCACACCTCGCATACTATTGCCATCACACATCCCGGCGTCTCCTCTTCTACACCTTCTATCACCTCCACTAAACCCCTCTAATCTCTCTGCTATTTCCTCTTTTGGTTTCCCTTGTTCTAACCTAATCCCTTCTCCTCTCCTCAGCCCGCCTAGATTCCCACTAACCTGGCTTGGCCAGCCGCCAACTACTGTTGTGTGGTCTTTGCGTGACCAAGTCAGTTGCCAATTTGTCCTATTTAGCTCCATCAGCCTCCAGCTTGGCTCCATTGACCTTCACCAGTTAAACGGTTATGCATCTTCAACGACACTGATGCCATGACGCATGTGGGTGTGAGACGAAAATATCTCCACATCCGCTGGATTAATTTGGCGCAAATTGGCCGCAGCATATCTACCAACAACATTGGATGGCTGTCAGCAATACCCTTTTGAAGCACTTTAGTGCAAGCCCGATGTGCCTGTCTGACAGATATATATACCAATTCTCTAAGAGCTATGGAGCCTTTAGCATCATAATTTTGCCAATAGTATGTTAATATGTTGCATCTCGAGTTTCCTGATCCGGTTGCAACTGGAAGTGACAAGCGGGAGTTGCTCGGGTGGAAATAAAGTATCCGCACGGATGCCGATGGTCTTGAGCATCTTTTCCTTGTATGCTAAATTGTTAACCCCAACAATGGACGGACAAGGAGATACACATGACCAAGCAGCGGCACCTTTCCCCTTTCGCTCAACCAGCTTCGTCCGTGGCAGCGGTTTCGGTGAAACTGCCGCCATTTTGGCCTCACGACCCGCAGCCGTGGTTTACACAAGTTGAAGCGCAATTCAACACCAGGAGCATTACTAGCGAGTCGACACGGTTCAATTACATTGTTGGATCCTTGTCATCAGAATATGCGACGGAGGTCAGAGACATTTTGCTGCAACCTCCGACAAACAACCCGTACACGATTTTGAAGGCCGTGCCTGTAAAGCGCACGACTCCCTCTAAGCACCGCTGCCTGCAACAACTCCTTACAATTGAGGATTTAGGAGATGGAAGACACACACAACTACTGAGTCAAATGCAGCAGCTTCTCGGTGACTGCCATGCCACCTTTGACTAGTCCCACCTTCGTGAGTTGTTCTAGCAACAGTGGCTAATGTGGCAACCCCAGCACAGCACGTCACAACTACAATCCAAAATGGCGGACCTTAAGAAGCTCGCCCTGGAGTTCCATGCTGTGCAACACCAGTAATGCCCATCTTCGGGTATCTCTGGTGGGAGATGTGAAACATCATGCCTTGAGCTGCTCACCTTCCGTGAGCACTCTGGCTTGGTGTTGGTACCACGTGACCTTCGGTGCTAATGCTCGGCAGTGTAGGGCACTGTACTCATACTGGCTGCATGGAAACGACGAGGCCCACAACTAATGCCGATGAGTTCACTTGGACCATACATTAGTCGCCATATTTTCCTCATGGATCATAATAGCGGAGTTCATTTTCTTGTGGATACAGGGGCAGAGGTGAGCATTGTACCACTGCCTGTTGCTGAATGAAAAAATTGACAGGAATATTCATTACGTGCCGCTAACAACAGAGCTATTGCTACTTTTACAAAACATGTCATCCAGCTTGATTTGGAGTACCCAGGCTCGACTGCGGAAGCCTTCATGTTAATCCTGCTGGTTAATCAGTTGCTGAGGGCCTTTCACTCACTCACCGCAGGCAGGTAGGTGGTCTTTCTGTCTTCTACCGACTCCTCTCCGGCCTTGCACCCCCAGCTCTCTCTGTGCTCTGTCCCCCAAATATTCCTACAGGTCGCACAAGATCTGCCAGCAACCCTCTGATGGTTAAACTGCCGAAATCTCGGCTCTCCGCTCACCTTCACTCTTTCATTCCTCTTTTCTCCCGCCTCTGGAACAAACTCCCTCACTCCCTTCAATCCCACTCCTCCCTCCAGGTCTTTAAAACAGCTGTTCACCACCATCTCTTATCTTCCCCCATCCAAAACCTTGATCTTTTCTACCCCCGCTAATTCACCCCAGATCCACCTTGTTTGAAATTCCAACTTCTTTCCTGGAAGTCCTGGCAGTGTCCATATGTTTTATACCTCTCCCACTGCCCCCTTCCCACGCCCCCCCCCCCCCAAAGCCCTCGCCCTCTCTCAGATCTCTCGATGTCTCCATGTCTCTCGGTCCCTGCTCTCAAATGTTGTGTTTGTGTCCTTCCCCCTCTCTCCCCATCTTGTCTACCGCTCCCTATGTTATATGTTTTATGTGTCGGTTTGTCTTTCTGTGTGATTAATGTTCGCTCTTTCACGAGCCTCGATATTGTATACAAAAAAAAAAAAAAAAAAAAAAAAAAAAAAAAAAGAGGGAAAATGAAATACAGACTTGGCATTTAATATGGAATTATTTTTTTTTCTTGACTTGGGTTTACTTCCTGAACTCGGTATATCAATCTGGTAAGTTTCTTTTACGCTTCGGTGATTTCTTTGTTAAAAGAACCATGTCACTGATTGTCTGTCGCAGCAAGAAGTCATTAACAGGATTATATCACAGGTGGCGTGACAAAATGTACGGACAGGTACATTTGACGATTGGCTTCACAATCGGGTATATAAGGGTTGTTGCGTTCTGTATTAGTGGAAAACAACTGCTGCACATCAACAAAAGTTATTGCCGCTTCCCCTGGAGATGGTCCATCAACTCGACAATGCTGTTTGTCATTTAGTGGTGGCTTTACGAAATTCCGGCATGAAATAGCGTGCTATTGCTTGGCAGTATCGTGCTATCACTCAAGGTCAGGTGTCAAATATCCTGAAACGAAATGCTCAGAGGGGTGTCCCTACTCCAATACCGAGGCCAGGACGTCCCCGCAGAACCACAAGGAGGGATGATCGCCAGCTGCACCGGTTAGTCCGCAATGGCCGTACCAATTCAGCTAATCGGCTTAGGGCTGAGTGGCAGCAACTGACAAATGTGCCTGTATCCAGAAGGCTAGTCAACCAACGACTGGTTCAAGCAGGCTATCGTGTCAGGTGTCCCCTGAGAAAGACACGTCTGACCTGACAACACCGCCAGCGCCGATTGCATTGGGCCAGAGAGCACCGTCAATGGCAGCCAGGACACTGGAATCACGTGATCTTCAGTGACGAGTCTAGATTTCTGGTTTATCGTCAAGATGGCCGCGTCCGAGTGCGCAGACAAGTGCATGAAGCCTACAACGAAGATTGTATAGTGCCAAGAGTCCAAGCTGGAGGTGGTGGGGTGACCGTTTGGGCTGCTTTTCATGCAGGGGGCAAAACTGACCTGGTTGTTCTGAATGGAAACCTGAACCAGTTCAAGCACAGGGCCATTCTGGAAGAAACATTGCTTCCATTTGTTCGTGCAGCCTTTCGAGGAAACTTTGTCTTCCAAGATGACAATGCACGGTCTCATCGTGCTCGCATGTTCCAACACTTTCTTGCTGACCGTGGTGTAGAGCATATGGAGTGGCTTGCCATGTCCCCGGATATGAATCCGATAGAGAACTTGTGGGCAGAAATAACGCGTCAAATCGACAACTTGGACCAGCAGCCTGCCCCTGTGCGTGAATTGCAGCAGGCTATTGTAACTGCATGGCAAGCGATTCCTGTCCAAACCTTGGCAAATCTCGTGAACAGCATGCCTCAACGTGTACGTGCTCTCCTGAATGCTCGTGGGGGTTACACGAAGTACTGAACTGTAATTTTACTGTCCGTAATCCCAGTCGTAATTTAACTTTTGTTTTTGTTAAAAAAAAATTTGGCTAAAGTGCAAAATAAAGAGATACTTCTGGAAAACGCACAGAAGTTTAACACAGTACTGTCCGTGAATTGAGTTCGATATCAGTTTACATCACTTTCAAGGATCAATTTATTTGCTTCAAAATGTCAAATGTGGTTTTTGTTTCTTTTAAAGGCCACATTAACAAAATCTAGAATAATTTCAACATAATTCCAATAAACTTTTGGTTCTTAGTCATCTTGAAAAGTAAGTTCACCCCCACAAAAAAAGATTCCATATTAAATGCCAAGTCTGTAGTTTAACATTTGTAGCAGACGAGACACCACACATTGCACCACAGACATATGGGGGGAGGGTTTGATGAAGAAGATGAATTATCAGAAGCAGATTGTTTCTCCATAATATTTTCCTAGTTTGTGGAAATTAAATAAATGCACGAACACTGGCATTTATAAGCATGGTGATGTTCACAGCAATTTGTAGGTATGAAGATCAGCGCTATTACCATTCATAGAGATAAGAAGCTTTATTGTATAGAAACCGACTTGTTCTGAGCAAAAGCATATTTGAGTTGAGCGGACAAAATGGTGGAATTAAGACCTCAATCTGAGCGACCTCAATGCAGGCTGACCAAAGGTAAGCTTATTGGCGGAAATGATCTTCAAAAGCATACCCAAACACCCCGTTTTCATTCATGCAATCCCTTGGAGTGGCTATGTGTGTATGCTGTAGTGTCATAAGTGTTACGTGCTCCTCCCCGACCCCCTGGTCACAGTGTACCTCCGAGCCCCGAAAGGAGTCACGGCAGAAAAATATGTTATCCTGTGTCAAAAATCAATGGTGAAACCACACCAATTGCAAATAATACAAATACCAATAATACAAACAAATATTGTATTAAAAATCACACAAGAATAACAGTACAATAATAATAGGAATCAAGAGTACAATCAATATCTCCTATGATGGTACCATCAGCTAGTACAAGGTAACTCACTATGCTCCAAGTGAGTGGAAAAAGAACATTCCCCAATGTCTCTATATTCCCGACTTCGAGCTCAGAGCCGATCCCCTCAGTGATCATCGGAACGATGTCGAATCGAAACCAGAATCTCGTTCAGATGACAGGCACAGTCACACCACCCAAAACGGCACAAAGGCGCACACGGCCAAAGCGGAGAAAAGGGTCACACAGTTAAAGCGGCACAAAGGCGCACTCACGGCGACTGGGAAATCCAAAGGCGCCCTCCAGGTATGAACTTTCACTGTTCACAGTCAGCGAGCCGCAAAGTAATCGTCAAAAGCCTCGGTGCACACACACACCACAGATACGTCTGAAAGCGGTGGAAACGGCTGATGAAGCAAGGAAAGTTTGCTCGACGCACGAAGCGCGCGAGTCAAAATGGCCGACGGCTCGCCCTCGAGTCGCAACGACCCGGCGATGATTCTTCGGAATCTAACGCCAAACCTGACACGCAGGATGATCAGTCACAGCGATAACTTTATCGCAGGAATCCTTTTTCCCAGGAAACCCATAGTACGTGACTCTTGCTCGACAACGTTCGATCCAGAACGCAAAAGCAACCCGCTTCTTCTCCGACTTTTCGCTCTGCCCCCTTTTCTTCTCCTTCCGCTTCGTCGTTGTCCGGTTCCAGTTTCATTCAAAACATTAACCTTTTTACCTTTTGACAACAATAACCGTCATTTCCCTCAAACCACAACAATAACAATACATGGAACCAGAAATGTTTCAAGTGGATTAAAACCACAACAACGGAAGTGATGAATCCGTAACACTTCCCCCCCTCAAGAAAGAAAGTTTGAACATAGTGAAAACCTTCTTTGTAGGCAACTCTTCCAACAAACAAAAGGAAACACACCCAAATAATCAATTCCCGTGAGCCAATAATCAATATTTCCCAAAAATAAAGCAACAAAACTTCAAACAACCTACAGAGAATTCCAAAGTTAGTTCACTCTGGACAAATCATCAGCAACGACATTGTCCCTGCCCTTTACATGCTCAATTTCCCAGTTGAACTCCTGCAAAGCCAAACTCCATCTCATCAACCTCTAATTTTATTTTCCATTTTTTTGAATGAAGGTTAAGTGGGGTGTGATCAAAAATCCAAAGTCAAGCAAATCTACAGCACTTTTTTAGGGAGGCCGAGCTGAGAGCCAGGTTTCATGGTGGTTGGGTGGTGACGCCTGGAAGTATTCACTACATGGATGCCTTTAGGAACGTGGAGTTCACGGTTAATCCGTGGAGGAAAGTTCACTACATGGACGCCTTTAGGAACGTGGAGTTCACGGTTAATCCGTGTAGGAATCTTGGCTCGGCTGCTCCGCAGCATTCAGTGCTTCAAACTCTTCCTAACTTTCATAATAATCACGGTTGGAACGCTTGTCGCTGTAGTCACGTGAATAGCGGTCTCCTTCTCGGCCACTACTCTGATAATCATCCCTTCGGGAGCTACCGTAACTCTGGGAACCATAGCCACCCCTGAAACTACCTCCACGTTTTCCTCCTCTGTAGCCTCCTCGACGCCTATGGCCTGCCTTCTCTACTGTTATGGTCCGACCATCCAAATCCTTGCCATCCAAATCCTTTTCTGCATCTTTGGCGTCCTTTGTGTTTTCAAATGTGACAAAGCCAAACCCTCTTGACTTTTGTGTCTCCCTGTCTTTTATCAGCAGCACTTCCAAGAGCGGTCCATATTTGCCGAGACAGAGTCCAGAACAACTTCCCTTGTTTTGAAGTTCAGTCCACCTACAAAGAGCTTGCCAACATTGCCTCCATCCATAACTTGTGTGTGCTGACTCTTAGTTTTTGGGTACCTGACAAGACGTGCCGGTGAAAAGCGTGACGTCAGTGTAGTGAAATCGTATTCGTACTGAACCCGGCCGGGGTGATGCTCGCTGCTCGTTGTCACCGCTGTCACCGCTAGAGGCGTGACTATAAGACCCGCTGCTGCGACGGTGCTCCGAGACTTCTCCCTTGTGACATGTTACATCGGTAGCCTCGCTAACGGTACGCATGTATAGAATATCTAGCTTGCTTGCATTGAATGATATGACTGGACCCATGAGATGTCGCATCATATACTTATTGTGTATTTCTACTTTACAGGAATAATGTGATGATCTAAATGCAATTAAACCAACCATTGGACTAAAGTTGTGTGGACCTGATTGGTTTTCCACAACACTTAATTGCATTTAAGATCCATGGCTGGCAACAAGACGCTTACGGTGTCCATCTTCAGCGCCGATCCGCAAGCCGCGGATGGAGGCTTGCAGCTGAAGCACTGGCTCCGACAACTGCAGAATCTTTTTGATGAGCCTGAGACTGCACCGACGGCTGCCGCGAAGCTAGCCACTCTCCACGCAAAAATCGACTACCGGGTGTACAACGCTATCGCTCAATGCGCGACGTACGACCTCTCCATCGCCGAGCTTAAACGGCTTTACATAAAGGAGAAAAGCCCGGTGTACGCACGCTATTTGTTGCAAACACGACGTCAGCAACCCAACGAAGCAATGGACCACTATGCCCAGGAGCTCCGGCAGCTTTTGCTGGACAGCGTCAGGGAGCCACGGACTCCCGCGCAGGCTCAGGATGATCGTCTTTTAGATGCCTTCATTGCTGGGGTCTCCTCCCAGGAACTAAGGCTCAAACTCTTGGAGAAGACCGACCTGACCTTCGCTACGGCACTCGAGCAAGCGACAGTTTACACCGAAGCGCGGATGCAATCGCACACCTACGACCGCACGCGCCTTTTGGCGGGCACCACACTACACGCCCGGCCGGAGAGTGCCACCGCCGAGGACGCGGATCCGCTCGCTGAACTCCGGGATGCTCCGGAGGATGACCCAGCCCTAACGGCTGCCGTTATGACCAGCAGACCCAAGCCCTTGCGCGGGGCCGCATGCTTTTTCTGTGGAGGGCCTCGTCATGCCCGAGTCGTGTGTCCGGCACGTGACGCTATATGCCATTTGTGCTCGCTAAAGGGACATTACGCAAAAGTGTGCAGGAAAACGGCACGCGGCTCGCGGAACATTGACTCGCGCAGCCGCGGTCGCGCGGGCGCAGCGACCTTGAATGGGCTAATAGCGGAGCCCGCAAGCCAAGCCCGACACCCGGCGCCTTACCCGACTTCGAAGGGGAGGGCCCCTCTCTGCGGCCCCCTGGGCGCTCAGACGTCCTTGGCGGGCGTCACCGGACAGCCACCACCGTCTCATTCTCCATCGGGCACAAAGGCCGTGTCCTTGGCCAAACTCCGGGCCACGCAAGGGGCTTTGAAACTTCGCCAAGCCCCTCGTACTCCTCGAGTCGTCCACGAGCTAACAGCGGCCCCCGCCCCGACAAAAGAGTTAAGGCAGCTTTCAAATACTACGGAGGCCTTTCGTCAAAGCGACCAAAAATGTCAAAAGGCGATTTCGAATACTACGGAAGCCTTTTGTCAAAGCGACCAAAAATGTCAAAAGGCGATTTCGAATACTACGGAAGCCTTTTGTCAAAGCGGCCAAAAATGTCAAAAGGCGATTTCGGATACTACGGAAGCCTTTTTCTGCCAGAAGTGTCAAAAGGCGATGTCAAATACTACGGAGGCCTTTTCTCGTCAGAATTGTCGGATTTTGAATCGCGAAACACCGGAATGCTGGGGAAAGCCCTCTGGTGACGATAATGGATTCCCCATGGTCAACGCAGACTCCGGCCACGACCGCAAAACTGCTGCTGGTGTAGGATCCACCCGCGAGGCTGGTCCGACCCATTCGGGGGGCTCAGTCCCGCTCCCAGCAGCCTCGTCTGGCCTGGCTCAAGCCCTTATTCCCCTTATGGTTGAGGGCCATTGTGTTCGGGCCTTGGTGGATACAGGATCTACGGATAGTTTTATCGACCAGCGACTTGTGCTCAGGCATGGATGGCGGATCTGGCGGTCTACGAGACGGATCTTCATGGCTTCCCAGGGACTTCGGCTCAGCACGAAGGGGGAATGCCGATTGAAACTCGTGCTAAAGGGACGGGTTTTCCCTGATGTACACCTTATGGTTTTACCCGCATTATGTGCTGATATTCTGTTAGGACACGATTTTCTTAAGCTGCATGGACGTCTGGTAATGGAGTTTGGTGGGCCTGACACTCTTGTTGTGGGGGCGGACGACGCGCTAGCGGTGTGCGCCCTAGCGCAAATGGATGTCCAGCCGCTTTCGCTGTTCCCCAATCTAACCTCCGACTGCACCCCTGTCGCGGTAAAATCACGACGCTACTCTCGCGCGGACATGCAATTCATTGCGGACGAAACGGCTCAGCTCTTGAAAGACGGCATCATAGAACCTAGTAGGTCGCCGTGGCGCGCCCAGGTCTTGGTGGTGCGCAGCGAGGCCCATCGCAAACGCATGGTAATCGACTATTCCCAAACGATTAACCGCTTTACACAGCTGGATGCCTTCCCCCTTCCGGGGATGGACGCGCTAGTGCAACAGGTGTCCCAGTATTCGGTCTATAGCACTCTCGATCTCCGTAGTGCGTACCACCAGATCCCTATCTCTAGGGCGGATCGTCTCTATACCGCTTTCGAGTCGGGGCAGCGGTTGTACCAATTTACGCGATTGCCTTTTGGGGTAACGAACGGGGTCGCTTGTTTCCAGAGGGCCATGGATGACCTCGTTGCGCGGGAGCACTTAACCGATGTTTTCGTCTACCTCGATAACCTTACGGTTTGTGGATATGACCAAGGGCACCATGATGCTAATCTGAAGCGCTTCCTTGAGGTCGCGCAGCGATATCACTTAACTATGAACGAGGATAAGTGCCGTTACTCCCTACGCACGATAGATCTTCTGGGGTACACCGTGACCCATGGCTCTGTCTCTCCGGATAAGGAGCGTCTGCGACCTTTGCTCGACATGGCCCCTCCCTGCGATCGGGCGTCCCTGAAGCGCGCCCTTGGGCTGTTCGCCCATTACTCCAAATGGGTGCAAAGTTTCTCCGCGAAACTTCGCCCCCTTGTGGCCTGCGACACCTTTCCCCTGAGTTCGGCCGCATTGACGGCCTTTGAAGGCCTTAAGACTGACATCGCCCGAGCCGCCGTGGCGACCATCGACGAGAGCGGCTCGTTCGTCCTCGAAAGTGACGCCTCGGATCAGGCCATCGCGGCGACCCTCTCCCAAGGGGGGCGTCCCGTGGCTTTCTTCTCACGGACTCTTACCACCGCTGAGCGGAGGCACTCGTCCGTTGAAAAGGAAGCGTATGCGATCGTCGAGTCTATTCGGCGATGGCGCCCGTACCTACTCGGGCGGAGCTTCCAAATCATCACGGACCAGCAAAGCGTTGCGTTCATGTACGACACCTTACACGCCCAGCGCATTAAGAACGAGAAAATCACTCGCTGGCGTATCGAACTCGCCGACTTCTGTTACACCATCAAATATCGCCCGGGGAAGGATAACCAGGCCGCCGATGCCTTATCACGCCCGGCTACATGTGCTGGTATCACCTCTTTGGAGGGCCTACGGGTGCTGCATGCCACTGCGGGCCATCCCGGCGTAACGCGTTTCGCTCATTTCGTGCGGAGTGGGAATCTCCCTTACTCGATTGACGATATCCGCCGTATCTGTCGCGACTGCGCTATCTGCGCGGAAATCAAACCGCGTTTCTATAACCCTCCCATGGGGACTCTGGTGAAGGCTACACGCCCGTGGGAACGCTTGGCGATGGATTTCAAGGGCCCATTGCCGGTGTCGAGCGGCTCTCGCTAGCTGCTCACTATCGTTGATGAGTACTCGCGATTCCCCTTTGCTTATACGTGTGCGGACATGACTGCTGCCACGGTGATGCGATGCTTACAGAACTTGTTCTCAATGTTCGGTTACCCGGCCTATGTCCATACCGACCGGGGTGCGGTCTTCTTGTCTCAGGAGGTGCGCAGCTATCTGCTCCAAAATAACATTGCGTCTAGTTACACCACGCCGTACAGACCCCAGACTAATGGGCAGATCGAACGCTTCAACGGGATTATCTGGAGGGCCGTCATGCTCCACCTCCGGACCCTCGGCCGGGGCCTCGATAAATGGGCTTGGTCGCTACCTGCGGCGTTGAACTCGATCAGGGCTCTCCTGAGTACGGCAACCAACCAAACTCCCCACGAGCGACTTTTCCACCACCCCAGGAGCTCGGGGTGTATACGGTCTTTGCCCAGTTGGCTCGCTGGGCCCGGGCCGGCCTACCTGAAACGGGCGGTTCGCGCGAGCAAGTACGACCCCCTAGTGGACAAAGTGCAGATTCTCCAGGCTAATCCTGAGCATGCTCGTGTGATGACGTCAGATGGCCGTGAGACTACTGTCTCCGTTCGTCACCTTGCCCCTTGCGGGGTCGACGACCTTAGTAGGGAATCGGACGAACCGATCGAACCCATCTATGAGACTATGGCCTCTCCCGACGCTCCCATCGCCGACAGTCCACCGACCCTCCCCTCTTCGAGACTACCCGGGCCCGACGACTTGGAGTTACCCCCTTCGTCACCCGACCCTGTTGGCGCCTCTGACGCCGGGGACACAGGGATATGTGATGCCGTACCCGGGGAATTTCGGACGCGTGCTGGCAGAGAAATTCGCCGCCCGGCCCGATACGGTTGGGTCGACTGATACTCCGCACCCTAGTCGCGCGGACGCTCACTCGCTTTTAGCCACGCGGCCGTATAATTCTGACAGGGGTAGAATGTAGTGAAATCGTATTCGTACTGAACCCGGGGTGATGCTCGCTGCTCGTTGTCACCGCTGTCACCGCTAGAGGCGTGACTATAAGACCCGCTGCTGCGACGGTGCTCCGAGACTTCTCCCTTGTGACATGTTACATCGGTAGCCTCGCTAACGGTACGCATGTATAGAATATCTAGCTTGCTTGCATTGAATGATATGACTGGACCCATGAGATGTCGCATCATATACTTATTGTGTATTTCTACTTTACAGGAATAATGTGATGATCTAAATGCAATTAAACCAACCATTGGACTAAAGTTGTGTGGACCTGATTGGTTTTCCACAACAGTCAGTACCTTCCTCTTCTCTTCAGAGCGCTTCCTACCCATAGCACGAGTCGCGGCACAGGAGGGAAAGATACCCGGAATCTTCTGCTCTAACTGTGCAGTGTTATTTTCCATGCTAGGCTTTTCAACAAACATCGGGTTACCAGAGACTTGACCACCGGCCAAATCATTCCTGATAACAAAAGATATTCCTGCTACAGGAAGAGTGGCTTGTAAACCTACGGTGACCGGTCCTGACACCAAATCAGACTGCAAATGGATGACATGAAGTGGGGCACTAACATAGCCACCAACCCCATGTAAACGAACACTAACACCAGTTGCCGTCTTCTCTGACAATGGCAAAATGCCTTCAAGCATCAAAGATTGATGTGCTCCAGTGTCCCTCAATACCCTAACAGGTCTCTGGTTATTCACGTCTCCATCCAGTGACACAAACCCCTCTGAAATAAAAGGTTTGTAACCCTCTTGAACAAGGTTGTTCTGTGATGCCGTAACTTTGGCATGGGAACCTTCACAAGGCACTGTCCTCCAAGGACAATTTCTCACATTTGCCAATGCATTCGGAGTTGTACTAGTCTGACTCCGCTCTTGATTTTTCCTTTCCAGAGCATAACATTGGGACATCAAGTGTCCAGGGTTCTTGCAAAAAGCGCAAGTAGGCCCGGAGGAGAAACTCGTGGTCTGTTTCGAGCCCCCCGGAAGATAAGTCTGTCTTGGAACTGTAGTCTTCTGATCCCTAAAAGTGGCGGTATCAGAGTTGTCCTCATAGTCATCTCTAGGCCGCCTCCATGAATTTTCGTTCTCTGCACCGGATGTACCATAACTCCCCTGGCGAACTCGAGGCGGGAAGTTAGGTTTGTGGAACCACATCCTGTGTGTCAAGGCATAGTCATCTGCCACGGTTGCTGCCTCATACAACTCTGGTACCTTCTTTTCCTCCAGATGTACTTTAATGTCCTCGTGGATACACTGTTTGAATTCCTCCACCAAGATCAATTGTCGCAACAGTTTGAAGTCTTTCCCAACCCCTTTCGAATCACACCACCGATCAAACATGGTTTCTTTCATTCTCGCAAATTCCACATGGGTCTCACTCTCCCTCTTCCTGGCGTTCCGGAAATTTTACCGGTAAGCTTCAGGGACAAATTCATAGGCCTTGAGAATGGTTTTCTTCACTATCTCATGATCTGCACATTGGTCAATCGGTAAAGCCGAAAATATATCTTGAGCTTTACCCACCAGAACACTTTGCACTAACATCGTCCAGGATTCCACAGGCCATTTTAGCATTTGAGCAACTTTCTCAAAGTGTGAAAAAACTTGGCTACCTCCTTTTCATTGAAGGGTGGAACCAGCCTCACATGCCTACCAACATCCCAAGTGTTCTGACTAGTTGTCGAACCAGCCGGCATGGATGCTACCTCTCCTCGTTCTCTCATTAATTCCAACTTCTTGAGTTCAATTTCCTTCTGACACTCCATGTCACGTTCCTTTAACTCCCTTTTGGCTCTCCTCTCCTCTGCTCCTTCCTTTTCTCTTCTTTCTTCGAGTTCCCTTTCAGTTCTCATTTCCTCTGCTCTTCTCTCCTCGAGTTATCTTGCAGCTCTCCTTTCCTCTGCTTTTTCCGCTGCTCTTCTCTCCTCGAGTTCTCTTGCAGCTCTCCTTTCCTCTGCTTTTTCCTCTGCTCTTCTCTCCTTGAGTTCTCGTTCCTGTTCTGCTCTTTCCTTTTCTCTTCTTTCTTCGAGTTCCCTTTCAGTTCTCCTTTCCTCTGCTCTTCTCTCCTCGAGTTCTCTTGCAGCTCTCCTTTCCTCTGCTTTTAACCTTTCCTGGCTCTGCAGTTGCATCTTCATTTTCCGGAGCTCCACGTTTTCTTTTTCCTCGGGTAACCAATCCCAGGCTACCTGTCCATGTTCCCTGTCCCACCAGAGATTCTACCACCAATGTCTGCATCTCTGCCTTCTTTATACTAACTCGGACCTCCAAGTTAAAATGTCTGGCCAATATCAAGAGTTCCGATTTTTTTAATGCTTGGAACTGTGCCTCATTAGGGGACACCGCAAACTTTCCTGCGTCAAACACCATGGTGACTATCAGTTAACACCTGTTAACCTTCACACAAAAAAATTTCCAATTTTTTTTTTTTTGAAAAATTTGGGAATGTTGGGGAAAAAATCCAAATTTGGGAATTTTGGGAATGCTAGGGAATTCCATCCCAGACGAATGTTATTAGGGAATTTAATCCCGGACGAAGACCCAATTTCGAGCCCCCGAGACAATTGGACGAGCCCCCAATTTCTGTTACGTGCTCCTCCCCCACCCCCTGGTCACGGTGTACCTCCGAGCCCCGGAAGGAGTCACGGCAGAAAAATATGTTATCCTGTGTCAAAAATTAATGGTGAAACCACACCAATTGCAAATAATACAAACACCAATAATACAAACAAATATTGTATTAAAAATCACACAAGAATAACAGTACAATAATAATAGGAATCAAGAGTACAATCAATATCTACTATGATGGTGCCATCAGCTAGTACAAGGTAACTCACTGTGCTCCAAGTGAGTGGAAAAAGAACATTTCCCAATGTCTCTATATTCCCGATTTCGAGCTCAGAGCCGATCCCCTCCAGTGATCATCGGAACGATGTCGAATCGAAACCAGAATCTCGTTCAGATGATGGGCACAGTCACGCCGCCCAAAACGGCACAAAGGCGCATGCGGCCAAAGTGGCGAAAAGGGTCACGCGGTTAAAGCGGCACAAAGGCGCACTCACGGCGACTGGGAAATCCAAAGGCGCCCTCCAGGTATGAACTTTCACTGTTCACAGTCGGCGAGCCGCAAAGTAATCGTCAAAAGCCTTGGTGCACACACACACCACAGATACGTCTGAAAGCAGTGAAAACGGCTGACGATGCAAGGAAAGTTTGCTCGACGCGCTAAGCGCGCGAGTCAAAATGGCCGACGGCTCGCCCTCGAGTCGCAATAACCAGGCGATGATTCTTCGGAATCTAACGCCAAACCTGACACGCAGGATGATCAGTCACAGCGATAACAACTTTATCGCAGGAATTATTTTTCCCAGGAAACCCAAAGTATGTGACTCTTGCTCGACAATGTTCGATCCAGAACGCAAAAGCAACCCGCTTCTTCTCTGACTTTTCGCTCCGCCCCCTTTTCTTCTTCTTCCGCTTCGTCGTCGTCCGGTTCCGGTTTCATTCAAAACATTAATCTTTTTACCTTTTGACAACAATAACCGTCATTTCCCTCAAACCACAACAATAATAATACATGGAACCAGAAATGTTTCAAGTGGATGAAAACCACAACAACGGAAGTGATGAATCCGTAACATAAGGAACAAAGGAAAAAGGTTACAGAGGCAATGTACATACAGGGGATTTACCATTAATCCCTAACTAATTAACATAACCCTACCCCTCGTCATGGGGACAATTATGCACTTACGCAGTATCCGGTCTAACGGATTCCCTACTTAGGTACATGGGGGGTTCTTATTCTTCATCACAACATTCGGAGCACACGATAATATTGTCGCGCAACTCCGATTAACACCAGAGTTGCGGATGCCGATTATGAAGGCTTTAACTCCGAGGCGGAAGCTCAATAGCGGATTCCAAAATCTAATCGAAAACCTAAGCGCGCGGAATGGAGGGAAACAGCGCAAGTCCCCGCAGCCTTATCTATTAAATTAACCAGGAAACTGCGTTCAAGTATTATGTACAAAAAGTAATATAAGGGTTTATTGGGAAAAGGGCAAGGACAGGAAAAAGCACGTGCCGGTAATAAATATCCTAATCGGGATCCCGCACACCGACTTCAGAAACAAAACGAGGGATTATGAATACCAAAGAAACACGTCTTTTATGTCAAGTGTACGCGGAGCTCGGCCTTATATTGTCTTTGTCGTCTTGGTGGCTGCCGTCCAACACCGCTCCTTCCGGCCCGATCGCACACCACGAGGTCCCTCGCTCCAAGTCCCACAAGGCTTCGCTCCAAGCGCCACGCGTCCCACGCAGGCTAGCGGCTCCACACGAGGTCGACTCAGACCAAAGTCCTGCCGCGTCTCAAACCCAACTGCTCAAAACGGACTCGGGCTCTGCACTCGAACTGCGAACTGCGCACTGCTTGGGCTCTCTGCGCTCAACTCCAACTCTTGATCCAACTGCCAGCAAAGGCGTCCGATGCTCACTCAGCTCGTGCTGAACTCAGGATCTCAACTCGGGATCCAACTCTCCGGACTGCCTCTCTCAACTGAACTCAGGATCTCAACTCGACTCGGGTGCACATGAACTCTTGACTGCCGAAAATGGTGTCCGGCCCTAGGTAATATCTCTGGCCTATGACGACAGCATTGGCGCACTCCTCAGGCAATCAGAGCCTCCCCCGGCTCGCCGGCTTGTCCAGGGGCACGCCCACTGCACCACTGCCACTCCCGTCCCCGACTCCGTGGTCACAGCACGTGCCATGCGAGGTGGGTATGCCTCTCGGAGGTGTAAATGGTGGCGGCCAATTGTGGCGGTGTTCCAGTCTGATTTCTTCCTAAGTCATGTCAGGGGAGAAGGCGTCATTTAGTGTTGTACTAAAGGTCCTAACTAGTGTTTAAGTGGTCTGCAGTGCCATAATGAACAAAGGTTTGATGACTAGGTGAGACATACAAGGGCTCTACTGATTAACCCCGACACTAACTAACACACGAATCTCCTGGTAGATTCACAATTATACACCTTAACCGACAAAACACCTAAACATGGACTTATTACAGGAAGTGTTCCTTATCGCGACATCTCGAAGCATGTTACCTACTCAGATCTACTCTGCTCTACATATTGCTCTACCAAATTCGTATCAAAGCCCCCCCCCCTCCCCCCCCCTGGAACCGTAGCTCCTGCAAGGTTCACTGCAGGCACTACCATTACAGCCTTAACACTTACTGTCACACACTTAATTAACCTATGAAATAAATCAGGAAGGGCTGTGGGAAGTGAGTCGGACTACCTACCTACACTTCCTTAACATGCTAAACCCCTTAACCATCACGCAATCAAATATGTACATTTTCTTCATTCCATCGCTCCTGTGGTGGGAGGAACAAACAACACGCAACACTAACTTAACCACAAACTTAGCCACTTACAAAAATTCAAAACTCTAACCTTTGAACATACCCCGGTCTAGAGACCGCATCCCCTAGTGGATGCCACAAGACACAACCTTACCTGCGGAGCCATCCCCAATGGACCCCCTAAATTTCCATGGGCCCTGTCCAGGTGTTGCAGGTGAGTGACATGGCTCGGTGGATTTCGCCCACATTCATACAACACAAACCCCTTATCCACTCATACACATTCCATAAGTCATTACTGCATTGCGAAAACCAAAAGTCAACAAGCACTTATTTCAATACACCCCCCTGCAGGACCATGGCATTGATGTCATATACATGTGTGTGCATTCCTCAACTGGGCAGCGGGGAGGTACCGCACAAAAAGATGGTGGGGGTGCTTCAGGCTGTGGTGCCCGCAGTCCCAAACACAAGTCAACCGACTTACAAGTTCATTGCCCCCCCCCCCCCCTTTACCTCTTGGCCCTGTGACAGCCCAACAGCCCCTTTCCGCGTTACCTCGCCGGTGAGGGTCTCCACACACACCAGGCTCCTCCGCGGCCTCCTTCTTCAGCACAGCAACACGGGTCACCGGGGGACTTCCTCACCCCATGGCGCCCAACCAGACCCTCCACCGACGAGCTCCAATTTCCAGATACCACAGGCTGCCAGGGGTAATTGCCGCAGAGGGGGGCCGCAGGCATCGCTCCTCAGAGCTTGATCCGTACCTGCGGACACACACACCTTCCCCAACCACAAGGCCCCAAAACTCACTTCCTCCCCCGCTGCCATTCAATTATTCTCAACACAACTCAGCACAATTCATAGATGGTGTACAAAAGATGTTTCACAAGTTTTGCCATGGCCTGCCACATGTGAAATCCCCCAGTTCACAGTTCACCAATACACATTTCCAAACTCAATAATCATCACTCGTCCTCCAATAATCATCACTCATCCTCAGTTTCCACTTTCACGACCACATCAAAACACATAACCACAACACAAAAACATCGCCACCCACAAGACACTGTGTGGCCCCCATTCAATCCCCTCACCGGCCATGTCATCACTCTCACCCGCCTCCCAACTCCAAATTACATGTCCCCCAATTTTCACAAGCAAGTCCTGAAGCCTGGGACAGTACACATCAACCACTCACCTCACCTTGATGTACAGGTAACTAAGGTTGGTCAGGTCCAAAGTGCAATCCACCCTCACAATCCCAAAATTTCTCATTGGGCCTACCAAATTTCTCCAAATTTCTCTTTTTGTCCCCACTATACTGGCAGGTATGTGGATCCGCATCCAACGGTGATCATCACTACACAACTACCTGTGGCTACGACAGCTCCGCACCTCTACTGTGCAAGGGTCATCGGGACAAGGTGAGCAGTCAAAACGCCAAATGGCCCATGAGTGTCCATAAGGGTGCGACCCACCATCCATCCTTCGGCCCCCCTGCGAGGAACACAGCTGCACCAGCCCCAGCTGGCCAATGTGGTGAGCACTTGCTGCCAAAAACACACTACCGCACGCACAACCTCGGCCCTGGGGGGCACAGTCGCGGTGCGTGGCATCCCTACAGCCACGTCCCCTGCACCTCCACATCATCCTCCAGTCCGACCGCAGAACTGCAGCCCCCCCAGTGCTCACCCACACTTGACCACACCAAGGTCCAGTCGACAGCCATGCTCCACCAGGAGACTCACCCAGAAGACATGGTCCACACCCCTCGGACACGCACAGCACCACGTTCACCCTCAACTACACAACTACATCTCCATGACTCCGCATCCCAAATATTGGCGCAGTCGCCCCCATAACCAGTCGAAGGCTGTGTCCTGCTACCCTGTCAATTTTATCACAGCCTCCAACACTTTGGTCTACCACACCTGGATCAATAATGGCGTCACTAAACAGTGTCCACCATTTCTCTTCACAAAATTCACCCTTAAATTTGCATCTATCCCACAAATTACCCATGCCAAACATTTGTCACAATTCACTAACCTCACCAAAGAAAGATGCTTTGCCATACACATGCCAGCCGAGCATGGCCCATATGCTCGACTCGTTACACATTCCAAATTCACCAGCCCCATGGCTCTCTTCCCAACCCGAGAGTCCATAAATCATAACGGAGCATCTGTGGGAGGTCACTCTCACACCATCACGTTCCACAGATGCCCCAATGGTTGTCCGGCAGGCTATCTCCATCCCTGTCCATTCGGTTCGACCCGCGTCCATAGGCCAACCACCATGCCAGGTCACCACATGCTGGTTGTCCCAAAGTCTCAGGAAGAGGGTGTCACGTCGCATGCCCGGGTGGTCACTACATCAGGCCCAAGCTGGCCCTCCGCAGTGCCACTACCAAAGCGCGACCCACAACACCTCCCCCTCATGGTCCTCAATATCTGCCATCCCAGGCTTGAGAGACCACCTCGGACCCCCTGGAGGTCTTAACCCCCACCAGGGTCCGGTGACCCTGTCGGCCCGAGCCACCAGCTCGGAAGGTGCCCCGACGGACAAGGGACGCAACACTCCACCAGACCCCCCATGGGGCCCAGGTCGTACCATGCCCCCCATGACTGGACCCCACGTCCCAATCTCACCAGCACAGCCCCCCAGTTGGCTGGCATTCCCAAATTTACAAAGGGGCAATTTTTGCCCAAGGCCATCTCTCATGACCTCTCCATGTCCAAATCCCGCAGCCCGGGGACCAACTCCAACCAAGGCTGCTCCAAATCAAATTCCCATTTTAATTTAATTTTAAATTTCTTTTTAGAAATTTTGATTTCCCATCCCAAACCGCAGCTGCAGGTAACAACTCCCTCGGGTTGTTCTGCCCCTCCCTGCAGCTGGTCCAAATTCCCTACGGGGACCAAATCTTCGGAGGCTCTATCTCCCGATCCTCCAAGGTCCAAATCCAGCCCGGAGCCAACACACTCCCCCAACTGGTTGTCCAATTTTGGAGCCCCTGTTTCCAAATCGTAGTGTTCGGTGAGCGTCCCCTCGGTCATTCCAACCACCTCCTCGGACCAACTCACCTCATTACCCAGACTCCTTTGGGCCTGGTCAAACCCTACCTCCATGGGACTGTCCCAGGTCCCCAGCCGCTGGATCAAATCATCCTCATCATCATCATCAATACCACAAATCATTCCTGGACCCGACAGGTTTTCATCATTATCCCCAATAAATACACGGTCCGGCTCCATTGCACGGACCCCCATTAACTCTACCCCCTCTTGCTCCGCACCACCACCCTGGTGCTGCACAATTCCAAATTCATCCCCCGGTTGGGGTGTTGTGGCATCCACCCGGGCCCGATAAACAACCAGGCCAGAATGTGGGAAACACTCCCTATTACAACTCTCACATTCGGTCTCCCCATCTACCTGTGTGCACTCCACGTCTACCTGTAGGCATTCCCTGTGGACACTCCACGTTTACCTGCAGGCAGTGCCGTGTATATTGAGAGTCTGGCCAACTGAAATACTGGCGCCATGTTGCATACCTAACTTCGCGCGCTGGCACTGCGAGATGTATGTCAGCTGTGGCAATCCTGTAGTTCTGTGACGAGGGAATCGATGTTATTACTGTTTGGTCGCAGATTTAATGAGGAACAACTCATTCAAGTTAAAGTGACGTGTTGTTTGTTATTGGAATAATAAAATCTGCAAGCGGCGTCATTTATTCACACGAATTGTTTGCCTGTCGCGGCACACAATTTATTGTCAGCTGCATACAGCATACTGATAAATTTTATTTCTCTTGGCATGAAATTGTAATTTGATAAAATGGAGCTTGTATACTAGTTTTCATCTATTATCTGGAAACGTAACATACAATATTCCCATAATGCTACGAAAGTACAATGTCTATTATTTTATTCATTAGCTTGGGTTCACAAATGTTGTTATAACTTGACTCGCACCATAATCAGCAATAAAAAAAGTAAACAGACTCAGAGGTACATTGTTTATTTGTTATTCTTGAAGAAATCCACCATTAAACATTATAACCTTGGTGATATATTTAGATAAAATAGATATATATATCAAATGTGTACGTGTATATACATATATCCTATTTCAATTTCTTGACAAGCGCTCGCATTGCCATACTTTTGCTGCCATGCTCTCCGGTCGTAACTTTACGTTGCGTTTTACGGCTGTGTGCTTGTCCTCTTGCAAAAATATACAAACGGACAGTGAAGAATCTCACTAACAGGCGGTTTTTGGCATCATGACATTTGGGAACGTCAATATCTGACACGAGGTCATTGCATTGCTTGACAAGTCGCTGCACTAAATTCTTACCACTGAGGCTTTCTCTGGCTTTTCTGAAGAATTGTTCTGCACGTAGAAAAAGTGCCATTCCGAGGTCAGTGCAACGCGTAAGAGCACCTTCACGGAACTCCTTCAACCTGGTCAAAGCATGAAAGTCCTCTTCTGAACGTACATGTTTATCTTTCACCACCTTCAAACAACTCAAACACAAAAACTTTTCTACTTTTGCAATGCAATATCCTGCCAGGTAATAGAGACTGGACATTTCAGCTTGACTGAGGCTGGCCTCTGATGACATCTCAACGCTGATCAATTGCTCAATGTCATCCTCTTTTGAAGGAAGCACAGGTTGGTCTAGAAAATCTGCGAGGAACACTCTGTTGTCCTCCAGATAACTTCCTGACGAGGGACATTTTAGAAATTGAGCGACTGTGATAATCCTCAGAGCCTGTCTGAACTCGACGCAGTTTGGTACAGGGTTCTTCATGCGAATTGATCCAAATAAATTTTCAATGCAGTCTTGTGTGAATCCCGCAGTTAACACGTAGGAATGTCCTCTTTCCAGCAGGTCTTTGTGGAGGTCCAGTATAGTTGTTGTAGAAAGAAGGACATCAGCTTGAAATGGTTTCCACGTCTTGCCTACCGACAGCTCCTGAAATACATGACATGTCATTTTGAGGTGCTCGATTGCTTCTCCGTAAGCTTTTTCATTATGTTTGCTCAATGCCATGACTGGGTGACGACTGGACATTAGACTAAACCACTTGTTCATGGTGTCAATGACCCAAGCTGTTGTTATAAGTACTTTATCATATCCCTACCTCTCAACTAGATAGCGAAGGCCTGAAGAAACAGATTTGCTAAAAAAAAGTTTAATGCAGAACCAACTTTCATTTTGTCAAAGTGACCACCAGCTTCCAGCTTTGACTCGGTCAATTTGGGTGTGATCCGCAGATCATCATCAACTTGGAATTCCATCAACTGACGGAGAGGTGTCAAGCTGACTACTTGTGATGGCAGCTGAAATTGTTCCATTGTTTTGTCATCAATGACAAATACCTGACCATTCACCAAGCTCGCTTTTACGTTTTTGATCAAGTGTGGCACATCGACCATAAAATGCAAAAATGTGTCTTCGGCAAACGGATGAACAATCTTGTGAATTGTCCTACTGTGCTTGGAACAAACGATTCCGAAAGACTTATGAAGCGCTCGATTTGCACTACCCACGAAGCAATGGCACGGAATGGGTGCAGCAGGAAAGCTGCTCGGCTGAGGTGGTATGCAAAATGGCGCCTGTAAACCACGTGACGCGGGCTCGACCAATCACGGCGGTAGTTGAGCAGATCAAAGGCTGGCCAGACTCTGTTAATATACGGCACTGCCTGCAGGCATTCCCCATCTACCTGTTCACATTCCCCATCCACCTGTGGACATTCCCAATCCACCTCTGCACCTGCAGTCTCTCCATCTACCTGTGGACATTCCCCACTCACCTGTACACATGCCACAATTGCCATTCCCGGTGCAATTCCAAATTTTGCCATTCCCGGTTCCTGAGTCCCGTTAGCACCATTCGTTCGTCCTTCCCTCAATTCACTCGTTTGTTCCTTCAAACTGTCACTCATTCCCTTCATTCCTTCCCTACATTCATTCCCCTGGGACTCCATTTTGTTTTTCATTTCTCCCATCTCATCACTCAATCCCCCAATTTGATTTCCCAATCGCTCACCCTGTGCGTTCATGTCTCCCTTTAATTCATTTTTCATGTCTCCCATCTCCTTACTCATTTTGTTTTCCAGCCCTCCAATTTTATCATTCAATTCCCGACTGGCTCGCTCACCGCTCTCACTTATCGCCATAAGCAATTGATTCAACATCTGGTCGTTTATCGGGGCCGCTCCTGCTGCTCCCGACTCCCCGGTAGGGGAGGGAGATAAGTTGGTACTTGGGACGGGGGAGGTTCCAAGGCTCACCTCTAATTCAAATCCCCCTATTTCCGGCTCACTCCCTTCACTGACGGAGTCCTCGCTGCATACCTCCATCTCCTCAATCTCCGATGTCCGCTTCCCGGAAGGTCGTTTCGCGCGCGCATATTATTTTACTTCAAAAAAATTAATTCAAATTTGTCGAAGACGCGATATCGCGCTCCGTATGTCCAATTGACTATTAAATTTATCCGCCTCGCCTATAAAAAAATTTGCGTTCGAACGTCGGGCGCAATATACGCCCGACCATGTCGATGTCTCGCCGCGGACAAAAAAAATATTTGTCCGAAGGGTTCAAATCCCACACTCCTGACACCAAATGTCGCACAACTCCGATTAACACCAGAGTTGCGGATGCCGATTACGAAGGCTTTAACTCCAAGGCGGAAGCTCAATAGTGGATTCCAAAATCGAATCTAAAACCCTTAAGCGCGCGGAATGGAGGGAAACAGCACAAGTCCCCGCAGCCTTATCTATTGAATTAACCAGGAAACTGCGTTCAAGTATAATGTACAAAAAGTAATATAAGGGTTTATTGGGAAAAGGGCAAGGACAGGAAAAAGCACGCGCCGGTAATAAACATCCTAATCGGGATCCCGCACATCGACTTCAGAAACAAAACGAGGGATTATGAATACCAAAGAAACACATCTTTGATGTCAAGTGTACGCAGAGCTCGGCCTTATCTTGTCTTTGTCGTCTTGGTGGCTGCCATCCAACACCGCTCCTTCCGGCCCGATCGCACACCACGAGGTCCCTCGCTCCAAGTCCAACAAGGCCTCGCTCCAAGCGCCACGCATCCCACGCAGGCTAGCGGCTCCACACGAGGTCGACTCAGACCAAAGTCCTGCCGCGTCTCAAACCCAACTGCTCAAAACGGACTCGGGCTCTGCACTCGAACTGCGAACTGCGCACTGCCTGGGCTCTCTGTGCTCAACTCGAACTCCTGATCCAACTGCCAGCAAAGGCGTCCGATGCTCACTCAGCTCGTGCTGAACTCAGGATCTCAACTCGGGATCCAACTCTCCGGACTGCCGCTCTCAACTGAACTCAGGATCTCAACTCGACTCGGGTGCACACGAACTCTTGACTGCCGAAAATGGCGCCCGGCCCTCGGTAATATCTCTGGCCGATGACGTCAGCATTGGCGCACTCCTCAGCCAATCAGAGCCTCCCCCGGCTCGCCGGCTTGTCCAGGGGCATGCCCACAGCGCCACTGCCACTCCCGTCCCCGACTCCGTGGTCACAGCACGTGCTATGCGAGGTGGGTAGGCCTCTCGGAGGTGTAAATGGTGGCGGCCAATTGTGGTGGTGTTCCAGTCTGATTTCTTCCTAAGTCATGTCAGGGGAGAAGGCGTCATTTAGTGTTGTACTAAAGGTCCTAACTAGTGTTTAAGTGGTCTGCAGTGCCATAATGGACAAAGGTTTGACTACTAGGTGAGACATATAAGGGCTCTACTGATTAACCCCTACACTAACTAACACACGAATCTCCTGGTAGATTCACAATTATACACCTTAACCGACACAACGCCTAAACATGGACTTATTACAGGAAGTGTTCCTTATCGCGACATCTCGAAGCATGTTGCCTACTCAGATATACTCTGCTCTATATCTTGCTCTACCAAATTCGTAACAATATACACTCCTACCTGGACTACGGTATTGCATTGCCTACCCCCCATAAACGTAACAGTATGTTATGCAGGGGTATAGTTGGCATACTTTATTTGTATTTTCATTATTAATTTTGACATGATTGAGGTGGTACCTGCAGCTTTGCCAACTTAAAGTGACACTACTTAATCAATCAATAATCTGATGGTTTTGAAATTCACTCTGATACAAAATATGTTTATTGTAGTAATTAAATCAACAACAAACAACAACATGCATTTTAAGGCCATTTTCCCTGCTAGAGCGGGAGTTAGCCTTGCGGTCCCCATGACAATCTTCTTCATTTGCCCTATTTTCTGCATCTCTCCTTGTTAACCCCCTTGCTTTCTTCTTCCACCATCTTTAGCCAAGTCTTTCTCAGTCTTCCCCGTCCTCTACTTCCTTCTACATTCATTTCCATCACTCTTCTCAACCAGTCACTTTCATCCTTCCTCAACACATGCCCAAACCATCTAAACCTGTTCCTCTTCGCAGCATCAATCACAGGCTCTATTCCCATCATCTTTCGCAATTCATCATTTGTCTTCCTCTCTCTCAATGATACTCCGCACATCCACCGAACCATTCGCATTTCCACCCTTTCCAGCCTTCGTTGCTGCTCTACGTTCATTACCCATGTCTCGCTCCCATAAATCATAACACTTCTCACACATGCAGCATACACCTTTCCCTTCAGCTTCAACGACACTCCCCTCCTCATCAGCACGCCACTCAGTTCCCGAAACTTCTTCCATGCACATCTCACTCTAGCAACCGTAGTAGGGAATAAATGTTGTTCCTGGACCACACCTCATTTCCCCATTCACTTACATGTTAATTTTCCTCTCACCCTCATTTCCCCTAAACACCTCTATTTCTCTCACCCTGGTCTTTACGAACCTTTTGGCCTTTTGACATACTAGCTATAGCACCTATCCTCAATGTTGTTCATTAGACCACTCAAACAATGACCCTACAAATATTTGTTTATGTGTGGGAAATAATTTAATTCTCTTACCACTTCCATCACCATCTAATATATTAACAAAAAAGATGTTTGAGTTTGGTTCTTTATCAAGATATTTTAACTGAGCTTAGATAAAATGGTAAACCTCCCTCAATGTTCTTGTTTGAGCGCCTCCAGTGCCACACACTTTATGGTAGGCTCTGCCCACTTTTTGGTAAGCCCTGCCCACTTTTGTTAAGCCCCGCCCACTTTTTGGTAAGCCTCGCCCACTTTGTTAAGTCCCGCCCACTTTATAAACTCTCTGCCATTGTATCATTTTCAGTTAAGACATTACATCATTTTCAGGGAATTTCCATCACATCATTTCCAATTAAGACATGCCCAGGTTTTTCCAGGGAATTTCCACAGGAAATGACACACACCCAGCCCTTCTTATAAAAGGCACCGACCACACAGGCTTTTTCAAACACGCTTTCTGCTTCACTTGAGAATGGACTACTGTGCTGAAATGGAATGGGATAACTTTGCCATTCCTTGGAGTCCTGCTACCTGTGTGGAGCTCAACCTTCAGATTGATGAACTGGACTCGAACCTCTTATCAATGGAGGTAAGTTTATTTATTTATTTATTTAATTAAAATTTTTTTTTTTTTTTTTTTTTTGACAAGACTCGTGTAAGAGTTAGCAAAGTTTCTTTTAATATTCATAGAGCTTGATTTATACAAATAAAAATATTGTATTAAATTAATACATTGTTATTTTCTCTCACAGGAAATTGTATCTGAGATACGAAATGAAAATACTGCTTTTAACACAATTTGGATTGAAGTTATTTTTTTGTTTGAAGACATTTTGAACAGCCAAGACCCACAGAACGAGTTCTACCTTGATGACCCAGCCAAAGAGTTATACTTGGGAGATCCACAAAATCCTCAAAAATAGTTCTACCATGATGATACTTATTGTGAGTTATCAAAACAAAACCCACTCAACAAGTTCTACCTTGATGAGCCAGAATACAAGTTATACAACGGAGACCCACAAATTTATGAAAATTGGGAAAGGAGAGTTCTCCCTGATGGTCCGCAGTTATACTATATGAGACTCATCACAGAAACCCTAAAAAATTGGGAAAGGAGAGGTCTCCCTGATGGTCTGCAGTTATACTATGTGAGACTCATCACAGAAACCCTAAAAAATTGGGAAAGGAGAGTTCTCCCTGATGGTCCGCAGTTATACTATGTGAGACTCATCACAGAAACCCTAAAAAATTGGGAAAGGGGAATTCTCCCTGATGGTCCGCAGTTATACTATGTGAGACTCATCACAGAAACCCTAAAAAATTGGGAAAGGGAAGTTTTTCCTGATGGTCCGCAGTTATACTATGTGAGACTTATCACGGAAACCCCCAATATTTCTGAAAATTGTGGTTCTACCTTGGAGACTTGGAAAGATGGTTATATTTTTGGAGCCTCGGAATGGGGGTTTTGTTTTGATGACTCGGAATGTGATACCTATCTTGGAGGCTCAACAGGAATGTGGTTATACCTTGGGAACTTGGAAAGTTGGTTTTATTTTGGAGACTCTACCTGTGGGGTCCATCTTGGAGACTCTTTGGATTCTAAAGCAATGAACAATGTTCTTTGTTTAATGACGTCTGATTTAAGGTAAGTTCAGTTAATTTAAAATCAATTAAATTATATATGTTATTTAATTCAATATTAGATAAGTAATATATTTTTATTTTTTTTACATATATTTCAGCAATATCAAGAATATTCGGGGAAGAAAATGCTGGAAAATTCTTTCTTCCCATTTCTACCTCTTCAAACTTGAAAACCTTGCAAGACAGAATTGGAAGAAGAGGAAAAAAAAAAGAAGATTATGTTGGGGTTGGGGTTGGGATTTTGAATGTGAGGGTTAGGGTTGGGTTGGGTTGGGTTGGGGTTGGGGTTGGGGTTGGGGTTGGGGTTAGGGATGGGTTGGGTTCGGGATGGGGTTGGAATTTTGAATGTGAGGGTTAGGGTTGGGTTGGGTTGGGGTTGGGGTTGGGGTTAGGGATGGGTTGGGTTAGGGATGGGGTTGGGTTAGGGATGGACTTGGGTTAGGGTTGGTTTGGGGTTAGGGTTGGGTTAGGGTTGGGATTTTGAATGTAAGGGTTAGGGATGGGTTGGGGTTGGGTTGGGTTAGGGTTGGGTTAGGGATGGGATTTTGAATGTAAGGGTTAGGGATGGGTTGGGTAAGGGATGGGGTTGGGTTAGGGATGGGGTTGGGTTAGGGTTCTGGATGTGAGGTGAATTTTTGAATGAATGTCATACCTCACAGACTCATTTATCTTATATTATCATTGAATTGTTTCAAAAAAGTTGAAAAAAAGATGAATAGAATTGGAAAGTTATACAAAGAGATGAAGTTAAGAACTTTTTAAATGATTGATGTAATGGATACAGTTGTTTAGACTAACAAATTTGGTGTTTTAATGTGGGGGTTAAGGGTTTAGTTAGGGTTGGGGTTGAGGTTGGGTTAGGGTTCGTTTATTATTATGACTCACTCACACACACACACCAACAAACAAAATTGTGTTTAGAAGTTAAGCCCCAACTGAAAAGTTGAGGGATTCTGTGTTTTGGGTTCACAGATCTCAAGAACGTATCCCCATTGAACACACACACAAAAGTTAAGCCCCAACTGAAAAGTTGAGGGATTCTGTGTTTGGGGTTCACAGATCTCAAGAACGTATCCCCATTACATTTTATTTATTTATTTATTATTTTCAAGGGTATTAGCTGCTTACTTGTGTTTTTTGTAATTCTTGTGAGTAAAATGAACCCAAGATTTCTTCTCCATTTAAATCATATAATTTGTAGGTCCAAGGGACTGTATCCATTACATCAACGATTTTAAATAATTCATTAGTCCATTTTTTTGTGTAACCTTTCTCAAAATGGCTTTTCCATCTGTATATTCTTACAATATCACCAACTTTGAACTTGGGTTTTCTCAAATTGATCTCCTTTTCATATTCTAATTTTGTAAATGTTTCCGATGGTTTTGATTTTGTTGATGAATGTACTGTATTATTGTAATTATCTACTATATCCTGAATTAAATACACCCATTTTTGAGAACAGAGTTGTGTGAATTTTTTATATAGTCTCTCTTTCAAAGTACGATTAAAACGCTCAATAACAACTTACTGCTTTTCCTTCATTAAAGGTGCTGTATAATTTAATACCCTCCCCCATAAGAAATTTCATACATATTTTGTTATAGAACTCTGTTCCCTCATCAGTCCATAACTTCTTTGGTTTCCTTTTATCCCTATCAAATATTAGCTTAAAGGCTAACATTAAAGTATCACCCCTTTTATTTTTTTAAAGGAACAACCCAGGCAAATCTACTCCTCAAATCAATAATGGCTAAAGCATACCTGTATCCCTTATCATTATTTAGTTTGATTAAATCAGTGGACCATATGTGGTCGGTGTATTTAGAATAAACTTTCCTTCTTTTAAACTTTGTGATTATAGGTTTATGTAATTCATTAGCCAAAAGCTCCTCAGTCTTGATTACATCATTAGAGCCTAATAGTTTTTTGAGGGTGAATAACCAAGACCAAGTTTCAATTTAGCACTTATCATTTTTTTCACAATAAACCTATCAACTTTCTCTCTCAATGTAGGATTTCGTATCAAAGACAAATTATTCAACATTTCTCTGTCTGCTTCATGTTTTTCATCCAATGTAGTGGTATTCCCATAAGCAATATCATGCTTCCTACAAACTTCATCAACCCTATTTATAGGCTTAGACCAAGGTTTAGGATTGTCAGCCTCATCTAATCTTTTATCCAGGTTTGTCCCAGGACCACAGAAAGAATATCCAGGTAGATGTAGTTCCCCAGGAATTCCAGTTGTTGTAAATTTACTTCCTGACAGAAACTTTTGTATGTCTCCTCCACTTTTAGGAGAGATGAATTGGCACTTTTTAGAGCCACACACTTGACATATTCCTTTTTGATAAACTCTATTATTTTTAGCTTTAACATAAGTGATATTTTTAGATTTAGTTTTCTTTTCACATTTGAGACAATAACTCATATTTATTTATCAGAAAAAGTCCGACATAGTGCCAAAACCTTTTTGGTTTTCAGCATATACATTTCTATCTTGATTTTTAAAACATAAAGAATCCTTAGGAATGACTTCACTCTCTCCTCCATTTATTTACAAATAAAAACTAACTAAAGTCAATAACACCAACATCATTAACCACATAATCTTTTCCTTCTTCTTCTTCACCACTTTCTCGTTTAAACCTCCTCCCTGAAAGTGAAGACATTTTTGAAAATAATATTTCCATTAGAGTTTTCATTTCTTTATTTTCCTCTTCGGTGCGTTGAGATTGACTTATTTGCTGTAATACATTCAATCTTTATGAATCTCAATGATTTCCATCTTTTTCTCCATTTCCTCCCGCTCCTCCTTCTCCTTTTTCTCCCTTTCCTCCTTCTCCTTTTTCTCTCTTTTCTCCTTGTCTTCTTCAACTCCTTCCTCCTTCTCCTCAACTCCTTCCTCATCCCTTGCTACCCTTGAGTTTAAGCCCCAAAGAATATTATACATATATTCATCTGGATTTTGAGATATTCTTGTATCTATAATTATTTTTCTCATAAAAGGATACCAATAAGATTTGTTAATGATTTCTAAAAGTTTTATATTTCATAACTTTGAGAAGTTCACTTTTATTTAATATTTTAAACAAGTCTCTATTTGTGGGTTTAGCAATATCAGTATAAGGCCAGTTTTTAATGACAAAATTTCCATGTATATGCTCCAAATCATAAGGTATGTAATACCGAGCACCCTTTTCTTGTAGGTATCCCTGAATACAAAAATTATAATTCTCTTGTAGTCTTCTTCCTGCCATTTATGTATCAGAAATATATGTGAGATTAATATTATGACAGGTAATACCCCATCTTCCCACTACCAAATCAGTTTGTATTCCTCAGCTTTCTATCCTTATCTCATTACCTTCCTTCTTTGTCATGCTAACCATCGCTATACTATCATATATTTTTCTTTTCTTAAAATCACATATTTGTTGTTTACTCATTGTACTTCCACATAAATCCTTATCCTCAACAAGCGGATAATATTCTTCTTTACAAGACTGATTAAAATCATGTAGGTCTTCTAAGTTTATTGAAAAAGACCAATTATACTCTAAATCAGGCATATCATACCCCCATTTATTAATTCGCATATTAACTATATGTCCTTCTTTATAAAATTCAATTGTAAGCAGATAGTTTAATTGAATGAGGAAAGGTGTATGGTCAGTATAACCAGGTGTTGTAGTTGTAAATTTTACTTGTTTAACAAAATGTGCTGTTTTATTTAAAGATATATATTGTGATAAATCACTGAACCTAATTAAGTCATTCGCATCTGTAGGGTTTGGATAATTGATTAATTTATAAGTATTATTCATATTAATATTTTTACTTATACTATATTTTTGTCGTTCAGCCTGTGCCTTTGTATAATAATTTGATAAATCAATATCCTGAGAGGATTCTCCAAAGATAGAACCATCTTTTCCGACATAAGTCATTTATATTAGATCAAAAATGACATCATAAAAATTTTCATTATTGTTGAGTTGAAATAATACATATAAACATAATTGGCCACAACATTTAGAATTAATTTCTTGAACTTGAAATGTTTGATAAACACCATTCTGTAAGAATTGTATTACTTCAACAGCTGGTGGCATACCAAAACTATCAAAATAATATTTATCCTGACTATTATGAATACAAACCCAATGAGAACCATTCTGTGTGTCTAAATTCATAATAATATTCTTTGTATTCTTGGACAACTTTGTTAATTCATCTCTCATACAAATAACCACATTATCAATTTTTAGTTTTTTACAATACTTAGCTAGTTCGATATTTGACGTTGTATTCTTTCCAAATTGTTTGAACCATTTATCCATTTATTTATGAGAAAGATACAATCCATTACCCCGTTTAGTTAGTTTAACACCCGCTTGAGCGATAGAGGAAAGCATATCTCCAACCAACAATCTAGCTTTATCAGGTAGACTTTCAAGTTTTTGAGCAAAATCTACAATTACACCACTTCCACTAATTTGTTTCTCCAACTCCTTGTTATGTCTTTCCAATTCTTTTTGAGCTTTTAGTTGTGCCTTCCTTTCGTTAGCAGTTTTTACCGCTGCTGAAATACCACCAGTCAATGCTCCCGCCGCACTTAAACCAGCAAATAAAGGAATTAGAAACGGGAGAAATCCTCCACTCGATTCCCTTGTTGAATATTTCTTCAACATAGGTTTTGTCATTTTAATTTTCAGTGATCCAGCATCATTTAGTGTTTTTACCTGCTCTCTTGTGAGTAAAACATCAATTCTTACTGCTCCTTTTCTTTGAATTGTATTAACATTAATAATACAAGGCTTTTGATTTTGAATACAAGATGTTAATTTATTAATATTGATTTGATTAACATATACCGGTTCTTTCCTACTCATTTATTTATGAGAGAAAACCAATGTGATATTAATCATAACACCATTATCTGTATTAATCTGTAATTCTGTTTCCTCCAAAAGCAAACAATAAGCATCAACTTCTTCATTCTCTCCTCTTTCAATGTATGGAGAAGTATCCACTCTATTAGACTTTATAGTTTCCTTTTGAGAACTCAGGTCAATTGCGTAGATTGTATAAAGTTTTTGAAACGCAACCATATCCAAAATAGGGTCATTATTACCGTTGCTTTCACACACCTTTTGGTAAGACTTGTGGGTTTCCGCATAATCATTTTTTTCCCAATCAATTTCCAATCTATCTCGCGGATAAAATGTGCCATCAAGAGAAACCCGAAGTTGTTTCACCTTAGCATTATCACTCAGCGCATTATTCTTATCAGTACCCTCCTCTCCATCTGGTTTTTAAAAAATGAGCCAGAGGTATCGTGGCTTTCCTTGAAGAACACCCAAATTCCAAGTGTAGGTAGTGTGTTCCAGTTTAACGTGTTGACATCTTCTTTTAAGGGATGATACATTTAGCGGTTTCTTTGAGTTAAGTCTTCTATTTAACATCTCTTCCGTTTTAAGATTAGGAGTATATTCACTGATATACCAACACAAATCATTAATAACAAATTTATTATTGTCGCCAAAAGCATTTTCAGCCCCAAAAAGCAACCTATTTACATTATCATTCCATTGTAGTTGAAATCTAATTTTAAGACCATACAAAACTTTATCATAATCACAAAATCCAAATATACCTTTCAGAGGTACTGCTACGGTAAAACTATTCTCTGCTTTTGTATTATCATTATACATTGCCTTCCTTTGACTATAACCAGGGTCTGCGTTTGTACCCATTGACATGTCAGGAATAAAACCTTCAACAGCTCCCTTACCCCATTCTATCACTAAACGAATATAGTGTAAATTTCATCATTTCAGATGTAGCAGAGACATAATCAACCGCTTCAACCTCTTGTGTTCCAATATACAGGCGGACACTATCAAACATTTTCCAGAAGAAATCATTTACGAGTGTAGCATTAGTGTTATTTGCAGCCTTAGTGAATATAAATTTACACAGCAAGAAACTATCAGCCAGATTCAAGTAAGTTTGTTGATTATTTATTTCAAAACTTTTTGTTCCGTTTGAATTCCAGTCTGTTCCTGTTATAGCATTCACCTTAAAATAGTCTTCTTTTTTAGTGGAGTTTGAAATGATAATCGTGTTATCCAAATCATAGATACTATCAATTGCTTCCATACTTGTATTTATATTGCATTAAAATCGTTGAAGACCTGACCCAAGTATTTTAATGATTTTTTGTCGTTCTTGTGAAGATAGTTGAGTTTTACCTGTTTTAATTTCTTTGATTGCTTGTAATTTATGAGACTCCTTTTGAGTATCTTTTATACTCTTTATAGCACCCGCAACTGAGCCCACGGCAGAAGCAGTTGAACCAATTAGGTCTTTATGTTTAAGGATGGTTGAGCCAATACCCAATACCAATTGTTACGGATCTCGGGGGATGGCACTCCTGTTAGCAAGGGGGGGTTAATCCCCTTGTCCTGTTAAGCTGGCCTTTATGTTTAAGGATGGTTGAGCCAATACCCAATACCAATTGTTACGGATCTCGGGGGACGGCACTCCTGTTAGCAAGGGGGGGTTAATCCCCTTGTCCTGTTAAGCTGGCCGTCTCCACCGGTCCTGGAAGTATGACGTCACTGATGGCCGATGGTACATAGGGTCGTAAGCCCAATTAGTCTTAATACCTAAGTATTACCACCGGCCGTCAGCGAGGAAATACCCCCGCCCGTTCCGAAGCGTAATTGATTGATTGCGCCGAGCGAGCGAACTGTTGAGCGAGCGAACTGCACTGCCGAGCGAGCAAGCTACACTCGTAAATGACTTCCTCTCTAGTCGTAGTCAACGTGTGGCCCTGAATGGGTTTCTCTCATCTCCTCTTCCTGTTCAGGCTGGAGTTCCCCAAGGCAGTGTTCTAGGCCCTGTGCTTTGCCTGGTCTTCATCAATGATCTCTCTGACTCTCTTTAAAATCCTCTCTATCTCTTTGCTGACAACTCTACTCTCTGTCGCTCCATTCCTCATCCCTCAGATCGGCAGTCTGCAGCCTCCTCACTCTCTGCAGACCTGGACAAAATCACAGACTGGGCAAACAAGTGGAACATGTCTTTCAATCCTGACAAATCTCACACTCTTACGATGTCTCTCCGAAAAGACCAACTGGACAACCCTCCCATCCACTTTCTGAATAATCCTCTCCAAGAAGTTCTGTCACTCAAGCTTTTGGGTCTCACTATCTGCCATGATCTTTTCTGGGAAAACCACATTTCAAATCTGGCCTCCAAAGCCAGTCGCCGACTGAGCATCCTCCGTCGTGCGAAGTCCTTCGTTTGTACACCCGAGCTCCTCACCACTTACAAGGCTTTCATCCGCAGCTCTATGGAATACTGCTCTCCCCTCTGGTCTGGTGCTCCTGCCTCACACCTAGCTCGTTTTCACGCTGTTGAAACCAAAGCGTTCAGAATCATTGGAATCTCCCGCGATGAAGCTAACTCCAAGGGCCTTTCACTCACTCACCGCAGGTAGGTTGGTAGTCTTTCCGTCTTCTACCGACTCCTCTCTGGCCTTGCCCCCCTCCCCCAGCTCTCTCTGGGCTCTGTCCCCCAAATATTCCTGCAGGTCGCACAAGATCTGCCTGCAACCCTCTTATGGTTAAACTGCCAAAATCAAGACTTTCTGCTCACCTTCACTCCTTCATTCCTCTTTTCTCCCGCCTCTGGAACAAACTCCCTCACTCTCTTCAATCCCACTCCACCCTCCAGGTCTTTAAAACAGCTGTTCACCACCATCTCTTATGTTCCCCCTTGATGTTCAAAAGTTTGATCTTTTCTACCCCCACTAATTTCACCCAAAATCCTACACTTTTTTTTGAAATACCAACTTCTGTCCTGGAGGTCCTTGGTCCCCTTGTGTTTTATACCTCTCTCCCCCCCTCCCCCCTTCCCACGCCTCCTCCCCCCAAGCCCTCTCCCTCCCACACTTCTCCCTGCTCTCAAATGTTGTGTTTGTGTGCTTCCCCTTCTCTCCCCATCTTGTCTTCCGCTCCCTCTTTTTATATATTTTGTTTGTCTGGTTGATTTGTTTGTGAAATAAATGTTAGCTCTTTCACGAGCCTCGATTCATTGTACAAAAAAAAAAAAAAAAAAAAACTGCGGCGCGGGCCGTTAACAATGACTAACCCGATTGCGAAGCGGTTGGCCAAAAATCGTGCCACAGGTACTCAATTAAGAAATCACGAAAGCGCTCGGATGTGAATGAAAACCAAAGTCAAGGGAGAACAGATATTTATTATTATTTTCACAAAACCCAAAGAAGAAAAGAAGAACAAAGTCATTTACAGGGAAGAGGAAGAAGCAGATACACAGAGTATCAATTATCCCATCTCCTTTATTTCTAAATTGATGTCCCACACCCCGTTGCCTCTTTGGTTTATAGTATCCTCTCCCAAGAAACATACCTTCACCCTTATAGTATGGTGAAAGGAACATCCCGTCCCCTGTAATTATTTTATATTTTCCCAACTCATGTTTTCTCACAATAACCATTATTTATTTATTGAAAAACTTCACGTAGGTGAATTCTGATGGATATAATTTCATCATTAAAGGATATCATACGATTATCTTGGTCGCTTATCCTAAAATTTACTCTGTATATGGTTTTTCCTGACACAGGTAAATAGACAAGATTTTTTGGTTCCATATTAAATTTATAACCAATCGGGGTTGAGTATGCGCTGAATGAAAATATTGTATTTGTTCTTATTCCATCGTTATAAGCACCATAAATCAAATCACAATGAATTAATACTGAATTTATACCGGAGGATATTTGAATGACATTATCACTGTAAAACGTCCCGTTAGTTTCAATCTTTTTTGAAGAGAAACCCAATAGCTCTCTAAACGATTTTTCAATCGTGAAATCAACTTTATAATTATTTTTAAGTTTAATAGTTGATTTTGAAGTGTGTTTTTGAATATCTATTACCATATTTTTTGGTTCATCACCTTGTTCTTTCATAAGGCGAGAGACTTCAGAAGATATTTGAGAAATCTCGTAAGCTCCGGGTGAAACGGTTATAGTTTTATATCCACTTCCTGGATTATAACTAAACTTGTTGTTTTTCTCTGTGATATTAAACAAGGTATTATAAGTTTCCATCGACAATAACGATGCCTCATATTCTTTTGTGGGGTCAAGTTGTAGTGGGTAAGGGAATGATGCTGTGTAATCACTCGTGAAATTAAAACTAAGAATTGTGCTTCTCATCTTATTTAATATCTAATAAAATATCTTTGTATTGACATTTATTAATTATTT
The DNA here is from genome assembly GCF_964187855.1 of Myxine glutinosa. NCBI lineage: Eukaryota > Metazoa > Chordata > Myxini > Myxiniformes > Myxinidae > Myxine > Myxine glutinosa. The sequence goes on from NC_136261.1 coordinate 346,915,473, forward strand.
TCATATTCATCAACTGGTCTAAAATGGCGGATGTTTCATTAAAACAATTGTTGTTTCCAGCCTTCTTACTACCTAACAACAATAACAGCCTATTCACTAATTGTGATGGGTCATTTGGAAGAAAGCTAACACCTGAACCAAGCTTACTTAAAGCATCAATAATATGTTTCTCCTTCTCATTCTTCTTACTTTTACCAGCAACAGAAACTCCATAATCAAGTGCATTTAGCAACTCAATATACTCTCTATCTTCCTCTTTCCATATCAAGTGGTTCCTCAAAATATTTTGAACCGCTGAATCCGGAGTTTGTTAGAAGAAACATTAATCTTGGAGTTAATTCAACATTTGGTTGAGCAGATAAGAACACCAATTTATCATTAAATATCAATAACTTTTCTTTCACAAGATGGAACTGTGCTGGTTCTTCTGTTGGAATGAGACCTGCTCTGGTTTTTGAACCCGCCGAATATTCATTGTTTTGAAGAGCTTCCACAACATAATTAGGGGGTTAATTTACCTCCTCAAGTTTCCGAAATAATCCTTCATCATCATATTCTAATTCTCCAAGTTCTTGCTCTGTCATTTGACTAAAATCTTTGAGCATTTGAAGTTTTTTCGGAGTACATTCTACCGTGGGAACTGTAGGTGAAATCGTTTGTTGAGTTTTTAAAAGTGGTTTTAAAAATTTCTCTTGTTTTCTTTCAAAGGCTTCTTCACCAGTTAGTTTCTGTCTCCATTTCTTCTTTATCTCTTCCTGTTGCTTTACAACTTTTGAAACCAACTCTTGATGTTCTTTAAACTTTCTTGCTCTTTCTTCGGTATTCATTTTCTGTATTTATTTATTGAAAAATATCATTTAATGAATTGTAAAGGTCAATGGGAAAATTTTCCTTTTCTTCATCATTATAGCAAATGTGTTGGAATAAAGCCTTTTCTTTAAGTATTTCATCAAATTCGTTATTGGTATTAATACGAGTTGTTATTTCCTCTTCACTAATACTTGTATCTCTGCTTTTCATACGTTTGCGTTGAGTCTCCTCATCGATATCAAAACCGAATGATAAAATCTTAACTCCATCACCACACAAATGTTTAATAATTTGTCTCATTCCTTCAGGATTAGTTTCTAAAATCCCAAGACCATTAGATTTTACTTTATTTAACTCACTCTTACAATGTGAATATTTTGTAGAACCAAGAGAGACCTCCTCAAATATTTGACCTTCGTTCCTCAATCGCATATGTTCCTCCATTGAAATGTAGTAATAATCTTTCCCTTCTACTTCTCCTGGTCGCATTGCTCTGGTTGTAGTACCTACAAAACGAATCATAGGGTGTTTAAAAAAAAAAACTTACAATCTTTTCATTTTTACTATTCAAGAGTTTAGATTTATGAAAGTTCTTTCCTGAAGCAGATTTACCCACAAGATTAATAATAATAGTTGTCATTTATGTGTGTAAAATATCAGTTAGTATCTCATCTTGTTTCACAATATATTTATATTTTCCAATCGTGTGTTTCATATAATTTTCAAATTCTTTTTTACTACATAACGTAGAGCAATTATCTCTCCAAAAGTTATTTACATCTATTGAATTTAACTTAAATAAAATAAAACTATTGGCATTGTTTCTTATTGAGCGTCGAGGGAGTTGAAAATATGACTGACTAAGACAAATACAATTACAAGAAGAATGTCTCCCTCTTGTATAGGAGCTATCCATTACTGTTTGGTTTCTCTCATTAACACAATCATCAAAGATAACGAGGTTCTTTTTTGATTGATCTAAATCTTGAGGTGAAGGTATATCATCCATATTATCACTGAGAATACAAGTTATGGGTTTTGGTTTCGATTTTGATTTCTGTGTATCACAAAATAATTGTATTATATCTTCAATATTATAATCATTTAGTTTGTTTTGAAGTTTAAATAAACCGATTATGTCTTCCTTTTTAAGACCCGCATTAAACCCCTGTGAGAGTAGTTGATACTCGGGTTGAAAACTTGACTTCGTAAAAATTATTAAATCATCATAATCTAAAAAATTAGAACTAAGGAGCATCTTTAAAAGCAAACAGGTTTTTCCACATCTGCTTGAACCAACTATTAGACATCTCAATGAATTTTGAATATTTTTATGGTTATTAAATTTTATCTTATTTTCCCAAATGGCTAAAAAATCATTCATTTATATATTTGGAAAACAAGTTATCTAACTTTTTTTGAGCTATTTTAGAAACTCTATATTTTATCCTGAGTTCAGGTTTAATTTCAAAATAATTCATTATTTTATTTATATAGTATCTTGTATTAACATTTCCATTAAAATTATTTTGAATAATAAATATCATTAAACCCTTATACATTTCCCCAATACAAATAGTCTCTTCCCTTGAAAGAAATGGTGTATTATCATCATAATGCTTAACATTCATCTCTCTTATTAATCTTGTAAAGTAATTCATTTTTGGTTCTAATTTAAAAGAGTTATATATTTTTTTATTTTTTTTATTATCATTAATTAAAATTAAATCACAGAATATACATTGTTTATATGAACCCTCATTATTAAGCCCTATTCTACCACAACGGCGGCAGATTTCTAAATTATCATATGGAGAGTGGAAATTCTAAATCTCCTTCTATCATATTTAAACAGTAAATTTTTACTTAAACTAAACGCAAGTTTATTAGTTAATAAATACAATGTTTCAAAGCACAAAAGACAAATTTCAATCAATCTCTACTTCGGTGGAAGATATAGAAAAATATGTCAAACATGTTCAATTGAACAAAGATAAATATGGAAATTTTTGGGTAAAACCAGTTATGGAAAATAACATGAGCCCCTCTATTTCATTTAAAGGAAGAGCTCTAACTATACCTGGAAAGACATCCATTAAAGTAAATCTAACAAAAGTTTCTCCTTTACTCCTGGCAATTTATTCAAAGCTTGAAAAAGTGATTGACCACGATACTTTGAAAAAGAATGATAAGACCATCAACAATACTCGTGGAGAAATTTGTATTTACTTTAATAATCCAAAGAGTGTAGATCTAAGTAAAATAAATGATGTTAATATTTCTGGTGAAATGTCATTTCGTTCTTTGATAGTTAGAGATTATTTAAAGATAACTTTTGATATTAAAAATGTAGAGATTGAATCCGTTAATGAAAGAAAGTATATTGGTATAGATGGAAAGGCTTTTTCTGCTAATTAAATATGAGTCATTACAGCAGTGAAGATTTTACTATTTCATTGAACTCGGACGATAGTGATGATAGTATTTCATTGAACTCGGACGATGGTGATGATAGTATTTCATTGAACTCAGATGATAGTTATGATACTAATAGTTTGTGCTCAAATTATAGTTATGAGAGTAGCTTTATTGATGACTCCGAGTATGATTCTGAGTATTCATGTGGTAGTTATATTATGACTCAGATGATTCTGAGTGAAAAAGTGTTTTAGTTTAAGCACAGCGATATATATAAAACGGAGCTGTAAAGCTCAAAAGTGTTTTATTTAAAACACAGCGATATATATAAAACGGAGCTGTAAAGCTCAAAAGTGTTTTATTTTAAGCACAGCGATATATATAAAACACCACGTTTTCTCACGCTATAAATATGGTTTATTGTGATACTTGCGAGAAGGAAGTAGAATATTATAAACAACATATTCTCACCGCAAAACATACATACAACATTCTTAACAAACTTTCCCCTCTTCCACCTAAAACAAAATATCGTAAGGTCTGTAAAACAACCATCCTCAAGAAGGGGTTTAAAGCCCATCTTAAAACAAACAAACACTTGTCAAAATTGTTTACTACTAGGGCATGCCCGTACTATATATATATCTAAAATTATATCCCCCCCCCCCCCTCTATTTACATGAAATGGTTTGGTCCATTCGCAAAGCCAAAGCGAACGGCTTGCGAGTACGGTGACAATCCCCCCCCAACCCCCCCCTCTATTTACATGAAATGGTTTGGTCCAAAGCGAACGGCTTGCGAGTACGGTGACAATCCCCCCCCTCTATTTACATGAAATGGTTTGGTCCAAAGCGAACGGCTTGCGAGTACGGTGACAATCCCCCCCCCCCCCCCCTCTATTTACATGAAATGGTTTGGTCCAAAGCGAACGGCTTGCGGAGTTTGGTAAAGAAATCGCCATAGCTCGGTAACTACTTGTCCGATTAATATGAAACCTTGAAAAGGCACATCCTCAGGTCCCCAGCAATATACCTGGCAAGTTTCAAGTATATCGGACCCGTGGTTGTCGAGAAACAGCGGTCACAGACAAACACACAGACATACACACATACACACACACACACACACACACACACACACACACACACACAGATTACTGGAATTATAGATAGATTAAGAATACTGATGGTGCTTTCAAAAATCATATCAGAATACACACATTTGACTTTCATCCTCCTGGCCCCAACTCAATTGTTGAGGCTGTGGATATCATCAAACCCTCTGTGAAAGATTTTATTGAAAAGACTCTTATTGAGTTGAAATCAATCAAGTTCTATATGGGTATTAAAATGAAAATCTCAAAAGAAGATCCATTCACTGGTGATGTTTTCACTGATACAGCTTACATGAGAACAGGCACACACTTTATAACAACATACAATCAGGTTAATCCCGTTTGTGATGAACTTATCCAGCAAGAACAAGAACTTGAGCATACTATTACTGGAAGTGGTTTCAATATAGATGAGATACTATTTATTGACATTCATATTCTTAAATCAGATCCTCTAAACGCTTCTTCTTACATTGATGATAGTGTTATCAAAAATAGAAAAGCAGTTATCAATATCAAAAATAAAGACAATAAATGTTTTCTCTGGTCTATTCTAGCACATCTACATCCACAAGATAGTCATGTTGAAAGAGTATCTCATTATAAAAAATATGAGAATACGTTGAATACAAAAGATCTAAATTTTCCAATGACTTTAAATGATATTCCTAAATTTGAAAAGATGAATAATTTATCAGTTAATGTTTATGGTTTGATGGAAACAAACAACATTCAGATTTTAAAGCTTTCTGAAAATTATAATCAAACTCATATTAATCTTCTATATTTTAATTCAGAGGAAAATTCACATTATACATACATCAAAGATATTACAAAATTATTAAAACCACAGGTATGTAAAAGAACAAATAAAATATATATTTGAATGCGTTGTCTTAACTTCTTCCATACACAAGAAAGATTAGATAAACATTCAAATTATTGTGGTGAACATAAATCAACGGTAATCAATATGCCTAAAAAAGGCTCAAATATCTCATTCAAAGATGAAAAGAAAACAATAAAACATCCATTTGTTATATATGCTGATTTTGAAAGTATTCTAGAAAAAATTGATACTGCTTCTCCAGATCCAAAAGAATCATACACAAATAAATATCAAAAACATACTCCTTGTGGTTTTTGTTATTATATCAAATCATCCGTTGGTGATGAATATAACAAGTTAGAGGTGTATAGAGGCTCAAATATCCCAGAGGAGTTTGTGAAACGACTAGAAAAAGACTGTGTTCGATTAACCAAGATAATGAGAGAAACCAATAAACCAATGTCCTTGACGAGTGAAGAGAAAAGGGAATTTAGAAAAAACAATGTTTGTCATATTTGTGAGAAGAAAATTGGTGAAGGCCTAAAGGTTAGAGATCATTGTCATCTCACTGGTAAATATAAAGGTCCGGCTCATCAAAGTTGTAATATTAATTATAAACTCCCCTCTTTCATCCCTGTCTTTCTTCATAACAATGCTAATTATGACACTCATCTATTTATCAAGGAACTCTCAAAGACTTCTGGAAGTATCTCAGCAATTCCAAACACAGACCAGAAATACATTTCATTCACAAAAACAATTTTCACAAATCCATTTACACAGATTAGATTTCTAGACACTTACAAATTCATGCGTTCTCCTCTTGCTGAACTGGTTTAAAAAATGGATAATTTTCCATGTCTTTCTGATTATTTTTAAGATGTTAGTCTACTTACACAAAAAGGAATTTATCCATATGATTATGTGGATTCATTTGCTAGATTTGATGAAACAAAACTTCCAACTAAAAAGTCTTTCTTTAACAAACTGAATAACAAACACGTATCAGATGACGACAAACATGCTAAAAAATGTATGGAAACAACACAACATAAAGAACATGGATGAATATCACGATTTGTACCTAATGACTGATGTTCTTCTTCTTGCTGATGTATTTGAAGCATTTAGAAAAATTTCTCATGCTGAATATGGACTTGACCCAGCACACTACTACACCGCTCCAGGACTAGCTTGGAGTGCCATGCTAAAGATGACAAAACAAGAGTTGGATTTGATAACTGACGTTGACATGTTGTTGATGATTGAAAAGGCAAAGAGAGGAGGAATATCACAAGTATGTTCTAGCCGATATGCTAAAGCTAATAACAAGTACACTCCAAATTATGATTCATCTGTAGAGAGCTCATACTTGATGTATTATGACGTGAATAACTTGTATGGTTGGGCAATGTCTCAGGCTCTTCCATATGGTGGATTAAAATGGGTAAAAGAAAAGAATTTCAACAAAGTCTTTGTCAATCTATGTATATCTACACAAGCTGAATTAGATGAAGAAAAAGTTGGTTATTATTTTGAAGTTGATTTGAAATATCCAGAGGAAGTTCATAAATTACATAAAGACCTTCCATACGCATGTGAGAAGGGAACACCTGAGCAAGAGTGCTTGAGTGATTATCAAAAGTCATTTAACTCTAAATCAACAGAGAAACTTCTTATTACACTTTATGATAAGAAAAATTATGTTCTTCACCAGAGGAACTTGAGACAGTATCTTTCCGTTTGTCTTCCTCACCAGAGGAACTTGAGACAGTATCTTTCCGTTTGTCTTCGTGTTGAGAAGATACATAAAATTCTAAAGTTCAATCAGAGCCATTGGCTAAAAAAGTACATTGATTTTAACACACAAAGGAGGACGGAAACAAAGAATGATTTTTACAAGCTTATGAATAATGCCGTCTTTGGTAAAACGATGGAGAATGTGAGAAAACGTCAAAACATTCGTTTGACCACAAGTTGGAAACAAGCATCAAAACTGATTAACCGTCCTAGCTTCACAAAGGCTGAGATTTTTACAGAAAACTTTTGCACTATACATTTGATGAAAGAGAGTGTTGTAATGGATAAACCAACCTACATTGGAACATCAATACTTGACTTGTCAAAATCGTTTATGTATGATTATTTCTATTTAAATCTCAAAAAGAAGTATGATGATGATGTAAAGCTTTTGTACATGGACACCGATAGCTTCATCTTGAAAATTAATAATGATGATGTTTATTCAGACATGAAAAAGGACATTAATATCTATGATACTAGTAATTATGCGCAAGGAAGTGAATTGTTTTCATCAGAGAATGAAAAGGTGATTGGAAAGTTTAAAGATGAAATGGGTGGATGTGTAATGACTGAGTTTGTAGGACTTCGTTCGAAGGCATATGCTTACAAGTATATTTTAAAAGGTGAGGAAAAGGAGGATAATAAACTAAAGGGGGTTAAGAAGGGTGTTATAAAGGAGACAATAAATTTCAGCGATTATTATAATTGTTTAAATGAAAAGAAGGGGGGAGTATAGGATGATGAATGGGATTAGAAGTTATAAGCATAAAATATATACAGAAGAGGTAAATAAGAAAGCATTGGGGGCTTTTGATGATAAGAGGTTTATTTTAGAAAATGGAATTGATAGTCTCCCTTATGGTTATATAAGTGATAAGATATATAAGTGATAAGATATATATAAGTGATAAGATATATAAGTGATAAGATATAAGTGATAAGATATATAAAAGTGATAAGATATATAAGTGATAAGATATAAGTGATAAGATATATAAGTGATAAGATAATGGGGTTAGGGATTTTAAGGGGCTACCGCCGCCTTTTTATGAATATATAATTGATAGAACCAAGTATCAACCAGACTAAAGAGTGGAGGTGTAATCAACCTTGGTATATAAATGGAAAACATAACGAATGTGAAAAATATCAAATAGGTATAATTGAAAAGGCAACTGGTAAAAAAGTTCACAAAACAAATAAGAGAATTAATTTAAATACCGGTGAGTTGGGCAAAAAAGATGGAAATATTTTTGAGTGGACGGAAAACTTTGATGGTTGTCAGGAAAATATATACTTTAATTTAAAAATGTGTGGGGCACTGGAGGCGCTCAAACAAGAACATTGAGGGAGGTTTACCATTTTATCTTAGCTCAGTTAAAATATCTTGATAAAGAACCAAACTCAAACATCTTTTTTGTTCATATATTAGATGGTGATGGAAGTGGTAAGAGAATTAAATTATTTCCCACACATAAACAAATATTTGTAGGGTCATTGTTTGAGTGGTCTAATGAACAACATTGAGGATAGGTGCTATAGCTAGTATGTCAAAAGGCCAAAAGGTTCGTAAAGACCAGGGTGAGAGAAATAGAGGTGTTTAGGGGAAATGAGGGTGAGAGGAAAATTAACATGTAAGTGAATGGGGAAATGAGGTGTGGTCCAGGAACAACATTTATTCCCTACTAACCGTTGCAGACTCTGATCCACCTTCTCCATTCAGCATGTCTCCGAGGTAGCAAAATGTTTTCACACCTTCCAGTTTCACGCCGTCTCCAAGATCCAACTCAACATTTCCTCCATCTGCAGCTCCCTCTGTGCACACCTTACATTTGAATGTAGCTGCCACACTGGTTAATGACCCTCTCAGACCACTGCATTTTTGATGAACCCACTCAGCACACATTGTACATTGAATGGAGTTCTCTCCGACACCCTTCCTGCACACACAGCACATGGCCACTTTCCAGCTCTTTCCACCTCACCACATGCTTTAGCATTTGCCATCACCTTCGTCTTTCCGATATTCACCTTCAGACCTTTTGTCTCCATACATTCCTTCCACTTGTTCATCTTTTCCTTCAGTCCATCCATACTTTCCGCAATCAACACCAGATCATCTGCATACAACAACTCCCATGGTAAACCCTCGTTTACGTTCTGAGCCAACACCTACATCACAGCTACAAATAGTAGTGGACTTAGTACTGAACCCTGATGCACTCCCACCTTCACCTCAAACTCACCACTATTCCCGTCCTTCATCCTTACAGCTGTGCGCACTCTTTTGTACATTGCCATCACTACTCTGATCAACCATTCCTCCACTCCTAACTTCCTCAATGCCCATGTCAATACTTCGCGTGGAACCCTATCGAATGCTTTCTCCAGATCAACAAACCCAAGAAACAACTTCTTCCTCTTCTCCATGTACTTCTCCTGCAAATGCCTCACAATAAAGAGTGCGTCTGTCGTTCCTCTTCCTGGCATCAATCCAAACTGCATTTCGTCGATCTTCACCTTCTTCCTTATCCTCCTCTCCAACACCCTTTCCAATACCTTCATTCCATGCTCCAATAACTTTATCGCTCAGTACGAGCCACACTCCAGGGGGTCACCTTTCCCCTTGTATAGAGGGACGAGGGTACTCAGTTCCCAATCCACTGGAATGCGGCCTTCTTTCACCACCAGATTAGAGATCTGTCATTCTCTTCACACCCCCAACTTCCTGCTGCCTTCAACATATCTCCCACAACTCCCGTCGGCCCTCCCGCTTTTCTACTCTTCATTGCTTTTATCGCTTCCTCAACTTCCTTCTCAGTTATCTTCTCTGCCGGTCCTAAAACTGGGTTACTCTCTATGTTGCCATCCCATTCATTCTCTGCATTCAACAGCATTTGTATTGCAGACAACAGCATCCCATTCATCTGCATTAATATATTTGTATTACATATTTGGATTCTCTACATTGTATTGTAGTAATTAAATTGTAGTATACAAATTTATTCAGTAACTCCAAAGATGGATTTTTCATGAATATTCACGTATGTAGCAATTGGAAACAGATCCCCTTCATACTGTGTATGTTCGTAGACATACGAGTTACACTTTCCATTAATACATTTTTTTACATACGAGCGAAAAACTCGATCCGAGCCTCCCCCAAGGCTAAGGTTTGATCTGTTCATAGGCGCCATGACGGCACATGGCGTGTCAGTAAAAGGTACCGACAATGAGTAGAACAACGAGTTTTTCAGTCATTCCATTGGGCACATGGTGTGTACTCGAAGGTGGGTGACATCAGAGGCAGCTAAATTAGGAAATCTCTAACCATGCAATTATATAGGTATATATTGTTGCGGCTATGAGGATTGTGTTTTTTTTTTGTGTTGTATTGTATAGTAAATTGTTGTAAATATCACCCTCTGTAAAATGTAATGATTCCTTGTAAATACCTCCGTAGTGTGAAGGTCAAAGGGCGTCTCGGTAGTTATTCCATAAACACCACATTGCAGGACACGATAAAACCCTTGTTCAGTAGCTTATATCTTATTATGTGTCTTAGGGTAAGGCCGTGTCTCCCATTAATTTAAATACTCCATTGCACCAAGTGAAATAAGAGTAGATCCCCTTTCATTTCATTTCAATGGCCAACTGCATTTTGGGCGGTTTTCTTCAACCACCATTGGCCACGAGGCAGGGTTGGGGAAGAAAGGCGGGTCCCCACCTCGTCATAGAGGGGAGGAGTGAGCCAGCCCCACTCGACCAACCATGAACAAGGGGTTTGGCTTGAGAGGGTGGAGAGAGAACGTTTGGGGGAGGTTCGAAAAGGTTGAGGGGCGGGGCCTATATAACCCGCTGCGGGGCGTTCCCAAAGGAGAGATGAGTCCAAGAGAGGAGACAAGGATATGGGCTGGAGAGAAGTGAGAGAAAGGCTGAGCTGAGCTGCGTGGAGAGGTACACGAAGAGAGTTGCAAAAAGGTCCAAGGCTGAGCTGAGCGCGTAGAGAGGTCCATGACAAGAGCTGAGTTGGTCGCCAGGGGTGGTCAGTGGTTGCGTTGAGTGGTTGAATTGAGTTGTCAGTGGAGAAAGAGTGGTTGGACCAAGAAAGAGAGAGAGGAGAACCCGTCACGCCAGACCCCCCACCAGCGCGTCGGCTCCGACCGTGATCCGACCCGTGATCCGACCCGTGATCCCGCGCACATGACAGGATCGGTGGCATCAGCGGCCGTCGAGGTCCAGCCCGACGTCCCGTGCGGGATCAAGCTCCAGCCAGCTCCGTGCCATCCTCCCCCTCCAGCCACACACCTCCGTCCAGCCAATCCACTCTGCAATTCCCCGTGTGAGTCGTCTTTGTTTGTTCTGTCCTGGGTAGTAACTAAGTCTGTATAAGCTAGTAATTTTCACTGTGTCATCTGCGTCTCATGTCCCCTGTAAATAATCGTGACTGCTCTTTTTGCTTATGTGTGTAAATAATAATAAATCCCGTTACTCTTCTGTACGTCTTCTTCCTCTTTGCATTCGGTCGCTTTAGAGTTTTCCAGATTGAGTAGCTGTGGCGCGATACGGCCAACGTTTGGGTAAATCGGGTTTTGGTCAGGGAACAACTGTTCGGCCGCGGTTATACCTCCGCTCGGTAAAAATAACATCCTAATCCGCGGACCGTAACAAATTGGTGTCACGAGTGGGATTCGAACCTGGGACTAAATTTATTTAGCCCAAATTTTGGACACCAATTGTGTTATTACAGTAACAAATTGGTGTCGGGGAGTGAGATACGAGGCCCGAAGCACGCTTAACGCGCTCAAAATTACGAGCTGCTGGAAATTTGTGTTGTAAAGCAAAACCCGAATTTTGAAATCGCGCCATGGCTGGTCAAGGCGACGGGATGCTGGTGGGAGAGATACAGATAGACGGGGTAGAACCGACCCAGGACCTCGGGGAAATGTATGTGGATGAGAGAGGAGGAGAACATTGGCAATGTGGTTGAGGGGGTATCAGGCGCACAAAATGGCGCTCTCGCGCACGAGGTTACGGGCGCGCAAAATGGCGCCTCGCACATGGCCACGGCGACCGCGCCCGCGACCGTAGCAGCGCCGCTGGTGGATTCGAACCTTTTTATGATACAAATGGGGGCCCTTATGGAGAGGCTAGAAGCCAAAATGGGACAAATGGGGAACCAGATGGAGGCTCAGAGTGAGCGGTTGGGAAACCAAATTGTGGGATTGAGGGCTAACAATGAGCGAATAATAAACAGAATGAGGGCCGATAGGGAGGAAAGGGAGCAGAGGGACAGAGACCGCAAGTTGGGCGAAAGGGTCCCAGGGGTGCACGAGGAGGTAATGCGGGTCGAGAAGCACTGGTTGAACGAAGCGGAGAAAAGCGCGGGTACAATGACGGGGGTAGAAATCGCGACACGGGGTTTGGAAAAGCCGGCGACCGATGAGGTAAAGGGAATTTTATTAAAGCCAACGGTCGTCGAGGTGAATAAAGAAAAAGCAGTGCTGGGAATTAAAATTGAAGAGATGACGGAGGTAGCCCGGGAATTGCAGGGAGAAATGGAAAATGTGCAAAGTCCCTGCTCACATCACGATGCTGTGCTTAACCCGAATGGAAGTTTGCAGGTTTTGGTGCAGGGAGGAAGAAGAACCCCGAAGGTGAGCCGTGCTGTGTATTGTGCGGGGAGATTTTGTAAGAGGATGTTTGGCGACAAAAGAATTTTCGCGCGCTTGGGATCGAGGAGGCATCCGGGCGTTGGTGAAGGGTCCCGTGTGAGTAAAAATGGCACGCGTGTGAGGAAAAAGTGTGCGTCAAAGGGTGAGCGTGTTACGAAGCGCGAGTGTGATACCGAGTGCGAGCGAGAATGCACGTCGGGGTGTACGGGGTGTGACACAGGGAGTGAGAGCAATACGGAGTGTACGTGCGAGGGGGAGTGTGACACGAGGAGTGAGTTGGTGGTGGAGCGGCTGCGAGAATGCACGCTTGGAATGGTTGAGGGTGTGCGAGGAAGCACACCTGAGTTGGTGGTAGCGCGAGTGTGGGAGAGCCCATGTGAGCGCGTTAGTGGGTGGATGCCAGAGTGCACGCCCATGGTGAGTGTTACGGAGGATGTAACGGAGGAGAGGTGTGGACCGAGGTGTGCGAACGGCGAGTGCGTGAGAGGTGTGGTGTGTAACAGGGAGAGCGTTGGTGGAATGGACGGACGTCGTTGGAACGCCGGGTTTTGGGAGTGCGAAAGGGGTAGCGTATGCATGTGAGCATGCAGGTGAAGCATCGACGGTAACCGGGTTAGCGGTTAGGGCGACGGATAGCCGATGCGAGCACTCGGGGCGCGGTGTGCTTTGTTGGGTGCGAGGCCCGGCGCGGATCGATGCTGCGTCGCTTCTCTTCGAAGCGTCGTTGCCGATTCGGGCTTGGCCCCGCCCTGCACGGTCGAGTCCGGGCCTTGGCGGGCGAGGCGACCGGTCCGGTTCAAGGGCGAGTGGGAGGAAGTGGAACGGTGCCCCCTCGCGGGGACGGGGTTCCGACCGGGGGAGATGGAGTCATCGGGCCCGGGACCGCAAGGTGCCGCGCCGAGATGGTGCGTGGAATCTCGGCCCGACCAAACCACCTCCCTTGAACCGAAAGCCGGACGGATTCAACCTGCAGGCGACCAAACCACCCGAATTCATTGCTCGGCTTTACGAAGCCGAGTTTAATGACGTCATGACGCACCGAGGCTAGGATATAGCGGACTGTGATGATGGTGATAGTGATAGTGTTTTGATCCGAAATTTAGAAAAGTGAATAGAATTGGCAGTAATTGGAAAATTTTTGATTGGTTGGAATTTGGTAAGCAAAATTGATAGTGGGACGTCCCCGATGTGGTGGGATGGCAACTCTGTCATCCCTCACAAAAGGGTGGCAAAGGAGCAGTAGATTTATGGGGTTTATGGCAGTGTAAGCTCGCCGAGGGAGGGTTTGGATAATGTGTAGGGCCCTAGAGATTGACATTAGGTAACGTTAAGGTTAGGTAGTGACAGGTACAGGTAGCTGGGGACGTAGGTAGATTAGTGTGGATGATAATGACGTGGGAGCGCAATAGTTTAAAGGGGCGACTGGGAAGCGCAAGTTTCAGAGGGGAGTAGTAAGATGAGATGATGCCGTGTGAGTGTTGGAGGTGTATAGAAGTGTATTGTGAAAAGTGTGTAAGGAACAGGTGTGATTGCACAGGTGTGCAACTGAACAGGTGTGTGGAGCAGTGTATGAGTGAGTGAAGGTGATGGGTGTTGTGTTGACCAAATGGTCCAGGAAGAGGAGGAGGGTGCAGGTGGCACCAGGTGTGAGTGCACAGGTGTGCAACAACAGGTATGAGGAACAGGTGTATGGAATAAATGGTTGTGTGGAATACATGGAGTGTGGGATATATGGCGTATTGGAATGGATGGTCGTGGAGTGAGTATGGTGGAAATTGTGGAGTGGAGTGGATGGTGCGAAGGTGTGAATGGGGGAAGGATGGACCCCCATCACGGATACCCGGGGCGGGTAGTGTAAGTGTTAGGTAGAGGGTATAGGTAAATTGTGGTTGGATATTGGCATCTGTGGTGCGGGTGACAGAATGGTATTTGGATGGGTGCATTAGTGTTGCGGAAATGGCTGGGCGTGTAGCCTGTTAGTGTGTGTAGTTGGTTTGGGCACTCCACCACTGTGAGGATGTCGGCCAGGTGAGGCCGCAGGTGGGCTCTGGGAGCCGGTAAGGTTGGTGTGGATGGGGCCCGAGGATCCGGAGGACGGACCCGGGTAGCCCAGTGCCAGAGGGCACCGAGTGGGGTGACAGAGCCAGGAGGGGCCTTCCCCAGTTAGATAGGTTAGGGTGAGGAGCTAGGTAAGCTCGGGTGGCAACTACAGTGGTGGAGGTGTGCAGGTGGGTAGACCTGCTGGGAGAGCTACACGTCACAGCCCAGAAATTGTGCAAGGGCACCGGGAGATGAATCGGGGGAGTGAGACCCCAAATTGAGAAGCACCACAGTTTGGTCAATGGGAATTGGTTTTTAGAACCCATAGTGTAAGTTGGCCAATGGATTGGCAGGGAAAGACCCCGGGTAGTGTAAAGTGTGTTAAAGTCATTTAGAAGATAGTTAGGATTGAAGTCTCCTCGCACCATCTACAACCACTCACCTGAGGTGACAGGTACTCCACAGTCCACACCATGCCATGTTTGATTATTTTTTATGTGCAAATGTTTTGGATTGTGAGACGCATCATGACGTGGGTGTGACATTGTGCTTGATGTTCCATCTCTTCCTCCTTATGAGGATTGATGATGAATTGGGTGATGGCAAATTTTGAAGTAGAGGGATTGTGGAGACGAATTTGGTATAGGGGAAATATGGGGAAGACGTGACAGTAGTGACGAATTGGTAAATGTGTAGATTTTTGTAAATATGGGGTAAGGGCAAGGGTAGTGTAGGTGACAGGGGGGTGATGTACGGTAGGGACGAGCTTTCTCACTTCGCCCTCCGTACGCATTTTGCCTTGCATTGCCTTGTTTGATGTGTACCCTTGTGACCTTACCCCTCGCTCATTTGTATTCCCCCTTTTGTCTCCCACATGACCTGTGCGCCATTGGGCGCCAAGGGGAGCGTGCGTGAGTTGGCCATTGTGCGCCCGAAATTCCCAGAACCAGCTGTCTGCATCGATGCACCACATTATGGACCACATGCCTGTGGCCGAGCACCACGTATGGACCCCATGGGTTGGGGCATGGCCCCTCTGCTGGAACTGGCCATGAAGGCCCGAAATCTTGCTGGCGGACCTTGGCCACAGGGCACCGATGCCCCACAGGTGAACCACACTAGTCGGCCCTGTGGGCCATAAATAAAGAAAATAAAAGGGACACGTTGGGTGCATTTTACTTTATTGCAAATAGGCCGCCAGCAAAGGAAAAAGACAACATCTGGAAGAAATAATAATAGCCAGTAGAGGGAGCCGAAGAGCAAGAGACCACCTGCAGGGTTAGGGGTTGTTTGGTTATTTTTATTCATTGAATATTCATGAACAATGGTGACTGCACCGATGGGTGCTTGAGGGTGTTTTGGTGCGTTTTGGGTGCTTTCATGGTGCATTGATGCAGAGCAGACTGTCTCCCCCCCAGAAAGAACGATCACAGGTCCTGGGTTAGTTTTGTAAATAAAAGTAGCGTCAATTGTAAATAATGCTCCCCACCGTCAGTGTGTAGTTTGAAGACCATTCCGCAATTCGGTTAACTGTGGGCGTGAGTCTGTTAGGCAGGGTGCAATGGAGCAGCGGGACACATTTATTTATGTTTTAAAACTGTCGCACTCAGGGTCAGGTTAAAAGTAGAGGGAACTACACCTACGTGTCACACTAAATTAAAGTTGTAGGTCCGGGCTGTGCCTAAGAGGAGGAGGGTGCAGTGTTGCGGATATGAGGATTGTGTTTTTTTTTTGTGTTGTATTGTATAGTAAATTGTTGTAAATATCACCCTCTGTAAAATGTAATGATTCCTTGTAAATACCTCCGTAGTGTGAAGGTCAAAGGGCGTCTCGGTAGTTATTCCATAAACACCACATTGCAGGACACGATAAAACCCTTGTTCAGTAGCTTATATCTTATTATGTGTCTTAGGGTAAGGCCGTGTCTCCCATTAATTTAAATACTCCATTGCACCAAGTGAAATAAGAGTAGATCCCCTTTCATTTCATTTCAATGGCCAACTGCATTTTGGGCGGTTTTCTTCAACCACCATTGGCCACGAGGCAGGGTTGGGGAAGAAAGGCGGGTCCCCACCTCGTCAGAGAGGGGAGGAGTGAGCCAGCCCCACTCGACCAACCATGAACAAGGGGTTTGGCTTGAGAGGGCGGAGAGAGAACGTTTGGGGGAGGTTCGAAAAGGTTGAGGGGTGGGGCCTATATAACCCGCTGCGGGGCGTTCCCAAAGGAGAGATGAGTCCAAGAGAGGAGACAAGGAGATGGGCTGGAGAGAAGTGAGAGAAAGGCTGAGCTGAGCTGCGTGGAGAGGTACACGAAGAGAGTTGCAAAAAGGTCCAAGGCTGAGCTGAGCACGTAGAGAGGTCCATGACAAGAGCTGAGTTGGTCGCCAGGGGTGGTCAGTGGTTGCGTTGAGTGGTTGCATTGAGTTGTCGGTGGAGAAAGAGTGGTTGGACCAAGAAAGAGAGAGAGGAGAACCCGTCACGCCAGACCCCCCACCAGCGCGTCGGCTCCGACCGTGATCCGACCCGTGATCCGACCCGTGATCCGACCCGTGATCCCGCGCACACGACAGGATCGGTGGCATCAGCGGCCGTCGAGGTCCAGCCCGACGTCCCATGCGGGATCAAGCTCCAGCCAGCTCCGTGCCGTCCTCCCCCTCCAGCCACACACCTCCGTCCAGCCAATCCACTCTGCAATTCCCCGTGTGAGTCGTCTTTGTTTGTTCTGTCCTGGGTAGTAACTAAGTCTGTATAAGCTAGTAATTTTCACTGTGTTATCTGCGTCTCATGTCCCCTGTAAATAATCGTGACTGCTCTTTTTGCTTATGTGTGTAAATAATAATAAATCCCGTTACTCTTCTGTACGTCTTCTTCCTCTTTGCATTCGGTCGCTTTAGAGTTTTCCAGATTGAGTAGCAGTGGCGCGATACGGCCAACGTTTGGGTAAATCGGGTTTTGGTCAGGGAACAACTGTTCGGCCGCGGTTATACCTCCGCTCGGTAAAAATAACATCCTAATCCGCGGACCGTAACAATATATATATATATATATATATATATATTGTTACAGATACGACTTTGATGGTATGGTGGGCCGAGCGGGATGGCCGCCGTATCCGTACAAGTTACCCCGATTGCACCCGGGGTTGACTAATCGCGCTATGCTGGCTCAATAAGAAAAAGAAGACACCCGGCTGGATTACAATCACACAATACGACACCAGGGATACGGTTCTCAAAGGTTGTTATTACAATTGCGGAAGGTTTAGATTACAGGGACAAGAGGGAAACATAGGAAGGTGGGCACTTAAACACACTTATATTATCCCCGGACAGACGACAGGTAAACGCGGGACAAGGCTCACTCACACGGGGTTTGATGGCCAGGAAAGCGGCAGTCGATGGCTCAGGTGCACCTGGCTCAGGGACAGAATCACGTACGGTGGTGTCCAGCAGATGCGGGGAGGTCGCTCAGCGCTCGGGAGGGTGGCGTCTTGTCCTTCCAAGCTCGGGGCGCATCTGACGTCACGTCCGGCGCGGGGCCGCGTATATCCGGCGGGGAGTCACGCCCTCGCTCGTTAGCTCCGCCCCATATGGCATCGGCCCATGGCTTCTCATTGGGTGCGGGGGTTACCGGCTCCGCCCTTGACGAGGGGCCGACAGGGAGCCCCCTTCTGGGTAACCCCGTCGAGCACATGTTCAATGGCGGCCAACCGAGCCGGAGTGAGGACGCATAGCCGCTGTTGTTGTGGTTGTTGTTGGAGCTTGAGATGATGGGAAGAGATGCGGGGAGGTATGGGAAGGTCCTAAACTCCTACTGGTGCCATATCATCACATTCTGGTGCAACGAAGAGTCATAATTAATGGAAACAAGTCCTTAACTGACATAGATTAAGAATAACTAGCAAGATGTCCTATAATTGTCTACGTGTGGTGCGGGGGACCTGGGCACGACATTTAATGGGGGAATGAAGGGGAAGATCGGCTCTAATGGGTGTTGTTTACAGACAATGGGACTAGGGAATGGGGTAAGGGGAGAGTTGGGGAGTATCGGAGAAGATAGGGGAATATTTACAAGCGGATATGGAGGTCAAATTCCATATTCGCAACATTGCACCCTTCTCTACCCTCGGGGCGTCCCGACCCGATAAATTTTTACCTACTTTAGTGTGGCACGCAATGTAGTTCCCTCTACTATTAACTCTACCCTGAGTGCGACAGTTTTATAGATATTCACAAATGAGTAAATATGTCCCCCTGCGACGTTGCACCCTTCTCCTCTCAGAAACACACCCACAGGATAACCGAATCCGGAAAGAATCCTCAAACTAAACATACAGCCGGTAGGGAGCATTATTTACAAGACTACGCTGATATTTACACTACGATCCAGGACCTGTTTTTGGAGGAACACATGCAGATGTTATGCATAGAGAGAGCGCGCTTGCCAACATCGATACACCAACCCACGAGTGCTCTGTGGCCGACGGCCCTTTAATAACGTGCAGAGCACCCTTTCCCAGCATCAAAAGCACCACCCCACCACCAATCGGTGCAGTCACCATTGTTCAATGATTAAAAATAAATTCGACAACCCCTAACCCTGCAGGTGTCTCTTGCTCTTCTTGTGGTGCACTTGGTGTTAGTTAACAGTGGTTCACCTTTATGGCATAGGTGCCACGTTGACCCATAGGTCCATCCCCGGGTGGTGCTTGGCCGCAAACGAACTGCGGTCCATTGTGGGTGGCCACAAACATTGCGGTCCATATGGTGTATCGATCCCGGCAGCAAACAGCGAAAGTGCAGGCCCACAACTGCGCAGCCAGCACCTCTCTTTCCTCTCTCTCTACCCCAAAGCCAGATCCTCGGAGGTGGGAGACAACAGAAGAAACAAGTGAGTAAGGTGGTAAGGGCGCAAAAGTGCACGCAATACAAGATGATGCACACTGGGGGCACATGGGAACCAGGTGAGACAGGTACGTTCCTATCGTACGCCCCCCCCCACCAGGTAACCTACATGGCCCCTCCCTTACCCCTTACTGCATCCACACAACACAACACTACTCATAAACATCTACTTTACAAATCAACAAACATCCCTACTGTCTTCCCCGTTCCTCCCATATACCAAATTCGTCTTCTCTCCCTCCTAACCAATCAAATTTGCCATTTTCAACTCTCATCAAAATTTGCCATCTCCAACTGCACATCAAAATTTGCCATCACCAATTCATCATCAGTCCCTCCTAGGGAGGGAGAGATGGAATCACCCCAATGTCTCATCCACGTCGTGATGCGTCTCACAAATCCTCACAGCAATTCTCATTTCTGCAACACAACCAAAGAAAACACAGGTGTGGAGTCATCATCATCACCACAGGCAAGTGGCTGCGTATGGTGCGACAGGTTCATCAATCCTAACTATCTCCTAAATGACTTTAACAACTTTACACTACCCGGGGGCTTTCTCTGGCCAAACCATTGGCCCTCTTACACTATGGGTTCTAAAAACCAATTCCCATTGGCCAAACTGTGGTGCTCTTCAATTTGGGGTCTCACTCCCCCGATTCATCTCCCGGTGCCCTCGCACAATTTCTGGGCTGCGGCGTGTACCTCTCCCAGTGGGTCTACCCACCTGCACACCTCCACCACTGCAGTTGCCTCCGAGCTTACCTGCTCCTCACCCTAACCTAACTACCTGGGGAAGGCCCTCTGGCTCTCTCCCCACTCCGTGCCCTCTCTGGCACTGGGCTGCCCGATCCACACCCGGGATCCTCAGGCCCCATCCACAACTCTACCGGCTCCCAGAGCCCACCTGCGGCCTCACCTGGCCGACATCCTCACAGTGGTGGAGTGCCCAACCAACTACACACACTAACAGGCTACACGCCCAGCCATTTCCACAACACTAATGCACCCATCCACAACACCATTCTGCAACCCCACCACAAATGCCAATATCCAACCACAATTTACCTGTACCCCCTACCTAACACTTACACTACCCGCCCCGGGTACTCGTGAAAGGGGTCCACTCTTCCCCCATCCACACCTTCGCACCACTCCGTACCACTTACTCCAACTCTCTCCACACACCTGTACCTGCACACCTGTGCTCTCACACCTGGTGCCACCTGCACCCTTCTCTCCCCAAGCGCATTCGCGCTGATCCACAACACTCACTACTCATACACTGCTCCACACACCTGTCCAGTTGCACACCTGTGCAATCACACCTGTTCAATTCTCACACACACACGGCATCATCTCAGCTAACTACTCCCTTCTGAAACTTGCGCTTCCCAGTCGTCCCTTTAAACTATTGCGCTCCCTCGTCATTATCATCCACACTAATCTACCTGCGTCCCCACTACAGGTATCAGTCACTAACTAATCTTAACGTTACCTACTGTCATCTTCGCTAGATCCCTATCAATATAACCTAACCCACCCGGGCTAGTTTTCACTGCCATACACCCCATAAGCTATTGCTCCTTTGCCCCCCACATGGGAAGGATGGTGGATTTGCCATCCCACCACATCGGGGGTCTCTCACTACCAATTTTGCACATCAAATTTCAACAAATCAAAAATTTGGCCAATCACTGCCCATCATCTGCCAATCACTACTGCCAATCCTTTGCCAATCATCAAATTTTGTTTTTCTCTAATTTTGGGTCCAAAACACTAACCTCATCACCCGTCTACTCACTAATACCTCTCGGTGCGCCAATTCCCGTCCAAAGCCCGGCTTCGTAAAGCCAAGCAATGGATGCTGGTTGTTCTGTGCCAGTGGCTGGCTGCGTCCGGCATTCGGGGCAGGGACGGGGGCTTACCCGGGCCGAGATCCCACGCACCACCTCGGCGTGGAGCCATCCAATGCCCCGATCTCGACCTGCCGGCACGTCTCACCAAAAAGTGGTCGCCATGACGACCCTTTCTATCGGGCTGCCAGCTCCGCCTAGTGGAGCCTGGACGCGGCCGTTCAAAGCGAGGCCCGGCACGCACCGAGGGCCTGCTTCGGCTAAAAGTCGCTCTAACCTCTAACCCGTGTAACGTCGATGCTTCACCTGGACGCTTACACCCCGCAGCCCGTTCCTTGCTCACACATCCAGCCGTGCCCATGCTCCTCGTACCTTTCCTTACACACCCAGGTACACTCATTCCACTCACAGCCTTGGTCACACACCTGACCACCGAACACTTTGGCACACATTCGTCGCTCGCACACCTCACCAATACACCTCTTCGCACCCCCTCCTCGGTCACCTCCTCTGTGACAATCACAGGTGTGCCCTCATTCGCACACCCAACCACGTGCCTCACCACCAACTCCAGCGTGCATTCCCACTCACGCTCTACCATTCCAGGTGTGCATCCTTCCATCCCAGGTGTACATCCTCGCTCACCTGTCACAACTAACTCACGCTCCATGTCACTCTCACTACTTTCACCTCCATTCCTGACAGCGCACTCACCCTTACTCTTGACAGCGCACTCTTTCCCCATGCACCTGTCCGTCACACACCTTTCTCGCGCACACTCTCCCGTTACACCCTCTGTAACACTCACCACAGGTGGACACTCTTCCTTACTTCTGACAGCGCACTCTTTCCTCATGCACCTGTCGGTCACACCCCTTTCTCGCGCACACTCTCCCGTTACACCCTCTGTAACGCTCACCACAGGTGGACACTCTTCCTTACTTCTGACAGCGCACTCCTTCCTCATGCACCTGTCCGTCACACACCTTTCTCGCGCACACTCCTGCGCACACTCTCCCGTCACACCCTCTGTAACACTTACCACACCGCGCTTCCATGTGCTCCCTCGCACACGCGCTACGACCGACTCACTCTCGCCAGCACCCTCACTACTCCTTGGCACGCACTTTTTCCTCACACACCCCAGAGTCGGACTTTCTCGCACACCTCCTCTTTCGCACACCAGACCTGTCGCACACTTCACCAACGGCCTCTCACGAACACCCGGGTCCATCTCGACCCCCAAGCTTATTAAATCACCTGGCGCATCATACGCACGACCATATTGGTCACCACTTACACCGGGTCCTCTTTCTCTTCGCTTCTCCTCCATCACCTGCGAATCCCTCATCCGGTTAATGAGCACATCATCACGATCCGAACACAGACTCTGGACCAATTCTTTTACCTCCTCTTTTATCTCTTTCTTATCCTCTCTCCGTCGCTTCTTAATTTCGCTCACCCCTTCTTCCACTTCCTCTAATTTTTGCTTCATCTCCTTCATCTCTTCGTGCGCCCCTTTAAGTTCTTCCTCTAACTCCACTTTATTTTTTTCTATGTGCTCCCGCACCTCCCGCTCTTTAACCTCCATTACCTCTACCACCTTGTCCATTTTCCTCGTCAGGTCCTCATGTACCGTCTGGCACTCTTTTTTAATTACCCCTACGTCCTTTTTCATCTCCTTCTGTGTCGATTTTAAACCCTCTATTACCGCTGTGTTCTTCTTTACCTGGTCCCCCAGCTCCTTTTGTCCCACTGTCAGTTGTTCTACTCCCAGCGTCAACTCCTCTATACCACCTTGCAATTTTACAGGCCCCTTTCTCACCTCTTTCTCCATGCGCTCCTTACAGTGCCTCACCTCCTCGCGCACTCCTCCGACCTCCTCACTCACTCCTCTTCTGATCTCCTCTCCCATCACTTGCATCTCCTGCCCAGATGCCACCCTCATCTGCTCCATTTCCTCCCTGTGAGCATCCAGTTTGGTTTCTACCCCCATTCTGACCCCCTCTATCTGCTGCTCCATTTGTTTAACTTCCCTTTCCGCTTGGTCCCTCATGTCCCTCAATTTGCCTTCCATACTGTTTTCTAACCCCTCTAACCCATTTTTCACTCCCTCTATCTGATTCTCCTGGGCAGCCATTCTATTTTCTACCCCCATTAACCCATTTTTCACTTCCTTTATCCCGTTGTCTAACCCCTCTCCGGTACCCCTCGCTTCGTCCCTCATTACCCCCAGTTGGCCCTCCAATCGCTCACTCCGAGCCCTCATTCGGTTCGTTATTTCTTCAATTTGGTTTCCCAATCGCTCACCCTGAGCATCCATCCGGTTCCCCAACCGCTCACCCAATCGCTCAATTTGGCTCCCCATACTCATCTGTACAGCTGCCTGTAACTGCGCAATGAGGGCCTGCATGTCAATCGGCTGCATGTTAAAGCCCGCTGATACAGCCGGCTCGGCTACCGCACGCTCGTGCGAGGCGCCTTTTTGCGCGCCCGCTACTTCGTGCGTGACGGCGCTATTTTGCGAACCTGCCGCCCTCACTGCTTCGCTCTCCTCTTGTCCCTCAATTTGGTCCTGGATCGACCCTACCTCACTCTCCTTTACCGGACCCCAGCCGTCTTGATCCGCCATAGCGCGACTTTCAAAACTCGGTTTTTATTTTTTTTATTTTCGTAAAACAAATTGAAATTTCGCCGTTATAATTTCGCGCGGGAAACGCGCTCCGAATCGATTTTCCCTCCCAAAATTTGGGCCTAACTAATTTAGTCCCGGGTTCGAATTCCACTCCTCGACACCAATTGTTACAGATACGACTTTGATGGTATGGTGGGCCGAGCGGGATGGCCGCCGTATCCGTACAAGTTACCCCGATTGCACCCGGGGTTGACTAATCGCGCTATGCTGGCTCAATAAGAAAAAGAAGACACCCGGCTGGATTACAATCACACAATACGACACCAGGGATACGGTTCTCAAAGGTTGTTATTACAATTGCGGAAGGTTTAGATTACAGGGACAAGAGGGAAACATAGGAAGGTGGGCACTTAAACACACTTATATTATCCCCGGACAGACGACAGGTAAACGCGGGACAAGGCTCACTCACACGGGGTTTGATGGCCAGGAAAGCGGCAGTCGATGGCTCAGGTGCACCTGGCTCAGGGACAGAATCACGTACGGTGGTGTCCAGCAGATGCGGGGAGGTCGCTCAGCGCTCGGGAGGGTGGCGTCTTGTCCTTCCAAGCTCGGGGCGCATCTGACGTCACGTCCGGCGCGGGGCCGCGTATATCCGGCGGGGAGTCACGCCCTCGCTCGTTAGCTCCGCCCCATATGGCATCGGCCCATGGCTTCTCATTGGGTGCGGGGGTTACCGGCTCCGCCCTTGACGAGGGGCCGACAGGGAGCCCCCTTCTGGGTAACCCCGTCGAGCACATGTTCAATGGCGGCCAACCGAGCCGGAGTGAGGACGCATAGCCGCTGTTGTTGTGGTTGTTGTTGGAGCTTGAGATGATGGGAAGAGATGCGGGGAGGTATGGGAAGGTCCTAAACTCCTACTGGTGCCATATCATCACATTCTGGTGCAACGAAGAGTCATAATTAATGGAAACAAGTCCTTAACTGACATAGATTAAGAATAACTAGCAAGATGTCCTATAATTGTCTACGTGTGGTGCGGGGGACCTGGGCACGACATTTAATGGGGGAATGAAGGGGAAGATCGGCTCTAATGGGTGTTGTTTACAGACAATGGGACTAGGGAATGGGGTAAGGGGAGAGTTGGGGAGTATCGGAGAAGATAGGGGAATATTTACAAGCGGATATGGAGGTCAAATTCCATATTCGCAACAATATATATATATATATATATATATATATATATATATACATACATACATATATATATACAGTATATATATTACTGTAAAAATTATTTGAAATGTATGACGGATGTACTGAAGTATTGTGGGAGCTGTGCTCGCACGATAAAGCCAGACAAAATGGACGACACAGGAACGAAGTTTCACCGAGCTATATATTTAGCTCAAAACCAAAGAACTCAAAAGCACACTGAATCCGCCCCTCGAACGGGCGGCAATTTATATCGCAAACTGAACACACAAAAGCCACGCCTCTCAGGCGGGGCTTGGTATACAAAATAGGGAAGTCACGCCTCCCGACGGGGCGTGGTATGCAAGGCAAGTGTTCGCCCGAGAAGGGCAAGTCTGGACACGCCCGGGCGAGTCCGGACACGTGACCGCTCGCCGGTTGCGTCATCGGCCGGTGCACGGTAATTGTGTCATCCTTCCGGTAACCGCTACATGCGCCCCCCCAGAATTAACCTGCACCGGGAGAGTCAGTTTGAGGGGGGTCCTGATGACCCGGCCGAAACGACCCCTGGTGATTCATGTGGGGGTGGTAGGCGGCGTGGCGGTGGATGGTCAGGCAGGGGGCTTGGTTGACCGGGGACGGCCCCGTCGTGGAGGAAGGGCCAACCGTGGAGGTTGGTCGAGATCCAAATGGGCCGGCTTGAGGCGGTCCACGGAGATGCGGTCCGGCTTGCCGGCGATGTCGACGATGAATGACCTGTCGTCCCTCTGCAGGACCCGGAAAGGTACATCGTACGGCGGCCGGAGCGGTCCCCAGTGTGTGTCATGCCGGATAAAAACGTACTCCGCAGTGCAAAGTGCTGGGGGGACGTGGGGTTGGAGGCAGCCGTGGTGGGACGTGGGCACGGGAGCAAATCTCCTGGTGGCCTCCTGGAGGTCTGAGCGTTGGCGAGCCGTGGACCAGGGGCCGGTGGCATCAGGGATGAATTCGCCCGGCACGCGCAGTGGCTGGCCGTAGACCAGCTCGGCGGTGGAAGCCTGGAGGACCTCTTTAGGGGCCGTTCGGAGGCCCAATAGGACCGACGGGAGCCTGTCGGCCCAACCGTCGTCCTGGAGGCTGGCTCTGAGAGCGGCCTTCATCGAGCGGTCGAACCGCTCGCACAAGCCGTTGGCTTGGGGGTGGTAGGCCGTGGTGCGGTGATGCTTGACTCCCAAGGCCTGGGCGACCGCGCCCCAAAGCTCGGAGGTGAATTGCGGGCCTCTGTCAGAGGAGATGTCCGAGGGCGCGCCGAAACGGGCAATCCAAGTGCCAATGAAGGCCTGCGCCACATCGGCGGATGTCGTTGATGCCAGCGGGACGGCCTCCGGCCACCTGGTGGTCCTGTGCACCATCGTGAGGAGGTGGGTGAAGCCCCGCGAGGAGGGAAGGGGTCCCACCAGGTCCACATTGACGTGGGCGAAGCGCCGCGCGGGCACGTCGAATGGTGCCAACGGGGCCTGGGTGTGCCGGTGGACCTTCGCGCGCTGGCAGGCGACACAGGCATTGGCCCAGTCGCGGACATCCTTACGGAGCCCGTGCCAGACGAACTTTGCTACCATGAGCTTCTGTGATGCTTTCCGGCCCGGGTGGAAAAGGCCGTGGAGGGCGTCAAAAATGTGCCGCTGCCATCCGTTGGGCACGATGGGGTGAGGTTGCCCAGGGAAATGTCGCACAGGAGAACTGTGCCTGTGTCCTCGAAGGGGACGTCGGCCAACCGCAGGCCTGTGTCCGCTGTCCGGAGGGCTTGCACCGTGGGGTCGGCGGTCTGGTCGGCCACCATGCAGGCAAAGTCCACACCCAGGTGGACAGCGTTCGCGCCGGACCGGGAGAGGCAATCGGCCACAGTGTTGTCCTTGCCTGCGACGTGCCGGATGTCCGTCGTAAATTCGGACACGGCGGAGAGGTGGCGCTGCTGGCGGGCCGACCACGGCTCCGTAACCTTGGCCATGGCGAAGACCAGGGGTTTGTGGTCCACAAACGCCGTGAACGGGCGGCCCTCCAAAAGATGGCGGAAATGGCGAACAGCCAGGTAAAGGCCGAGGAGCTCACGGTCGAAAGCGTTATACTTGCGCTTGTTAGGGCGAAGCTGCCGGCTGAAGAAGGCCAGCGGTTGCCAAGCCCCGTTCACCCACTGTTCATGCACGGCGCCCACCGCGTAGTCGGAAGCGTCCGTGGTTTTTTGTTTGTTTGTTTGTTTTTTTGTGTACAGAGTCGAGGCTTGTGAAAGAGCTAACATTTATCAAACAAACAAGTAAACAAAGTATATAAAAATGGTAGCGTTCGACAAGATGGGGAGAGAAGGGGAGGAAGCACACAAACACAACATTTGAGGGCAGGGACATCGGGAGATGTGTGGTAGGCAGTGGGCCTGGGGGGAGGCAGGATAGGTATAAAACGCAAGGACACCAAGGACTTCCAGGAAAGAAGACAAAAGTCACCTCAGAAAAGTGGATTTGGGGTGAAATTAGCGGGGGTAGAAAAGATCAAGGTTTTGGATTGGGGAAGATAAGAGATGGTGGTGAACAGCCGTTTTAAAGACCTGGAGGGAGGAGTGGGATTGCAGAGAGTGAGGGAGTTTGTTCCAGAGGCAGGAGAAAAGAGGAATGAAGGAGTGAAGGTGAGCAGAGAGTCTTGATTTTGGCAGTTTAACCATAAGAGGGTTGCAGGCAGATCTTGTGCGACCTGCAGGAATATTTGGGGGACAGAGCCCAGAGAGAGCTGGGGGAGCAAGGCCGGAGAGGAGTCGGTAGAAGACGGAAAGACCACCAACCTGCCTGCGGTGAGTAAGTGAAAGGCCCTCGGAGATAGCGTCATCGCGGAAGATTCCAATGATTCTGAACGCTTTGGTTTCAACAGCGTGAAGACGAGCTAGGTGTGAGGCAGGAGCACCAGCCCAGAGGGGAGAGCAGTATTCCATTGAGCTGCGGACGAAAGCCTTGTATGTGGTGAGGAGCTCAGGTGTGCCAAGGAAGGACTTCGCACGACGGAGGATGCCCAGTCGGCGACTGGCTTTGGAGGCCAGCTTGGAAATGTGGTTTTCCCAGGAAAGATCATGGCAGACAGTGAGACCCAAAAGCTTGAGTGACAGAACTTCTTGGAGAGGATTATTCAGAAAGTAGATGGGAGGGTTGTCCAGTCGGTCTTTTCAGAGAGACATCGTAAGAGTGTGAGATTTCTCAGGATTGAAAGACATGTTCCACTTGTTTGCCCAGTCTGTGATTTTGTCCAGGTCTGCAGAGAGTGAGGAGGCTGCAGACTGCCGATCTGAGGGATGAGGAATGGAGCGGCAGAGAGTGGAGTCATCAGCAAAGAGATAGAGAGGATTTTCAAGAGAGTCAGAGAGATCATTGATGAAGACCAGAAAAAGCACAGGGCCCAGAACACTGCCTTGGGGAACTCCAGCCTGAACAGGAAGAGGAGATGAGAGAAACCCATTCAGGGCCACATGTTGACTACGACGAGAGAGGAAGTCCGCCAGCCATGCGTGGAGATTTCCATGGATACGAAAGGAGGAGAGTTTGGTGAGCAGAGCGGGGTGCCAGACCGTATCGAAGGCACATGATATGTCGAGGGAGACAGCTCTAATTTCCTGTTTGGCATTGAGGACCTCCATCCATTGTTGAGACAGCAGAAGCAGCATGTCCAGAGTAGAGTGACCTGGTCTGAAACCAAATTGATGATCAGAGATCAAGCCATTGGAGAAGAGGAAAGATTTCATATCCGAAGCAATGATGGATTCCATGACTTTGCTGATAATTGGGAGAAGGCTGATTGATCTGTAGTTGCTAGGATCTGTTTTTGCACCTTTTTTGTGCAAAGCGGTGATGTTGGCTGATTTCCAAGCAGATGGCAGTTGACCTTGAGCAAAAGAGAGGGTGAAGAGAACAGAGAGAGGGAGTGAAAGAGCGGAAGTACAGGATTTTAGGACCCGTGGGCTGATGCCGTCAGGTCCAGTTGCAGAATCAGAGTCGAGGGTTGACAGAAACTTTCCCACCTTGTCAGGAGGAAAGGACACGGAGTCCAGGAGAGGGCGATGGGTCGACCGGCCGACGTTCGATGGGTGCGTCGTGGTGAGGGCGATGTGTGCGTCGAGCGCCGGTGCGCCAGCATGGTCGCATTGGCGAGGGCCAGCTTAGCGCCCGTGAACGCCGCGTTCGTCTCTGTGGTCCAGGTGACGTCGTGCTTGGCCGGCTTGCCCCGGAGGGCTTCATACAGGGGAGGGGGCGCATGAGTTGGGCGGCGTGAGGCACGAACCGGTGGTAGAAATTTACCATCCCCAAAAATTCCTGTAGGGCCTTGATGGAGCGGGGGCGTGGGAAACTTGTGACTGCCTACACCTTGGTAGGCAGCGGGATGGCCCCACGCTTCGTGATGCGGTGCCCCAGGAAGTCAACAGCCGTTACGCCAAACTGGCATTTCGCCCGGTTGATGATGAGGCCGTGCTGGCCGAGGCGCTCGAAAAGCGTGCGCAGGTGGAAGAGGTGCTCTGCCCGGGAAGTGCTGGCGATGAGAATGTCATCCAGGTAGACGAACAGAAAGGTGAGATCGCGCAGCACACTGTCCATCAGCCGCTGGAAGGCCTGGGCTGCGTTCTTAAGGCTGAACGGAATTCGGAGGAACTCGAAGAGGCCAAAAGGTGTAATTACAGCCGTCTTCGGAACGTCGGCCGGCCGGGCAGGTACCTGGTGGTAGCCCCGAATAAGGTCGACCTTGGAGAAGATCACCCGCCCCGCCAAACGGGCGGAAATGTCCTGTATGTGTGGTATCGGGTACCGGTCGGGGGTGGTGGCGTCGTTGAGGCGGCGGTAATCGCCGCATGGTCGCCATCCGCCACCAAGTTTGGGCACGATGTGCAGGGGCGAGGCCCACGCGCTATTTGAGCGCCGCACAATGCCCAATTGCTCCAGCGCGTCGAATTCTGCCTTCGCCATGGCGAGTTTGGCCGGGTCGAGGCGGCGAGCCCTGGCGTAGACCGGTGGACCTGTGGTCGGGATGTGGTGTTCGACGCCGTGCTTGACGGCGACGGCCGAAAACGTCGGCTGCGTGAGGGCGGGAAACTCGGCGAGTAGGCGGGTGAAATCGTCCACGGCCGGGAGCGCACAGGCTAGCTTGGTCGGAGCGGAGCCGCTCAATGAGCAAGCGAGCGAGCTGAAGGTCTCCGCATTGATGAGCCAACGCCATTTGATGTCGACCAAAAGCCCATGCGCACAAAGAAAATCTGCACCCAGCAAGGCCATGGGCACATTCGCCGTGATGAAGTCCCACCTGAAGCGCTGGCCCCCGAAGCAGAATGCGACGCCGCGCGAACCGAAGGTGCGGAAGGAGGAGCCGTTTGCGGCGACCAAGGCGGGGCCGCATAGCGCGGCCTGTTTGTCCTGGACCGAGGCGGGTATCATGCTCAGCTGAGCGCCGGTGTCGCACAAAAAACGCCGCCCGGACTCCGTGTCCGTGATAAACAGAAGGCTGCCTGAAAGGCCGACGCTCATGGCAGGCAGCGAGCGCCGGCCTGGTCGTTTCCCGACCTGCCGAAAGTGCACGGTGGGCGGCACGTTCTGGCCTTCTGCCCGAACCTGGCGTGGTAATAGCACACGGTCCGCTGTGGTGGAGGCTCCGGCGGTCACGTCGGGTTCGGTCGACAGGGCGTCGCGGCGGCCGCTGCCGTCAGTGGCGCGGACTCGGCTGGTGGAAGCGCCGGTCATGGCGCAGGCGTTGCCTCGGTCGGCCCAGGGTCCCAGGCGGCCGCTCCGACATGTTGCCTGGCCGAGAAAAATTTATCGGCCTCCTTGGCCAGGGCACGAGGGTCCGTGATGGGTGAATTAGCCAAAGCTAACCGTACCTGCCCGGGTAGCCGCTGGAGGAACAACTCGCGGAAGAGGAAGTCCGGGCTGTGGTCACCGAGAAGAGCAAGCATGAGGTCCATGCTTTCGGATGGACGGGCCTCACCCAGATCCGGGAGGTGTAGTAGTTGTCGTGCGCGGTCGGTCTCCGTGAGTCCAAACGCACCGAGGAGTAGGCCTTTGAGCGCCCCGTATTTGTCGGCGTTCGGCGGGTGCTGGAGGAAGCTCAGAACCCGAGCAGCGGAGGAGGCGGTGAGCGCAGAGACCACATGATGGTAGCACGTCGTGTCCGCCGTAATTTTCCGCAGGGCGAATTGAGAATCCGCTTGAGCAAACCAAACGGCCGCGTGCGACTCCCAGAAGCCTGGGAGCTTCAAAGCTGCAGCTGACTCCATTGCCGTGTTCTTAAAAAGGGGTCAGCAGAAGGTTGCGTGTTCAGATCACGTCGGGGTCACCAATTGTGGGAGCTGTGCTCGCACGATAAAGCCAGACAAAATGGACGACACAGGAACGAAGTTTCACCGAGCTATTTATTTAGCTCAAAACCAAAGAACTCAAAAGCACACTGAATCTGCCCCTCGAACGGGCGGCAATTTATATCGCAAACTGAACACACAAAAGCCACGCCTCTCAGGCGGGGCGTGGTACGCAAAATAGGTAAGTCACGCCTCCCGACGGGGCATGGTATGCAAGGCAAGTGTTCGCCCGAGAAGGGCAAGTCTGGACACGCCCGGGCGAGTCCGGACACGTGACCGCTCGCCGGTTGCGTCATCGGCCGGTGCACGGTAATTGTGTCATGCTTCCGGTAACCGCTGCAGTATAGACAGTAAAGACCATTCATTACGTGGGTCTTAATTGGCAGTCCACAGTCATTATCGCTGTACTTTGCCGGTCCCTGTTTAGAAAAAGGTGAAGAACCGCTGATATAAACTTTTTAATATTTAATTTAAGGTGTACGAGTATCAATACATAATCACAGAAATACAGTGCATTCAGAAGGTATTCAGACCCCTTCACTTTTTTCACATTTTGTTATGTTGCAGCCTTATGCTGAAATCGTTTAAATTCATTTTTTCCCTCATCAATCTACACTCAATACCCCATAATGACAAAGAGAAAACAGGATTTTATAAAGTTTTGCAAATTTATTAAAAAGAAAAAACTGAAATATCACATTGACATAAGTATTCATACCCTTTGCTATGACACTTGAAATTTAGCTCAGGTGCCTCCCATTTCTCTTGATCATCAGAGTGGCCAGACAGAAACCAAACAGTTCAATCTTGGTTTCGTCAGACCACAGAATCTTGTTTCTCACAGTCTGAGAGTTCTTTCGGTGCTTTTTTGCAAACTCCAAGCAGGCTTTCATGTGTCTTTCACTGAGGAGAGGCTTCCGTCTGCTTTTTGCTCTGATATGCATCGTCAGCTGTGAGACCTTACATAGACAGGTGTGTGCCTTTCCAAATCATGTCCAATCAATTGAATTTACCACAGGTGGACTCCAATCAAGGTGTAGAAACATCTCAAAGATGATCAAGAGAAATGGGAGGCACCTGAGCTAAATTTCAAGGGTCATAGCAAAGGGTATGAATACTTATGTCAATGTGATATTTCAGTTTTTTCTTTTTAATAAATTTGCAAAACTTTCTAAAATCCTGTTTTCTCTTTGTCATTATGGGGTATTGAGTGTAGATTGATGAGGGAAAAAATGAATTTAAACGATTTCAGCATAAGGCTGCAACATAACAAAATGTGAAAAAAGTGAAGAGGTCTGAATACTTTCTGAAGGCACTGTAGGTCTTATCTATGAGGTCGTTCAGATTTTCAATTTACCATAAGGTAAATTGAATTTTTTTACTATCTCTTATGGACAAATGCTGGTTTGACAAATGGAATATGTCCTTCAATCGTGGATAATATTTTGTCTGATCCTGTCTCGGAAAGGGGTTCGCAGTTTTTTAAACTTCTAGGCCTCATTATGAGCCTTGATCTCTCCTGAGCCAACCATATAGCAAGGTTGGCCTCAAAAGCCAACTGCATATACGAGGCATCCGTCTGTAATTAAATGGGCCGATGGGCTGGGCCCGCAGCATCACATGTCTCCTGCATTCTGGAATCTAAAGCTCTAAACATTATTGGAATCAACCATGATGAGGCTGAGGTTCACATCGTGACATTCACATCGCAGCAGACGGCGGCTTCTGTCTAATTTTGCCACCTCTCCCCTGGTTTAACTACCGGTGCTCCCTCAGCCATCCGACCCTGGTCTCCTTGTGTTCTCTCAACCATCCAACCCTGGTCTCCTTGTGTTCTCTCAACCATCCAACCCTGGTCTCCTTGTGTTCTCCCAGCCATCCGACCCTGGTCTCCTTGTGTTCTCTCAACCATCCAACCCTGGTCTCCTTGTGTTCTCTCAACCATCCAACCCTGGTCTCCTTGTGTTCTCTCAGCCATCCAACCCTGGTCTCCTTGTGTTCTCTCAACCATCCAACCCTGGTCTCCTTGTGTTCTCTCAACCATCCAACCCTGGTCTCCTTGTGTTCTCCCAGCCATCCGACCCTGGTCTCCTTGTGTTCTCCCAGCCATCCGACCCTGGTCTCCTTGTGCTCTCTCTCAGCCTGCTGACCCTGGTCTCCTTGTGTTCTCCCAGCCATCCAACCCTGGTCTCCTTGTGTTCTCCCAGCCATCCGACCCTGGTCTCCTTGTGTTCTCCCAGCCATCCGACCCTGGTCTCCTTGTGCTCTCTCTCAGCCTGCTGACCCTGGTCTCCTTGTGTTCTCTCAGCCTGCTGACCCTGGTCTCCTTGTGTTCTCCCAGCCATCCTACCCTGGTCTCCTTGTGTTCTCCAAGCCATCCGACCCTGGTCTCCTTGTGTTCTCTCAGCTATCCGACCCTGGTCTCCTTGTGCTCTCTCAACCATCCAATCCTGGTCTCCTTGTGTTCTCTCAACCATCCAACCATGGTCTCCTTGTGCTCTCTCAACCATCCAACCCTGGTCTCCTTGTGTTCTCGCAACCATCCAACTCTGGTCTCCTTGTGCTCTCTCAACCATCCAACCCTGGTCTCCTTGTGCTCTCTCAACCATCCAACCATGGTCTCCTTGTGCTCTCTCAACCATCCAACCCTGGTCTCCTTGTGTTCTCTCAACCATCCAACCCTGGTCTCCTTGTGTTCTCTCAATCATCCAACCATGGTCTCCTTGTGCTCTCTCAACCATCCAACCCTGGTCTCCTTGTGCTCTCTCAACCATCCAACCATGGTCTCCTTGTGCTCTCTCAACCATCCAACCCTGGTCTCCTTGTGCTGTCTCAAACATCTGACCCTGCTCTCCTTGTGCTCTCTCTCAACCATCCAACCATGGTCTCCTTGTGCTCTCTCAACCATCCGACCCTGGTCTCCTTGTGCTCTCTCAACCATCCAACCCTGGTCTCCGTGTGTTCTCTCAACCATCCAACCCTGGTCTTGTGTTCTCTCAACCATCCAACCCTGGTCTCCTTGTGCTCTCTCAACCATCCAACCATGGTCTCCTTGTGCTCTCTCAACCATCCAACCATGGTCTCCTTGTGCTCTCTCAACCATCCAACCCTGGTCTCCTTGTGCTCTCTCAACCATCCAACCCTGGTCTCCTTGTGCTCTCTCAACCATCCAACCCTGGTCTCCTTGTGTTCTCTCAACCATCCAACCCTGGACTCCTTGTGCTCTCTCAACCATCCAACCCTGGTCTCCTTGTGTTCTCTCAACCATCCAACCCTGGTCTCCTTGTGCTCTCTCAGCCATCCAACCCTGGACTCCTTGTGCTCTCTCAACCATCCAACCCTGGTCTCCTTGTGTTCTCTCAACCATCCAACCCTGGTCTCCTTGTGCTCTCCCAGCCAACAACTCCAACGTGTACGCGTTCCTTCAGCAACCCCTTCCTTGTGGTTAAATTCCCAAAATCCAGGCTGACAGCACACCTGTACTCTTTTGTTCTTCAAGAGGGCTCGTCGGTTGGCGGAGAGGTATGCACACTAAGCTCGCTATCTAGCCTGGGTTAAAATCCCGACCCAGCTATAAACTGTCATCCTGGTGTTTCACAGGCAGGGTGATCCATCAATGTGTGTGCCATCCCTCGGGTGGACGTTAAACTGGGTGTCCCACCTACCATTATTCGTTGGTGGACGTTAAAGACCCCGCCATCAGCGGATCTTTCCTCCCGAAGTTGCGCTGTCGTCCCTTTACCCTCTCCCCCTTTCATGCAGGTGATGCACCGCGATCCCAGGTCACCTTCCATCCCCACCAACAACCTTTTTACCCCCGTTTCCTCTCCTCGTTGCGTCCATCTGTCGTCCCACAGTCTGTTACCTTTTCGTGCCCTCCGGTGCAATCCAATCCTTTTAACCGCCATGGCGGCCGCGGTAACTTAAAGCCGGCTGTTCTGCTTGCACGCACTGGCGACCATCGCAGAGATTGATGTTTCTCCACTCAAAAGGGAGCTCATTTTGCGATCCTCGTCACTCTGCGAGTGCACACACTCGCGCTCATTCGCGGCCCCTCCCTCCGTTCTGTAAACTGCCTGGAGCTTCCGATACTTGAGTGTTTAAGTGTTTGCCGAGCTGCTCTCTCCATCATTCTCCTGCCAGAGTGGGAAAGGGAAGAGGGGGCAAGGGGGGAGTGCCGGAAAGGTATTATATACGAGCCTGTATGCAGTTACTCCAGGTGCATGCATATATATATATATATATATATATATATATATATATATATATATATATATATATATATATATATATATATATATATACTCACCTGAACAACAGCTCAGCGGACCTCCTGCGCACATCGAGCGTGACATTTTATTCCGACGAAAACGATCCACTGAAATCACGGGATTAAGCCGGCTGTCCCGCCTGCAGTTGCGTTGTGGACCTTGGATATCCCAAGAGAGTAGACCACTTGTTCAAGGTCGGTTACCTAAATTGGCCAAAAACCCACAGAGAGTGTCAACTTGGTGGGAAAAATTACCTGTGTGAGTTTCTGTTAATGTGCCAGCAAATTCATATCGCCGCAGGTACGTGATCATATTACGCCCCGAGGGCACGGCTGGAGTAAGAATTAAAGTAGCCCTCGGGGCGTTGCAGTTCGTGCTTACCTTACTGTACAACGTGATTGCTGATGGAGCACACCTGGTGAAAATCTCCAGTCGATAATTTATGGAAGGAAATTACTCGCTAAGGAAGAATGTCTGATTAAAAAGGTGGATTAGTAAATTTACTCAAAACACGAGGGCAACGGTAAATGGCTTTCACTTAAAGGTCTTCCTTCATCATCATCATCATCATCATTATTATCATCATCGTTATTTTCATCATCTATATTATCATTTTTATTGTCATCATTAGCACCATTGTCATCATTGTTATCATTATTAGCATCATTAACATCATAAGTAGCATCATCATTAGTATTATCTTTATCATCATCTTTGTTATCATTATCATCATTCGCATCACTTTCATCATAAGTAACATCATCATCATCATCATTGTCATGATCATTATGATCATGATCATCGTTATAATTATTATCAAGAACATCATCTTTAGCAATATCATTATCATCATTTTATCATCATCATTAGTGGCACCATTAGCATAATTATCATCATCATTATCATCTTTATCATCATTATCATCTTTGTTATCATTATTATTATCATCATTATCATCAAACGTAGCATCAGCATCATTATCAGCATTATCATTAGTATCAGCATCATTATCATATTTAGCATCATTATCATCTTTGTTATTATTATCATCATAAGCATAATTATCATCATCATTATCATTATCATCATATTTAGCATCATTATCATCTTTATCATTATTATTATTATCACTAGCATCATTATCATCTTTGTTATCATTATTATTATCATCATTAGCATCATTATCATCTTTGTTATCATTATTATTATCATCGTTAGCATCATTATCATCTTTGTTATCATTATTATTATCATCATTAGCATCATTATCATCATAAGTAGCATCAGCATCATTATAATATTTAGCATCATTATCATCTTTGTTATTATTATCATCATTAGCATAATTATCATCATCATTATCATCTTTAGCATCATTATCATCTTTGTTATCATTATTATCATCATTAGCATCATTATCATCATAAGTAGCATCAGCATCATTATCAGCATTATCATTAGTATCATCATCATTATCATATTTAGCATCATTATCATCTTTGTTATTATTATCATCATTAGCATAATTATCATCATCATTATCATCTTTAGCATCATTATCATCTTTGTTATCATTATTATCATCATTAGCATCATTATCATCATAAGTAGCATCAGCATCATTATCAGCATTATCATTAGTATCATCATCATTATCATATTTAGCATCATTATCATCTTTGTTATTATTAGCATCATTATCATCTTTGTTATCATTATTATCATCATTAGCATCATTATCATCATAAGTAGCATCAGCATCATTATCATCTTTGTTATTATCATCATGAGCATCATTATCATCTTTGTTATCATTATTATTATCATCATTAGCATCATTATCATCATAAGTAGCATCAGCATCATTATCAGCATTATCATTAGTATCATCATCATTATCATATTTAGCATCATTATCATCTTTGTTATTATTATTATCATTAGCATCATTATCATCATAAGTAGCATTATCATCATTATTATTCTCATGATCATCATCTTTAGCATCATCATCATTATAATCATGAGTGGCACCATTAGCATACTTATCAGCATTTTTATCATTATCATCGTCATTATTATACTCATTATTATAATCATTGTCATTATTATCAGTATCACCATTATCAGCATCATTATTATCACGATTGGCATCATTATTATCATGATCAGCATCATTGTCATCATTATCACTATCACCGTCATCACTATCATCATCATTATTATAATCGTTATCATTATTATTAGGATCACATTTATCATCATCATTATCAGAATTATCATCGGTGTTATTATCATCGGTATCCTCATCATTATCATCAGCATTATTGTCATCGTTATCATCATTATTAGCATTGATCTCATGATCATCATCTTTATTAATACTATCATTGGCATCAGCATTGTCAGCATCATCATTAGCATCAGTGTCATCAGCATTAAGGTCATAATTAGCATCAACATTGTTATCATGATCATCATCATTATCAGCATGTTTATCATTATAATCATTATTATTATCACCATCATTATCAAGATCACCATTACCAAAATCATTAAAAGCATGCTCTTCATCATCACTATCATGATCTTTATCATCATCATTATTATAAATGCTGATATTATCATCATTATTACCATTATCATCCATCATCATCATTATCGTCATCTTTATCATCATTGTTATCATCATCAGCATTATCATTATCCCATGATCATCATCTTTATCATAATCATCATTGTCATTGTCATCATCATTATCATCATAATTAGCATCTTTGGCAGCCTCATAAGTATCATCATCATTAGCATCATTATCATCATGATTTACATCATTATTATCATGATCATTATCATCATGATCATCATCATCATAATCATCTTTATACTCATCATTATCAGAGTGAAGGACGACCAGCAGCGTGAAGGTGCCATCTCTCACACCACCAGCAGGGTTAAGGTCGAGTAATTACCTTCATTAACAAATCTGTAGGGTAAGGGAGTTGCAATAGGAGGTTATACTGAATTAATTAATCCCTAATGCCTCCAGGTGATCATCCCAGCCTGCCTTGTTCTGAGAAGCAGGTGTGTGTGGAGGAGAGGTCTCCACGATCACGGGGCATAACCGAGGACCATCAACCAAAGGTGCTTTGGTCACGTGGTCATATGCTTGAGTTCAAAACACCAACATACTGGGGTTGTGGAGGGATAGGAACACATGAACCTTCTATTCCTTGTGATCAGAGACTAACATTCCGAAGATCACTTTTTCCTTTTCCCAGGAGGACATTATAGTCGGTCATTTCATGATGACTCCTCGAGCAGTTCGAAGATGGCATTGATGTGCACAAGGAGGGACCTCCCAGCCACACCTCATCTAAATGGAGCTCCCAGCAACACCTCATCTAAATGGACCTCTCCAACATGACCTCATCTAAATGGACCTAACAGCAACACCTCATCTAAATGGACTACAGCAACACCTAATCCAAATGGAGCTTCCAGCAACACCTCATCTAAATGGACCTCTCAGCAACACCTAATCTAAATGGAGCTCCCAGCAACACCTCATCTAAATGGACCTCTCAGCAACACCTACTCTAAATGGACCTCTCAGCAACACCTAATCTAAATGGACCTCTCAGCAACACCTAATCGAAATGGACCTCTCAGCAACACCTAATCTTAATGGACCTCTCAGCAACACCTGATCTAAATGGAGCTCCCAGCAACACCTCATCTAAATGGACCTCTCAGCAACACCTATTCTAAATGGAGCTCCCAGCAACACCTCGTCTAAATGGACCTCTCAGCAACACCTAATATAAATGGAGCTCCCAGCAACACCTCGTCTAAATGGACCTCTCAGCAACACCCAATCTAAATGGACCTCCCAGCATGACCTCAACTAAATAGACCTCCCAGCATGACCTCAACTAAATGGACCTCCCAGCAACACCTCATCTAAATGGACCTCCCCAGCACGACCTCATGAAGTGCTGTGTATGGTGCCAGGCATATGGTAATTGTGGGGAAAAATTCATTTCGAAATTTTAAAATAAACGAATGATTAAAACTGGAAGATTATTCTGTTACAATGATCTAAGGCTCCTGGAGGAACCTGTACCTTGATCACATAGATCACATGACAAGAACATTATAGGACAGCCGTGTAGGTAGTTTTAAGTGAAATGTGTGCACAGTACTATATATCGGTGCACTTTTACATGGACTTGCATTGGAGGAGACAATGGACAACACGTATGGTATGGGCTTTTATATGGGATTTTTTTTTACCTCTGAGCCACAGGTTCAGATGGAAACATAACAGGCATTGCCCATTATACTCCTCAAGCTATAGGTTCAGGCACAGGTAAACTACAAATCGGATCATCACACTGGGGGTATGAATGTGGGGTTGAATATAGGAAGGAGTGTTGGGGGTGCTTTAGGAGTTGTCTTAATATTACAACAACAACAACATGCATTTCAAAGGCCATTTTCCCTACGAGAGCGGGGGTTAGCCTTGCGGTCGCCATGACAATCTTCTCCATTTTACCCTATTTTCTGCATCTCTCCTTGTTAACCCCCTTGCCCGCATTTCTTCTTCCACCATCTTTAGCCACGTATTTCTCGGTCTTCCCCGTCCTCTACTTCCTTCTACATTCATTTCCATCACTCTTCTCAACCAGTCACTTTCATCCTTCCTCAACACATGACCAAACCATCTCAACCTGTTCCTCTTCACAGCATCAATCACAGGTTCTATTCCCATCATCTTTCACAATTCATCATTTGCCTTCCTCTCTCTCAACGATACTCCGCACATCCGTCGAACCATTCGCATTTCCACCCTTTCCAACCTTCGTTGCTGCTCTACATTCATTACCCATGTCTCGCTCCCATAAATCATAACACTTCTCACACATGCAGCATACACCTTTCCCTTCAGCTTCAACGACACTCCCCTCATCATCAGCACGCCACTCAGTACCCGAAACTTCTTCCATGCACATCTCACTCGAGCAACCGTTGCCGAGTCTGATCCACCTTCTCCATTCAGCATGTCTCCGAGGTAGCAAAATGTTTTCACACCTTCCAGCTTCACGCCGTCTCCAAGATCCAACTCAACATTTCCTCCATCTGCAGCTCCCTCTGTGCACACCTTACATTTGAATGTAGCTGCCACACTGGTTAATGACCCTCTCAGACCACTACATTTTTGATGAACCCACTCAGCGCACATTGTACATTGAATGGAGTTCACTCCGACACCCTTCCTACACACAGCACAGGGCCACTTCTCAGTTCTTTCCACCTCACCACATGCTTTACCACTTGCCATCACCTTCGTCTTTCCGATGTTCACCTTCAGACCTTTTGTCTCCATACATTCCTTCCACTTGTTCATCTTTTCCTTCAGTCCATCCATACTTTCCGCAATCAACACCAGATCATCTGCATACAACAACTCCCACGGTAAACCCTCCTTTACGTTCTGAGCCAGCACCTCCATCACAGCTACAAATAGTAGTGGACTTAGTACCGACCCCTGATGCACTCCCACCTTCACCTCAAACTCACCACTGTTCCCGTCCTTCGTCCTTACAGCTGTGCGTGCTCTTTTGTACATTGCCATCACGACTCTGATCAACCATTCCTCCCCTCCTAACTTCCTCAATGCCCATGTCAATACTTTCCGTGGAACCCTATCGAATGCTTTCTCCAGATCAACAAACCCAAGAAACAACTTCTTCCTCTTCTCCATGTACTTCTCCTGCAACTGCCTCACAATGAAAAGCGCGTCTGTCGTTCCTCTTCCTGGCATAAATCCAAACTGCATTTCGTCGATCTTCACTTTCTTCCTTATCCTCCTCTCCAACACCCTTTCCAATACCTTCATTCCATGCTCCAATAACTTTATCGCTCGGTACGAGCCACACTCCAGAGGGTCACCTTTCCCCTTGAATAGAGGGACGAGGGTACTCAGTTCCAAATCCACTGGAATGCGGCCTTCTTTCACCACCAGATTATAGATCTCTGTCATTCTCTTCACACCCCAACTTCCTGCTGCCTTCAACATATCTCCCACAACTCCCGTCGGCCCTGCCGCTTTTCTACCCTTCATTGCTTTTATCGCTTCCTCAACTTCCTTCTCAGTTATCTTCTCTGCCGGTCCTAAAACTGGGTTACTCTCTATGTTGCCATCCCATTCATTCTCTGTATTCAACAGCATTTCCATATATCTTTTCCATCTTCCTTTAATTCCATCTGGGTCGACAACGATTTGTCCCACTTCATCCTTCAAGCAACTCACCCCCATCACATCACAC
The DNA here is from genome assembly GCF_964187855.1 of Myxine glutinosa. NCBI lineage: Eukaryota > Metazoa > Chordata > Myxini > Myxiniformes > Myxinidae > Myxine > Myxine glutinosa. Next base: position 346,957,705 of record NC_136261.1, read on the forward strand.
CTCTCTTTCGCTATCTGCTTTGCAATCCTGAATACTGCTTTCTGACCCTCTCCCGAATCAAAGCGTTCTCCGGACATTTTCCTACATGCCTCCTGCGCCTTTGCTACCTCTTTCTTTGCAGCCTTCCTGGCTGCCTTATAACTTTCATGCTCTGCTGTTTCTGCTCCCGTACCCTTCGCCTTCTGCCACTCCTTGAACTTCTTCCTCTTCTCGTCAATCCTCTTTCCAACTTCATCATCCCACCACCATGTTTCCGAGTTCCTCGGTGGTCCTTTTGTCCATCCATATACCTCACCAACGGCTCCCAACAGACTAGCTTTAATTGACATCCAACCACTTTCAAGCTCAACCACACCATCCTCTACCCTACTCAGCCTCTCTTTTAATGCCTCCCTTACTGTCACCTCTTTCAACCTCCACACCTTCATTCTCGGTTGGTACTTCACCCGCCGAGCTCTCCTCGCACCTTTCACCCTTATGTCGCAGACAACCAAGTGGTGCTGTGAAACAGCCTCCTCCCCCGGGATCACCTTTGTGTCCCGGAGGTGCCCCCTATCTCACCTACGCACCATCAGGTAGTCAACGGTTGTCGTCGACCCACCTGACTTGTATGTAACAAGCTTATTATCCTCTTTCTGGAACTGAGTATTACAAATCAACAAATCAGCTCCATCAGCAAACTCCAAAATCCTTTCACCTTCTCCATTTCTCACACCATATCCGTAACCCCCATGAACTCCCTCAAAACCATCCATACTCCTTCCCACATGTCCATTTAGGTCTCCTCCTACCACAACAACTTCCTCATCTTTCACGTTTTCCATCAGCTTCGCTATCGCACACCAGAACTTGTCCTTCTCTTCATCGCTTCGACCAACCTGCGGAGCATATCCCGAGATGACGTTTACCAAGAGCTTTCCAATCATCATTTTCACCATCATCAACCTATCACTCATTCTAGTCACACTCACCACACTGTCTACAAACTCCTCAGAAAACAGGACACCAACACCATTCATGCCCTCCGGACACCCTTTTTTTTTTTCTTTTTTCTTTTTTTTTTTGTATACAAGATCGAGGCTCGTGAAAGAGCGAACATTAATCACACAGAAAGACAAACCGACACATAAAACATACAACATCGGGAGCGGTAGACAAGATGGGGAGAGAGGGGGAAGGACACAAAACACAACATTTGAGAGCAGGGACCGAGAGACATGGAGACATCGAGAGATCTGAGAGAGGGCGAGGGCTTTGGGGGGGGGGGGCATGGGAAGGGGGCGGTGGGAGAGGTATAAAACATATGGACACTGCCAGGACTTCCAGGAAAGAAGTTGGAATTTCAAACAAGGTGGATCTGGGGTGAATTAGCGGGGGTAGAAAAGATCAAGGTTTTGGATGGGGGAAGATAAGAGATGGTGGTGAACAGCTGTTTTAAAGACCTGGAGGGAGGAGTGGGATTGAAGGGAGTGAGGGAGTTTGTTCCAGAGGCGGGAGAAAAGAGGAATGAAAGAGTGAAGGTGAGCAGAGAGCCGAGATTTCGGCAGTTTAACCATCAGAGGGTTGCTGGCAGATCTTGTGCGACCTGTAGGAATATTTGGGGGACAGAGCACAGAGAGAGCTGGGGGTGCAAGGCCGGAGAGGAGTCGGTAGAAGACAGAAAGACCACCTACCTGCCTGCGGTGAATGAGTGAAAAGCCCTCAGAGATAGCTTCATCGCGGGAGATTCCAATAATTCTGAAAGCTTTGGTTTCAACAGCGTGAAGCCGAGCTAGGTGTGAGGCAGGAGCACCGGCCCATAGGGGAGAACAGTATTCCATTGAGCTGCGGATGAAAGCCTTGTATGTGGTGAGGAGCTCAGGTGTGCCGAGGAAGGACTTCGCACGACGGAGGATGCCCAGTCGGCGACTGGCTTTGGAGGCCAGCTTGGAAATGTGGCCTTGCCACATAACCTTGTATTTCTGTCCCTGACTACCCTTCACCATTCTCACACCACTTCCCTTCCATCTCGTCTCTTGCACACAACATATGTCCACTCTTCTTCTGACCAATATTTCCACCACTTCTCCTGATCTCCCTGTCATTGTCCCTACATTCCATGTCCCAAACCTCAGAAACCGATCTCCACTTCGGGCTGTACCCTGCCCACATGTAGTTGTAATTGTAATGGTTCTCTTTTTGAGGCAATGTTTTTATGGCCGGATGCCCTTCCTGACGCCAACCCTCTTAGTCGTCTCTTACGACACGCAGGGATACGGTGTACCTATTCTAATCCAGGGTATACACTGGGAAACGTTTAAAACATGGAAATTCTGGGGGGGGGAGGGCGGCGTCAGCATCACGGCTGCGGTTTAAACATATTTAAATAATATTTAAACAAAACCATGAAAAAAAACAATCTGGGAAAAGTCTCTAAGTGAGAACGTGGATTTGAGAAAGCAGGAGCAGAGATGGAAGAAAACGAGATATAGGGGGCGGGGAAGAAGTCGAGACGAGGAGGGGAGCGAACAAGCACATGTCCGGGAGGCGAGAAAGAATTAATACAGAATTTTTTGTTGTTTGTTTATTTGTTTGTTCTGTTTTCAAAACGTTGGACAAAGGGTAAGATGTTCGTGAGAGGTAGGGGGGAGAAAGGAAAATCAAAGAAACAAGCAAATACTATGAAGGAAAGAACCCATATTCACAAAACACTGACGGGGGGGGGGGGGGGGGGGAGCCTGGAGAGACCAGGCCGCGCACGATGCGTGAACAAAAACACGACTATTTACACACAAATTTGCAACAACTACAAAACCAAAACCAAATAGAAACACACAATAACACATACACAACAAAATACCCAGTGGAAATTTGACAAAGACACGAACGGGAAACACTCAAACTTTGATGCCGTGGAGAGATCGAAGCAAGTCTCGTCGCTCGAGGGACCGGAAGCAGCCAGATCAGTTGTCTTAATATTACATACTAGCAAATACCACCCGTCACTTCACTTAAGGGAATACTAAGAGAGGAGGGAGAGAGAAAAGGGTGGAGAGGGATGTAGGGGTGGGGGGGGGGGGGAGAGGAGGGGAGTGAGGAAGAGGGTGGGGAGAGAGTGAAAATGGGAGGGAGAATGAGGAAGTGGAAGGGGAGAGCAACACCTAACCACACGTTTCTATACACTCAGGGATGGAGGGGTGCGAGGAGGGGGTGGGAGAGAGAGGAGGAGAGTGAGGAAGTTGGCAAGAGTGACGCCTCAAAAATATGAGTGGAAATTTTTCAGAGTAAATTCATTAAAATATTATTGCAATAATTTTTCCAATTCTCTATTGAACTCGTTTCACTTGTCTCATTCCTTTCCTCATTGCAATCCTCCCATTATGTTAATCGTTCTTTTAACTCGATCTTTAATTTAACTTATTTTGCCTTCCTAACCCTGGATTATTTCCCCACGGAAAACCCAGGCGCGGTCGCAGGAACTTCGCAGCGATCCCACTGGTTAATTATTTTTGTTGCACTCGATGAAGTTACACTTTCGGCACATTCCTTAATCTCTTCTTCACCCAATACAATTTTCGAACAGTGGAAATAGTTGAGTTTAACGATTTGGCAATTTCACATTTTCTTTTATACGTTAAATATGAAGAAAAAAGGGATCACATATTTGCGTAAATAAATACGAAAATTTTCAGATTTCACTCCAGATTTCACCATTTATTTAGACCACGGGATCCAATCGTCAAACCTCAACAAAGATTTCAATTATATACTTTAATTAGTTCATGAGAGGTCATCGTGTCTCCAAGGCCAGGCATTTTTGAGCAGGCCAAAACAAAATGGCGGCTTAAGACCCCTGCGTGGTGAAAGTGGGCTGACCAAGGGTAAGCCTTTTTTTTTTTTTTTCATGATGATCACCCCATTAATTATCTTCAAAAGGGTTGTTTAAATTTACCGAAATACCCAGTTTTCATTCATGCACTCTCTCGCCGTTCCTTTAGTATGCAGGCAAAGTTTGGGGCCACCAGGTTTCATGGTTTTGTAATTATGGAGGAGATAGACACACACACATTTATTATTATATATGCATAGAGGGTGGAAGGAGGTGGTGGGGTGCACTGTGTGGGGTGAGAGGAGTAAGGGGGAGGGAAGTTCAGTCTCAATTGTGCGAATTACATTTATAAACAAAATGTTCTGGTCTCTTTGTCTTATTTTCCTTTTATGATATCTTCAGATCAATCAAGTCCTTTGTCTGCCAATCAGAGAATGGAAGTCGTGTTTAATTGATCACAATGTGGTGAAAGGGAGTATTAAACGTATACTGCCGTTTTTGCAGATGTAATATGTATATGGAAGCTTATTTACATGCACTGACAGTGTGACAAATGAATGATAGTTCAGTTTGTGGGAGTAACCATGAATGTTCCACATGAGTTCATTCAGGAGCTTGCATGCACTTTCTGGGTCATTTTTTTCCCTAATTCCGTACACACCACGGGAGGGGCCAACCCCTGCTCTGCGGGGCAAAATTTCCTCTAAAGGTGGTTCCTTCCTTCGTACACACCACGGGAGGGAGACGGGGCAGTGCATTTATTACATACACACGAGGGAATGGGTGGGGAGGTGCATTTCTTACATACACACGAGGGAGTGGGCGGGACAGTGCATTTATTACATACACACGAGGGAATGGGCGGGGCAGTGCATTTATTACATACACACGAGGGAGTGGGTGTGGAGTTGCATTTATTACATACAAACGAGGGAGTGGGTGGGAAGGTGCATTTATTACATACACACGAGGGAGTGGGTGGGGAGGTGCATTTATTACATATAGACGAGGGAGGGGCGGGGTGGTGCATTTATTACATTATGTACACAGGAGGGAGGGGGTGGGGCGGTGCATTTATTATGTACACAGGAGGGAGTGGGCGGGGAGGTGCATTTATTACATACACACGAGGGAGGGGTGGGGTGGTGCATTTATTATGTACACACGAGGGAGTGGGCGGGGAGGTGCATTTATTATGTAGACATGAGGGAGGGGCGAGGTGGTGCATTAATTATGTACACACGAGGGAGTGGGCAGGGAGGTGCATTTATTACATGCACACGAGGGAGGGGTGGGGCGGTGCATTTATTACATACGCACGAGGGAGGAGTGGGGTGGTGCATTTATTATGTACACATGAGGGAGGGGTTGGGTGATGCATTTATTATGTACACACCAGGGTGGGGGTGGGGCGGTGCATTTATTATGTACACACGAGGGTGGGGTGGGGCGGTGCATTTATTATGTACACACGAGGGAGGGGATGGGGTGGTACATTTATTATGTACACACGAGGTAGTGGGACAGGGAGGGGATGCATTGTAAACTTATGAATTAAAATTGATGGAATGGTAGAAAGGAATTAGGTTAGAGGATTTTTGGAGAGAAGAGAACAGAAGTTTGAAAACATAAGTACGATGAGAGAAGGGATAATGGATGGGGGGGCATACTTGAGGGTGGAAGGGGAGGGGTCAAAATGAAACAAATAATGTATAAAATGCCATGGGGCAACAGGTAAGTTTGTAAAGGTGTAGTTTGAACATTGCAAGGCGAGCTCGAGGGTGTGCTGATGAAACCGTTTGGAGGGAAATGGAGGATTAGAGTTGGAAGTGCGATTTGGATTCATTTCCGTTAATCCCAGGCCGCGGGGAAAGAGCGACAGATAGGGGAGATGAGAGGGGAAAGATCTCCATAGTGCAGCAACAGATAGTGTTTGGGGAATGAGGTGGGGGTCTTGGGAGAGGGGTCTTCGAGCTGAATAAAAGACATGGAGAAACAAGTCCAAGAAAACTTCTCAAGGTATCTCATCAATCAACCAAACGAGAAATGGAAAAGGTTCACCTTGATGATCCCCAGGTGAGCATTGACCTCTTGGTGGACGAATTGCGTCTGAAATATTTGAACAGGTGTGCACGTTTCTCGATGTATCTTGAAGATCAATGAAATTCAAATCAAGCTTAATTTAACTGCAGCGTTTTCATCATTAATTTTCACTTCATATATAATTATACCAGCAAATGCAAAGCGAAAAGCGGGGAAAGCAATAGGCTCACTTCTGTCTGTCTGTCTGTCTGTCCACAAATGCCAGGTTATGATCTAGGAATAATTTAATTTAAAAATTTTCACTTCTGTTTGTCTGTCTGTCTGTCTGTCTGTCCACAAACGTCACTTTATGATCGAGAAATAATTTAATTTAAAATTTTCACTTCTGTCTGTCTGTCTGTCTGTCCACAAACGTCAGTTTTTGATCGAGGAATAATTTAATTTAAAATTTTCACTTCTGTCTGTCTGTCCACAAACGTCAGTTTTTGATCGAGGAACAATTTAATTTAAAATTTTCACTTCTGTCTGTCTGTCTGCCTGTTCACACACGTCAGTTTATTATCACGTGATAATTTAATTTAAAATTTTCATTTCTGTCTCTCTCTGTCTGTCTGTCTGTCTGTCTGTCTACAAACGTCAGTTTTTGATCGAGTAATAATTTAATTTAAAATTTTCACTTTTGTCTGTCTGTCCACAAAAGTCAGTTTATGATCGAGTGACAATTTAATTTAAAATTTTCATTTCTGTCTCTGCCTGTCTGTCTGCCTGTCCACACACGTCAGTTTATGACCGAATGATAATTTAATTAAAAAAATTCATTTCTGTCTCTCTCTCTGTCTGTCCAAAAACGTCAGTTTATGATCGAGGAATAATTTAATTTAAAATTTTCACTTCTGTCTGTCTGTCCAAAAACGTCAGTTTATGATCGAGGAATAATTTAATTTAAAAATTTTCACTTCTGTCTGTCTGTCCAAAAACGTCAGTTTATGATCGAGGAATAATTTAATTTAAAATTTTCACTTCTGTCTGTCTGTCTACAAACGTCAGTTTATGATCGAGTTGTAATTTAATTTAACATTTTCACTTCGGTCTGTCTGTCCACAAACGTCAGTATATGATCGAGTAATAATTTAATTTAAAATTTTCACTTCTGTCCACAAACGTCAGTTAATGATCGAGTAATAATTTAATTTAAAATTTTCACTTCTGTCTGTCTGTCCATAAACGTCAGTATATGATCGAGGAATAATTTAATTTAAAATTTTCACTTCTGTCTGTCTGTCCATTAACGTCAGTATATGATCGAGGTATAATTAAATTTAAAATTTTCACTTCTGTCCACAAACGTCAGTTTATGATCGAGTAATAATTTAAATTAAAATTTTCACTTCTGTCCACAAACGTCAGTTTATGATCGAGTAATAATTTAATTTAAAATTTTCACTTCTGTCCACAAACGTCAGTTTATGATCGAGTAATAATTTAATTTAAAATTTTCACTTCTGTCTGTCTGTCCAAAAACGTCAGTTTATGATCGAGGAATAATTTAATTTAAAATTTTCACTTCTGTCTGTCTGTCCACAAACGTCAGTTTATGATCGAGTAATAATTTAATTTAAAATTTTCACTTCTGTCTGTCTGTCCAAAAACGTCAGTTTATGATCGAGGAATAATTTAATTTAAAATTTTCCCTTCTGTCCACAAACGTCAGTTTATGATCGAGTAATAATTTAATTTAAAATTTTCACTTCTGTCTGTCTGTCCACAAACGTCAGTTTATGATCGAGTAATAATTTAATTGAAAATTTTCACTTCTGTCCAAAAATGTCAGTTTATGATCGAGTAATAATTTAATTTAAAATTTTCACTTCTGTCTCTCTCTGTCTGTCTGTCTGTCTGTCCACAAACGTCAGTTTTTGATCGAGTAATAATTTAATTTAAAATTTTCACTTCTGTCTGTCTGTCTGTCCACAAACGTCACTTTATGATTGAGTAATAATTTAATTTAAAATTTTTCACTTCTGTCTGTCTGTCCAAAAACGTCAGTTTATGATCGAGGAATAATTTAATTTAAAATTTTCACTTCTGTCTGTCTCTCCACAAACGTCAGTTTATGATCGAGTAATAATTTAATTTAAAATTTTCACTTCTGTCTGTCTGTCCACAAACGTCAGTTTATGATCGAGTAATAATTTAATTTAAAATTTTCACTTCTGTCTGTCTGTCCACAAACGTCGGTTTATGATCGAGTAATAATTTAATTTAAAATTTTCACTTCTGTCCAAAAATGTCAGTTTATGATCGAGTAATAATTTAATTTAAAATTTTCACTTCTGTCTCTCTCTGTCTGTCTGTCCACAAACGTCACTTTATGATTGAGTAATAATTTAATTTAAAAAATTTCACTTCTGTCTGTCTGTCTGTCTGCCTGTCCACGCACGTCAGTTTATGATCGCGTGATAATTTAATTAAAAATTTTCATTTCTGTCTCTCTCTGTCTGTCTGTCTGTCTGTCCACAAACGTCAGTTTATGATCGAGTAATAATTTAATTTAAAATTTTCACTTCTGTCTCTCTCTGTCTGTCTGTCCACAAACGTCACTTTATGATTGAGTAATAATTTAATTTAAAAATTTTCACTTCTGTCTGTCTGTCTGTTTGCCTGTGCACGCACGTCAGTTTATGATCGCGTGATAATTTAATTAAAAATTTTCATTTCTGTCTCTCTCTGTCTGTCTGTCCACAAACGTCAGTTTATGATCGAGTAATAATTTAATTTAAAATTTTCACTTCTGTCTCTCTCTGTCTGTCTGTCCACAAACGTCACTTTATGATTGAGTAATAATTTAATTTTAAAATTTTCACTTCTGTCTGTCTGTCTGTCTGCCTGTCCACACACGTCAGTTTATGATCGCGTGATAATTTAATTTAAAATTTTCATTTCTGTCTCTCTCTGTCTGTCTGTCTGTCTGTCCACAAACGTCAGTTTTTGATCGAGTAATAATTTAATTTAAATTTTTCACTTCTGTCTGTCTGTCTGCCTGTCCACACACGTCAGTTTATGATCGAGGAATAATTTAATTTAAAATTTTCACTTCTGTCTGTCCACAAACGTCAATTTATGATGGAGGAATAATTTAATTTTAAATTTTCATTTCTGCCTGTCTGCCCACAAACGTCAATTTATGATCGAGTAATAATTTAATTTAAAATTTACACTTCTGTCCACAAACGTCAGTTTATGATCGAGTAATAATTTAATTTAAAATTTTCACTTCTGTCTGTCTGTCCAAAAACGTCAGTTTATGATCGAGGAATAATTTAATTTAAAATTTTCACATCTGCCTGTCTGTCCACAAACGTCAGTTTATGATCGAGTAATAATTTAATGTAAAAATTTTCACTTCTGTCTGTCTGTCTGCCTGTCCACGCACGTCAGTTTATGATCGCGTGATAATTTAATTTAAAATTTTCATTTCTGTCTCTCTCTGTCTGTCTGTCTGTCTGTCTGTCCACAAACGTCAGTTTTTGATCGAGTAATAATTTAATTTAAAATTTTCACTTCTGTCTGTCTGTCTGCCTGTCCACACACGTCAGTTTATGATCCAGTGATAATTTAATGAAAATTTTTCATTTCTGTCTCTCTCTCTCTCTCTCTGTCTCTCTCTCTGTCTGTCTGTCTGTCCACAAACGTCAGTTTTTGATCGAGGAATAATTTAATTTAAAATTTTCACTTCTGTCTGTCCACAAACGTCAATTTATGATGGAGGAATAATTTAATTTAAAATTTTCACTTCTGTCTGTCTATCCAAAAACGTCAGTTTATGATCGAGTAATAATTTAATTTAAAATGTTCACTTCTGTCTGTCTGTCCAAAAACGTCAGTTTATGATCGAGGAATAATTTAATTTAAAATTTTCACTTCTGTCTGTCTTTCTGTCCACAAACGTCAGTTTATGAATGAAATGAATGAATGATCGTTTTAAGGCCATTTTCCCCACTAGAGTGGGGGTTAGCTTTGCGGGCCCCATGACAATCATGGTTCCCTTTTTGAGGCAATGTTTTTATGGTCGGATGCCCTTCCTGACGTCAACCCTTAGTTGCCTCTTCCAATGCGCAGGGCAACGGTGTACCTATTCTAAACCGGGGTACACACCGGGAGTTTATGATCGAGGAATAATTTAATTTAAAATTTTCACTTCTGTCTGTCTGTCCACAAACGTCAGTTTATGATTGAGCAATAATTTACTTTAAATTGAATGTTATATTTTGAACATGAATCGCAACATGAATCAGATGACGAACCTGTAGTTTAGCAGTACTTTGGCTCTGAATTCGTCCCGATCTCACGTGCGCAGAGCAGTGAGATATTTATGGTGTAACCCATAGGGCAACGCCGGCTGGAACAGTGTTTGTACATCCAGTGTGTATGTATGTATGTATGTATGTATGTATGTCCCTCACAAACGTCCACCAATCAGAGATGACGATCTGGTCACATGACAGGGATCCTCCACTCGGGAGATCCAAGCCCAGCTACTCCATTGTCTTGTTTTACTCCGTCTGGTTGCCTCGCAGACAAACGAAATTGAAAATCATCCAAACAGGAAACGTTCTGTTTTTAAGGATGTTATGAAGGTCACAAACGACAGGCACGAAGAGCTTAATGTAACGTGTTAAATAAGGCGGTGTTTAAGACTCTGTGTCAATGGCAATAAATTTCCGATTTTTTTTTTAAAATCTAAGACCTTTAAAATGTTTATTTTATTTCAATTTATGATATATTTGATCTCTGTAGAACACACATCGCCTTTTCAGCGATTTTAGCATTTTCAAAACCTTTCTGTTTCGCAGTACATACTAACGTAGCTTCGGAGGGAGGGTAGTGTGATGACGTCAGCAGAGCTTAGTCTCTGACGTCAGACCTCCCTTTAATACCCCGGTTGCAATCTCCGCCATACCCCAGTAAATTGGAAACCGTGATGCAACCAGCAGATCGAATTTGATGCACAAACACCGATGCCTCGCCATACCTGCAAAGCACCAGGGTGGCGGTTTGTAGTTGCTTAGTTAATCGAACCTCTGCGAGACAGCCCTAAGGCAGGTGCACTACCTTATGGCTATCCCGCCTATCCGGTTTGTACATTCAATTACCTTACAATATCCGAGACCTTATCGCGCACTCCTCGTATCGGCGGCAAGGGCGAACAAGGTTTACCTGGCACAGGTGAGAGTTAGAGTCGTATAAAGTGGAAATCCTTATTCAGTATGGATGACTCAGGATATTAAATATGGACCACGTTCATACATTTTTTTATACCTGGTGTTGCCCTAATGGTTAGGGTGCTGGGCTTGGGATCCTAAGGTCCTGAGTTTGAATTCCGTTGAATTAACGCCAGGTGGGGCTGACTCAGCCTGCTCATCCTTCCGGGATCGGCAAAATGAGTACCAGATAACTGGTTATATAGAGGCATTGCATCAGTGGCAGACGCACCCACAGAAAAATGATGCAACAAGCAGCCGCCCACCATATATTTGTACAAATATAACAGTTTGTCGTCTGTTTGTTCGGTTGCCGTGCGTTACCAATCAATTGTCCGTTCGACCTTTCGTTTGTCGTTTCGATCTTAAATGAGCCTCGACTCATTTACATGTATGAAAAGGGTCATGTATGCATTTTGATTCGTGGTTTGTAATACGTCGCATGTTATTTACACATGAGCAGGATAACGTTTAACTAGAGGTACTGGTTATGCACTCTCAGCTGGTTATGCTGTGTTTGATACCGACTTGGCTATGAACCTCCATCCTGGTGTTCCGCAGGCAGGAAGAGGCACCAATGGCGGGTTGGTGCCAGCGTTGGTCCCGTTGATGGTCGTTAAAGACCCCACAGTGCCCATTGTGCAAAGCATGTGAGTTATCTCCGACAGTAACGACAACACATAGCAGATTCGCGCCTGCACTGTCGGTTCATAACAGATTCCCACCTGCACTGTGGGTTCATAGCAGATTTCCGCCTGCACTGTGGGTTCATAATACATTCCCGCATGCACTGTGGGTTCATAACAGATTCCCGCATGCACTGTGGGTTCATAACAGATTCCCGCCTGCACTGTCGGTTCATAACAGATTCCCACCTGCACTGTGGGTTCATAGCAGATTTCCGACTGCACTGTGGATTCATAACAGATTTCCGCCTGCACTGTGGGTTCATAACAGATTCCCGCATGCACTGTGGGTTCATAACAGATTTCCGCCTGCACTGTGGGTTCATAACAGATTCCCGCATGCACTGTGGGTTCATAACAGATTCCCACCTGCACTGTCGGTTCATAACAGATTCCCGCCTGCACTGTGGGTTCATAACAGATTCCCGCCTGCACTGTCGGTTCATAACAGATTCCCACCTGCACTGTGGGTTCATAGCAGATTTCCGCCTGCACTGTGGGTTCATAACAGATTCCCGCCTGCACTGTCGGTTCATAACAGATTCCCACCTGCACTGTGGGTTCATAGCAGATTTCCGCCTGCACTGTGGGTTCATAATACATTCCCGCATGCACTGTGGGTTCATAACAGATTCCCGCATGCACTGTGGGTTCATAACAGATTCCCGCCTGCACTGTCGGTTCATAACAGATTCCCACCTGCACTGTGGGTTCATAGCAGATTTCCGACTGCACTGTGGGTTCATAACAGATTTCCGCCTGCACTGTGGGTTCATAACAGATTCCCGCATGCACTGTGGGTTCATAACAGATTTCCGCCTGCACTGTGGGTTCATAACAGATTCCCGCATGCACTGTGGGTTCATAACAGATTTCCGCCTGCACTGTGGGTTCATAACAGATTTCCGCCTGCACTGTGGGTTCATAACAGATTCCCGCCTGCACTGTCGGTTCATAACAGATTCCCGCCTGCACTGTGGGTTCATAGCAGATTTCCGCCTGCACTGTGGGTTCATAACAGATTCCCGCATGCACTGTGGGTTCATAACAGATTCCCGCCTGCACTGTCGGTTCATAACAGATTCCCGCCTGCACTGTGGGTTCATAGCAGATTCCCACCTGCACTGTGGGTTCAGAACAGATTCCCACCTGCACTGAGGGTTCATACCAGATTCCTGCCTGCACTGTGGGTTCATAGCAGATTCCCGCCTGCACTGTAGGTTCATAGCAGATCCCCGCCTGCACTGTGGGTTCATATCAGATTCCCGCCTGCACTGTGGGTTCATAACAGATTCCGGCCTGCACTGTGGGTTCATAACAGATTCCCGCCTGCACTGTGGGTTCATAACAGATTCCCGCTTGCACTGTGGGTTCATAACAGATTCCCGCCTGCACTGTGGGTTGACAGCAGATTCCCGCCTGCACTGTGGGTTCATAACAGATTCCCGCCTGTACTGTGGATTCCTAACAGATTCCCACCTGCACTGTGGGTTCACAACAGATTCCCACCTTCACTGTGGGTTCATAACAGATTCCCGCCTCCACTGTAGGTTCATAACAGATTCCCGCCTGCACTGTGGGTTCATAACAGATTCTTGCCTGCACTGTGGGTTCATAACAGATTCCCGCCTGCACTGTGGGTTCATCACAGATTCCCGCCTGCACTGTGGGTTCATAACAGATTCCCGCCTGCACTGTGGGTTCATATCAGATTCCCGCCTGCACTGTGGGTTCATATCAGATTTCCGCCTGCACTGTGGGTTCATAGCAGATTCCCGCCTACACTGTGGGTTCATAACAGATTCCCGCCTGTACTGTGGATTCCTAACAGATTCCCACCTGCACTGTGGGTTCACAACAGATTCCCACCTTCACTGTGGGTTCATAACAGATTCCCGCCTCCACTGTAGGTTCATAACAGATTCCCGCCTGCACTGTGGGTTCATAACAGATTCTTGCCTGCACTGTGGGTTCATAACAGATTCCCGCCTGCACTGTGGGTTCATATCAGATTCCCGCCTGCACTGTGGGTTGACAGCAGATTCCCGCCTGCACTGTGGGTTCATAACAGATTTCCGCCTGCACTGTGGGTTCATAACAGATTCCCGCCTGCACTGCAGGTTCATAACAGATTCCCGCCTGTACTGTGGATTCATAACAGATTCCCGCCTGCACTGCGGGTTCATAACAGATTTCCGCCTGCACTGTGGGTTCATCACAGATTCCCGCCTGCACTGTGGATTCATAACAGATTCCCGCCTGCACTGTTGGTTTATAACAGATTTCCACCTGCACTGTGGGTTCATAACAGATTTCCGCCTGCACTGTGGGTTCATAACAGATTTCCGCCTGCATTGTGGGTTCATAACAGATTTCCGCCTGCACTGTGGGTTTATAACAGATTTCCACCTGCACTGTGGGTTCATAACAGATTTCCGCCTGCACTGTGGGTTCATAACAGATTTCCGCCTGCACTGTGGGTTCATAACAGATTTCTGCCTGCACTGTGGGTTCATAACAGATTTCCGCCTGCACTGTGGGTTCATAACAGATTCCCGCCTGCACTGTGGGTTCATCACAGATTCCCGCCTGCACTGTGGATTCATAACAGATTCCCGCCTGCACTGTTGGTTTATAACAGATTTCCACCTGCACTGCGGGTTCATAACAGATTTCCGCCTGCACTGTGGGTTCATAACAGATTCCCGCCTGCACTGTGGGTTGACAGCAGATTCCCGCCTGCACTGTGGGTTCATAACAGATTTCCGCCTGTACAGGGGATTCATAACAGATTCCGGCCTGCACTGTGGGTTCATAACAGATTCCCACCTTCACTGTGGGTTCATAACAGATTCCCGCCTCCACTGTGGGTTCATAACAGATTCCCGCCTGCACTGTGGGTTCATAACAGATTCCCGCCTGCACTGTGGGTTCATAACACATTCCCGCCTGTACTGTGGATTCATAACAGATTCCCGCCTGCACTGTGGGTTCATAACAGATTCCCGCCTGCACTGTGGGTTCATAATAGATTTCCGCCTGCACTGTGGGTTCATAACAGATTCCCGCCTGCACTGTGGGTTGACAGCAGATTCCCACCTGCACTGCGGGTTCATAACAGATTCCCGCCTGCACTGTGGGTTGACAGCAGATTCCCGCCTGCACTTTGGGTTCATAACAGATTCCCGCCTGTACAGGGGATTCATAACAGATTCCGGCCTGCACTGTGGGTTCATAACAGATTCCCGCCTGCACTGTGGGTTCATAACAGATTCCCGCCTGCACTGTGGGTTCATAATACATTCCCGCCTGCACTGTGGATTCATAACAGATACCCGCCTGCACTGTGGGTTCATAACAGATTCCCGCCTGCACTGTGGGTTCATAACAGATTCCCGCCTGTACTTTGGATTCATAACAGATTCCCGCCTGCACTATTGGTTTATAACAGATTCCCGCCTGCACTGTGGGTTCATAACAGATTCCCGCCTGCACTGTGGGTTCATAACAGATTCCCGCCTGTACTGTGGATTCATAACAGATTTCCGCATGCACTGTGGATTCATAACAGATTTCCGCCTGTACTGTGGATTCATAACAGATTCCCGCATGCACTGTGGATTCATAACAGATTCCCGCCTGTACTGTGGATTCATAACAGATTTCCGCCTGCACTGTGGATTCATAACAGATTCCCGCCTGTACTGTGGATTCATAACAGATTTCCGCATGCACTGTGGATTCATAACAGATTCCCGCCTGCACTGTGGGTTCATAACAGATTCCCGCCTGCACTGTGGGTTCATAACACATTCCCGCCTGTACTGTGGATTCATAACAGATTCCCGCCTGCACTGTGGGTTCATAACAGATTCCCCCCTGCCTGCACTGTGGGTTCATAATAGAATTCCGCCTGCACTGTGGGTTCATAACAGATTCCCGCCTGCACTGTGGGTTGACAGCAGATTCCCGCCTGCACTGTGGGTTGACAGCAGATTCCCGCCTGCACTTTGGGTTCATAACAGATTCCCGCCTGTACAGGGGATTCATAACAGATTCCCGCCTGCACTGTGGGTTCATAACAGATTCCCGCCTACACTGTGGGTTCATAACAGATTCCCGCCTACACTGTGGGTTAATAACAGATTCCCGCCTGCACTGTGGGTTGACAGCAGATTCCCGCCTGCACTGTGGATTCATAACAGATTTCCGCCTGCACTGTGGGTTCATAACAGATTCCCGCCTGCACTGTGGGTTCATAGCAGATTCCCGCCTGCACTGTGTGTTCATAACAGATTCCCGCCTACACTGTGGGTTCATAACAGATTCCCGCCTGCACTGTGGGTTCATAACAGATTCCCGCCTACACTGTGTGTTCATAGCAGATTCCCGCCTGCACTGTGGGTTCATAACAGATTCCTGCCTACACTGTGGGTTCATAACAGATTCCCGCCTGCACTGTGGGTTGACAGCAGATTCCCGCCTGCACTGTGGATTCATAACAGATTTCCGCCTGCACTGTGGGTTCATAACAGATTTCCACCTGCACTGTGGGTTCACAGCAGATTCCCACCTGCACTGTGGGTTCATAACAGATTTCCGCCTGCACTGTGGGTTCATAGCAGATTCCCGCCTGCACTGTGTGTTCATAGCAGATTCCCGCCTGCACTGTGGGTTCATAGCAGATTCCCGCCTGCACTGTGGGTTCATAGCAGATTCCCGCCTGCACTGTGGGTTCATAGCAGATTCCCGCCTGCACTGTGTGTTCATAGCAGATTCCCGCCTGCACTGTGGGTTCATAGCAGATTCCCGCCTGCACTGTGGGCTCATAGCAGATTCCCGCCTGCACTGTGGGTTCATAGCAGATTCCCGCCTGCACTGTGGGTTCATAGCAGATTCCCGCCTGCACTGTGGGTTCATAGCAGATTCCCGCCTGCACTGTGGGTTGATTGTGGGACGTGGGCTGTGGGTATTGAAGGAGTTTGGTCCTCTCGGAGTTTCCTTGGCACAAGCTCACAGCACCTGCTATCTCGGTTGATGTCCGCGCAGCAACTTCGACTGCACACCTCAGGTAGTTCGCACGCATAACGTGAACGGCTATCTAGCTTCGACTACGAATGGAAACCAGCTATCCGCTTATACACCGTTTATAATCCGCACTAAAAGGCATTTTTCGATCCCGTACAAAGGTGCTTTTCACCGATACGTTCCGATGTTTCGTTACAAGCCGATGTATCAGGAGTCGAAATTGAAAGCAAAGAAGGAATATATTGCAGGCAAATTGTTTCAGAGTTTATGGAAGAGACGACTGAGTGGAGCAATTGCACCTTCGTTAACCTGTCCTCCAAACTCCCCTCCTCCAGAACCCCCTGGGTACCTTCCTCCCCCAAGGCGCTCATCTCTCTCTCTCTGTAACGTTACCCACGCCTGTCAAATAAAAATTTCCGTCTCTCTTTCCCCCTCTTTCTCTCGCTCTCCCCTTTCCGCCCCCTTATCTTCCCATCGGTAACCTGTTACCCCAGGCGAGATGCGCGGTGTCAGGTGCGCGTGGTTTCTTCCTCTTCTTCGTCTCAGCACTTCCACCGGAGACGATTTTAACATCTCCGATTTACACACCTCCAAAACAGTTTAACGTTCACCTGTCTGACGTATCATTCACGGCAACGATCCCAACATGCATTTCGCCATATAAAACCCCACTAACATTCATAAATGAGTTCTGGAACGAGCTAACCCTATTAATAGCACCAAACCCGAAAAGGCTTTCGATTCCATTGTTTACTCGTTTTAATGGTTTGTTTATTTGTTTGTTTGTTTTATTCTGGGGAAAGTGTGGTAATGTAGGGAGGTCTTTCATCGGAAGGTAGGAATGGTCTCCTTAGCAAGGTAGTGGCAGCAGGAACAGCAGGTAGGTTCAAAGTTGAGTTTGGGAATAGATGTGTGCGAGGACATTGTCAGGACCAGTAGGTAGATCAGGTATGGATCAGTGATTGCGTGTACCTGTGCAGTGATTGCGTGTACCTGTGCAGTGATTGCGTGTACCTGTGCAGAGATTGCATGTACCTGTGCAGTGATTGCGTGTACCTGTGCAGTGATTGCGTGTACCTGTGCAGTGATTGCGTGTACCTGTGCAGTGATTGCGTGTACCTGTGCAGTGATTGCCTGTACCTGTGCAGAGATTGCATGTACCTGTGCTGTGATTGCGTGTACCTGTGCAGTGATTGCATGTACATGCGCAGTGATTGCGTGTACCTGTGCAGTGATTGCGTGTACCTGTGCAGTGATTGCGTGTACCTGTGCAGTGATTGCATGTACCTGTGAAGTGATTGCATGTACCTGTGCAGTGATTGCATGTACATGTGCAGTGATTGCATGTACATGTGCAGTGATTGCATGTGCATGTGCAGTGGTTGTATGTATATGTGCAGTGATTGCATGTACATGTGCAGTGATTGCATGTACCTGTGAAGTGATTGCATGTACCTGTGCAGTGATTGCATGTACATGTGCAGTGATTGTATGTACATGTGCAGTGATTGCATGTACTTGTGCAGTGATTGCATGTACATGTGCAGTGATTGTATGTATATGTGCAGTGATTGCATGTACATGTGCAGTGATTGTATGTATATGTGCAGTGATTGCATGTACATGTGCAGTGATTGCATGTACCTGTGAAGTGATTGCATGTACCTGTGCAGTGATTGCATGTACATGTGCAGTGATTGTATGTATATGTGCAGTGATTGCATGTACATGTGCAGTGATTGCATGTACCTGTGAAGTGATTGCATGTACCTGTGCAGTGATTGCATGTACCTGTGAAGTGATTGCATGTACCTGTGCAGTGATTGCATGTACATGTGCAGTGATTGCATGTATACGTGCAGTGATTGCATGTACATGTGCAGTGATTGCATGTACCTATGCAGTGATTGCATGTACCTATGCAGTGATTGCATGTACATGTGCAGTGATTGTATGTATATGTGCAGTGATTGCATGTACCTGTGCAGTGATTGCATGTGCATGTGCAGTG
Organism: Myxine glutinosa; assembly: GCF_964187855.1. NCBI lineage: Eukaryota > Metazoa > Chordata > Myxini > Myxiniformes > Myxinidae > Myxine > Myxine glutinosa. The sequence goes on from NC_136261.1 coordinate 346,976,542, forward strand.
ATTGCATGTATATGTGCAGTGATTGCATGTACATGTGCAGTGATTGCATGTACATGTGCAGTGATTGCATGTACATGTGCAGTGATTACATGCACCTGTGCAGTGATTGTATGTACATGTGCAGTGATTGCATGTACATGTGCAGTGATTACATGTACATGTGCAGTGATTGCATGTACATGTGCAGTTATTGCATGTACATGTGCAGTGATTGTATGTATATGTGCAGTGATTGCATGCACAAGTGCAGTGATTGCATGTAGCTGTGCAGTGATTGCATGTATATGTGCAGTGATTGCATGTACATGTGCAGTGATTGCATGTATCTGTGCAGTGATTGCATGTACATGTGCAGTGATTGCATGTACCTGTGCAGTTATTGCATTTATCTATGCAGTGATTGCATGTATATGTGCAGTGATTGCATGTACATGTGCAGTGATTGCATGTACATGTGCAGTGATTGCATGTACATGTGCAGTGATTGCATGTACCTGTGCAGTGATTGTATGTACATGTGCAGTGATTACATGTACATGTGCAGTGATTACATGTACATGTGCAGTTATTGCATGTACATGTGCAGTGATTGTATGTATATGTGCAGTGATTGCATGTACATGTGCAGTGATTGCATGTATCTGTGCAGTGATTGCATGTATATGTGCAGTGATTGCATGTATCTGTGCAGTGATTGCATGTATATGTGCAGTGATTGCATGTACATGTGCAGTGATTGCATGTATCTGTGCAGTGATTGCATGTACATGTGCAGTGATTGCATGTACCTGTGCAGTGATTGCATTTATCTATGCAGTGATTGCATGTACATGTGCAGTGATTGTATGTATATGTGCAGTGATTGCATGTGTATGTGCAGTGATTGCATGTGCAAGTGCAGTGATTGCATGTGCATGTGCAGTGATTGCATGTACATGTGCAGTGATTGCATGTGCATATGCAGTGATTGCATGTACCTATGCAGTGATTGCATGTACATGTGCAGTGATTGCATGTACATGTGCAGTGATTGTATGTATATGTGCAGATTGCATGTACATGTGCAGTGATTGCATGTACCTGTGCAGTGATTGCATGTACATGTGCAGTGATTGCATGTACATGTGCAGTGATTGCATGTACATGTGCAGTGATTGTATGTATATGTGCAGTGATTGCATGTACATGTGCAGTGATTGCATGTACCTGTGCAGTGATTGCATGTACATGTGCAGTGATTGCATGTACCTGTGCAGTGATTGCATGTACATGTGCAGTGATTGCATGTACATGTGCAGTGATTGCATGTGCATGTGCAGTGATTGCATGTACCTGTGCAGTGATTGCATGTACCTGTGCAGTGATTGCATGTACCTGTGCAGTGATTGCATGTACCTGTGCAGTGATTGCATGTACCTGTGCAGTGATTGCATGTACCTGAGCAGTGATTGCATGTACCTGTGAAGTGATTGCATGTACCTGTGCAGTGATTGCATGTACATGTGCAGTGATTGCATATACCTGTGCAGTGATTGCATGTACCTGTGAAGTGATTGCATGTACCTGTGCAGTGATTGCATGTACATGTGCAGTGATTGCATATACCTGTGCAGTGATTGCATGTACCTGTGCAGTGATTGCGTGTACCTATGCAGTGATTGCGTGTACCTATGCAGTGATTGCGTGTACCTATGCAGTGATTGCGTGTACCTATACAGTGATTGCGTGTACCTGTGAAGTGATTGCGTGTACATGTGCAGTGATTGCATGTACCTGTGCAGTGATTGCATGTACATGTGCAGTGATTGCATGACGTTTGTGAGATGGTGTCTCCGAAAGGTGAATGTACTCTCTGTTTGTTTACTCCCAACTGTACAGTCCTCTTAGTCTTCCCTTAGTCTTCTCTTCGTCTTCTCTTCGTCTTCTCTTCGTCTTCGCTTCGTCTTCTCTTAGTCTTCTCTTCGTCTTCTCTTAGTCTTCCCTTAGTCTTCTCTTAGTCTTCTCTTCGTCTTCCCTTAGTCTTCTCTTCGTCTTCTCTTCGTCTTCCCTTAGTCTTCTCTTAGTCTCCTCTTAGTCTCCTCTTAGTCTTCCCTTAGTCTTCTCTTGGTCTTCTCTTGGTCTTCTCTTAGTCCTCCCTTAGTCTTCCCTTAGTCTTCTCTTCGTCTTAGTCTTAGTCTCTAAGTCTCCTCTTAATCTTCCCCATTCCCCGCAAACAAATTAAGTCCCGAGCCTACCTGTCAGAAACCCTTCTACCTGTGTCAAAATCTCCTCGAGCAACCATTGGCAGTCAATGATGTTTGAGTGTTAACAACCATTGGCAGTCAATGATGTTGAGTGTTAACAACCATTGGCAGTCAATGATGTTGAGTGTTAACAACCATTGGCACCTTGTGGATCCACGATGGAAGTGCCAATGCATCCCAGTTTTCGCAACAGGTCACCATCGCATTCCAGCACCCGCTCGGTACCACCTGAGCAAGGCCAGGTGGTACCGGCCAATAATGGCTGCCGAGGATTGGCTCCTGTGAAGCCGATGGGCGGAATGCCGAGAGACAGGGAGACCCATCAACTTTGAGGAGTCGAAGTTGGGACGGGTCTTTCCTATGGGAAGAGTAGATAGTATGATTAGGATAAATGTCCCTGTTATTTGGGCCTTGGGCCCTCTCGCTCTTTTGAAGGAACAAGACGAGGCCCGAGATCTGATCCCGGCGTTATTCCCGCTGTCATTCCCGATTTTACACGGGGTCTCACTGACGGCCACGCGCCCATTCATCTTCCCAAACCGCCGGCTCATTAGAAGGAGGGAGACGGGAGGATTATCCAGGCAGATAGATGGACAGATCGGATAGATTACATTTGTCTAATTCCCTGCATGCTCTGTCTGTACTCTGAATGCTTGTCCTGTCTAACTCTTTGTCTCGATGTGCACGCTGCCCACTCTGTACACTACGATCTCTGTCTGCTGTTGATATATCGACTTGTGGACATCCATGTGGACATCCACGTAGACATCCATGTAAACATCCATGTAGACATCCATGTAGACATCTCTCATACCTGGTGCTCTCCCCTCTTATAAATGGTGCCCTCCCCTCTCATACCTGGTGCCCTTGCCTCTCATACCTGGTGCCCTCCCCTGTTATACCTGTGCCCTCCCCTCTCATACCTGGTGCCCTCCCCTCTCATACCTGGTGCCCTCCCCTCTCATACCTGGTGCCCTCCCCTCTCATACCTGGTGCCCTCCCCTCTCATACCTGGTGGCCTCCCCTGTTTTACCTGTACCCTCCCCTCTCATACCTGGTGCCCTCCCTCCACCCCTCTCATACCTGGTGCCCTCCCTCCACCCCTCTCATACCTGGTGCCCTCCCTCCACCCCTCTCATACCTGGTGCCCTCCCTCCACCCCTCTCATACCTGGTGCCCTCCCTCCACCCCTCTCATACCTGGTGCCCTCCCTCCACCCCTCTCATACCTGGTGCCCTCCCTTCAGCCCTCTCTTACCTGGTGCCTTCCCTCCACTCCTCTCATACCTGGTGCCCTCCCTCCACTCCTCCTCCCTATCTTCATCTCCCCTCTCTTACCTGGTGCCCTCCCTCGACCCCTCTCATACCTGGTGCCCTCCCCTCTCATACCTGGTGCCCTCCCCTCTCATACCTGGTGCCCTCCCTCCACCCCTCCTCCTCTATCTTCATCTCCCCTGCTTTAGGCTCAAATTGCTTGCAGCTTAAAACCCGCACCTTTAACTCCTTTCGGGCAGTGTGCACTCACCTGTTGACTTGGCTGCACACCTCGATCTATGCACGTGTCTGAATTTACCTGTGCACCTGTGAGTGTGCATACCTATTTGCTGGTGTGTATATATTCTGGCGACCTACACACACATCTGTATTTGCCGTGAGCCCTTTTCGTATTCATTTCTGTCACCTTTTGCTTTACCTGTCGTGTCCTGCACTCATCGACATCATGAACACCTTTCCTCCACGCGCTCACGACTGCCTGTTCGAGGTTTCCATGTTCCGTGGAGGTGGTACCGGTGCACCTGCTGGATCGGGGGTCTCGCATAGTCCCTACCCCCGGTCCCGAAGCACCGTGTCCCCCACGGCGCCATTCGACCTGAGCCCAACGGTCTCTGGCGGAAGCTTATTTCATCATCAACATCAGGACCACATCGCCTGGTTCTCGAGCTCACCTGGAACGTTCGCATCTTCCCAACCGTACCCGTCGCCGGTAACCCCGGTCACTCAGGTGACCCCCACTTCTCCGGTACCTCGTCGGGTCCCTGGGATGGTTCTGGAGACCTCGTCCCCAGCGGATTTACCTCAGAGTTGGATGGCATGGCCGTCTCCTTACCATCAGCAACAGACTGAGCTGCTCAAGCTGGCGCGGCCCCCGTACTCGTACTCGGCGCTCATCGCCATGGCGATCCAGGGAGCACCGAGCCGCAGACTCACCCTCAGCCACATCTACTCCTTCGTGTCGGACAACTTCCCCTTCTACAGGCGCAGCAAGGCCGGGTGGCAGAATTCCATTCGGCACAACCTGTCGCTCAACGATTGCTTCCGGAAGGTTCCACGGGACGACGACGACCCCGGTGAGCTCTGCACACACACGCACCTGTGGTGTTACTTCCAGCGGTGCGATAACTCGTCCTCTCTGTGATCACGAACATCGCTTATTCAGACTCCGTGACAATGAGCCATGTCTGACATCCACAATTGATGATGAATCGAAAATCATTTGACAAGTTAAATATTTTCGGAGCACCATGGGTTCTGTATAGTATATTTTGTATAGTTCTGTATAGTATATTTTGTATAGTTCTGTATAAAAAAATACAACAAGTTCGTCCAAATCCGTACACAACCTTTTGAGATATCCTGCTACGTATAGTTTTTGGCCCTTTATCTCAATGGTGAAGAATCATTTGAAAATTAAATAATTATCATATCCGAATTCATATTCAGATCTTCACCAAAATCGAAGCGATTCTTCCTTGTCACACACACAACCTGTCCAACAAGTTTTGTCCAAATCCATCCACAACTTTTTGAGATATCCTACTACGAATCGTTTTTGGCCCTTTATCCCAATGGTGAAGAATCACTTAAAAATTAAATAATTCTCATATCCGTATCCATATACAGATCGTCACCAAAATCGAATCGATTCTTCCTTGTCACACACACAACCTGTCCAACAAGTTTCGTCCAAATCCATTCACAACTTTTTGAGATATCCTGCTACGTATCGTTTTTGGCCCTATCTCCCAATGGTGAAGAATCACTTGATAAATTAAACAATTCTCATATATTCGAATCCATATTCAGATCTTCACCAAAATCGAATCGATTCTTCCTTGTCACACACACAACCTGTCCACCAAATTTCATCCGAATCCATCGACAACGTTTTGAGATATCCCGCTCACAGACAAACAGATAGACAGACAGGGGTAAAAACATAACCTCCATCCACTTTCGTTGGTGGCGGTAATTACTCAGGGAATAATTACTCAGTAAATATATATTTCACACTAGCGAGGTACTCTGCGTTGCCCGGTACTGTTCTAATCCTGTTGGCATTTTAAAGGAATCAAATTTAAATTTATTTTCTATTCTTTCCGGGGCATAAAACACTTCCCTACACAAACTAAGGAATAGGGTCGTGGATCATTTAGTACAATATATATATATATAACACTGTCGAGCGATTAAAGAAAATCCCCCAAAAATCCAACTTTTTTTTTTTTCCAAAAAATTTTGCTCTTTAAATACTTGGCGACACTTACTGATGAACCTCAAAGTTTGACGAAGATCCGTTTGGCCATCTCTGAGAAAAACGTGACATGGACAAACATCTCTCTTATGGTATAGATGAGTAGAAAAGGCCCAATCGACGGACAAATAGAACTAATTCGTTATATTTGTTCGTTAGCTATGACTACTCGACGATATATATATTGTTACGGATCTCGGCCGTCGGCGCTCCCCTTATCAAGGGGGGGGGGGGGGGGGGGGGTTAATCCCCTTGTCTTGTTATTTGGCCGACCCGAGTCCTGGGGGTTATACGCTCCTTCCGGTCGGTATTAGGTAGGGTGATTGGTCAATTTAGACCCAAATACCTAATTACTAACCCGACCGTAAAGCAGGGAAATAACTCCAGCCCGAACCACGGCTATTGGTGGAAATGCCGAGCGGATAGCGAGCCGCGATCCGGGCCGTTAGCAGGGACTACACCTGATTCTAGTGGTTTCAATCGTGCCACGTTTACCCAATGATAGAAAGGACGGATGCGATCGGACAAGAGGAAACCAAGAAAGTAGGAAGAACAAAGATGGGGTTATTACAATATACAAGAAGAAGAGGAAACGAAAGGGATGCACAAGATAGGAAGAGGAAGAAGCAGAACACAGGGCAGTCTTATGGCAGTCTTATTCTTATTACCCAGGACAAACAAACACTCACACGGGGATTGTAGCTGGATTGTAGGTGGAACAGGTAGAGGGTCCGGCGATGGGGTCCAGGCTCCGGTCCAGCGGCGAAACCCGGCAGGCAGTTCCGCGTATAGTTGAACGTGACCAGACCTTATATAACGGGGGGAAGCTGGTGTCCTACGGCGTACGTAATAGACGCACACTTGTGCCAAACGCCTTTTCTCCAATGTTCTCTTAATCAAGCGCGCCCTTCTTCTTCTCAGTCCTGTTCGATGCGCATTTCAGAAAGTGTCCTCTTACAATGCGCGCGCGCCTCCAACAAGTCTCGTACAACAAGCGCTCTCCCCTCCAAGTTCTTTGTAGGCGAGCACTCTCACGCAGTCCTTTGAAATGCGCTCTCTCCCATAAGTCCTTGAAAGGGCTTTGCGCTCACTTTTTATATCTCTCCGCGACCCAATAAGCCACGCCTGTCGGTGATGTTACCTCAGCCCTGATTGGCTGGTGAGGGCTTACCGGCCACGCCTTTGACGAATGGATGACGTGGCCACACCTTCTTCTTGGCGCCCCGCCTCCTTTCTCGGGCCTTACCTCGTGGCTTATGGCGGCTTGAGCGAGCGCTAAGGCAGCGAACGCTGCTAACAAAGGCGCAAAGTAAATTGGGAGAGCCATAGGGCACCGACTGTAGGGGCGCATAATGGCGTCGCTTGGAGAGGGAGGTTGTTCAAATGGACGGATTGGAGACCTACTCTTATTTGATCGACACAACACAGATTCAATTATTGGAAACACGGCCTTATCTAAAACACATACTAATGAAATAACTGAAGTCCTATGGTGGCCTACGTGTTGCTTGTGGACTAACTAGGGGTGCTACCTTTAACCATTTAATAATGTCATATTTACACAAGTGTGGGTTCTAAAACCGAAACACTGCACCCCCCCCTTTTTCCAGGCTCTTCCTGAGCCGAAACAAAAGGACTATCTTTTTAATTAATGTGACACTTAGGTGTGGTTACCCTCTACTTTTAACCTCACCCTGAGTGTGACAGTTTTACACTAGATATGTCCCCCCCTGCTACGTTGCATCCTACCGAACTGACTCACGCCCACAATTAACCGAATTATGGAATGGTCTTCAAACTACACATAAAGCCGGTGGGGAGCATTATTTACAAGACTCTACTAATTATTTACACTGTAACCCAGGACCTGTCTTTTGTGGGAAAAGAAGAACTTTTGAAAAGGGGAAATGCCACTGCAATGCACTGCACCGATACACCATACCATCTGTACCCATAAAATGAATGCACCATAAAACACCATAATTGCACAAAAAAAAACACCATCCAGGAAAATACACAAAAAGCAGACATTTCAGAAATAATAAATGATGAATGATGTCTTTTTGTTGCGCTTGCTCTGCTGGGCCGATGTTTCTGGCTGTCTTATTGCTTGATGTTATTTCAATTAACAAAAAGGGCACACACCGCGTCCGCTTTTTATTATTTATATGGCCAGCAGGGCCAACTCAGGTGGCCCACTGCTGGGCATGGATGCCACTTAAAACACAGTGGTCCGCAAGCCAGATACCGCTGGCAACAATGGTCGGTCCCAGCAGAGGGGCCAGGCCACAGAACGTGTGGTCCATAAGTGGTGCCAGGCCACAGAACGTGTGGTCCATAAGTGGTGCCAGGCCACAGAACGTGTGGTCCATATGGTGCATCAGTGCAGGCAGGAGGCAGCAAGGGTGCGGGCACACAACTGCGGCCACCTGCACACTCCACTCGGACACAAAAGAACATGGTCCATGAGTGGGGAAGGAAGACAAAGCAGATCAGCGGGGCAAGGGCGCAAGGGTAAACGTAATCACAAGGCAATGCGACATGAAGGGCCGGGAGAGCGAGCTGAGAAAGCTCGTCCCTAGCGTTCGTCACCCCCCATGTCACCTACTCTACCCTTGCCCCCACCCCGTATTTACACAATTTACACCTTTACAAATTCGTCGCTAACGTCTTGTCCCCCATATCTCCCCTAATCCAAATTCGTTCCCAATCCCTCCCAAGAAGGAAGGGATGGAATAAACCACAATGTCAAATCACATCAAGATGCGTCTTTCATTCCAAATGTTTGCAAAAACTGGTGTGGAGTTCTATCACCCAGGTGAGTGGATGCAGATGGTGCGAAGAGATTTTCATCCTAGCTATACTTCTAAATGACATTAACTCTTTACTCTACTCGGGGTCTTGCCCTGCCAAACCATTGGCCATCATTAAACTATGTGGTTCTAGAAACCAATTCCCATTGACCAGTCTGTGGTGCTCTCCCAATTTGGGGTCTCACTCCCCCGATTTTTCTGTACTGTGCCCTCGCACAATTTCAGGGCTGGGTCGTGTGGCTCCCCTAGCAGGTCCTACTTACCTGCGCATCTCCGCCACTGAACGTCGCCACCCGAGCTTGCCTAGCTCCTTCGCCCTAACCTACCTGGGGAAGGCCCTCCCTGGCGCTTACCCCCTCGATGCCCTCTATGGCACTGGGCTACCCGGGTCCTCTCCCTAGGATCCTCGGGCCCCGCTGAACTCTACTCAACACTACCTGGCTCCCAGAGCCTACCTGCGGCCTCACCTGGCCGACAGACTACCAGTGGCAGAGTGCTCAACCAACCATATGCACTAACAGGCCACACGCCCAGCCATTCCACTTCACTTATGCACCCAACCAAACACTTCTTTCCACTACCCGCACCACAGATGTCAACATCCACCAAATTTACCTACTCCCTCTACCTACTTTTAAACTACCCTCCCCGGGTATTCGTGAAGGGGTCCATCCATCCCCCATTCACTCCTTCGCACCATACACTCCACTCCACTCATCCCACAATACTCACTCCACACCATTTATTCCACACACCTCTTTTCTGGCACACCTTTTGTGCTCACACACCTCAACCACAATTCCACTTGTCTCAACACAATTTCTCACACACACAGCATTATCTAGCTAACTGGTTTTCCCCTAAAACTCATGCTTCCCCGTCTTCCCATTAAACTATGCACATCCCACGTCATTATCAACCAACGACTCTACTCTACGTCCACACTACAGGTACAATGTCACTACTTAAATCTTGGTCACCTATGGTCACCTCTAGATCCCTATACATTTATCCTAACCCTCCCGGGCTAGTTTGTACTGCCAATCCCCATAATCTATTGCTCCTCTGCCCCAAAAAAGTGAGGGATGGTAGGATTACAATCCCTCCACACTGGGCATCATTTCCAATCACTACCGCCAATCGTCCATTACACTATGAGCCTCTTCGGGGCGTCAATGCATTTTTACTGCTCGGCTTCGCAAAGCCGAGCGATGCATACGGGTGGTCTGTCTCCTGCAGGTTGGGTCCATCCGGCATTCGGATTCAGGGGAGGAGGTTTTGTCTGGCCAAGGCTCCAGGCACCATCTCGGCGCAACGCTTTGCGCTCCCAAGTGCGATGGCCCAGCCTTCCCCGGCCGGAGCGCCGCCACCGCAAGGGGGCACCGCTCCGAACCCTCCTAACTCCCCTCGAACCGGGCCGGTCGCCTTGCCTGGCAAAACGCGGCACCGACCGTGCAGGGCAGGGCCCGGCCCGGATCGTGCACGGTGCTCCTTGCGAGATCGCCGTGGCAACGATCCCCGCCGGTTCCCGCTGCACACCAAGCCCATTACGTACCGATGGTTCGCGTCGGCTATACGTCGGCCTAAACGCTAACCCCCCGGTCTGGGTCGATGCTTGAGTCGCATTCTCACATGCACACCTCACAAGCCACTCTTCTCTCACACATCGATGCGCTCCAGCGCTTCCCATACACTCCACGCACTCTGTTACGGCACGCTCTCGTGCATTCTCTACTCTTACACACTCAGGTGCACACCACTCAGGCGCACTCATTTCGCTCAGACTTCATTACCCACTTGACCACCGCACACCTCCGTGCACACTCCTCGGTTACATCCTCTGTAACACTCACCACGGGTGTGCACTCTCTCGGTACACACCCACTCAGCGCACCCTTACCCATGGGTGTGCACTCTGTTGCACACCCAATGACATGCTCTGGTGTGCTCTCCTGCACACCCTCTTCCAACGCACACTCTGTACCACATTCATCACACATACACTCCGAGGTGCACTCACTCTTGCACTCGGTATCACACTCTCGCTCTGGCACACACTTTTCTCTCGCATGCACGCCATTTTCTCTCGTACATCTCACTTTTACACAGCGCACAAAGGACCTTCCACGAATGCCCGGGTGCCGTCTGGATCCCAAGCGCGCGAAAAATCCTTTCGCGCCAAGCCTTTTCGCGCCATATACAGCCCGATTCACCTTGGCGCTTCCTCTTCTTCGCTCCTCCACCACCTGCAAACTTTCATTTTGGTGATTAAGCACGGCATCACGATGCGAATACAGACTTTGCATGCATTCCATCTCAATCTCCGATATATCCTCCATACCTGCCGTCTCTCCAATTTCAATTTCGACTATAATTTCTTTGATTTCTTTTTCCTTGTTAAGCTCGACGACCGCCGGTGCTAATAAAATAAAATTCTCTACTTCGGCGGTCGCCGGCTTCCCCATACCCCGGGTCGCGATTTCTATACCCGTCCACATAACTATGCCTTGCTCAGCCTCGCTTAACCCACGCTCCTCAAGCCGCGCTACCTCGTCGCGCATCCCCGCAACCTTTCCGCCCGATCTGCGGTCTCTGTCTCTCCCCATCTGCCCTATCTCATACTTGGCTTTCTCCCTCGCCAACCCTTCATTTATTTCCCGGGCTTGGCCATTTACGTACTCCAACTGGCCCTCTAATTTGCTCTCTAATCCCCCCAATTTAACGTCTAACCCCCCAATTTAATTTCCCAATTGCTCCCCCATTCTGTTTTCCATTCCCTCGCTATTGGCCCTCATTTCTCCCATCTCCTTACTCAATCCCCCAATTTGGCTTCCCATGTCATTTCTCAATCCGCCAATTTGGTTTCCCATTCGTTCCAATTGTTCTCCCACCTTGTCCATACTGTCGTTCTTTTTCTGCATTTCCGCCATGAATTGGGCCATGAAGGCTTGCATTTCGACCACCCCCATTTGCGCAGCGGGCGCGGCCCTCGTCGCCATGTGCGAGGCGCCGCCATTTTGTGCGCCTGCAACCCCGAATACCGCACCTTCTTCATTTTCCTCCTCCATCTCTCCCAATTGTTCCCTGGGGTCCTGGGTTGCATCTAACTCCTCTTCTATTTCCCCCACCGGCATCCGATCACCTTGGTTATCCATGGCACGATTCAAATTTAGATGTTAATGAAATTTCGGCCGCTCGAAATTTTGACCAAATTTTTCCAAAATATAAAAAATTTGGTTCGGGTCCAAATCCCACTCCCAGACACCAATTATTACGGCCAATATGCACAATTGGTGTCCAAAATTTGGTCTACTAAATTTAGTCCCAGGTTCCAAATCCCACTCCTGACACCAATTGTTACGGATCTCGGCCGTCGGCACTCCCCTTATCAAGGGGGGGTTAATCCCCTTGTCTTGTTATCTGGCCGACCCGAGTCCTGGGGGTTATACGCTCCTTCCGGTCGGTACTAGGTAGGGTGATTGGTCAATTTAGTCCCAAATACCTAATTACTAACCCGACCGTAAAGCAGGGAAATGACTCCCGCCCGAACCATGGCTATTGGTGGAAACGCCGAGCGGATAGCGAGCCGCGATCCGGGCCGTTAACAGGGACTAAACCCGATTCTAGCGGTTTCAATCGTGCCACGTTTACCCAATGATAGAAAGGACGGATGCGATCGGACAAGAGGAAACCAAGAAAGTAGGAAGAACAAAGATGGGGTTATTACAATTTACATGAAGAGGAGGAAACGAAAGGGATGTACAAGATAGGAAGAGGAGGAAGCAGAACACAGGGCCGTCTTATTCTTATTACCCAGGACAAACAAACACACTCACATGGGGATTGTAGCTGGATTGTAGATGGAACAGGTAGAGGGTCCGGCGATGGGGTCCAGGCTCCGGTCCAGCGGCGAAACCCGGCAGGCAGTTCCGCGTATAGTTGAACGCAACCGGACCTTATATAATGGGGGGAAGCTGGTGTCCTATGGCGTATGTAATAGACGCACACTTGTGCCAAACGCCTTCTTTCCAATGTTCTCTTAATCAAGCGCGCCCTTCTTCTTCTAAGTCCTCTTTGATGCGTATTTCCCAAAGAGTCCTCTTACAATGCGCGCGCGCCTCCAACACGTCTCGTACAACAAGCGCTCTCCCCTCCAAGTTATTTGTAGGCGAGCTCTCTCACGCAGTCCTTTGAAATGCGCTCTCTCCCATAAGTCCTTGAAAGGGCTTTGCGCTCGCTTTTTATATCTCTCCGCGCGATCACTCCGCGAGCCAAAAAGCCACGCCTGTCGGTGATGTTACCTCAGCCCTGGTTGGCTGGTGAGGGCTTACCGGCCACGCCTTTGACGACTGGATGACGTGGCCACACCTTCTTCTTGGCGCTCGCCTCCTTTCTTGGGCCTTACCTCGTGGCTTATGGCGGCTTGAGCGAGCGCTAAGGCAGTGAACGCTGCTCACAAAGGCACAAAGTAAATTGGGAGAGCCATAGGGCACTGACTGTAGGGGCGCGTAATGGCGTCGCTTGGAGAGGGAGGTTGTTAAAATGAACGGATTGGGGACCTACTCTTATTTGATCGACACAACGCAGATTCAACTATTGGAAACACGGCCTTATCTAAAACACATACTAATGAAATAACTGAAGTCCTATGGTGGCCTACGTGTTGCTTGTGGACTAACTAGGGGTGCTACTTTAACCATTTAATAATGTCATATTTACACAAGTGTGGGTTCTAAAACCGCAACAATATATACATCAGATAAAGCACCTCTTTAGACGATCAGTTTTCTTTTGTGGCCAATTCTCTTTTTACATTGATATAAGGCCCATGGAGGAGTTGGTCCATGAATGATATGCCAAGAGATTAGGGGACATCGCTGCACCTTAATATGAATATATCATGCATGAACTAGAACGGTAATCAGTAGAAAGCATACCTCCACCTGGTTAGCCATATCATCAATGGTGAAGAATCACTTAAAAAATTCTACTAGCCGAATCCGCAGCCGGATCTTCACCAAAATCGAATCGATTAATCCTTGTCACACACACAACCTGTCCAACAAGTTTCGTCCAAGTCCGTCCACATCCTTTTGAGATATCCTGCTATGTATAGTTTTTGGCCCTATCTCCCAATGGTGAAGAATCACTTTAAAAATTCTAGTAGTCGGATCCGGATTTTTACCAAAATCTAATCATTTCGTCCTTGTCTCATAAGCTTCATCTGCACCACATTTCGTCCGAATCCATCCACGACTTTTTTAAATATTTTGTTCACAAACGGACGGACAGACAAACGGACAGACAGGGGTGAAAACATAACCTCTATCCACCTTTGGTGGTGGAGGTAACAACGCTCTTAGAATCTAGACATGGGCAAATACCTATATATGTAGTGGTCAATGGGATTTTTAACCTGGCTCCCAAGCATGAGGACTTCGGTTCAGCTGTGAATGCTAAACAGTCCAATGTGAAACTTACCTTTCTTTATTTCATTCCCTGAGTAATTACCTCCACCACCGAAAGTGGATGGAGATTATGTTTTCACTCCTGTCTGTCTATCTGTTTGTCTGTGAGCGGGATATCTCAAAAAGTTGTGGATGGATTCGGATGAAATTTGGTGGACAGGTTGGGTGTGTGACCAGGACGAGTTTATTAGATTTTGGTGAAGATCTCGATCTGGATCCGAGTTCTTTAAGCTATTCTTCACCATTGGGAGATAGGGCCAAAAACGATACATCGCAGAATATCTCAAAAGGTTGTGGACGGATTTGGATGAAACTTGGGGGATGAGTTGGTTTAGGCAGCAAGAACAAGCAGATTAGATTCTGGTTCAGGTCCAAATCTGGATCCGACCTATCAGTGGGATACAAAAGGTAAACTGTTCAGCCTGGTGGAGGTATGCGCTCGACCATATATGGTATGCTGGTGGAGTGCTGTTCTGGTTTGATTATGAGGAGCATGTAAAGCTTCCTCCTCTATCAAAACAGATATGAGAGAAAAATAAAATAAAAACAATGGTTATTATTTCGTGAAAAGGTTAAAGTTACAGTCAAAGGTAAAGTTAAAGGTTAAAGTTTAAGGTTAAAGGGTAACGTATGTAGAGAAAATTGTGGATTTTTGGATTAATGTAAGTCATGACCTTTTAATATCAAAGTATGAACTAGATTCCCAAGTTTGATGAATTCACTCACATCAACTTGTAATTTATGTGGAAGCGAACTCTCAGATATCGTGCTGTTTCCTCCAACAACTCACATGGGAGCGAAGCGGTACCATCGTTGCTCTGATGATCCTGTGACCCGAAAGGAAAAGTCATGGGAAGACAGACATTGTTCTTCTACTTTCGCACAACTATTTAAACGTCGTTATCTTCACCACCGAAGATGGACGGAAGTTATGTTTTCACCCCTGCTTGTTAATTGGCCCCAAAAAATTTTTTTTTTTTTTTTTTTGTATACAGAATCGAGGCTCGTGAAAGAGCTAACATTTATTTCACAAACAAATCAAACAGAGAAACGAGATATATAAAAAGAGGGAGCGGAAGACAAGATGGGGAGAGAAGGGGAAGCACACGACACAACATTTGTGAGCCGGGACATCGGGAGATCTGTGGGACAGAGAGAGCTTGGAGGGAGAGAGAGAGAGAGAGAGAGAGAGCAGGCGTGGGAAGGGGGGGGGGGGGGGGGAGAAGTATAAAACACAAGGACACCAAGGACTTCCAGGACAGAAGTTGGTATTTCAAAAAAGTGGATTTGGGGTGAAATTAGCAGGGGTAGAAAAGATCAAGGTTTTGGATGGGTGAAGATAAGAGATGGTGGTGAACAGCTGTTTTAAAGACCTGGAGGGTGGAGTGGGATTGAAGAGAGTGAGGGAGTTTGTTCCAGAGGCGGGAGAAAAGAGGAATGAAGGAGAGCAGAGAGTCTTGATTTTGGCAGTTTAACCATAAGAGGGTTGCAGGCAGATCTTGTGCGACCTGTAGGAATATTTGCTGGACAGAGCCCAGAGAGAGCTGGGGGGGGGGGGGGGGGGGGCAAGGCCAGAGAGGAGTCGGTAGAAGACGGAAAGACCACCAACCTGCCTGCGGTGAGTGAGTGAAAGGCCCTTGGAGTTAGCTTCATCGCGGGAGATTCCAATGATTCTGAACGCTTTGGTTTCAACAGCGCGAAGACGAGCTAGGTGTGAGGCAGGAGCACCAGCCCAGAGGGGAGAGCAGTATTCCATTGAGCTGCGGATGAAAGCCTTGTATGTGGTGAGGAGCTCAGGTGTGCCAAGGAAGGACTTCGCACGACGGAGGATGCCCAGTCGGCGACTGGCTTTGGAGGCCAGATTTGAAATGTGGTTTTCCCAGGAAAGATCATGGCAGATAGTGAGACCCAAAAGCTTGAGCGACAGAACTTCTTGGAGAGCTTTATTCAGAAAGTGGATGTGAGGGTTGTCCAGTCGGGTCTTTTCGGAGAGACATCGTAAGAGTGTGAGATTTGTCAGGATTGAAAGACATGTTCCACTTGTTTGCCAGGTCTGTGATTTTGTCCAGGTCTGCAGAGAGTGAGGAGGCTGCAGACTGCCGATCTGAGGGATGAAGAATGGAGCGACAGAGAGGAGTAATCAGCAAAGAGATAGAGAGGATTTTCAAGAGAGTCAGAGAGATCATTGATGAGGACCAGAAAAAGCACAGGGCCCAGAACACTACCTTGGGGAACTCCAGCCTGAACAGGAAAGAGGTATGTTGAGGAATTTGACAAGTATGTTGATCACTGCGGTTTGTGTGTGTGTGTGTGTGTGTGTGTGTGTGTGTGTGTGTGTGTGTGTGTGTGTGTGTGTGTGTGTGTGTGTTTGCTTGTCTGTCCGCTCACTTATACTTGCCTACAGGTCATAATTTTAAACCGATCTTCAGGAAACTTCACCAAATGGTAGAGTTCGTGGTCCGACAAATTCCTATGTATTTTGAGGACAAAAGGTCCACATAGGCCAAAGGTCAACCACTTTTTTCAAATTTCTAAAATCCTCAATTTTCATCCGAATGACTTGAAATTTGAATGGGATTTACATATCAGCGAACTGAATTCAACCACACACTATTTTTGAGATCAGCTTAGGCCAAAAGGTCAACATAGGCCAAAGGTCAACAATTTCAAATTTCTAGAATCCTCAATTTTCATCTGATTGACTTCAAAACTGAATAGGATTTTCATATCAGCTCACTGAAACCAACCACCGACTATTTCTGAGCTCAACATGGCCAAAAGGTCAATATCGGCCGAATTTCTAAAATTGTCAATTTTCATCCAATTAACTTAAACTTTGAAGACAATTTGCATACCAGCTAACTGAATTCAACCACTAATTATTTTTGAGGTCAAAAGGATGCTCCAGAGTGCCATGCTACTTTGTTGTGTTTTGCCAAGTGTCACTCTCGAAGTGATTTTTCATTTGTTCGATTTTGCAAGTATATTGGTCGGTTGCATTTGTGGTTCTGTCTGTCTGTCTGTTTGTCTGTCTGTCTCTTTGTCTGTCTGTTTGTTACTTGGCAAAAATAAATAAATAATAATTTGCAAGTATGTTGATCACTCCAGTTTGTGTGTTTGTTTGTTTGTTTGTCTGTCTGCTCACTTATACTTGCAATTTTACGTCACAATTTTAAACGGATCTTCACGAAACTTCATCAAATGGTAGAGTTCGTGGTCCGACAAAATCCTATATATATTTTGGGGTCAAAAGGTCAACATAGGCCGAAGGTCAACCACATTTTTCAAATTTCTAAAATCCTCAATTTTCCTCCAATTGACTTGAAATTTTAATAAGATATACATATCGGCGAACTGAATTCAATCATCAACTATTTTTGAGATCAGCATAGGCCAAAAGGTCAACATAGGCCAAAGGTCAACCACTTTTTTTCAAATGTCTAAAATCCTCTTTTCATCCGATTGACTTGAAATTTGAATGGGATATGCACATCAGTTAACTGAATTCAACCACCAACTATTTTTGAGATTAGCATAGGCCAAAAGGTCAACATCGGCCAATGGTCAACAACCATTTCAAATTTCTAAAACCTCACTTTTCATCCGATTGACTTGAAATTTGAATAGGATTTACATATCGGCACACTGAATTCAACCACCAACTATTTTTGAGATCAGCATAGGCCAAAAGGTCAACATAGGCCAAAGGTCAACAACCATTTCAAATTGCTAAAATCCACAATTTTCATCCGATTCACTTGAAATTTGAATGGGATTTACATATCAGCAAACTAAATTCAACCACCAACTATTTCTGGGATCCCCACTGGTCAAAGGTCAACAACAATTTCAAATTTCTAAAATCGTCAATTTTCATCCGATTAACTTAAACTTTGAAGACGGTTTGCATATCAGGCTACTGAATTCAACCACTAATTATTTTTGAGGGCAAAAGGACGCCCCACTGAGTGCCTTGCTACTTTGTTCTGTTTTGCCAAGTGTCACTCTTTGAGTGATTTTTCATTTGTTTGTTTGTCACCGGCCTACAGGTCACAATTTTCAACCGATCTTCACGAAACTTCACCAAATGGTAGAGTTGGTCAAAAGCAAAAAGCCTATTGGTTTGGGGTCAAAAGGTCAAAAGGACAACATAGGCCAAAGGTCACCAACTTTACTAAATTTCTAAAATCCTCAATTTTCATCCGATTGACTTGAAATTTGAAGAGGACTTGCATATCTGGTCAGTGAATTCAACGACCAAGTATTTTTGAGGTCAACATCGGCCAAAAGGTCAACATAGGCCAAAATTATAAAATCCTCAATTTAAATCCGATTGACTGGAAATTTGAAGAACAATTGCATATCTGGTCACTGAATTCAACCACCAAGTATTTTTGAGGTCAACATAGGCCAAAAGGTCAACATAGGCCGAATTTCTAAAATCCTCAATTTTCATCCAATTGACATGAAATTTGAAGAGGACTTGCATATCTGGTCACTGAATTCGACCACCAAGTATTTTTGAGGTCAACATAGGCCAAATCAATAAAATCCTAACTTTTCATCCAATTGACTTGAAATTTGAAGAGGACTTGCATATCTGGTCACTGAATTCAACCACCAAGTATTTTTGAGGTCAACATTGGCCAAAAGGTCAACATAGGTCAAATTTATAAAATCCTCAATTTTTATCCAATTGACTTGAAATTTGAAGAGGACTTGCATATCTGGTCACTGAATTCAACCAGCAAGAATTTCTGCGGTCAACATAGGCCGAATTCCTAAAATCCTCAATTTTCATCCAATTGACTTGGAATTTGAAGAGGACTTGCATATCTGGTCACTGAATTCAACCACCAAGTGTTTATTGAGGTCAACATTGGCCAAAAGGTCAACATAGGCCAGAGTTCTAAAATTCTCAATTTAAATCCGATTGACTGGAAATTTGAAGAGCATTTGCATATCTGGTCACTGAATTCAGCCACAAATTATATTTTAGGTGAACATCGGCCAAAAGGTCAAAATAGGCGAAATTTCTAAAATCATCAATTTTCATCCGATTGACTTGAAATTCTAAGAGGATTTGCATATATGGTCACTGAATTCAACCACCAGCTATTTTTGAGGTCAACATAGGCCAAAAGGTCAACATCGGCCAAGTTTCAAAAATCCTCAATTTTCATCCGATTGACTTGAAAATTGAACACCATTTGCACATTGAGTCACTAAATAGGGAAACTAACTATTTTTGAGGTCAAAAGGTCAGAGGTCAACTCTAGGTCAACCTTCCAAAATCATCACTTTTCATCTGAAAAATCGTCACTTTTCATCCTGTTTTTTTGTTTTGTTTTTTGTACACAAGATCGAGGCTCGTGAAAGAGCTAACTTGAATCACACAAAAAGTCAAACCGACACATAAAACATATAATAAGGGGAGCGGTAGACAAGATGGAGAGAGAGGGGGAAGGACACAAAAAACATTTGAGAGCAGGGACATCGAGAGATAGGTGGGACGGAGAGGGCTTGGGGGGGAGGTGGGAGAGGTATAAAACATATGGACACTGCAAGGACTTCCAGGAAAGAAGTAGGAATTTCAAAAAAGTGTATCTGGGGTGAATTAGCAGGGGTAGAAAAGATCAAGATTTTGGAAGGGGGAAGATAAGAGATGGTGGTGAACAGCTGTTTTAAAGACCTGGAGGGAGGAGAGGGATTGAAGGGAGTGGGGGAGTTTGTTCAGAGGCGGGAGAAAAGGGGAATGAAAGAGTGAAGATGAGCAGAGAGTCTTGATTTTGGCAGTTTAACCTTAAGAGGGTTGCTGGCAGATCTTGTGCCACCTGTAGGAATATTTGGGGGACAGAGCACAGAGAGAGCTGGGGGAGCAAGGCTGGAGAGGAGTCGGTAGAAGACAGAAAGACCACCAACCTGCCTGCGGTGAGTGAGTGAAAGGCCCTTGGAGTTAGCTTCATCGCGGGAGATTCCAATGATTCTGAACGCTTTGTTTTCAACAGCGTGAAGCCGAGCTAGATATGAGGCAGGAGCACCGGCCCAGAGGGGAGAGCAGTATCACATTGAGCTGTGGATGAAAGCCTTGTATGTGGTGAGAGCTCAGGTGTGCCAAGGAAGAACTTCGCACGACGGAGGATTCCCAGTTGGCGACTGGCTTTGGAGGCCAGCTTGGAAATGTGGTTTGTGGAAATGTGGAAAAGCTGTTGACTCCAGCCTTGATCAAGATCGTCAATTTTAATTTTGATGAAATGGACAATTTGCTGTATCAATGGAAACCTTTTGGAGGAGGAGGAGGGGGGGGGGGTGGATTTTGCAAGTATCGTGCTCTGCATGACGTATCGTGCGTGCTCCGCTTGTTACTTGCAAAATCGAAGATTTTTCAAGTACGTATATTGGTCGGTTGCGTTTGTGGTTCTGTCTGTCTGTCTGTCTGTTTGTCACCGGCTTACAGGTCACAATTCGAAACCGATCGTCACGAAACTTCACCAAGTTGTATAGGTCGTCCCAATTGAGAAGCCTATTGTTTTGGGGGTCGAAAGGTCAACATCGGCCAAAGGTCACCAACTTTGCCAAATTTCTAAAATCCTCAATTTTCATCCGATTGACTTGAAATTTGAAGAGGACTTGCATATCTGGTCACTGCATTCAACCACAAATTATATTTTAGGTGAACATAGGCCAAAAGGTCAACATAGGCCGAATTCCTAAAATCACCAATTTTCATTTGATTGACTTGAAATTCTAAGACGATTTACATGTATGGTCACTGAATTCAACCACCAACTATTTTTGAGGTCAACATAGGCCAAAAGGTCAACATAGGCCAAGTTTTTAAAATCCTCAATTTTCATCTGATTGACTTGAAAATTGAACAGCATTTTCACATTGAGTCACTAAATAGGGAAAATAACTATTTTTGAAGTCAAAATGTCAAAGGTCACCTCAAGGTCAACCTTACAAAATCATCATGTTTCATCTGAAAAATCGTCACTTTTCTTCCTGTTGACCCGATCTTTGATCAAGATTGTCAATTTTAATCTTGATGAAATGGACAATTTGCTATATCAATGGAATTTTTTTCTTGGGGGTGGGTGGCAGATTTTGCAAATATCGTGCTCCGCATGATGTCTTCTTGTTTGTTTGTTTATCTATTTGTCTGTTTGTCCGCACAGAAGAAATATGATTTTCTCGTCAACCGGTCCGATTGACAGGAAAATTTTTTTGAGACATGACTCATTGTAAAGAACTCTCCATGGGGAATAAAATATGTTCATGATGATGTCATAGGTGCCATCGGTCACGTGCTGACGTCATAATTCGACAAGTACAAGACTTCATCCGATCAAGATGAAATTTCTTGAGCGTCATCTAGGGATAAATTGGTGGAGAAAAAAATAATTATGACATCATAGGACACGTGGTTCGGCCGCCATCTTGGAGAAAACCAAAAAACTTTGCACCTCAATATCTCTGAAAGTGCTGCATAGAAAAAATTGAGACATGGCTCATTGTAAAGAACTCTCCATGGGGAATAAAATATGTTGATGATGATGTCATAGGTGTCTCCATTATGACGTCATAATTGACAAGTACAAAACTTCATCCGATCAAGATGAAATTTCTTGAGCATCATCGGGATAAATTGGTGGTTAAAAACATATAATGATGACGTCATCGGTCACGTGCTCCATATTTGTTTTTAACACAAAAGCCTTAAAAACCACTGAAAAAAGCATCCTGGCGAGGGTCTGCAATCTCTTATTGCTCTTTCTTGTTTCACTTTCATTCCCGGGCTGTACTTTGAAGGTACAAGCATGGATTGGAAATCTTAGCTAATGGAATGGAATGAAGTTAGCAAGGTGACTGGCTCTACCCACTGCGGCAGGAGCTCACAGAATATTTATGCTAAATTCCCGTTTCTACCAATAGACGCTCCAAAAATTGCTCATTGAGGTGAGACATCTATGAACTCGTCGGAGATGTAAAATGTGACTTCAAGTCCTTAATCCCAACCCCAATTCCTCAACTCACTCCACCCCCACAACCCCAAGTGCTCAACCACCCCACCCAACCCCAAGTCCTGAACCACCCTCCCCCCAAAGCATCAACCCCATCTCCCAACGCCTTGTCATTTCTTTGTTCTGCTTTAAACTCAATATCTCTATATTTTCATTCCAAACAGCATCATTCATCATTCCAATCACACCAATTGGAGCAGAGGAAGAACAGGAGACATTGATGGGGAGGTTGGTCATCACCAAGTCCAAAAGAGAGGATTTGTCATTGGGATAAATCCGGGTCCTAAAGTTCACAGATTGAGTCAGTCCCATTGTAGATCTCGGCTGGGGCCTCAAGAACGTCAGGGGTGTGTTCAGTTAACAAGTTTCTTCTAGAGCGCTCGCCAAGTGGTTTAATCATTCAAGCAATCACTCCATTCAAAACTGTCAATAAGGAACGGCCGGCTTGGCAAGCGCTAGATAGCTGCTTGGTAACTGAACACACCCCGGGTTTCCTCCATTTCAGTTTCGTGTTAAACAGGAGGAGCGACTGTTTTAAAAGGTAATCAAACGTGTTTGTGGTTTATAATATTTTGGAGGTACTCGATGAAATGCCACGATAGGCTATTTTACAACACCCGCTAGGACAACAAACCGTTCCACAGAAGGTTATTATATTTCCTTTTCGTAAAATATGCAACTGTAATGGTTACTAAATGCTGTCCCCCTGTCATGTGACCAGATTCTCAGCTCTGATTGGTGAATGTTTGTGAGGGACATACATACATACATACATACATACATTCATACATACATACATACATACATACATATATACACCGGACAGATAGACAAACGCTGTTTTAGACAGCATTGCCCGATGGGCTACACCGTCCAAAATAGGAATAATCTACATATGTGCGCAAATTAAATGAGATGTGGAGTAAATTGGGAAATGATACATTGGGAGAAAATGAAGGGTAAGGGAGATAATATGGGATAAAATGTAACAGGGATTGGCAGAGTGAAGATGAAGGCAGAAAGGTTGAGAGGAAAGAGGAGGAAAAGGTATATCAAAGGGGAAAAGGTTGTGTGTGTGTGTATATATATATATATATATACATATATATATATATATATATATATATATATATATATATATATATATATATATATATATATATATATATATATATATATATACTGTGTATATATATATATATATATATATATATATATATACTGTGTATATATATATATATATATATATATATATATATATATATATATATATATATATATATATATATATATATATATATATATATATATATATATATATATATATATATATATATATATATACATATACATATATATATATATGTTGGAATCCATCTGTGGATCGGTCCCATCGGCCGATGGGTCTGACCCGTTTGGCGACCCATCTGTGGATGCACGAGAAATGACAATGCAGACCCATCGGCCGATGGGTCTGCGGCTCTGCGCCATCTGCGGATGTGTTGTTCACCTTGAAGGAATGTGTTGACAGAATGGTGCTCTTCAATCAGGTAGGGTTAGGGTTAGGGTTAGGGTTGTTAGGGTTAGGGTTGTTAGGGTTAGGGTTAGGGTTAGGGTTAGTTGTTAGGGTTGAAGGAATGTGTTGACAGAATGGTGCTCTTCAATCAGGTAGGGTTAGGGTTAGGGTTAGGGTTGTTAGGGTTAGGGTTAGGGTTGTTAGGGTTAGGGTTAGTTGTTAGGGTTAGGGTTAGGGTTAGGTTAACTCATCCACCATTGATGCATACACATTCCTTCAAGGTGAACAACACATCCGCAGATGGCACAGACCCATCGGCCGATGGGTCTGCATTGTCATTTCTCGTGCATCCACAGATGGGTCACCAAACGGGTCAGACCCATCGGCCGATGGGACCGATCCACAGATGGGTTCCAACATATTGTTACGGACGCGGTTTAGATGTTATTTTGACCGAGCGGTTGGTATGACCGCGACCGAACAGTTATTCCCCGACTAGACCCCGATTCCACCCAGACGTTGACCAAATCGCGCTATGCTAAATCAATGATGGAAAGGACACAACGACTGGGATAGATGAAACGACGCAAGGGGTACAGTTCTCAAGACCTCCGGAGGAGGGTATAATTACAGTGGTGGAGAAAAGGGGATAGATTACACGGTAGTGAGGTAAAGACACAGAAGAGATAGGCACTTAAATACCGTCTTATCTTAACCCAGACAGACCACAGACAAACGGAACAAGGCTGACTTACACAGGGATTGATGGCAGGAAGGGACAGGTAGTCGATAGCACAAGGTGCACCTTGGCTCGGGGACAGGATAAAGCACGGTCCAGTCCAGAGATGCGGGGAGGCCTCACAGCGCTCGGAGGGTACGTCTTGCTTGCTCCAAGCTCAGCGCGCATCTGACGTCACCTCCCTCTTCCTGCGCATGCTCAGCGGGGAGTGACACGCCCTCGGCTGGTTGGCTCCGCCCCAGATGGGACCGGTCCGCCGCTTCCATTAGGTGCGGGGGTTACCGGGCTCCGCCCTTGACGAGGAGCTGACAGGGAGCCCCTATTTGGTAACCCCGTCGAGCACATGTTCGATGGCGGCTCGTTGGGAAGGCCTCATGCCCTCCCAACACCCCCTACCAACCAAGCCGGAGTGAGGACGTGCACTCCCTGTGCACGCCGCCGCCGTTGCTGTTGTTGTTGTTGTTGTTGTTGCTGAACCGTGAGGAAGAGCTGCGGGGAGGTATTGGGAGGTCCTAAACTTCCTAACGGTGCCATACAATCACATTCTGGTGCAACGAAGGGTCAGAATTAATGGAAACGAGTCCTTAACTGACATAGACTAAGAATAACTAGCAAGATGTCCTATAGTTGTCTTACATGAGATGCGGTGAACCTGGGCACGACATTTAATGGGGGAAATAGGGGGAGGTCGGGTCTACAGAGTGTTGTTTACAGAAAATGGGACTAGGGAATGGGGGATTGGGGATAGTTGGGAAATATTGAGGAAATAGGGGAATATTTACAAGCGGATATGGATGGATGCAAATCCCATATCCGCAACATTGCACCCTTGTCTACCTCGGGGCGTCCCGACCCGATAAATTTTTACCTACTTTAGTGTGGCACTCAGATGTAGTTCCCTCTACTATTAACTCAACCCTGAGTGCGACAGTTTTACAGATGTTCACAAATGAGTAAATATGTCCCCCTGCGACGTTGCACCCTTCTCCTAACAGAAACACACCCACAGGATAACCGAATCGCGGAAAGCATCCTCAAACTAAACATACAGCCGGTAGGGAGCCTTATTTATACAACACTGATATTTACACTACGATCCAGGACCTGTTCTTTGAGGAACACATGCAGATGTTATGCATAGGGAGAGCACGCATGCCAGCATCGATACACCAACGCACGAGTGCCCTGTGGCCCTACGGCCTTTAATAATGTGCAGAGCACCCCGTCCAAGCACCAAAAGCACTACCCCATACGCACAGTCAGCACCATCCAGTGCACCAATAAAGTGTTCAATAACCATGCACAATCAAGTGTCCATGGTCACCGGTGGTGTCGCAGCCGGCCGATGTTCTGCCGCTGGTCTTGCCTTCTTGGAGCGCACTTGGCCTTCTGGCTTCTTTAGAAATAAAGAAAGGCGCCAACCGCGTCCATTTCTTAATTGTGGCCGTCAGGGGGCCAACTAAAAGTGGTTCACCTGTATGGCATAGGTGCCACGTTGACCCAGAGGTACATCCACGGGTGGTGCTTGACCGCAAAAGAACTGCGGTCCATGGTGGGCGGCCACAAACATTGCGGTCCATATGGTGTATCGATCCAGGCAGCAAGCAGCGGAAGTACAGGCCCACAACTGCGGAGCCAGCACCTCTCTCTCCTCTCTCTCTGCCCCAAAGCCAGATCCTCGGAGGTGGGAGACAAAAGAAGACAAGTGAGTAAGGTGGTAAGGGCGCAAAAGTGCACGCAATTCAAGGTAATGCACACTGGGGGCACATGGGAACCAGGTGAGACAGGTACGTTCCTACCGTACGCCCCCCCCCCCCCACCAGGTAACCTACATTGCCCCTCCCTTACCCCTTACTGTATCCACAAAACACAACACTACCCATAAACATCTACTTTACACATCAACAAACGTCCCTACTGTCTTCCCCGTTCCTCCCATAAACCAAATTCGTCTTCTCTCCCTCCTAACCAATCAAATTTGCCATTTCCAACTCTCATCAAAATCTGCCATCACCAATTCAACATCAAAATCTGCCATCACCAATTCATCATCAGTCCCTCCTAAGGAGGGAGAGATGGAATCACCCCAATGTCTTATCCACGTCGTGATGCGTCTCACAAATCCAAACAGCAATTCTCATTTCCTGCAACACAAAACAAAGAAAACACAGGTGTGGAGTCATCATCATCACCTCAGGTAAGTGGCTGCGTATGGTGCGACAGGTTCATCAATCCTAACTATTTCCTAAATGACTTTAACAACTTTACATTACCCGGGGTCTTTCTCCTGCCAAACCATTGGCCCTCATTACTCTATGTGGTTCGAAGAACCAAAATCCCATTGACCATCTGTGGTGCACACCATCAATTTGGGTCTCACTCCCCGATTCAACACTCGGTGCTCCCGCACAATTTCGGGGGCTGGGTCGTGTGACGCCTCCAGCTGGTCCGCCCACCTGCACACCTCCACCACTGTTGTTGCCTACCGAGCTCACCTGCTCCTCCCCCTAACCTAACTAACTGGGGAAGGCCCTCTCGCACTCTCACCCCCTCAGTGCCCTCACTGCTCCACACACCTGTCCAGTTCTCACACAGCATCATCTCATCTAACTACTCCCCTCTGAAACTTGCGCTTCTCCGTCTTCCCTTACACTCAGCGCTCCCACGTCATTATCAAACACGAAGCTACTACGTCCCCACTACAGGTATCAGTCACTATCTAAACCTTAACGTTACCTAATGTCATCTTCGCTAGATCCCTACACACAATATCCTCACCCACCCGGGCTAGTTTTCACTGCCATACACCCCATAATCTATAGCGCATCTGCCCCCACTGTGAGGGATGACAGAGTTGCCATCCCACCACATCGGGCACCTCCCACTACCAATTTTGCACATCAAATTTCAACAAATCAAAAATTTGCCAATCACTACCCATCATCTGCCAATCATTACTGCCAATCCTTTGCCAATCATCAAATTTTGTTTTTCTAATTTCGGGGCCAAAACACTATCCTCGTCATTACAGTCTACTTACTAATGCCTCTCGGTGCGCCAATTCACTTCTAAAGCTCGGCTTCGTACAGCCAAGCCATGAATGCGGGTTGTTTGGTGCCAGCGGCTGGATACGTCCCGCATTCGGTGCAGGGAAGGAGGTTTACCCGGGCCGAGGTCCCACGCACCATCTCGGCACGGAGCCATCCCATGGCCCGATCTCGACCTGCCGGAATGCCTCAACAAAAAGTGGTCGCCATGACGACCCTTCCTATCGGGCTGCCCGCTCCGCCTAGTGGAGCACGGACGCGGCCGTTCAAAGCGAGGCCCAGCGTGGATCACGTACGGCTGTCCTTTCGAACCCGCCGTGGCTCGGATCCCCGCTGGTTCTCGCGGCACGCGAAGCCCGGCACGCACCGAGGGCCCGATTCGGCTATAAGTCGCTCTAACCGCTAACCTGGTTACCGTCGATGCCTCACCTGCATGCTTACACGCATACGCTACCCCTTTCTTGCTCATACATCCAGCCGTTTCCCTGCTCTTGGTCATTGCACCTTCTCTTACACACCCAGGTACACTCATTCCACTCACAGACTTGGTCACACACCTGACCACCGAACACCTTGGCACACATTCGTCGCTCGCACACCTCACCAACACACCTCTTCGCGCCCCCTCCTCGGTCACCTCCTCTGTGACAATCACAGGTGTGCTCTCACTCGCACACCCAACCACGTGCCTCACTACCAATTCCAGCGTGCATTCCCACACACGCTCTACCATTCCAGGTGTGCTTCCTTTCTCACCTGTCCCAACCAACTCACGCTCCGTGTCACTCTTACTACTTTCTCCTCCACTCTCGACAGCGCACTCACCCTTACTCTCGACAGCGCACTCTTTCCTCATGCACCCGTCCGTTACACACCTTTCTCGCGCACACTCTCCCGTTACACCCTCTGTAACACTCACCACAGGTGTACACTCTTCCTTACTTTTGCCAGCGCACTCTTTCCTCATGCACCGCAGAGTCGGACTTTCTCGCACACCTCCTTTTTCGCACACCAGACCTGTCGCACACTTCACCAACGGCCTCTCACGAACACCCGGGTCCATCTCGACCCCCAAGCTTATTAAATCACCTGGCGCATCATACGCACGACCATATTGGTCACCACTTACACCGGGTCCTCTTTCTCTTCGCTTCTCCTCCATCACCTGCGAATCCCTCATCCGGTTAATGAGCACATCATCACGATCCGAACACAGACTTTGGACCAATTCTTTTACTTCCTCCTTTATCTCTTTCTTATCCTCTCTCCGTCGCTTCTTAATTTCGCTCACCCCTTCTTCCACTTCTTCTAATTTCTGCTTCACCTCCTTCATCTCCTCGTGCGCCCCCTTAAGTTCTTCCTCTAACTCCACCTTATTTTTTTCTATGTGCTCCCGCACCTCCCGCTCTTTAACCTCCATCACCTCTACCACCTTGTTCATTTTCCTCGTCAGGTCCTCATGTACCGTCTGACACTCTTTTTTAATTACCCCTACGTCCTTTTTCATCTCCTTCTGTGTCGATTTTAAACCCTCTATTACCGCTGTGTTCTTCTTTACCTGGCCCCCAACTCCTTTTGTCCCACTGTCAGTTGTTCTACTCCCAGCGTCAACTCCTCTATACCACCTTGCAATTTTACAGTCCCCTTTCTCACCTCCTTCTCCATGCGCTCCTTACAGTGCCTCACCTCCTCGCGCACTCCTCCGACCTCCTCACTCACACCTCTTCTGATCTCCTCTCCCATCACTTGCATCTCCTGCCCAGATGCCACCCTCATCTGCTCCATTTCCTCCCTGTGAGCATCCAATTTAGTTTCTACCCCCATTCTGACCCCCTCTATCTGCTGCCCCATTTTTTAAACTTCCCTTTCCGCTTGGTTCCTCATGTCCCTCAATTTGCCTTCCATACTGTTTTCTAACCCCTCTAACCCCTTTTTCATCCCTTCCATTTGATTCTCTTGAGCGGCCATCTGTTTTCTACCCCCATTAACCCATGTTTCACCCCTTCTATCCCATTGTCTAACCCCTCAAATTTCTTGTCTAATCCCTCAAATTTCTTGTCTAATCCCTCACCGGTACCCCTCGCTTCGTCCCTCATTACCCCCATTTGGCCCTCCAATCGCTCACCCAGTCGCTCAATTTGGCTCCCCATACTCATCTGTACAGCTGCCTGTAGCTGCGCAATGAGGGCCTGCATGTCAATCCCTCCCACTTGTGCAGCGGGCGCGGCCGCCGTAGCCATCTGCGAGGCGCCATTTTGCGCGCCCGTAACCTCGTGCGCGAGGACGCCATTTTGCGAACCTGCCGCCCTCACTGCTTCGCTCTCCTCATGTCCCTCAATTTGGTCCTGGATCGACCCTGCCTCACTCTCCTCTACCGGAACCCAGCCGTCTTGATCTCCCATAGCGCGACTTTCAAAATTCGGGTTTTTTTGTAAAACAAAATCAAATTTCGGTGACTTTATAATTTTGACCAAATTTTTTCTGGATGTTTTAAAAAAAATTTGGTTCGGGCCTCGAATCTCACTCCTCGACACCAATTGTTACGGACGCGGTTTAGATGTTATTTTGACCGAGCGGTTGGTATGACCGTGACCGAACAGTTATTCCCCGACTAGACCCCGATTCCACCCAGACGTTGGCCAAATCGCGCTATGCTAAATCAATGATGGAAAGGACACAACGACTGGGATAGATGAAACGACGCAAGGGGTACAGTTCTCAAGACCTCCGGAGGAGGGTATAATTACAGTGGTGGAGAAAAGGGGATAGATTACACGGTAGTGAGGTAAAGACACAGAAGAGATAGGCACTTAAATACCGTCTTATCTTAACCCAGACAGACCACAGACAAACGGAACAAGGCTGACTTACACAGGGATTGATGGCAGGAAGGGACAGGTAGTCGATAGCACAAGGTGCACCTTGGCTCGGGGACAGGATAAAGCACGGTCCAGTCCAGAGATGCGGGGAGGCCTCACAGCGCTCGGAGGGTACGTCTTGCTTGCTCCAAGCTCAGCGCGCATCTGACGTCACCTCCCTCTTCCTGCGCATGCTCAGCGGGGAGTGACACGCCCTCGGCTGGTTGGCTCCGCCCCAGATGGGACCGGTCCGCCGCTTCCATTGGGTGCGGGGGTTACCGGGCTCCGCCCTTGACGAGGAGCTGACAGGGAGCCCCTATTTGGTAACCCCGTCGAGCACATGTTCGATGGCGGCTCGTTGGGAAGGCCTCATGCCCTCCCAACACCCCCTACCAACCAAGCCGGAGTGAGGACGCGCACTCCCTGTGCATGCCGCTGCCGTTGTTGTTGTTGCTGAACCGTGAGGAAGAGCTGCGGGGAGGTATTGGGAGGTCCTAAACTTCCTAACGGTGCCATACAATCACATTCTGGTGCAACGAAGGGTCAGAATTAATGGAAACGAGTCCTTAACTGACATAGACTAAGAATAACTAGCAAGATGTCCTATAGTTGTCTTACATGAGATGCGGTGAACCTGGGCACGACATTTAATGGGGGAAATAGGGGGAGGTCGGGTCTACAGAGTGTTGTTTACAGAAAATGGGACTAGGGAATGGGGGATTGGGGATAGTTGGGAAGTATTGAGGAAATAGGGGAATATTTACAAGCGGATATGGATTGATGCAAATCCCATATCCGCAACAATATATATACAGTCACGTGAAAAAGTAAGTACACCCCATGTAAAGTTTTGACTTTTTCAACATATTTCAACATACAGCTATTTGATCTTCATTTCAACAATATTGATAGATAAAAGTGATATAATATAACAAATATCATGAACCATTTACATTTTGTAGTCCATTGTATAATTTAAATAAATATAAATGCAAATTTCGCATGTGGAAAAATTAAGTACACCCTACATTTATCACTTACTTCAAATACCTACAATTAGAATCAGGTGCACCAGCTCAGGTGCAAATGATTAGAACATCGTTGGAGAGGATCTTGGAGGAACCTGTCTTATTTAAACCTCAGACATTTAGTTTGGTTTGCTCTTTGTTGGTGAAGTGTGCGGCATCACCATGCCTAGATCAAAAGAGCTCTCTGAGGCCTTCAGAAAGAAGGTTATAGATGCCTACGAGTCTGGGAAGGGATTTAAAAAGATCTCCAAACAATTTGAAATCAATCATTCGACTGTCCGGAAGATCATCTACAAGTGGAGAAGATTCCAAACAACTGCCAACTTGTTCAGGCCAGGCCGCCCCAGCAAGTTCAGCCCGAGAGCAGACCACAAGATGCTGAAAGAAGTCTCTAAGAACCCCAGAATGTCATCACGGGACCTACAGGTAGCTCTTGCCACTGTTGATGTCAAAGTGCACGAGTCTACCATTAGATAGAGGCTGCACAAATTTGATGTACATGGGAGGTATGCCAGGAGGAAACGTTTGCTGTCCAGAAAGAACATCAGGGCAAGATTAAAGTTTGCCAATGAACAAAGACCAGGATCAACACGAGGCACAGACCAGCACTTCTGGACAATGTGCTCTGGACAGAAGAGTCAAAGGTAGAGCTATTTGGCCACAGTACCAGAAGACATGTTTGGCGAAAACCAAAGACAGCATTTGACCACAAGAACCTGATACCAACTGTAAAGCATGGTGGTGAAAATATTATGGTTTGGGGCAGCTTTGCTGCATCAGGGCCTGGGCAGCTCACCATCATAGGTGAATTCTTCATTGTACCAGAGGGTGCTTGAGGATAATGTGAGGCCATCTGTCGGAGAGTTGACGCTCAACCGAAGGTGGACATTGCAACATGACAATAACCCTAAACATACCAGTAAATCCACCAAGGAATGACTGAAAAGAAAGAAATGGAGGGTTCTGGAATGGTCAAGTCAAAGCCCAGATCTAAATCCCATCGAGATGTTGTGGGGGGATTTGAAACGAGCTGTGCATGCTGTGCAACAATTTTTTGTTGAATTAATTATATATTGAAAAGTCAATTTTTCATTGTTTTTTGTTCAATTAGATCATCTTTATCTATAGATATTGTTGTGGATATGAGAATTGTGTTTTTTTATTGTTGTGTAAATTGTTGTAAAAATATCGCCCTCCTTCCTCCAGTTGTGTATAAAGGTCAAAGTGCGTCCCGTAATTAGGTCATAAACAATCACATTAGCCAATCTTAGATTTCCTCCTTGTTGGTAGTTTATTTCCTTATTCTATGTAGGTTAAGGCTGTGTCTTCCATTAATTGACCCTCCATTGCACCGAATTCAAATAGATAGATCCCCTTTCATTGTCAATAACAAAGCCTCGATTGCCAACTGCATTCGCCGCAGCTATTGGGCGGTTTTCACCGCGACTCCATTAGCCACGGGGTGGGCTTGGAGAAGAAGGGGGAGGAGCCACCGAATCCAGGGCGTTGGCCGCCCCTCGTCATCAAGGGCGGAGCCAGAGAGCCCGTGCCGACCAATCAGGGCCGAGGCGAGCTCACCGATGGGCGTGTTCTAGAGGCCGGCGGCTGGATCGCCCGCGGCGTTATAAAAAGCGCGCGCGGAAGCCTCGGAGAAGTTGAGTCAGAGATACGGCAGAAGTGCGAAGTGCCAAGTGCGAAGTGCCAAGTAGAACAAGTGCCAAGTGCACAGTGCCAAGTGCGAAAGAACAAGTGTGAAGTGCGAAGTGCCAAGTGCGAAGTGCCAAGTGAGAAGCGCCAAGAGACAGTTGCACAGAGGTGCCAAGAAAGAGTTCTAAGGAGCAGCTTGGGAGAGCGCATGGTGCACCGGAGGAGCTTCGCCGTGCAGTTTGGAACCGCGGCGGTTTGGCGATCCCAGCTCGAGTATTGACGGTGGCTGTCTGTTCCAGCCCGACCAATCCCCGCTGAACCTTCCTCTCCCGCCAAGCCATTCCTCCTTCCAATCATTCCTGCCTGCAAATTCCCCATTCGTGTGAGTCCGTCTTTTGTTTGTTCTGTCCTGGGTTAATTAAGACTGTAGGTAAGCTAGCATTGCACTGTGTCTCCTTGATTCCTTCTGTCATTATTTTATTATCTTTCCTTCTTCCTTGGTTTATTTTGGTCCTGTAAATAGTAATAAATAATAGTCGTATTTCAAACCTTTTTGCCTTCGTCTTCCTCTTCTTCACATCCGTGTCGTCTTTGTCTTTTCCCTCATTGAATATCTGTGGCACGATTTGGCCAACGTTTCAGGATCGGGTTAGTCTTTGTTAACGGTTCGTGCTGCGGTTGCTAAACACCGCTCGGCAATCCATTAACATCTGTCCGCGGTACGAACGGGGCTGTGCACCGGCTTTTCCGGAGGTCGCGGTACAGCGCCAGGGACCACGTCGGTCAGTTATAGAAGAGGGGATTAATCCCCCCTCTAAGGGGATCCGAGGCCGACGTTGGGTTCCGTAACAATATTGTTTAAATGAAGATCAAATATTGATATGTCCACATATGTTAAAAAGATTTTAAAAAACATTTCATGGGGTGTACTTACTTTTTCCACATGCGAAATTTGCATTTATGTTTATTTAAATTATACAATGGACTAAAAAATGTAAATGTTTCATGATATTTGTTATATTATATCACCTTTATCTGTCAATATTGTTGAAATGAAGATCAAATAGCTGTATGTTGAAAAAGCTAAAACTTTACATGGGGTGTACTTACTTTTTCACGTGACTGTATATATATATATATATATATATATATAATATATATATATATATATATATATATATATATATATATACAGTATATACTGCACTTGTAAAACTAAGTCATCGTACCCTTTATAAGGTACAGTGACAATGTAGACCAAGGAGCACTAATGTGGTTTTTCATTTCTATAATTCAGCAATTTTGATTAAGTGGTGAAAGATATCTTTGTCCATCTTGACTCATCAGTGTTGGTTTGATTCCCATGGCTGCTCCCTCTCATCAATCTGCACTTGACAAGCGCGGCGAGTGTATTAGCAAGGTCCTGAAATCGATCATTGCAGTTGACATCAAATCATTCCTTTTCTCCAAGCGACTGATATCAGATCATCAATTTGGTTTCAGACCAGGTCACTCCACCTTGGACATGCTGCTTCAACCCCCCCAACATTGGATGGAGGCCCTCAATGTCAGACATGAGATCAGGGCTCCCTCTCAAGACACATCTCAAGCTTTCGATACATGAATGAAAGCCAGATGTAAATGGATTTGTTTTTTGTATACAAGATCGAGGCTCGTGTAAGAGCTAACATTAATGACAAAAAAACAAATGGACACATAAGACGAAATAAATGGAGCGGGAGACAAGATGGGGAGAGAGGTGGAAGCACACAAGTACAACATTTGAGAGCAGGGACATCGGGAGATCTGTGGGAGGGAGAGGGCTTGGGGGGAGGAGGCATGGGAAAGGGGGGGGGGGGGGGAGGTAAAAAAACTAAAAACACATGGACACTGCTAGGATTTCCAGGAAAGAAGTCGGTATTTCAGACAAGTGTATATGGGGTGAATTAACGGGCATAAAAAGATCAAGGTTTTGGATGGGGGAAGATAAGAGATGGTGGTGAACAGCTGTTTTAAAGACCTGGAGGGAGGAGTGGGATTGAAGAGAGTCAGGGAGTTTGTTCCAGAGGCGGGAGAAAAGGGCAATGAAAGAGTGAAGGTGAGCAGAGAGTCTTGATTTTGGCAGTTTCACAATAACAGTGTTGCAGGCAGATCTTGTGCGACCTGTAGGAATATTTGGGGGACAGAGCCCAGAGAGAACTGGGGGAGCAAGGCCGGGGAGGAGCCTGTATAAGACAGAAAGACCACCAACCTGCCTGCGGTGAGTGAGTGAAAGGCCCTTCGAATCGGCTTCATCGCGGGAAATTCCAATGATTCTGAAAGCTTTGGTTTCAACAGCGTGAAGCCGAGCTAGGTGTGAGGCAGGAGCACCAGCCCAGATTGGAGAGCAGTATTCCATTGAGCTGCGGATGCAAGCCTTGTATGTGGTGAGGAGCTCAGGTGTGCCAAGGAAAACATTTCCTGTAATATGCGGTATTCGAATAGGAGGGGACTCAAATGGCGGGAATTAAGTGGTGTTTTTCTTGTTTTTTGAGTGCAGTTGCTAATTTGAGTATGTGTTTTTAATACTGGCAGGATACTATAGAAGTAGCACACTCGGATTTGAGCTCTCACCAGTGGTTCCATTCTTAATCCAACTGGAAACTGTTGGATTGGTGCTTCCAGACACAGCATTGCAGATCGATAAGTGGGGGTTCGGACATGAAGCTGAAGCCACATCTCCTCAAATTAATGGTAGATGTTTAAGATCCTAGAGTGTCTTTCGATGAAAGGTATGCCAAATTATCGCCAAATAGGCCAAATAATTGAAAAAATTCCAAATACCTGTGGTTACCAGTTCCAGTTGAACGTCGGGCCTAGCCAAGTGAATCACTTGGGTCAATCTTACATGCTTCCCAAGTCCTGAACCCCATACCACAAATGGGACATGACCTATGATGAGGTTGTGCTTTAAAAAAAATGCCATTGTTTGTTTTCTTTCAGGTAAAGGAAATTACTGGATGCTGGACCCCAACTGCGAAAAAATGTTTGACAATGGCAACTTCCGCCGGAGGCGTAAACGGCGTGGGGAGAGCAGTGCGGAGAATGGCAAAGAGAGTGCAACACCGGCCTTCCGTTCATGCATCGATGAAGCTGGAGACGAAGCCGCAACCGAAGCTCGCTTCGGGGTAAAATCTGCAGCTAAAGCTGAAGTCACATCTGAGATTGGTCCTTCTGTAACTGTAGTTCATACGACTGGTTCTGGAACCAGTTCGGGATCTCACAGGGCCGATGTTGCGCTGGGGATTAGAAGTGGTGCAGAAACTATTACCGGATCAGGGGTTGATACGGGATTTGGAGTGGGATCTGGGATGGGGCTTGGTCTAGGAGTCGGATTTCGACTTCCTGGATTCCCACTGTTCGCAAACTGCCATAGGAAGGGAAGATTGTGAAACTGCTGGTGTTCTTTTCGGTGTTTGGATATCACTTTTGTGATGATGTCGTACTGTAACTATTTGTAATAATAATTTCTTTATCACATCCCTTGCATGTTCTTTTTTGTTGAAGTGTCGTTTTTTAAGAGATGTTACAAATGATCCCAATATACCAGCTTTCTGCAGTGAATGTGAGCGAGGAATTTCTTTTGTTTTCAGGGCTGGATCTCCCACAATAAAATATCGTCGTAAATGGCGATCCCGGTTGAACATTGCCCTCCAAGAAAAAATCTTTCCAAACTGGAAAAGCACTTTTGCCATTGCCAAAAGGCTTGCCATCACCGTAGAGCATTGAAGAACCCGACATCATGATCCTTCTCCCATGACTGTGAAGTGACTCCAGAAAAATGGAAGTAAATCATGGAAATACATGGACTATTGCTCACAAGGCAGGATTGAAACCTGAGTTGTGATAGCAGTAAACTGTAAAATAAATCCTTGAAGCCAGATGGATGTGATGCACAAGATCAGCGATGGCTGCCTTGTTATCAATTTCCTGTAGAATGGAAGTTGATGGCATGACCTTTTCATGTCCATCCCAAGGGCACGACGTAACCTCTTCACACCGTCCCTTTTCATGCTCATCCCTTTCAGTCCAAAGTGCATACATTACGAGTCACCACAAAAAGTGGACTGGTACAACATAGAGACCTTCCTTGGCGGAGCAAGCAGATTGCATCACTTTGCCTGACTATGATGGACCAAGTGGAATTCCCATTTCGAAATTTATTGGGAATTCCCAATTTACGAGTATTAAATGAAGGAGAAAATGCGCACATGCATTTTGAATTTATCAGACTCTATTGGCAACTGCATCAGTTATGAAAACAAAAAGATGAACACAATGCAACAAGAACGATACTCAGGTACTCGGTTCAGAGCATACGTCCCCTGGTGGATCGATACCTCTGCCTATAATCGTATTTGATATACCCAGATAGATTGAGGGCACTCGGTCTAACAACTCTTGCATATCGACCAAGTAGAGCAGAGGTGATTCAAATTTTTAACATTTTCAGAGGATTGGATAATGTGGACTATAAGAAGTTTTTCACACTAGAGGAATCGACCAGGACAAGAGGGCATTCACTCAAACTGAAGAAGTTTCATTTTGAGACTAAAATCTGAGAGTGCTCCTTTTCCGTCCGTTGTATAAATAATTGGAATTCTCTTCCTACTCACGTGGTTGAGTCTGGCACGTTAAATCAGTTTAAGTCTGCTCTTGAGAAGCATTAATTCGACCATCCTTTGACGTTTAACCCCTATATTAGAGTTTTAGGCACTGACGAGGGGCACATAAGCTACGCTTTACGTCTCAAAATCCAGGAATCCAGATACGAAATCGTTCCTTTTCTTTCTGTAATGGCCTCATCTTAGATCATCAATTAATAGGATCACTGACTCTTTGGAAAATCCTCTTTATATATTTGTGATGACTCCACACTCTGCCGTGACATCACTCATCCTTCAGATAGGCTGCAGCCGCTTTCCTCTCTTCAGACGGTAAAAACATTAAAAGCTGGTCAAACACTTGGAATATGTCTTTCAATTGTGACAAATCTCACACTCTCATCGTTCAATCATCCAAACTTTTGGGCCTCACTATCATCGATGGTCTTTCTTGGGCAAACCACGCTTCTAAGTTGGCCTCCAAAGCCAGCCGCCGACTGGGCACCCTCCGTCGTACAAAGTTCTTCCACCTGAACTCCTATCCACCTAGAAGGCCTTCAGCTTGATGGAGTACTGCTCTCCCCTCTTGGCTGGCTCGGATGCCTCACACCTTGTTCAGGTTGATTCCGTGGAAACCAAGGCCGATAAGATTATTGGAATCTCCCATGATGAAGCTGTTATCACTATCAGTCCATGGGCTCATCACCTTCACCATTGCAGACAGGTCGGTGGTCTCTCTGTCTTCTACCGCGTTCTTTCTGGTATTGCACCCTCTGCTCTTTAAGTCCTTCCTCTGCCCCCCAGGTTTTTGCAGGGTGCACACAGTCCACCACCAACCCCCTTCTGGTGAAACTCCCACAATCCAGGATCACTGCTCACCTCCACTCATTTGTTCCTCTTTTTTCCCCACCTGCGGAACCAACTTCCACATTCTCATTCTTCCCCTCCAGGTCTTCTTGGCAGTTGGTCACCCCATCTCAGAAAGTTGCCAATCAAAAACCATGATCTTTTCTACCTCTATTAACCCTTCCCAAGCCCACCTGATTCCAGGTTTCCAGTTTTTCCTTCCTGAGAGTTTTCATCTGTATCCATCTTGTTCACCCCATGCATCCTCCTCTGGCCCTCACTCTTCCCCACATCCTTTCTCTGACCAAGTCTCCCTCTATTTTGTCCCTTAACGCTCCTGTTTGTGTATTTCCCCCCTCTCTTTTTGCTCCGTTACTTCCTGAGCCGCTCGATGTTCTAGCTCCTCCAAGAGCATCGACTATATACAAAAACAAGTTAGATTCTTCGTCGACTTTTATATCTTTGCAAAGAGACTACAACTTGTCAAATCAACAGCACATTATAAATGGTTGTTCGACATTGCTAAACAGAACTGATGTGGACGTTGTGTAGTTTTCCATTTGCAATGTGCACCAAATGGAAGTCTGTTTGGATGGAGCAGTAGCAGCAGCCTCTCCATTCCATTGTTGCATTGAGGTCTTCTTGAAGGAGGTCTCACAGAGCAGAACACAGGGTTTGGTGAGGGAAGAGTATATTTTTGGAGTGGTATAGATTCTGACAATAATGGGATATCGATTTATGTACCAGACTCATGAAATTGTGGTTAGAGCGTCCATTCTAAGTCTGGGGGATCGAAGCTGAATCATACCGAAGACTTTGAATGTGGTCCATGCTGCTTCCTCGCTTGACGTCAACATAAGAGTATGGACAAACAAGCACAAGTTGGCAACCATTGTACAGGCTTTTTTTTTTGTATACAAGATCGAGGCTCGTGAAAGAGCTAACATTAATCACACAAAAAGTCCAACCCACACAAACCAACACATAAAACACAAAATAAGGGAAGCGGTAGATAAGATGGGGAGAAAGGGCGAAGGACACAAACACAACATTTGAGAGCAGGGACATCGAGAGAACTGTGGGAGGGAGAGGGCTTGGGGGGGAGGTGGGAGAGGTATAAAACATATAGACACTGCAAGGACTTCCAGGAAAGAAGTTGGAATTTCGAAAAAGTATCTGGGGTGAATTAGCAGGGGTAGAAAAGATCAAGGTTTTGGATGGGGGAAGATAAGAGATGGTGGTGAACAGCTGTTTTAAAGACCTGCAGGAAGGAGTGGGATTGAAGGGAGTGGGGGAGTTTGTTCCAGAGGTGGGAGAAAAGGGGAATGAAAGAGTGAAGGTGAGCAGAGAGCCTAGATTTTGTCAGTTTAACCATGAGGGATGCTGGCAGATCTTGTGTGACCTGTAGGAATATTTGGGGGACAGAGCACAGAGAGAGCTGGGGGAGCAAGGCCGGAGAGGAGTCGGTAGAAGACAGAAAGACCACCAACCTGCCTGCGGTGAGTAAGTGAAAGGCCCTCGGAGTTTGCTTCATCGCAGGAGATTCCAATGATTCTGAAAGCTTTGGTTTCAACAGCGTGAAGTCGAGCTAGGTGTGAGGCAGGAGCACCGGCCCAGAGGGGGGAACAGTATTCCATTGAGCTGGGGATGAAAGCCTTGTATGTGGTGAGGAGTATACAGGCTTGGACCTAATGGCCAAGTAATTCCTTGTAAGGGAACTCATATAAGAATCGATGTATTATGGGATGTAGGTTTTCAGTAAGATGAGTTGACAGGTTATAGCGCAGAGGGAGCAACCTCCCATTTTTGCCATCTCATATGGGTTCAATTTCAAAAACAAAATAATCCGACTACAATTTATGTCATCCTAATGTGCCTCACAAGCAGAAGATTGCCTGATAAATTACAATGCCCTGGCTGTTACCTGTGCTTACCTAGTGCACATCAAATACCCTACAGTGCTTTCCATAAGAGTAGGCCATTGTGTAATTGCCCAAATTCCAGACTTGGTATGAAAAAGAGGAGATGAGCATCATGATAGCAACTCTTCTTATGGAACTGACAATTGTTATGGTCAAGGAATAGGCAAAGATCACTCCATAAATTATAACATATAACAAACCCTAAAAAGAAGTATGCAAGCCAGCATTTTATGGTAGTGATTTGCGTGTGCTTTGTGTTAACTAACATTTTAAATACAGTACACAAATATGGTGTTAACATTATTGAGCAGGTTGAAGATTAGTGAACTGATGATGGGATGTGCATATTGAGTCGTGGTGCAATTGGCTTCTTTCGGTGTCTAAATCTCCTTGGAGTGTACCTCGTCTATCTATCTATCTATATAAAAGAAAGTTTTTGTTTGTGTGTTTGTTTGTTTGTTTGTCTGCATGCGCTAATCTCCTGAACGGTGAAAGATAGGAGGAAACCTCTGAAACTAAAAATGTGGGGACGGGCCCCGGGAAGGTTATAGGCTAGGTGGCGAGGCCGGTCGAGGCCGCTTCGGCCAGGCTGGGCCCATTTCGCAATTAAAAGCTGAGCTGAATTATAGTAGTCAATCTTCTATGGCCGCGAGTAAAAGCTGAATTATAGTAGTAAATTCATTCAAAAAGAACCCGGGCAAAGCCGGGTGCTTTCGGCTAGTTTTGTATAAATGGATCACGCGCTTCAATGCTTCCCACTAATACCTCAAAGCAACAGCTCATTGTCAATTTATTGTGCATAGCAAAATATTGAAGGAATCTACATAATATACAGAAAAGGCAGAATTGTTGACCAGCAACATTACCATAGACTACTGGTCTACCATGGACAGGAATCCCAAAGAATGTGAGTAACATCCAACAGAAGGCAAGTTTAAAGCAGTGGTTCTCAACCCGTGGCCCGCATGTGGCCCAATCAGCAAGATGTTGTGGCCCAAGTGACATCCTGCTAAAATAAATAAATAAAGGTAAAGAGGCGTGAGTTGTTTTTGTCCTAAACCATAAATTTGGTAGCAACCAATGAGTGTGCTCTAAAAGTCACATGCCTTGGGTACAGGTGCCTCACGAATCAAACTTCCTACGTATTGTAAATTTTCAAAATGCGTCTTGAAATTGATTATTTATAGGGTCTGAGTTACAGTATTACAAAATATTGTTTGGCATTGCGTACCGTCAGAGAACAGATACAAAACAATTTTTTAATGGATACATGAAGGAAGTAAGTTGTGTGGGTGTGACACACGTTAAACATCGAGAGCTGCAAGTGTGGCCCACAATAGTTAATAGGTTGAGAACCACTGGTTTAAAGGATTTCGATTCAGCTGGCTCATTAATGACTTTATTGAGGAAATAACCTGCCTGCCCTGCATGACTGGTCTACCTGACAGCAATCCACACATTGTGGTCGACTCACAATTACTCTCAAAGAAACTTGATGGAGGTAATAAAAAAGATAGTACCCATAAAATAAAATGCCACCAAGTTCAAGTAGATCAAACGTTACATTAACTTTAATTTAGAATTTACAAAAAGTTACAAAAAGGCGAACAATAACGCCAGACAAAATGCGTTAGCCAGGTGATGGTATCTAATATCCGATTGCTCTATCAGCTAAAAAAAATAAACAAAAGATAAGTAAGTCACATTTAAAAAAAAAGCAAATGTACAGCAAAATATAGTT
Source organism: Myxine glutinosa (assembly GCF_964187855.1). Taxonomy (NCBI): domain Eukaryota; kingdom Metazoa; phylum Chordata; class Myxini; order Myxiniformes; family Myxinidae; genus Myxine; species Myxine glutinosa. The sequence continues at coordinate 347,018,608 of NC_136261.1, forward strand.
GTCATCAAAAATATTGCATTGTCTCATGAAGTCTTTTACTTGTTGATCATCACCATCAACTTGTAGTTACTTGGTCAGCAAAGCACCGACCCTTCGTCGAGACATGCTCCTGACGGTTCCCTGACGTCCCTCCAAGCCTTGGGTCCTTCGGTAAGCTACGGAAGCGTTCCAATTCCTGCGAAAATATCCTCGTCCAGCCGCGCGTCGATTCTGCAAGGTGTCTTTGTCCATGGGCCACCCAGTCGTCTTGAGCATAAAACATCCGGCCACAAAACCAACAGGGGAAATGGTTCCGGGTACGAGGCTCATGCGATGGAGATCGCGGAGAGCATAGAGCGGTCGTTGGTCGCACAAGTGGCTCAGTAATGACATTAGCTTCATTCTGCACCACACGATAGCTGTTCTTGCTCGTCTTTCGAATTCGCATCTTCAGAAGGTGGCGCTCCGTTGCGGCTGGTGGCCCATATCCTCCAGGATGCATGGGATTTCGCTGTAAGTGCAGTGCAGAGCGTGTGCGCTGAGAAAGCAGCACCTAAAAAAAGGGGTGGTAATGGTCATCCACTTAGTGTGGGAATACATCTCGTGGTTTTGGTGTTTCAAAATAAATTGCTAGAACACCAACGTGAGATCTAGTAATGCAAACGTAGTCTCAAACTGAACTGAGACCGATCAAAAACACAACCTTAACCAAAACCCAAACACTGAGGACATCCAAATCCACAGAAACATGCTCTAGTTAGGTTTTACAAACCTCAATTTCTCCTCACCTTCACCACATCTCCTTGTTGCCTTCTCACTGCTCGCATGACGTTAGCAATCTCCGGTGCCTCTGCCTCTGGATGGTTCAGCACCACTACGGGCTGGTTCCTTCGTGGACATGACACCAGCTGGCAATGCCACATTGGTCGAAGCCTCAGTCTTCGTGTGGTCCACATTGCCCCACTAGGATCACCAAGTATGAATCTTGGCTGCCAAATATTCGATTCAAAATGCCTGTAATGAGTTATGTTTTTTTCAGAATTTGGTCGGTAATATTTGTTCTTATGAGGAATGTGGCGTTCATAATTGCAGCGGTCTCGTTTACGTTTCAGTGACTTTGGGTAATGAAGAACAAGGCGCCGTTTTGACAGCAATGACCGCTTTGGTTCAATTTGAGGTTTCAGGAGGACGGTCTTATATGGAGGTATCCGGATTTTGGAAGTGGAAATTTCCTTTGGTGGACCAGGCTTGGTTGTTAGAAGTGGGTTTAAACACTTACGTACATCTGATACTGATTGGTTTGACATCAAGGGCAAAGTTATTTTTCCTGCATTACCAACTTTTGCTCTTGAAGCTCCATCAGCAGCAGATAGGACTCGCAAGACAAGACGACGAGGTAAACCTGTAGGGCCTACATTTGCTGATAGTGACCCTTGATTCTGCGTTGCGGTCCCTGGTGTGTTGCTCGGAGTGTTTCCCCCTCCTCCTTGAATAATGCAGCGCAGTAGTACAGCTCGACGACCATCAGGTAGCACCTCTGTGGTGGCTCCTATTGGTATTGCTAGCATGGAGTCTGGGGCTTGCAATTGAGATTGTGGTGCCTGCTCCTCCCCTTGGGCCAGCGCCTTCCCTTGGGCCAGCGCCTCCCCTTGGGCCAGCGCCTCCCCTTGGGCCAGCGCCTCCCCTTGGGCCAGCGCCTCCCCTTGGGCCAGCGCCTCCCCTTGGGCCAGCGCCTCCCCTTGGGCAAGACCCTCTTCTTGAGGCCGCACCTTCCCTTGAGGCCACGCCTCCCCTTGTAGCTGCTCCTCCTTCCCTTGTAGCTGCTCCTCCTCCCCTTGTAGCTGCTCCTCCTCCCCCTGTAGCTGCTCCTCCTCCCCTTGGGCCCGCTGCGCCTCCTCCCCTTGTGCCCGCTGCTCCTCCTCCCCTTGTGCCCGCTGCTCCTCCTCCCCTTGTGCCCGCTGCTCCTCCTCCCCTTGTGCCCGCTGCTCCTCCTCCCCATGGGCCCGCTCCTCCTCCTCCCCTTGGGCCCGCTGCTCCTCCTCCCCTTGGGCCCACTGCTCCTCCTCCCCTTGGGCCCACTGCTCCTCCTCCCCTTGGGCCCGCTGCTCCTCCTTCCCTTGGGCCCGCTGCTCCTCCTCCCCTTGGGCCCGCTCCTCCTCCTCTCCTTGGGCCCGCTGCTCCTCTTCAGCCCATTGCTTCCCTCGGACCCACTGCTCCCCATGCGCCTGAGCATTTGTTAACTTCCTACATTGCTTTAAATCATGTTGTTGTGACATATTCAGCATATGAAATTGTGGTTTATGGTGATTGTCATTTGCGTGCGCCTGTGGTTGACCCTGCCCAACTGCAGCACTAGCAGTCGCACAGTGGGTCCAACCTGCCCCTGCACTTTTGCCTTCTTGCATTTCCGAAACCTTCAAAGAATTGGTGGATGCAGGACTCGCAATAGTACCTGGTGAAGTCAGTTGTGCTAAGTGGCAAATATTATTTCCTCTTTCATCTGCTATAGAAACTAAAGACTTTGCCGAACTATCTGTACTTTGCCATGTTTCAGCAGGCTGGCTTATAGAATTCATTACCTTTTTCACAGGATGATTTTTCACAAGGGCAGACACAATATTATTACAATTGGAAGAAATTGGATGTAGGCGTAGCGGTAACCGGTGTACCGTGGCCAAATTACCACCTGAACCCTGGACCAGTTGTGCAAACATGATGGGTCTTATGGAACTAGGTGCACCACCTAGATTCCTAGGCAATGAAGCGCTTGGTTGGAAAGATCCTTCTGCAAATGAGTTACCAATGAGAACACCTGCCTTTTCTGGAGGAAGAGGTTCCAGTTTGATAGTGTTTGGCCCAGATGACTCTTCCCTCCCTAAAAGTATTGTCGCTTTATCTCTGACCAAATCACCTTTACCTTGAATATCCCAGTTACCTATTCTTGAAGCAGTTATGGAGTTGCGTGGCATTACTAGAGAATTTCTGTCCTCAATTTGAATTTTGTTGTTGCATATATTCCGTGACCCATTGGAGTTGTGAATGACGTCCTGGTGCATTGAATGACAATCCAAAGCTTTATATTTTTTCAATTCTGCTTTGTTTTCCAGGAGAGAGAGTTGGCCTTGAAGTCTTTGACGGTGTTCAGCTTCTACCAAAGTCTTAACCACAGTGTGTTTAACTCCATAATCAGTTTTTAAGTCTTGGACATACTTCTGGCCACTTGATGTAACACTATAAGCCTGTGGCACATTTGTTAGAAATTCCTTTTTGCTTGCAGTGAAGTTCAGCGAGGAAGTTACCTGATTGACGGAATCTAAAGATGACAATGGCAGTTTTGAAACACCGTTCCATTGTAAAACCTGAGGCAGATTTGTAGCTTTGTCAGCAAGAGAAAAGACTGAAGAGATGATAGGAAAATTTGACAGAGGCTCTTTGCGATTGGTTTTCGTGTGCGCGGGGCCATCTTTTGAAAGCAGTGGAAGCGTATCATTAAGCGGTTTAACATCGGTCGATTTGACAAAAACACGATTCGCGTCTCCAAAAACCTTCGGCTTCATTTCACAATTTTCAGCCGACATGTCACTTTGGACATTGTGCGAGGGATGTATAGCGCCAACAACTCTGTACAATTTTTGCTGCATCATCATTGAAGATTCATTAAAATTTATAGAAAAACCACATTGGTTGTCACTTGATTTACAAATGTTTTGTTGTGGTTTGTAAGATAAGGGTGTATTGGTAGAATCTTGAGAAATTGCAGGTACTCTAATACCTTCCACTCCTGACTTCGACTCAGAAGATTTTTCTGAGGTTTGGCGACTCGATTCTGCGAGCCAGCACTTCACAAAATTCTTCATCTTCGATCTCGGTGAACTTATAATGCTGGAACAATTTGTGTCTTGAACTACGGAAGGGCAAATTAATCCTTGGGATGTTGGCACCAAGGAAGTAGTTCTTTGTGACACTTTTGCAACACCCTGGGATGCGGTTTCAGGACTCGGCAAAATGAGCGCTTTGGTTGCATGTGTCATTTCACTTGATATGTCGTCCCTTGTGCCACTACTGCCACATGATGAGAACACTTTTGTTTCTGTATCCTTCGACCCACCAGAAGCAAGCTCACTGCTTGCTGCAACGGTAGCAGCTATCTTAGCCACGGGAACCGCGCAGTTGCTGTTGGTTGCACCCGAAGAGCCAGTTGGCGGTGTTCGATGCGGACTCGTAGAAGTAGAAGGAGTGATCATTTGTACAGGGCGTACGGTGTTACCACCCACAGGTCGAGGAAGGAGCATAATGAGCACTTGTGAGCGACCATTCACAACACTTGTTCCGACAACGTGGGCACTCACATTTGGTGGGATGAGGCAGTGTGTGGGCTGTTGGCGAGTCTGAGGTTGGTTTTTAGGCCCAGTACCAGGCAATGGTGGTTTAACACCATCACCTATGCTACTTGGCAAAGTTTTAGTGCATGTACTCTTCATTTGACGTGGTTGCTCATGTTCTGGAGAGGTGAGAATATCTTCTGAAACACGTGGTGCTTCATCATGTGGATAAAGCAGAAAGGAAAAAAAAAAGAAAAAAAAGGAAGAGTCAGTTTTAACTTGTGCTGCATTCATCATTGATCTGCATCTATAGCAAAATTCTATACTTCTCAAAGCACAACATCTGCATGGTAAATGCTAACTTAATAATTGGTGATTTCCAAAAGTTACTGATGAGCAAGTGAAGTCCTCAAGGACGATAATGAAAATGTTCCTTTTTTTGTAAACTTCTGAGCAGAATCGTGAGGCGGCTGAGCCATATATACTGCGAGAATTGTGCACTTCTTCATAAAAGCACTAAATTTGGTACACATGTTCAGGAATGAATATTGAACTACAACAGCACTCGGTAGAGCGCATACCTCTGCCAGGCTGAACAGTTTACGTTTTGTATCCACTGATGGCCTAGATTAGGATCTGGACCTGAGCCAAAGTCTAATCGGGTTGTTTTTGTCACCTAACCAACTCGTCCACCAAGTTTTGTCATAACCCATCCACAACTATTTGAGATATCATGCTTTGTATCGTTTTTGGCCCTATCCCTCAACGGTGAAGAATTACTTTAATAACTATAGTATCCAGATTCGGATCCGGATCTTCACCAAAATCAAATCAATTCATCCGTGTCACACACCCAACCTGTCCACCCAATTTTGTCCAAATCCTTCCACAACTTTTTGAGATATTCTGCTCACAGACAGACAAACAGAAAGACAGGGGTGAAAACACAACCTCCACCCACCTTCGTTGAAGCCTCTTGTTAGATATAGAAGCCTCTTGAAAATTAATCCTAGGCGGCCATTTTGAAAGATGGCCACAAAATATATACAAGCTAATACATCGGCCAGTAGGTTGTTTATTTTCCTCATTTTAATGGCTAACTACATGTTTTCATGTGTTAATGATTCATAATATGTAAAGTTGGTGACGTATAGACTAGTCCTTATACAGGTAATACGCAGCCATAATGGATGACATGCAGACTTGTGATCATTGAACTTCATGTGTGGTTTGAAGTGTGAATCCCATTTCAAAGGTAAGATATCTGTTAAATAAAAAAAACAAGCTTCGTCAATCAGCAGTTCATATCTTAAGTTCATTTCATATCTTAAGTGAGCACGCAAATAATAGAGAGGGGTAAAAGATCGACATTCTGAATAGAATAATTTTCCTTCAATATCACCGATGGAGTGATCTTCATGTACAGGTTATGAAGGCTTGTGTAAGGAAGATGATTGCTAATTAAGTAATTTTGTATATGTGACTGCTTTTGTTTTGGGGTTTTTTGCCACAATATACAGCAGGTTCACAATTTATGTCGTGGGTGCGTTCCTAAAAACTGTGATGTTATTCAGACATGATTTTTCCACATACATTGTGTGATAATGGGGGATGCGTTACCAGGGAAAAAATTTTGGTCACCTTAACTTAACCTTTACTTAAGTACATATTAGAGACAAACATGAAACAAATCAATACAGAACACGATTTAAATAATGTATGTACACAAATAGACAATTTAATGGTGCGGGTTGAGAGTGCAGGGACGAAAGGGAGGAAGAGGCAGGCCCAGAAGCGAAGGCGCCCCGGCAATGTCGCACGTTGGAGGATATGTTATTTATTTATTTGGCATGGGGGCGGTGTACTTTGAATGTATCTATTGTAGCGGCTACCGCTGGGTTTTCACAATCGCCTTGCACCTATCAAGGACGCGGAGCGATCACCATGCCGGGCTCGTCCAGGACGCCCGGGCAGGCTCGCCCTCAACTTGCCAGGCCGCAGCCAGGACGCTGGGCCACGCCCCCTCTCGCCCTTCCTGGGCAAACGCTCCGGGATAATATGTATATATATTGCTGCCCGATAAACGGGCTTTGCAGAGTGCCTGAGTGTTTGGTTTGATTAAAGCAACTCGGATGAATTCCAGCTTTTTGTCGCGTCCATTCTTCCGATCGACGTGGGAGCCCCAGCTCCTTCATTGGTGACCTACTGACATGGACACGGCAGTCGCCCTTAAACTGCCTACCTTCTGGGAGGCTCACGCGGCGGTTTGGTTCGCACAGGCGGATTCCCTGTTCGCCCTGCGAGGCATCACGGCCGACGACATCCGCTTCCACCATGTGGTAGCAGCGCTCGGTTCGGCCACCGCGGCCCGCGCCCTGAGCCTCCTCGAGAGCCCGCCAGCCACTGACAAATACGGCGCGATTAAGAAGCTTCTCCTCGACGCTTTCGCCCTCCCATCGGCGGAGCGCGCACGGCGCCTGCTCGACCTGCCCGAGCTCGGCGACACGCGCCCTTCTGAGCGAATGGACTACATGCTTTCACTGCTCGGCGAGCACTCTCCGGCATTCCTGTTCCGGGAGCTGTTCCTCCATCAGCTGCCTAACCCGGTACGCCTCGCCCTGGCAAGCACGACGATCACAGATCCCCGGGCCCTTGCCAGAGAAGCCGACAAGATCTCCGCCGCAGGACAGCGCATCGCAGCGGCGACATGGGACCCACCGCCGTCCGACGCAACACCCATGGCGCCCGAGCACCCGGCACGGTCGACGACCGAACTGCCGACGCAATTGGCGGCCGCTACACCGAGCCGACCACCTCCAGCACGACGACCGGGGCCTCCACCTGACCAAGCGTGGTGTTACTATCATGCCAGGTTCGGACAGAAGGCCCGGACATGCCGACCCCCGTGCACCTTCGGCAGGCCGGGAAACGGCCGGGCCGGCGTTCATTACCAGCCATGAGCGCCGGCCACACGGGCAACTTACTGTTCATCACGGATAAAGCGTCCGGACGGCGCTTCCTGTGCGACACCGGCGCCCAACTGAGCGTCATACCCGCCTCTGACCAGGACAGGCAATCCGCGGTTTGCGGCCCCTCCTTGGTTGCGGCCAACGGATCGACCATCCGCACCTTCGGCCCGCGCAACGTCACCCTCTGCTTCGGCGGCCAACGCTTTGCTTGGACGTTTGTAACGGCAAACGTGCCCATGGCTCTGCTAGGCGCCGACTTCCTCTGCGCACACGGACTGCTGGTGGACGTCCAACGGCGTCGTTTAATCAACGCCGAAACCTTCAGCTCCCTGGTATGCACATTGAGCAGCTCCGCGCCGACCGAGCTGGCATGCGCCGTCCCGGCGGCGAACGAGTTTGCTCGCCTGCTCACGGAGTTCCCGGCCCTCACGCGGCCGACGTTTTCGGCCGTCGCAGTACGGCATGGGATCGAGCACCACATACCAACCACGGGCCCGCCGGTCTACGCCAGGGCCCGCCGCCTCGACCCAGCCAAGCTCGCCGTGGCGAAGGCCGAATTCGACGCGTTGGAGCACCTCGGCATCGTGCGGCGCTCCGATAGCGCGTGGGCCTCGCCACTGCACATCGTGCCAAAGCCAGGGGGTGGATGGCGCCCGTGTGGCGACTACCGCCGTCTCAATGACGCTACCACCCCTGACAGGTACCCGATCCCGCATATCCAAGACTTCTCCGCCCGTCTGGTGGGACGGGTCATTTTTTCGAAAATTGATCTCATACGGGGATATCACCAGGTACCTGTCAGGTCGGCCGACGTCCATAAAACGGCAGTCATCACGCCGTTCGGCTTATTCGAATTCTTGCGGATGCCGTTTGGTCTCAAGAACGCGGCTCAGGCGTTCCAGCGCTTGATGGACGGCGTGCTGCGTGACCTGCCGTTCCTTTTCGTTTACCTGGACGACATCCTCGTCGCCTTCGTCGGGACGTCCGCGATTGGACCAGCACCTGCACGGCCTGCCAACGGGCCAAGGTCCACCGACACAGCCAGGCCCCGCTGGCACCTTTCACCGTGCCCGAACGACGTTTCGACCACGTCAACGTGGATCTGGTGGGCCCCCTCCCCCCGTCACGGGGGTTCACACACCTGCTCACCATGGTGGACAGGACCACCAGGTGGCCGGAGGCCGTTCCCCTCGTCTCCACCACCACCGCCGACGTGGCGCAGGCTTTCATCGCCACCTGGGTCGCCCGCCTCGGCGCACCGGCGGACATCTCGTCAGACCGCAGACCACAGTTCACCTCCGAGCTGTGGGGCGCGGTCGCCCGCAACCTGGGGGTCAAGCTCCACCGTACTACGGCCTACCACCCCCAAGCAAACGGGTTGTGCGAGCGATTCCACCGCTCCATGAAGGCCGCGCTCATGGCCGGCCTTCAAGACGGCGGTTGGGCCGACCGGCTGCCGTGGGTCCTTTTGGGCCTCCGCACGGCCCCCAAGGAGGACCTCCAGGCATCCACCGCCGAGCTTGTCTATGGCCAGGCGCTACGCGTCCCGGGCGAATTCGTGCCCGACGCTACCAGTCCCTGGTCCGCAGCTCACCAGCGCTCGGACCTCCAGGAGGCCGCCCGACGGTTTGCCCCCGTGCCAACATCCCACCACGGTGACCCCCAGTACTACGTCCCCCCAGCACTTCGCACAGCGGAGTATGTTTTTGTGCGTCACGACGCATATCGGGGGCCACTCCGGCCCCGTACGACGGGCCCTTCCGGGCGCTGCGACGGGACGACAAGTCGTTCGTCATCGACATCGGCGGCAGGTCGGACCGGATTGCGGTGGACCGCCTCAAGCCGGCGCACGTGGACGTCGACCACCCACCACGGGTGGCCCTTCCGCCGCGGCGAGGCCGCCCCCCGTCCACGGTGCCCCCCACTCGACCGCCCACCACCACACCGGACCCCCTCCCACGACCCGCCAGGGGTCGCTTCGGCCGGGTCATCAGGACCCCCCTCAAATTGACACTGCCGGTGCAAGTCGATTCTGGGGGCACGTGTGTAGCGGCTACCGCTGGGTTTTCACAATCGCCTTGCACCTATCAAGGACGCGGAGCGGTCACCATGCCGGGCTCGTCCAGGACGCCCGGGCAGGCCCGCGCTCAACTTGCCAGGCCTCGGTCGTGACGCCCGGGCAGGCTCGCCCTCAACTTGCCAGGCCGCAGCCAGGACGCTGGGCCACGCCCCCTCTCGCCCTTCCTGGGCAAACGCTCCGGGATAATATGTATATATATTGCTGCCCGATAAACGGGCTTTGCAGAGTGCCTGAGTGTTTGGTTTGATTAAAGCAACTCGGATGAATTCCAGCTTTTTGTCGCGTCCATTCTTCCGATCGACGTGGGAGCCCCAGCTCCTTCACTATACTTGTTTTTCTTCTGTTTATTATTAGCTCACCTGGAACATAGTTTCGCAGAGCTTATGGGATGGTGCGTTGTCTGTCAGTCAGTCAGTCCTTAAACACTTGCAACTTCTCCAAAACTGCTGATGGATTTGTGACCAAACTTGGCACAAACTATACTGAAACGCAAAAGAAACTTACCACCTTTGAAACCTTTAAATATCAACAATAACACTGCGTGTAGTAAATGTGTGAACTTATTTGTGGACAATAGTGTCCTCACTGTCAGACGAAACGGTCACGGATGGTCACTTGAACCTTCAATGGTCACTTCATAGCACAGCTGTTGAACAGCCATTTTGACTGTCAGTGATTAGCCAAGGGGTGCGGGATGATTTTAATGAGCTGCACGTGATGTCTTGATATTGGCTACAAAAAGGCCAGTGCAAAATGGGCATTTCAAACAACATCCCACGATTGTCAAGGGATCAACGGCAGCATGCCCTGGGCATGCTGCAAGGTGGACTGAGCTACCGTGAGGTGGCACATCGCCTTGGCTGTTCACACCAGACAATATCGGCCCTGGTGGACAGAGACACCCTCCACAACTCTGCAGATGACAGACCTCGATCAGATCAAGGAGGCCAAGAGTCACCACTGCAAGGCAGGACAGGCAGATGGTCCGAAGTCACCTGAGGGATCGATTCCGTCCAGCATCCCACACTGCGGCAGAAACTCTGGGGCATGCAAACCCACGGATCTCCAATGATACTGCACGAAGACGACTGCATGACCATGGTCTGACTGCCAGAAGACCATACAGAGGCCCCGTGATGACGGCTGCCCATCGCCGCAACCGACAGAGATGGTGCCAGCAGCATCAGCGGTGGACCTTGGCGCAGTGGAACGAGGTCGCTTTCAGCGATGAGTCAAGGTTCTGTGTGGACAGTCCTGATGGGCGTGAGTGTGTCTGGAGAAGAACTGGCGAGCGATATGCCGATTGTTGCGTGCGTCAAGCCAACAGGTGGGGTGGCCCAAGTGTGATGGTGTGGGCCGCCATATCAGGCCGGTACAGGACGCCACTGGTGGTTGTGGATGGGAATCTTAACGCCCAGCGGTATGTGGATAACATCCTGCGACGTCATCTGCTGCCATTCCTGCTAGACCACCCAGAACTGAGAACCTTTCAGCATGACAACGCTCGTCCCCATGCTGCTCGCTTTACCACTGCATTTCTCCAAGGCGAGAACATCAACACCATGCAGTGGCCTGCGCTCTCCCCTGACCTGAATCCCATAGAGCACCTGTGGGATGAGCTTGGGAGACGCGTAGTTGGCAGGGCCAGGACACGGGCAGAGCTGCTTCAGACATTGAGGACTGAGTGGGACAGAATCCAGCAGCAATCCATCCAAAGACTGGTAGGCAGTATACGCCGACGATGCACTGCCTGTATCCAAAACAATGGTGGCCACACACGCTATTGAAAGGGGACTGACATTGCACCCTGTGCTGTTCTGTACTGTAGAACAAACTGATGAGATGGTGTATCTTGGTCAAAAACTTGACATGTCATCAATAAAATGCCAATGTTTCAATTAGCAATTGTTGGTTTGTTTTATTTTGAACTGTTACAATTTTATTACATTTCAAACAAGTGGTAAGTTTCTTGCATGACTGCAATAGTCATGCAGTCGTCTTCGTGCAGTATCATTGGAGATCCGTGGGTTTGCACGCCCCGGAGTTTCTGCCGCAGTGCGGGATGCTGGACGGAATCGATCCCGCAGGTGACTTCGGACCATCTGCCTGTCCTGCCTTGCAGTGGTGACTCTTGGCCTCCCTGATCGAGGTCTGTCATCTACAGAGTTGTGGAGGGTGTCTCTGTCCACCAGCACCGATATCGTCCAGGGTGAACAGCGAAGGCGACGTGCCACCTCACGGTAGCTCAGTCCGCCTTGCAGCATGCCCAGGGCACGCTGCCGTTGATCCCTTGACAATCGTGGCATGTTGATTGAAATGCCCATTTTGCACTGGCCTTTTTAAAGCCAATATCAAGACATCACGTGCAGCTCATTAAAATCATCCCGTACCCCTTGGCTAATCACTGACAGTCAAAATGGCTGTTCAACAGCTGTGCTATGAAGTGACCATTGAAGGTTCAAGTGACCATCCGTGAAAGTTTTGTCTGACAGTGAGGACACTATTGTCCACAAATAAGTTCACACATTTACTACACGCAGTGTTATTGTTGATATTTAAAGGTTTCAAAGGTGGTAAGTTTCTTTTGCGTTTCAGTATATATTTGGTATGTTGCAACTTTGTTCACGGCATTAATAAATCGGGTCCTAAGGGGGTTTATGCAGGGAGGGGTGTTGGAGAGGGGAGTTGCCCTTCTACCGCCCCCCCTCCCCCCCAAAATAGGTATTTGCTCTTTTCTCCAAAACTACACACGATTTCAATGAAACTGGACCACAACCTTCATCGCCCGTGATGCATCTACGCTTCTTCATGCCATTAGAAAAATTGGCTTGGCACTTGTCACACGTCACGATGGGGAACAACATGTAACTAGATGGTATTCATAGAATACTACCGGCTGCCAGACCACGTGAGCGATGACATCATAAATTTATATTCTCGAATATAATTGTTGCATAGATCACGCTCAATACATTTCAAACTGATCAGACTAAGCGTTGTCCCTGTCGAATTATGACGTCACAATTATGGCACCAATGACGTCATCGTTAACACCTATTCCCCATATGGAGTTCTTTACAATGAGCCATGTTTCAATTTTTTCCATTCAGTGGTTTTGGAGATAGAGGTGCAACATTTTTCGTTTTTTCCAAGATGGCACCTGTACCACATGACCTATGACATCATGATTATCACTACACATATTCCACATGAGGAGGCGCTCCTATGGTGAAAATTTCGTGCCCATCAGACCAACGGTTGCTGAGAAGAAAAAAAAATTCACAATGATCAGGTAAGTGTTGTACTTGTCGAATTATGACGTCATAACGAAGGCACCGATGACATCATCATCAACATATGTTATTCCCCAAGGGGAGTGCTTGACATTGAGCCATATATAAATTTCTTCCATGGAGTGGTTTCAGAGATATAGAGGTGCAATTTTTTTCGATTTTTCCTAGATGGCACCTGTACCACGTGACCAATGACATCATAATTATCATTAGAACAATTCTACAGGAGGAGCCGCTCATATTCTGAAAATTTCGTGTTCATTGGACTTACAGTTGCAGAGGATTTTTTTTTTTCATACTGATCAGATGAAGCATTGTACTTGTCGAATTATGACGTCATAATGGAGGCACCTATGACATCATCATTAACATATCTTATTCCCCATGGGGTGTACTTGACAATGAGCCATGTTTCAGACCCCAAGAAACCAAAAGACCATGAGGACCAAAATACCCAAAATATCCCAAGGACCCAAAAGACTCAATAGACACAGAGTATCCTAAAGACCATGAGGACTCAAAAGACACAAAAGACCCTGGAGGACCCAAAAGACCCTGAGGACCAAAAATATCCCAAAGACTCAAAAGACCCCAAAGACCTAAAATATCCAGAGGACCCAAATGACCCAGAGGACCTAAAAGACTCAATAGACACAGAGTATCCAAAAGACCCCAAGGATTCAAAAGACCCAAAAGACACCGAGGACTCAAAAGACCCCGATGACCAAAAAGACACCGAGGAACGAAAATACCCCAAAGACCAAGAGGACCTAAAAGACCCCAAGGAACCAAAATACCCCAAAGACCCCAAGGACCCAAAAGACCCAGAGGACTCAAAAGACTCAGAGGACTTGACAGATCCAGATGATCTAAAAGACCCCAAAGACCATGGAGGACCCAAAAGACCCTAAGGACCCAAAAGACCATGGAGGACCCAAAAGACCCTAAGGACCCAAAATATCCCAGAGGACCCAAAATATCCCAGAGGACCCAACAGACTCAATAGACATAGAGTGTCCAAATAACCCAAGGACTCAAAAGACCCTGGAGAATCCAAAAGACTCCAAGGATCCAAAAGACCCAAAGATCCAAAAGACCCTGAGGACCCAAAAGACTCAAAATATCCAAAGGACCAAAAAGAGCCAGAGGAACCAAAAGAGCTCGAGGGACCCAAAATACTCCAAGGAGCCCAGAAGACCCAAAAGATCCAGAGGACCAGAAAGACCCAATAGACACAGAGTATCTAAAAGACCCGAGGAGTCAAAAGACCCATGGGACAATAAACAGAGTATCCAATAGACCTCGAGGACTCAAAAAAACGAAAAGACCCAGAGGATCCAAAAGACCCCAAGGACTCAAAAGACCCAGAGGACCCAAAATACCCCAATGACCCAAAATACACCGAGGATGCAAAAGACCATGAGGATTCAAAAGACCCCGGTGACCCAAAAGACCCAAAATGCTCCAAATACCCAGATGAACCAAAATACTCCAAAAACCCAAAAGACCTCAATGACCCAAAGACTCAATAGACACAAAGGATCCACAAAAACCAAAGGTCCCAAAAGAACCAAAGGACCCAAAAGACCCAGAGGACCCAGAGGTGGGGCAGATTGGATCCCGGTCATAACTGCCTGCAGTTATAAAGTGGCTTGACGTAGGTGGTGCGTCTAGTTAGGGATCCAATCCTTCCAGGATGGATACCTCTTGATTTTATGTTTACTTATTATTTTTATTGTTTTTGGTGGCCATCTTGGAAAATGGCCACCTCTAAAAGTCTTCCCAGTGGCCTGTATCTAAGATAATTTGATGTATGTTTCGAACATGGGTGGGACTTTTATGAAGAAATACACAATTTTTAGTCATTTCATTGATGTGACGAGAAGGAAACAAAGAAAATTTCATCTTTAAATATTTCCCCCCACATCCCCCCATTTTTCCTTTCCTTTCACTCTACAAGCAGAACAATATTAAAATTCAAAGTTGTATTGCTCACCGAGTGGATTTCCTGTGGTGCTTTTTAGCTGTGAATCTATTTCAGTCATTTTGTCACGATGAACTGAGCGCATGTGTTTCGTCACATAATCCTTTCTTGTTGCACCATAGTCACAGAACTGACACTGAAAGATAAACATACAAACCTTCAGATATATGTATATATCTGCATATTTGAACAATTTTCTACCTCATCTATATCTTGTATAAAAAATTCAAGTCTTTGTGGGGTTTTTATGCGTTTGTTGTTACTCATTCATTAGGGGCCTTCTTTTTTTTTTTTACTACTGGTAGGTGTACAAACCAGTGACTCTAAGCCTATACACCGCCCACCAGGCAGCAGGCAAAAGTTACCCACCATGAGGCCAATAACTCCATAGCTTTTCAATTTCCAACATATCCCAAAACCCCCGCCAGAAAAAGCTCACCAGTCTGGGCAGCGTCGAGTACTCCTCCCCTTCCCACCAAAAGTACCTACATACGGTACATCCAAGTTGCACGATTGTGTCTGACCAGGGTAAATGTCGCAACCACAGCATGTATAATGCTGGATGATACCTCACTTAAGAGTTCTTGGGTCCGGACTGTGCATGCTAAGAAACAAGGTCTAAAAATATCGATATTCACGCAATTTATAGTTGTGTGCATTTTTGTGGAGCACATGGGCAGTGTATAGGCTGAGTTGCTGGTTTGCACACCTACCAGAAGTAATAAATATATATAACCACAAACTATTCAGTCAATTCTGTCCATTGTATAATTACCTTTCCATCGATTTACTTCACCAATAAACTTTAGCCGGTTTAGCCCTGCAAACTCCAAACATATTCCACACTCCATTGAGAATGAATTCCTTTAGAAACGGAACCTGGGACTTCTTACTGATGCTTCCACTCTCATTTCGTGCACATGTGAAGCATACAAAAGAGCGTGCTCACATGGTGACGATGCCTCGTGTGAAGAGAAGCACAAAGCTTATTTTTTATGGATTTTTAAAAATAATGTCGATTCCCTTGCTCAAATTGTTTCATTCACTTGGGGCACTCCTTACATTAGAAAATGTTACAGAGGCATCTCTACTCGCTACTTTATAGTATTTTGAAAACTAATAGCCAGTTTCTATGTACGGTACATCAGCACCACATTGGTTGCGAGACTTTAAAAAGAGAATGCAATACGCCATGGGGAGGGGGGAAGGGAGGGGGGCAGAAGGGGAGGAGGGAAGGGGGGAAGGGGGTAAGGGGGGAAGGTGGGAGGGGGGAGTGGGAAGGGGGGGAAGTGGGGGGAGGAAGGGTGGGGGGAGGGAGGAAGGGTGGGGGGAGGGGGGAAGGAAGGGTGGGGGGAAGGAAGGGTGGGGGGGAGGGGGGAAGGAAGGGTGGGGGGGAGGGGGGAAGGAAGGGTGGGGGGGAGGGGGGAGGGGGGAAGGAAGGGTGGGGGGAGGGGGAAGGAAGGGTGGGGGGAGGGGGAATCTCACGTTGATTCAAACAACTCACCAACCACAACAGCCTGGTGGAACGGGCCATCTTATAGTCTGTAACAAAGACTCGTCTCTATGTAAAGCAATGGCATAACAGGCCACAGATTTAAATGCATAAGGTGGTTGTGGCATTCCGCACCTTGAAAGGGAAGATGCCAGTATGTGCCAGTAGATGTCGCTGGTGTGCAGCGCTGCTGTAGCTCATGTGACCGCATCGCCCACATCGGAACTGTATGTCATTGTGTCGTTGTTCATGCAATCGGAAGCGTTCTACATCCCTTGATCGGAATCTACATTTACTGCACTGGAGCATTGGCCTAGAAATAAAGGAAAACAAAGTAAGAACCTGATGAAAAAATGCAAAGAATGGTTTTACTCGGTGTAAATAAGATATGAAGCTGCTTTCCTTTTACAAATAAATGGAAATGATCGTCTTGCGAGTGAAGGACTCCGTCTAATTCTCCTCTATTGAGGTGGCCTCGGGAATCAAGGCCACCTAAAAAGAGGCAAAAAGGGGGTAATAGCCAAAGGAAGTGGAAAAGTGAGACCCAGAGTGGAATTGACAACATGAGCAACTAGCTTACACTCAAGCATGAAAACAAACACACAAGGTACAACGGGTGGTGGCTTCTCACTGGCAGTGTAAAATTGTGGCAGTAAACTGCCAAAAAGCTCACCCTCACCGGCAAAACACCAAGGAGTCAAAAAATGGCTTCACTTTAATAGAAGAGAGGGACACACCAAACAGGACACAAAGAAGTTGAAAAATGTTTATCTTGTCAATTGATGGAAGCCTAGAAGATATCGCCCACGTGTTTGACACTGGCATTCAGCACTGTTGACTAAATTAATTGGCAATGTCATCCAGGCTCCTCCCTCTTTCCTAAAGTTCTAAATAATAACAATTTCCTTGATCTTTTCTACCCCCGTTAATTCACCCCAGATCAACTTTTTTGAAATACCGACTACTTTCCTGGAAGTCCAAGCAGTGTCCATGTGTTTTATACATCTCCCCCCCCCCCCCTTCCCATGCCTCATCCCCCCTTCCCATGCCTCCTCCCCCCAAGCCCTCTCCCTCCCACAGATCTCCCGATGTCCCTGCTCTCAAATGTACTTGTGTGCTTCCCTCTCTCTCTCTCTCCCCATCTTGTCTCCGGCTCCCTTTATCATATGTTTTATGTGTCAGTTTGTCTTTTTGTGATTAATGTTAGCTCTTACACGAGCCTCGATCTTGTATTCAAAAAAAAAGGAAAAAAAAGCCTCTCAAATTTCCACGCTGATCACAAGTAGCATGTTTTATTGGAAATCATACTCTCTCCGATGCTATTCTTGGAGCCTGATGTCCCTCTCAAGGCAGTCTTGGGAGACATTTTCTTCCACATAAACATCAACGACGTCGCTACCCATCTGGAAAGGTCTTTGTACCACCTTGCAGATGACTCCACCTCGAGGTGGATATAGTTCCTCAGCCTGGAGAAAGGAAAGCTACAAATGCATCCATGCCTTCGAGGCTGGAAGAAATAACAATGCAAGTCAACTATCTTCAATGCTGGCTGTTGGAAAATCCTACACCTTTGCTTTGTCTTTGCATGAAGGCAACTTAGTAAACACTCCACTTCCGTTATGTGGTGAGCCTTTGGCAGAAGTGCAATTGTACGGAACTTTCAGACCACTATCTGCCTAGATTTTTCTTGGGCCGACCACATCTCTCGGGTGATTTAACCTTGGTATTATTTGCAGAGCAAAGTCTTCACTTGACCATCCACAGCTCTTAACGATGTACAATCTGTTAATTTACAGTGCAGTGGAGAGCAGTTCTCCTCTGTAGGTTGGTGTTGGATCATCTCATGTTGCAGTCCCAAAAGCACTTGAGTTTTAGGCCATGAGGGTTATTGCTATCTCTGGATATTACTATGAGGTGCAAGGCTTGCTTCACACTGCAATCAGCTTTCTAACTGATTGGCATCTCCAAAATGAGGAGGGGCATCTCAAACCTGGGCTCTCCAAACGAGTCCTGCGCCTCATCATTAGGGTGCATTAAATGCCCCATTTTTGAAAATTATTCTCATATTGATCTAGTCATACTTTTTTTTTTTGGTACACGAGACCCATTTCGCATTTCTGTAAAATATTTCGGATTTTCAATTTTGTTTAGACCCTCCACCAGGAAAGATCGGATCGGGGAAAAGTTTCGTCTGTCCGTGTTTATAAGTTATGAATTGTGAGAAGATGACTGTTTAAAACTCTTAGTAAGGTGTATCATGGTAATCAATGTAATCCTTTTTCAGTTTAAAGTTTTGTCGCAATTAACCATGGAAGCTCATAGGAGTAGCGTCACAAACAAACAAACAACATCTCATTCACATTTATATAAAAGATAATATCGCTTCAAGCTCCCAATGAAATGAAATAACATCCCAAATGAGAGCAGATTGCACAAATAGGTGAAAAAATGCAATCTCGTGTAAAAAAATATAGATATTTAAATCTAGCAAATACGGCCTGTTCCACCCGGCCCAAAAAAAAAGACTATCGCCAAAAAAAAGGATGCTGTCGATTTATCGCCATGGCTTGAAAATGAACAATCAAGCCATTTGTACAGCGCTTGCCAAATGGCTTAATCACTCAAGCAAGCACTCCAACGAAACAGTTGAAGAACACTTTGTTTACTTTATCACCTTAACATTGTCTTTCATGAATGTCAATTTGTAATTTTATTTTCAAAAATGACGACCGCTGTGATAATAAACGTCAACTTCACCACTGTATTGCCATGGCCTGCAAACAAACAACCAAGCAGCTTGTAGAGCACTTGCCAAGTGGCTTAAGCACTCCAGCAAGCACTCCAAAAGAAGCGGTTGATAAGGAACGGCCGTGGCTTGGCAAGTGATAGCCAGCTGATTGGTGATGGGACACACCCGCAAAAACAAAAACAAAAAAAAATCACTAATCTCTTAACATCTTCAGATTTCACTCCATATTTCGACACTTATTTAGTCCACAAGATCTGATTCTCACATCTGAAATCGTATTTCAATTATATACTTTAATTAGCCCGTGAGAGGTGATCATGGAAAATTACTTAGCCTTTTTGAGTAAGCCAAAACAAAATGGCAGCTTAAGACCCCAGTGAGGTGACAGCAGGCTGGCCAAGCATAAGCCTGTTTTTTTTTTAATGATGAGATGGGTTAATTATCTTCAAAAGGGGTGTTTAAATTTGCTCAAACATCCAGTTTTCATTCATGCACTACCTTGAAGTTCCCTAAGTATACATGCAAAGTTTTGGGCTATAAGGTTTCATGGTTTTGGAGTTATGGACGAGACACACTGACATTTATTATTACAGATATTGACAAGAAAAAATTTGCACTTGGGGTTACTGAATAATAACTGACTAAGCAAACAATACTGCACCAGCCAAGCAAGTTAGACACAGAGACAGCACAGAACAACAGATTGGAACAGCAATAAATAAATAAACTGACCGGGACTTAAGTTTTCCTTGAATTCCAGCCTTCCGAGTCACTTCTCCATCCTCTTCAAATTGGCATAAACCATGATGGTCTGGTGGCATCTTTGCATTAACATTTTCAGAAGGCCTGTCAAGCATTGGCATTAAAAGCGTCATTGTGCATCTGGAAACACTAGAAAAAGTAGGGAACTAAATATTGCCTTGAAATAAATATTAAATATAAATAAATAAATAACTTGCTTCTCGTATGTATTTTTTTACATGTGTATGTATTTTTTTTAAATATGTGTGTGTATGTATGTGTATGTATGTGTGTGTATTTGCAATGTATATCAGTGTGTGTGTATGCATATGTGTGTGTTTGCTTGTATGTGTGTGTGTGTGTGTGTGTGTGTGTGTGTGTGTGTGTGTGTGTGTGTGTGTGTGTGTGTGTGTGTGTGTGTGTGCGTGCATATACGATGCATGCATGATGATGTATGATGATGTATGGTGGATGTGTGTGTGTGTATGTATGCGTATGCATGTATGTGTGTTCACATGTATGTATGTGTATGTGTGTATGAATGTGTGTGCATGTATGATGCACATATGTGTATGCATAGATATGTGTATGTGTGTATGTATAATGTATGTATGTATATCAGTGTGCATGTATGATACATACATGATGATGTATGATGCATGTATGTGTATGCATAGATATGTGTGTGTGTGCATGTATGCGTACATCTATGTATGTATGTGCATGTATATATGTGTGTATGTGTGTGTGCATGCTCTCACACACACACACACACACACACACACACACACACACACACACACACACACACACACACACACACACACACACACACACACACACACACACACACACACACACACACACACACACACACACACACACACACACACACACACTATATATATATATATATATATATATATATATATATCCTTTAAAACAAGGTCCTTTATAAATAAGAAACTTGAAAATATAAATTTAATAGTCTCTAAAGGATTTTTTAAAAACGTTTTCCAGATTTTCTTGTCAAAAGTATTTCAAAAGATTACACGGAATTTACCTTAAAGGCATGCATAATGGTGACAATGGACTTAAACAATGGAAATATTCAATGACGCAAAAGGCTCCTCCACGTACTTTGGGATTGTACTTCCTTGTGGATTTTCTTTGATAGGTCCGACCGTGGGTGTTGAAGACCTATAAATGGACGAATAATGCTTATTGGCTCGAAATTTGCCACTCGCAATACGCTCTCGCAACCTCTGGCTTGTTCGTGGACTCACTACACCATTCTTCACAACTTTACTCGTTCTAACCTCTACTTCCTGCTTTGCTTTTTCGTCCATTCTCAGGTCTAATCGGTGCTCCTCACTACCGGTGCCCAAACAATCTTCTTCACACTTCTCCAAGCTTGAAGATCCATTCTGCTGACTCTCATGATTTATGACGGTCTCTTGTTTTGGTAAACCAGCCATTGTGGTTGTCATTCCAAGCAACACTACTCTACCAAACTAAACCTTACCAGATTTACAACTACATTTCACAAATTGCAAAATGTTACAAAATTTACTTATTTTCTTTACAATGCAATACATTGTACTCGATTACAACGCATACGGACGTATTCTAGCAAGACCAGCATCTCAGCTTGTCTAGCTGTACTGTCAGTAATTGTATAAAGCTCCAGCAATACTCTGGTGGTTGTTCGACAAAGTTAACCACACTCGTGATACTATTTCATTCGAGTTTGTTCAACACACGACGGACGACAGCCTGCGACCTCACTCTATAACTTTATTCTCCACTTCCGCATCAGTCACGTCCTGGGGCACCTGGTAAGAGATCAGAAAATGCGAAAATGTCAAATTACATCTGAGATTACACAAAAACACAAAACAATGCATAATATCGATCAGTTATAATGCAGTGCGAGAAAAATGAAAGCCCAACGAATAAAGTGAGTATAATAGCAGGCGAAGCCGGTGTTGTCAATAAACGCGTACGTCTTATGTCGAAAACCTGATTATGCCTTGGCTTGAGAATTCCGAAGCGCAATGGAGGCCGCCATCTTGCGGATGCGGAAGTATGCATAACAAATTGAAAACGTTCAATAGGAGTTTCTTTCTCACCCGTCTTTGTTCGATTCACAATCTTATGCACCTCTAATTTATTATTAAAATACTTTAAGACCAACCTCCGGTCGCACGGGCCTGGTCATCTTCAACGAAACGCGTCACCAAACACCGGACCCAATGAGAGTCGAGCATTTGAAAAAATATTTCTAAAACCAAATCACGCACTGGAGGCCGCCATCGACCGGATGCGGAAGTTTGCATAAAACAATTGCGAAAAAGTTCAATAGGAGTTTGTTTCACCCGTCTTTCTTTGATTCACAATCTAATGAACCTCTAATTTGTAATTAAAATGCGTTAAGACCAACCTCGTTATCTTCAACGAAAATCATCACCAAACACCAGAACCAATGAGATTCGAGCATTTGAAAAAATATTTTTAAAAAGCTTATTATGCGTTTCGGAGGGTTAAAACGGCGTCAAATATTCTAAAATTGACGAAGAATTATTTTTTAGAAATCTCGCGGCCGTCGGGGATAGTTTTTCACGGCCAGAAATATGGTATAAGCGGTTTACATATTTAGTTTAGAAATACGGATAGTTTTTCACGGCCGGAAATATCTGAAGTTGAGATGGAATTCACCGAATTAATCACTGCAAGCTAACTTCTTCTGGTGGAGGAAGCCGCAGTGCCCGGAGAGAACCAGCCCTGACAGCGACTGAAGTTAGAAGACTACACACATACTGTGAAAACGTATGTTAAGCCCAGTTAAAATTTCTTAAAATAGGCCTTAAGCTAGCACATCATATAGTTACTTCCTTAAGCTTCTTGTGACATTTATTGTATGTAGGTATTGGGGAGGACTGTCTGCTCTTCTCTTTTACCAAGTCTTACCAGGTACGGTACCTACTACACCTACCTACTACCAACTACCTAACCTACTGATGCCATAGTGATGGGTAAAATAGTGGCAAGAGGCTTTGGCTTCGCCGGCTCATTGCGGCTTTGCAGTCGGTACTAGTAGCCGGTGAAGCCGGTGTTGTCAATAAACGCGTACATATTATGTCGAAAACCAGATCATGCTGTATCCCTTGGCTTGAGAATTCCGAAGCGCAATGGAAGCCGCCATCTTGCGGATGCGGAAGTATGCATAACAAATTGAAAAACGTTCAATAGGAGTTTCTTTCACCCGTCTTTGTTTGATTCACAATCTTATGCACCTCTAATTGATAATTAAAATGCTTTAAGACCAACCTCGGCCCGCACGGGCCTGGTTATCTTCAACGAAAAGCGTCACCAAACACCGGAACCAATGAGATTCGAGCATTTGAAAAAATATTTCTAAAACCAAATCACGCAATGGAGGCCACCATCGACCGCATGCGGAGGTTTGCATAAAACAATTGCGAAAAAGTTCAATAGGAGTTTGTTTCACCCGTCTTTGTTTGATTCACAATCTAATGCACCTCTAATTTGTAATTAAAATACGTTAAGACCAACCTCGTTATCTTCAACGAAAATCGTCACCAAACACCGGAACCAATGAGATTCGAGCATTTCAAAAAAAAAATTTTTAAGCTTATTACGCGTTTCGGAGGGTGAAAACGGCGTCAATTATTCTAAAATTGACGAACAATTATTTTTTAGAAATCTCGCGGCCGTAGGGAATAGTTTTTCACGGCCGGAAATATCCGAAGTCGAGATGGAATTCACCGAATTAATCAAGAAGAATGAATGAATATTGAATGAACCAGTGAATGAATGAACATTCACCGAATTAATCAAGAAGGAAATTTTAATAAATTTTAATCTCATCCAGAATGCAAATGGTGTCATTTTGAACTAGTTATGGTACCGACTACACCATAGTGCCATAGTGATGGGTAAAATAGTGGCAAGAAGCTTTGGCTTCGCCGGCTCATTGCGGCTTTGCAGTCGGGTACTAGTAGCCGGCGAAGCCGGTGTTGTGAATGAACGCGTATTATGTTGAAAAGCCAGATTTTTCTGGATCCTTTGAGAATTTCGAAGCTTTGACGCACCAAATCGCTCCACGGAGGCCGCCATCTTGCGGATGCGGAAGTATGCATGAATAATTGCGAAAAAGTTCAATAGAGGCTTTGGCTTCGCCGGCTCATTGTGGCTTTGCAGTAGGGTCACATTATAACCGTATAATCAACATTACGAATCAATTTTATACATTGTGATTCATTACATGTATTATACGTCTTTACGCAGAGAAGACAATTCCTCACTTGTAACAACTACAGTCCAAACCAGAACAACACTCGGTAGAGCGCAAACCTCCGCCAGGCTGAACAGTTTAGGTTTTGTGTCCCACTGATAGGCCGGATCTGGATTCGGACCTGAACCAACATCTAATCGGCTTGTTCTTGTCACCTTACCAACTCATCCACCCAGTTTTGTCATAATTGGTTCACAACTTTTTGAAATATCGTGCAATGTGTCGTTTTTGGCCCTATCTGACAATGGTGAAGAATCACGAGGAAAATTAAATAATTCTCTTATTTGGTTCCGGATTTGTATCTTCATAAAAATCGAATCAATTCGTCCTTGTCACACACCCAACCCGTCCACCAAATTTCGTCCGAATCCGTCCACAACCTTTTGAGATATCCTGCTCACAGACAGACAGACAGACATGGGTGAAAACATAACCTCCATCCACCTTCAGTGACAGAGTTAATAAAGAAGTTTCGAACCGTTGTTGACATGTAGCAATTTGTTGTCGGACATTTGTAAGGTGCGCAGATCAATGACGTTCGGTGCGAATTGACAGAAAGTCGAATTGTACAAAAACACAAAAACATTAAATGAAGAAGAAGATGCCTCGACCGCTTTGCAAACTTTGCAGCCATTGGGCCAAAAGTGCCAGAGGGAGTCGTGCTTGACAGCAAAAGCACGGCAAAGTGTAACGTTGAGGGTGGGGGTGTGTGTGACGTATTGACACAGTGAGGATGTACAAAACAAGTCACATATTCACGGCAGGTAAGTATTACCACACACAAACAGCTGAGGTGTGACGCACCGGGTAAACATCATCACAGAAAGCCAAACTGCAGGGAAGAACACACGAGCAGGATATTCAAACGAGGAAGAGTGAAAAAAAATGAGGTGCCTGCCTCAGAAAGCACTGTAGAGGACGTGCAAATCGCGCGTACAGTCCCATAAGCATTCACACATTCACGCATTCACGAACAGCAAGCGTGACGCCGTTCAGGGTACTCACCGGCCGACGCGAAACGATTGTCTGAGGGGTTTGTGTCATTCTCTGTGTCTTTCTCCTCATTGTCGAGTGGACGCCGCCATATTGTCCTGAGGTTCGACTCCCGCGGAACATCCGGGTCCTTCTCGGCGGATTCTACTGCCCGCGCTTCTTCTTCTTCCCACCTCGATATTCCTAAATTGCACCTCTTTTTTCGCTATTCACCGCTATTCACCAACCTGTTCGTTTCTTTCCTCAACTAAGGAGCTATTCATTCGCATCCACTTCCATGCTGCTTCCACGCTGCGTGAAAACGTCATTTATTTGTAGTTTTACCCACTTTTTCCCTTTATGACTCTTTTCGTCTTTTTTCTCGTCTTTCTTCCGTATTTTAATCTGTATCCACGACTTCTACCCTCCTCGAACGCTCAACTTCCTCTTTATAGCCCATCTTTCCAGTTTCCCGCCGTTCCTGTCGCCTCAGAAGCTTTTTCTTGAGGCGAACGGACATCCGGGTTTTCAGGTGACATCCGATAGGTGGTCCATATGTCGTTATGTCCTGTCCCCGGTATACCCACTCTCGATAGCAAATATAAACGTCACGTGGTAACGGCTTGTGACGTTGAGCTCACGAGAACATTTCTCTGGGATATCTCCATGGCAGTGGGAATGGGTAACATCACTTATGGGCCACGGTGTTCACCTCCGGTTTGTCTTAGTCACACGAATGATCGAACTCAAGGTATACTCTGGAGGCGGGAAGATCAATCGATGTGACGTTCGTTTTATTTTAACAAACCATTAATTAATTAATTACACATGCAGGTAACCCACCGAGATGCACCGGTAACGGCTTGGGTTTATACCTGGGATCGTTCGTGCACAGGGTGCGAAGGATTAGAAGACATGACGATCAGGAGATGATATATATATATATATATATATATACATATAATGCCGATTGGATAACAGTTACAACAACTCGCAATCCTCCATTACACGTTGATTCATTTCACTGCTCCGACTCCTCGGTGCAATTCTGTGTCTTCATGTTGGAATCTGTATCCTCCTTTTGTCGTTCTATCCGATCGTCGTCGATGTTTAGGGTTATTTGGAGACGTGCGACCGTTGTCACAATCCCCTCAATTCTTGCCCGACATGATGGCGGCGCCGCCATTACGCGGCTCGACCTTCCCACAACACCCCAAGATTCACCCAGAGCCCGAGAAACGTGGCTTTTCGTCACCATTTCGTACGCCGATGACGATTATTGGAATTATTATCGTCTTTGGGCCGATATGTGTCAGTAACGCTGAACTGCAGGTTCTATATAACAATTAACGTCTCCCTCAGCAATTAAAACAAGATCGATGCGGTGATCTATTTGTGTGCACATTTGCTTCGAGTCTCCACCAACGTCGCGAGCAAACGATGGATGTAATCCGAGGGACTCCTTGTGGAACAAAAGTGTGTAAAAGGTTCACAGAAATGGCGGTTCGATGGCGGGCGGGTGGTGGCACGGACGGCACGCCGTGTGTAATCCACCCCTGGCGGGATGTGACGTCACAATATCCTTTGCTATCCATTTTTATGTTTTTGCACCCACTATTCCTACACGGTCGGCCGGTCGAATACAGCGTGCACTCGGTTGCGGTTTATAAACCACCACGTTCTCGAGAAACGTTGTTGTAAACAGTGACGACACTGACAACCAGCCACCCCTCCCCATTGCTACACTGAGCTGTCGTTTCACTTTACACTACGAGTACTCTACGGCTGCTCGGTCCGGACGTCCAATTATATACTTACATTAAAGCATCGTGTGCAACAATTAAACACCACCACCTAAAACCGAGTTGTTGCTTCACCCACCAAGCCAGCGCTCCTGCCTCAAAACCATGAAACCAAGTGCCCCAATTAGCACAACGTCGTCATAGCAACAGAGACAGATTGAATAATACAATGAATTGCAGAGAGAGGCTAATATTCATAAATGGCTGCATCGAAACCATGTTTCCCCCTCCCTGAAAGAATACAAAGCAAATGACGTGAGAAGTGACGTTTATACAAACATTTGGGAGAAGATCTGCCTCAATCATATTGTCTGGGAAGCAAAACAAAATGGAAACACACGTGACGACGACAAAGGATATGGTACAATGGTCTCTTTGCCCCGTTATTTGTGTCGTGGCATTCTGGATTCTCAACTTTTAGCATCGCGTCATCAATAAAATGTAACTTGCAATAAAAACACCAGAACTCCATCCTTTCCTAATGGAGGGAATACATTCCAAAAAAATTAGCACAGTACTTGTGCAGTGGCACCACTTGTAGTTTTTGACAATGATACGCCAACTGCACGGAGTTGATCGCACAAACGTGCATTTACATTCCCGCGAGGAGCAATTCGACCAATCGACAAAGAAAGGTTTTACCAGCCTGGTCAAGTGACTTAATTATAAAATCTGAAGGAAGGGTGCCCGACTTGCCGATAATGTCTCTACCACATACATACCCCAGCAGTCCAGCGGCTGCAGGTAGGCCAATTACAGAATGAATACATAAACAGATAAATCATACTTTGGAACAAAAACAATTTGGGCAGGTTACGGATGCACAATGGCCTACGCTTTTCACCATAGGACGGTATCTTTAACACCACCATTAGTCAGGTTCACTATGTTTTTTCGTTCAAAATTTGGGTAGATAAGCAAAACTATACATTTTTGGAATATTCAGAGCATGAGGAATCCAAAAATTAATGTTTACATTTGCGTAGACACCTTTGCGAAAATGACACTCAGGACAGTGATGAAGATCTGTAAAAGCATATTCCTGAACGGTATAGACCTCGTAGATCCTGTGTATAGGACTTATAGTTCAATCTGATACTACCTATAACTTCCTATAACAACCTATAACTTCAAAGGACTTGCAATATCATGTATTATGTAATACAGTTATATCACAAATATAAAGACAATGGTTTTCAATACCCTTTGTTTGTTGCTTTTCTATAATCCTGAGCACTATTTTGAGGCCTTTATTGGATTCCTTGACCCAGAAAACATAGGATTAGCATATTTAATTAAGTTTCTAGGTTGACTAGAAGCCGAGATCGCGCAAAATATGTATTTTATGGCGGCCATTTTCAAAATCCAAAATGGCGGCCATGCAGGTGTCTGTGCAAATGCCAACATTGATTTTCAGATTCTCCATGCTCTGAAGATTCCAAAAATGTGCAGGTTTGCTAATCCCAAAATTTTGAAAGAAATTATAATTGTTAACATAGTGAACCTGACTATCTTCATCACTGTCCTGAGTGTCATTTTCGCAAAGGTGTCTACGCAAATGTAAACATTAATTTTTGGATTCCTCATGCTCTGAATATTCCAAAAATGTATAGTTTTGCTAATCTACCAAAATTTTGAACGAAATTATATTTGTTAACATAGTGAACCTGACTACATCTGAAGCACGATGTGCTCCAGGATGCGGCACCACTCAAAGCACTGCACCAGGGCAGCAAATTTCTAATCAGCTCAGACTTTCACCGAATGATAGATGAGGCATCTCGACAGCAAACACCCGACCAAATTAGTTATCCTGCGTAGATTAACAAGTTGATGCATTGCAGGATATGCCGTTAAAAAAGGAAAGCTTTCAGGCAAGTACAAGGAAAGCCATTTTACATTGTCGGGACAGAAAACTGACAAAATGCCATCGATAAAGCAATGCACTGGCAATATTTAGCGACAACCTAAATCGCAGAATAGGTCAACAATTGTACGACCCAAGAGGACAACAGAATCATTTCGTAAAGACGTGACGCAAGTTTAAATGTATCATTTGAACAAAAAGGCAGACATGGGGTCGTCTGGACGTTTCCTTTTCATCTGCCAGGCTTCAATCTCCTCTTCTGTGGGTGCGACGATATCATGGCGGCTGTTGTAATGCCTTTTTCTCTCATCCATTCCCAGGAGCTCATCCGCCTCCCTTTGCTTCTGCTCTTCAGCCTTCAACGCCTGGAACAGTCGGATGATGGCACAATCAGAACTCAAGAGGACGTGGTGAGAAGACACAAAGAGACAGAAAAGACAGACGCGTACAAACCTTCCGCAATTTCTCTTTCTTTTCCTTCTTTGCCTTTTGTTCTTCATCATCACTCTCCTCACCCTTGGTCTTCTTGTGCTTCTTCTTATTCTTTTTATTTTTAATCTCCTCTTTGCGTTTCTCCTGGTGAAGCTGGGAATACGAAGGACGATTACACAAAAGATGAACACTTGACCCCGAGCCAAGAAAAAGCACAGAAGAAAAATCAGTGAGGAAGTCCCACAACATGAGAATCACAAACCTCGACAAGACTCTTCACAGGAGATTCCGCAACAGCTGGACCAGAAAGAGCAAGCAGAGAACTTGGATTTACCTAATGAAAAATGGAACAATGAGATCACATTTTTATTTTAAAAAAAAACCAATATATATAACAGAAGAACTAATTATATACAAGGTGCTTGATACAGATTGTGAAATTCCAAATTAAATTGAAATGTGAAATTCCAAATGTGAAATTCCAAATGAAATTGAAATGAAATGTGAAATGTGAAATTGTGAAAACTGTGAAATTCCAAATAGAGAAAAATGTGAAATTCCTAGTAGTGTTAATTTTCTTTATACCGTGTACCCCTTTCTCCTCCCCAGCCCTCCCCCTTCCACAGATCTACCGACGTCCTTGTTCTCTACTGTTGTGCTTGTGTCCTTCCCTCCCCCTCCCCCTCTTGTCTCCCACTCCCTTCAATGTATTTTTTTTATGTGTCTGTGCATGTTTTCATGTTCAATGTGTTAGCTCTTACACGAGCCTCGGTTCTGTATACAAAAAAAAAAAAATATATATATTACAATGTTTCATTGAAATGAAGAACAACAGATCAGCGAGAAAGTAAAACGAAACTTTTGTCAAAAGCTTCATGACAGAAAAAGATGAAACTAGAATAGCACTCGGTAGAGCGCATACCTCTGACAGGCTGCTGACAAGTTTTGTCCAAATTCCTTCACAACTTTTTGAGATATCCTGCTATATATCGTTTTTGGCCCGATCTCCCAATGGTGAAGAATCACTTAGAAAATTGTACTAGCCGGATCCGAATCCGGATCTTCACCATAATCTAATCATTTCGTCCTTGTCACATACACAACTTCTCTCCCAAATTTCGTCTGAATCCACAACTTTTTGAGACAGACAAACAAACAGACAGACAAGGGTTAAAACATAACCTCCACCCACCTTCGGTGGTGGAGGGAAAAACGGATCCCCTTAACTACAGACATATCAGCTTACTTACAATCATCAGAAAGGTCATGAAATCCATTATCGCAGTTTTTTTTTTGTTTTTTTTGTATACTGAATCGAGGCTCGTGAAAGAGCTGACATTTACTTCACAAACAATTCAACCAGACAAACAAAATATATAAAAAGAGGGAGAGGAAGACAAGAGAATGGGAAGCACACAAACACTTGAGAGCACACAACATCTAAGAGCAGGGAGATGTATGGGAGGGAGAGGGCTCGGGGGGAGGAGGCGTGGGAAGGGGGGGGGGGGGGTGGGAGAAGTATAAAACACAAGGACACCAAGGACTTCCAGGACAGAAGTTGGTATTTCAAAAAAGTGGAATTGGGGTGAAATTATCGGGGATAAAAAAGATCAAGGTTTTGGATGGGGGAAGATAAGAGATGGTGGTGAACAGCTGTTTTAAAGACCTGGAGGGTGGAGTGGGATTGAAGAGAGTGAGGGAGTTTGTTCCAGAGGCGGGAGAAAAGAGGAATGAAGGAGTGAAGGTGAGCAGAGAGTCTTGATTTTGGCAGTTTAACCATAAGAGGGTTGCAGGCAGATCTTGTGCGACCTGTAGGAATATTTGCCGGACAGAGCCCAGAGAGAGCTGGGGGGGCAAGGCCAGAGAGGAGTCGGTAGAAGACGGAAAGACCACCAACCTGCCTGCGGTGAGTGAGTGAGAGGCCCTTGGAGTTAGCTTCATCGCGGGAGATTCCAATGATTCTGAATGCTTTGCTTTCAACAGCGTGAAGACGAGCTAGGTGTGAGGCAGGAGCACCAGCCCAGAGGGGAGAGCAGTATTCCATTGAGCTGCGGATGAAAGCCTTGTACGTGGTGAGGAGCTCAGGTGTGCCAAGGAAGGACTTCGCACGACGGAGGATGCCCAGTCGGCGACTGGCTTTGGAGGCCAGATTTGAAATGTGGTTTTCCCAGGAAAGATCATGGCAGATAGTGAGACCCAAAAGTTTGAGTGACAGAACTTCTTGGAGAGGATTATTCAGAAAGTAGATGGGAGGGTTGTCCAGTCGGTCTTTTCGGAGAGACATCGTAAGAGTGTGAGATTTGTCAGGATTGAAAGACATGTTCCACTTGTTTGCCCAGTCTGTGATTTTGTCCAGGTCTGCAGAGAGTGAGGAGGCTGCAGACTGCCGATCTGAGGGATGAAGAATGGAGCGACAGAGAGTAGAGTCATCAGCAAAGAGATAGAGAGGATTTTCAAGAGAGTCGGAGAGATCATTGATGAAGACCAGAAAAAGCACAGGGCCCAGAACACTGCCTTGGGGAAATCCAGCCTGAACAGGAAGAGGAGATGAGAGAAACCCATTCAGGGCCACACGTTGACTACGACTAGAGAGGAAGTCCGCCAGCCATGCGTGGAGATTTCCATGGATACCAACAGAGGAGAGTTTGGTGAGCAAAGCGGGGTGCCAGACTGTATCGAAGGCACGTGATATGTCAAGGGAGACAGCTCTAATTTCCTGTTTGGCATTGAGGACCTCCATCCATTGCTGAGAAAGCAGTAGCAGCATGTCCAGAGTAGAGTGACCAGGTCTGAAACCAAAGTGATGATCAGAGATCAAGCCATTGGAGAAGAGGAAAGATTTTATATCTGAAGCAATGATGGATTCCATGACTTTACTGATAATTGAGAGAAGGCTGATTGGTCTGTAGTTGCTGGGATCTGTTTTTGCACCTTTTTTGTGCAAAGCGGTGATGTTGGCAGATTTCCAAGCAGATGGCAGATGACCTTGAGCAAAAGAGAGTGTGAAGAGAACAGAGAGAGGGAGTGAAAGAGCGGAAGAACAAGATTTTAGGACCCGTGGGCTGATGCCGTCAGGTCCAGTTGCAGAATCAGAGTCGAGGGTTGACAGAAACTTTTCCACCTTGTCAGGAGGAAAGGACACACAGTCCAGGAGCAGCTGGGTACGACTGGGTACGGTGGGTACAGAGAGGGATGGGTTTGGGACACAAGATTTAGAGGCAAACACAGAGTTGAGGCATTCAGCTTTTTCACGCGCGGAGTCGGCCGTGTGGCCGTTTGAGGTGAGGGAGGGGATGGAGGGGGAGCAAACACCAGAAACAGATTTGACCAGACGCCACCAGGATTTGGAAGAGGGAGACAGATAAGAGAGTTCTGTCCTGAGAATGGAGAGATATTGTTTCCTGGCTCTCCTGAGGGTGGACACACACTTGTTTCGGGCTTTGTGAAAGGAAATGAGATTTCCTTCCATTGGATTTGCTTTCCAGGAGACGAAAGCAAGTTGTTTCTGGGCAATAGCCTCACCACAAGATTCCGTGTACCATGGACGGGAGGAAGGGTGTGACAACTGAAGACGAGATGGGATAAATCTGTGCATGAGAGAGAGCAGTTTACTTTGGAAGAATTCCCAGGATGAGTTGATGTCAGAGGCGGTAGAGATGGGAGACCAGTCCAGATGATTGATGGCTGCTTGAAGACCATGCCAGTTGGCCTGAGTGAAATGCCAGACTCGTCGATGCTGAGGAGGCTCTCTGAGAATGGTCAGAGAGATGTCCACTTTAACAAGCACATGATCAGATGAGCCGATTGGAGCAGAAGAAGAGCAGCAGACATTTTCAGGGAAGTTAGTCAAAACCAAGTCCAGAAGAGAAGATGCTCCGTTGATTGAGATCCGGGTCGGGAAATTGACAGATTGTGTCAGTCCCAGTGAGTCACAGAAGTCCTTTGCTGAAGAGCCATGGCTGGTGAGAGAGGTACCCACACCCAGCCAACTGGCATGGTGACAATTGAAATCACCACATATGAGGAAGAGAGAGTTGGGATGGGTAGATAGAAGTTGGTCCATGTTATCAGACAGCGAGATGTAGATGGAGTCATCACTGTTTGGTGGACGGTACAACACACATATGAACAAAAGGTGGGAGCGAAGGGGAAGCCGTAGCCAAAGGTATTCCTGGGGGTGAGGTGGAGAGAGGGCAGTGCAGGGCGAGTGAGGAAGAGAGTTTTTTATAAAGATAGCAACCCCCCCTCCAGGACGAGGCTCAGGTCTATCATACCGGAGGAGGGAGTAACCCGGGAGAGATACCAAGGAATCGGAGACATCATGAAGGAGGAAAGTTTCTGTTTAGCAGATCACGTCTGGTTTGTCAGAAGCAACCTGTATGAAGAGATCAGTCAAGTTTGAGCGAAGGCCCCGGATGTTTGAGGTCCATACTGTTAAAGAAGAGGAAGGGGGAGCATCGGATACAGAACAGGGGCGGGGGGGGGGGGGGGAGCGGTAGGGTATGATGTGGAAGAGGAGGAAGAGGTAGGGAGAGCTGTTGAAGGTGCGTCAGAGATTTCAGAACAGCTTGGAGAAAGGGAAGAATGGGGCGGACAAAAGGTTTGATGGTGAATGGGTGAGGGGCAGTGGGGTGTTGTTTGAGGAGGGGGAAGAGTGAGGCAGAAGGTTGAGGGAGATGAAGGTGAGAGTTGGAAGGGGGAAGAAGCGAGGAGGACGCTTTGAGGAGGAGGGGTGAGAGGGGAGTCTAGGAGGGGAGGAGTGAGGGAGGGTCTCAGAGGGGAGGGGTGTGGGGGGAGTTTAGGAGGGAAGGGGCAAGGGGAGAGATCTGAAAGAGATGGGTGATGGGGAAGATTTGGAGGGGAGGGGCAAGGGGGAAGATTTGAAAGGGATGGGTGATGGGGAAGATTTGGAGGGGAGGGGTGAGATTGGATTTTGAAAAATGTACGATTAATGGGAAACGAACATTTCTTGCAAAATGAGTTTATTGCGACCTTCGAGTCAAAAATACGTTTGAGGACGCTGAAGGATGGGTGGAGTTCTGGAGAGTTTAGGGAATGAATGAAAGAGGCACTGTAGCTGTAAGAGATGGAATTTTTTTTTGGAATGAATAGATTTGGTGAGCAAGTCAAAAGCATCCTTTTATAGAACAAGAAGAAAAAGGTGTTATAGTATATGACAGAATACCATTCTTCAGGGGACAGATGAAACATTTTTTAACGACGTGAACACGTGATCACGAACAACGTGGTCAAAGAACGAATGAACAAATAAGAACGAAACGGATAAGAACAGAGAAGGGAATCTTTTTTTTTTTTTCTTTTTTTTTTTTTGAGTTGGGATGAAAACAGAGACAGAGACCGAACGTGGAACGTGAAAAATAGAGACCGAAAGTAATTGCGAGCGCAATCGAAGAAACCGCTGAGACAGAAACAAAGCCTCAAGCCAAGGTCAGACACGGTAGCCTCCTAGTACTACACGAGGCGTCAGAATATGCGACACGAACTGTACCGACGATTCTGTACACAGGTATGAAAAACCAACACCAAGAATACTATTAGAGACACACCAATAGTTACAGACACACCGAAAGAAAGATAAAGTTTCGACCTGTGGTAAAGCCGGTATTACGACAAAAACACAATTGTGAAAAGTTACTTATTAACTTCGAAAGCGTGCGCGCATGCACAGCTTTGAAGAGATGTGACGTCACGTGACTTCCCGAGACGAGAAGAGACGTGAAGAGACGTGAAGAGACTTTGAAGAGATTTAAAATGTTGGACAAGTGGTCGATGTTCGGGGAAGTTAGGGGGAGAAGAGAAAATCTAAGAAATAAGCAATACAGCGAAGGAAAGAACTTAAATTCACAGAACACCTGTGGGGGTAGGGAAGCCGAGATAAACTAGGCCGCGCACGCGGTGAGACAGAAAAGGATTAAATTATACAAAAGTTTGCAAGAATTGCAAATCAACACCAACTGGAAAACACCCTGCAACACATGCACAATAAAAAACGAGTAGAAATTGACGAAAACACGAATGGAAAAAATACTATAACTTTTGCTGCCGTGCAGAGCTCCAAGACGTTTCCTTGCTCCAGGGACCGGAAACGGAAGTCAGTTGATACAAAATTCTTTAAAAAAAAATTTTTTTTTTGGATACAAGACCGAGGCTCGTGACAGAACTAACATTAATCACACAAAAAGTCAAACCGACACATAAGACATATAATAAGGGGAGCGGTAGACAAGATGGGGAGAGAGGGGGAAGGACACAAACATAACATTTGAGAGCAGGGACATCGAGAGATCTGTGGGAGGGAGAGGGCTTGGGGGGAGGTGAGAGAGGTATAAAACATATGGACACTGCAAGGACTTTCAGGAAAGAAGTTGGAATTTCAAAAAAAGTGGATCTGGGGTGAATTAGCGGGGGTAGAAAAGATCAAGGTTTTGGATGGGGGAAGATAAGAGATGGTGGTGAACAGCTGTTTTAAAGACCTGGAGGGTGGAGTGGGATTGAAGAGAGTGAGGGAGTTTGTTCCAGAGGCGGGAGAAAAGAGGAATGAAGGAGTGAAGGTGAGCAGAGAGTCTTGATTTTGGCAGTTTAACCATAAGAGGGTTGCAGGCAGATCTTGTGCGACCTGTAAGAATATTTGCGGGACAGAGCCCAGAGAGAGCTGGGGGGGGCAAGGCCAGATAGGAGTCGGTAGAAGACGGAAAGACCACCAACCTACCTGCGGTGAGTGAGTGAGAGGCCCTCGGAGTTAGCTTCATCGTGGGAGATTCCAATGATTCTGAATGCTTTGGTTTCAACAGCGTGAAGATGAGCTAGGTGTGAGGCAGGAGCACCAGCCCAGAGGGGAGAGCAGTATTCCATTGAGCTGCGGATGAAAGCCTTGTATGTGGTGAGGAGCTCAGGTGTGCCAAGGAAGGACTTCGCACGACGGAGGATGCCCAGTCAGCGACTGGCTTTGGAGGCCAGATTTGAAATGTGGTTTTCCCAGGAAAGATCATGGCAGATAGTGAGACCCAAAAGCTTGAGTGACAGAACTTCTTGGAGAGGATTATTCAGAAAGTGGATGGGAGGGTTGTCCAGTCGGTCTTTTCGGAGAGACATCGTATGAGTGTGAGATTTGTCAGGATTGAAAGACATGTTCCACTTGTTTGCCGAGTCTGTGATTTTGTCCAGGTCTGCGGAGAGTGAGGAGGCTGCAGACTGCCGATCTGAGGCTTGAAGAATGGAGCGACAGAGAGTAGAGTCATCAGCAAAGAGATAGAGAGGATTTTCAAGAGAGTCAGAGATCATTGATGAAGACCAGAAAAAGCACAGGGCCCAGAACACTGCCTTGGGGAACTCCAGCCTGAACAAGAAGAGGAGATGAGAGAAACCCATTCAGGGCCACACGTTGACTACGACCAGAGAGGAAGTCCGCCAGCCATGCGTGGAGATTTCCATGGATACCAAAGGAGGAGAGATTGGTGAGCAGAGCGGGGTGCCAGACCGTATCGAAGGCACGTGATATGTCAAGGGAGACTGCTCTAATTTCCTGTTTGGCATTGAGGACCTCCATCCATTGTTGAGAAATCAGAAGCAGCATGTCCAGAGTAGAGTAACTAGGTCTGAAACCAAATTGATGATCAGAGATCAAGCCATTGGAGAAGAGGAAAGATTTCATATCTGAAGCAATGATGGATTCCATGACTTTGCTGATAATTGGGAGAAGGCCGATTGGTCTGTAATTGCTTGGATCTGTTTTTGCACCTTTTTTGTGCAAAGCGGTGATGTTGGCAGATTTCCAAGCAGATGGAAGATGACCTTGAGCAAAAGAGAGGGTGAAGAGAACAGAGAGAGGGAGTGAAAGAGCGGAAGAACAGGATTTTAGGACCCGTGGGCTGATGCCGTCAGGTCCAGTTGCAGAATCAGAGTCGAAGGTTGACAGAAACTTTTCCACCTTGTCAGGAGGAAAGGTCACGGAGTCCAGGAGCAGCTGGGTACGACGGGTACAGAGAGGGATGGGTTTGGGACACAAGATTTAGAGGCAAACACAGAGTTGAAGCATTCAGCTTTTTCATGTGCGGAGTCAGCCATGTGGCCATTTGAGGTGAGGGAGGGGATGGAGGGGGCACAAACACCAGAAACAGATTTGACCAGATGCCACCAGGATTTGGAAGAGGGAGACAGATAAGTGAGTTCGGTCCTGAGAACGGAGAGATATTGTTTCCTGGTTCTCCTGAGGGTGGACACACACTTGTTTCGGGCTTTGTGAAAGGAAATGAGATTTCCTTCCGTTGGATTTGCTTTCCTTGACGTTGTTGCTCAGCTTGACGCCATGGAAACCAAGGCTTTCAAGATAATTGGAATCTCCCGTGATGAAGCTGAGTCTATGGACCTATCACTTTGCCATCGCAGACAGATCGGTGGTCTTTGTCTTCTACCACCTCCTTTCTGGTCTTGCACAATCTCCTCTTTCCACACTTTGTCCCCACAGGTTTCTGCAGGGCACACATGGTCCACCACAATCCCCCTTATTGTTAAACTACCTAAATCCAGGATGACTGCTCACCTCCACTCATTTGTTCCTCTTTTTCCCCCACTTATGGAACCAACCCCTACATCCTGTTCAATCTCATTCTTACCTCTCAAAGTCTTCACGACAGCTCTTCACCACCATTTCAGATTGCCCCCAATCCAAAACCATGATCTTTTCTACCTTCTCTAACCCGTCCAACACTCCACCCCAATCCCTCCTCCCAA
This sequence comes from Myxine glutinosa, assembly GCF_964187855.1. Classification (NCBI taxonomy): domain Eukaryota; kingdom Metazoa; phylum Chordata; class Myxini; order Myxiniformes; family Myxinidae; genus Myxine; species Myxine glutinosa. The sequence continues at coordinate 347,056,359 of NC_136261.1, forward strand.
ATTTCCAGTTTCCCCTCCTGAGAGTTCCCTCCTGTATCCATCTTGTCCACCCTATGCATCTTCTCCTGCCCCTCCCCCCCCCCCATTCCTTCCCACACCCATTGTTTGTCTGCCCCCCCCCCCTCTCCTGGCCATCGGCTGCTGTTTGTTTTCCCCCTCTCTCTCTGTTCCTTTTGTCCTGTTGTGTGCTGATCGATTCAGTGTACTAGTACTAGCTCTCCCACAAGCCGAGACTATGTATACAAAAAAACGCTGCCAAAGCATTTGGTTTTGGGTTGGCCTGTTAAGCATTCACATCTGCACTTGTTGCTTGTGGTGCAGGGAACTCAGGTTAAAGTCCATGACTGGAGCCTTCAACATAAAAAGTCCCATATACAATATCTGAAATGTATTTCTGTTGTCCATCAATATCCTTGTTATTCATGTGAAAGTACAATGATGTCTACCAATAAATTTGTCCTGCATGTGATTTCTGGACAAGTTCCTCCATGAGCAGGAAGAACAAGAAAGAGCAATCAGAGATTGCAGACGCTCGCCAGGATGTGTTTTAGTGGTTTTTAAGGCTTCCGTGTTAAAACAAATATGGCGGCCGAACCACGTAACCGATGACGCCATCATTTTTTTTTTCTTCACCAATTTATCCAGAGATGACGCTCAAGAAATTTCATCTTGATCGGATGAAGTTTTGTACTTGTTAAATTATGACGTCTAATGGAAGAACCTATGACATCATCAACATATGTTATTCCCCGTGGAGAGTTCTTTACAATGAGCCATGTCTCATTTTTTTTATATGCAGAGCTTTTGTAGATTATAGAGGTGCAAAGTATTTCAGTTTTTCCAAGATGGCGCCTGCACAGACCTATGATGTCATAATTATCATTAAAAAAAATTCTGCAGGAGAAGGTGTACCTATGGTGAAAATTTCCTGTCAATCGGACGAACAGTTGCAGAGAAAAAAAATTTCATCTTGATCGGATGAAGTTATGTAATTGTCAAATTATGATGTCATAATGGAGGAACCTACGATATCATCATTAATATAGGTTATTCCCCATGGAGAGTTCTTTACAATGAGCCATGCCTCTTTTTTTTTTTCTATGCAGCGCTTTCGGAGATATAGAGGTGCTGTTTTTTGTTTTTTCAAGATGGCGCCCATACCACGTGACCTATGACGTCATAATTATCATTGAAATATTCTACAGGAGGAGGCGCACCTATGGTGAAAATTTCCTGTCAATTGGACCGACGGTTGCAGAGAAAATCAAATTTATTCTGTAGGGACCAAGAGACAGACAAACAGACAGACAAAGAGGCAAATGAAAAATCACTCGTAGAGTGACACTTGGCAAAAGAGAACAAAGTAGAGTGGCACTCAGTAAAGCATCCTTTTGACCTCACAAATAATTGGTGGTTGGATTCAGTAAGCTGTTATGCAAATCCTATTCAAATTTCAAGTCAATCGGATGAAAATTGAGGATTTTAGAAACTTGTAAAAAAAGTAGTTGACCTTTGGCCTATGTTGACCTTGTGACCGATGTTGATCTCAAAAATAGTTGGTGGTTGAATTCAATTCGCTATGAAAATCCTATTCAAATTTCAAGTCAATCGGATGAAAATTGAGGATTTTAGAAATTCGTTTTTAAAAAAGTGGTTGACCTTTGGCCTATGTTGACCTTTTGGCCTATGCTGATCTCTAAAATAGTTGGTGGTTGAATTCGTTAGCCAATATGTAAATTGTATTCAAATTTCAAGTGAATGGGTTGAAAATGGAGGATTTTAGAAATTTGAAATAAAAGTGGTTACCCTTTGGCCTATGTTGACCTTTTGACCTTAAACATATATAGGATTTGGTCGGACCACAAACTCTACCGTTTGAAGTTTTGTGAAGATCGGTTTAAAATTATGACCTGTAGGCAAGTGTAAGTGAGCGGACAGACAAATGAAAAATCACTCATAGAGCGACATTTGGCAAAAGAGAACAAAGCAGAATGGCACTCAGTAGAGCATCATCATGACCTCACAAATAATTGGTGGTTGAATTCAGTTAGCCTATGTTGATATGAAAATCTATGAAAATCTGATATGAAAATCCAATTCAAATTTAAAGTCAATCGGATGAAAATTGAGGCTTTTCGAAATTTGAAAAAAGTGGTTGACCTTTGGCCTATGTGGACCTTTTGGCCTATGCTGATCTCAAAAATAGTTTTTGGTTGAATTCAGTTTGCTGATATGTAAATCCCATTCAAATTTCAAGTGAATTGGATGAAAATTGAGGATTTTAGAAATTGTTGTTGACCTTTGGCCTATGTTGCTCTTTTGGCCTATGGTGATCTCAAAAATAGTTGGTGGTTGAATTCAGTTTGCCGATATGTAAATCCCATTCAAATTTCAAGTGAATCGGATGAAAATTGAGGGTTTTAGAAATTGTTGTTGACCCTTAGCCGATGTTGAGCCTTTGGCCTATGCTGATCTCAAAAATAGTTGGTGGTTGGTTTCACTAAACTGATATGAAAATCCTTTTCAAATTTCAAGTCAATCAGATGAAAATTGAGGATTTTAGAAATTTGAAAAAGTGGTTGACCTTTGGCCTATGTTGACCTTTTGGCCAATGCTGATCTCAAAAATAGTCGGTGGTTGAATTCAGTTCGCTGATATGAAAATCCCATTCAAATTTCAAGTCAATCGGATGAAAATTGAGGATTTTAGAAATTTGAAAAATTTGGTTAACCTTTGGCCTATGTTGACCTTATGGCCAAGGCTGATCTCAAAAATAGTCGGTGGTTGAATTCAGTCAGCCGATGTGAAAATCCAATTCAAATTTCAAGTCAATCGGATGAAAGTTGAGGATTTTAGAAATTGCAAAAAAGTGGTTGACGTTTGGCCTATGTTGACCTTGTGACCTATGTTGACCTCAAAAAAGTTAGTTGAAATCAATTAACAGATATGTAAATCCCATTCAATTTTCAAGCCAATCGGATGAAAATTTAAGATTTTAGAAATTTGAAATTGTTGTTGACCTTTGGTATATGTTGACCTTCAATGAATATGCCTTCGCCCACATTAGATATCAACCCAGTGTACAGTCGTGGCTAAAAATATTGGCACCCTTGCACTCTTTTCAAATTACTAACAATTTTCTCTAAAAATAAATTGAAATTGACAAAAGTATTTGGTCATCACAATTCCTTATTTCACTGTTAACATTGCAGAACGTTTGTTTTTTATTCAGAACTTAATATATATCCTTTCATATCAGAAAATAAAAAGAAATGGCATTGACAAAATTATTGACACCCGAAGCCTTAATATTTCGTAGCACAACATTTGGACCAAATAATTGCAGTCAAGCACTTCCAATAGCCATGAATGAGATTCCTACACCTCTCTACTGGCAGCTTGGTGCACTCTTCTTGTGCAGAATCTTGCCTTTCCAGTCCACTGCTCCAGTTCTCCCACATTTGAAGGGTGCCGCCTTCTCCCAACTGCTGTTTTCAGATCTCCCCACAGGTGTTCAATGGGATTTATATCTAGACTCATTGCTGGCCACTTCAGAACAGTCCAGCATTTTGTCTTGAACCATTCCTGGGTGCTTTTTGAAGTGTGTCTGGGGTCATTGTCCTGCTGCAAGACCCATGACCTTCGACGGAGACCCAGGTTTCTGAAACTGGGTTGAACATTGCGTTCCAAAATACCTTGGTAATCTCCTGATGCCATGATGCCATGCACACATTCAAGGCACCCAGTGCCAGAGGCAGCACAGCAACCCCAAAACATCACTGAACCTCCTCCATGTTTGACTGTGGGGAAGGTGTTCTTTTCGTTGAAGGCTTCATTTTGTTTTCTCTAAACATAGAGATGAAGTGCTTTACCAAAAAGCTCTAATTTTGGTCTCATCTGTCTACAGGACATTCTCCCAGAAGGATTTTAGCTTGTTCAGGTGTGTTTTGGAAAACTCCAGTCAGGCTTTCTTATGTGTCTCTGTCTCTGTCTCTGTCTCTGTCTCTGTCTCTGTCTCTGTCTCTCTCTCTCTCTCTCTCTCTCTCTCTCTCTCTCTCTCTCTCTCTCTCTCTCTCTCTCTCTCTCTCTCTCTCTCTCTCTCTCTCTCTCTCTCTCTCTCTCTCTCTCTCTCTCTCTCTCAGCAGTGGGGTCCTCCTGGGTCTCCTACCATAGTACCTCCTTTCATTGAGATGGCGATGGATGGTGCGAGTTGAAACTGTCATACCTTGTGTCTGAAGGTCAGCTTTAATCTGGTTGGCAGTTGATCGAAGTGCTTTCTCCACCATTCGAACAATCCTTCACTGCAATCTTCGATCAAGCTTTCTCTTGCAGCCACGTCCAGGGAGGTTGGCTACAGTGCCATGAGCATTAAACTTCCTGATAACATTGCGTACGGTGGACACAGGAACCTCCAAGTCTGTGGAGCTTGACTTGTAGCCTTGAGATTGTCCATGCTTGTCTACAATCTTGTGTCTGACCTCTTCAGACAATTCTCTGCATGCTCATTGCGTATGGTGGATGTTTGATCTCAACTAGATGTCACACACAGTGACACAAAACAGCAGAATGGCTCATTTTCTCCATTCAAACTGGTTGAATGGGTGATTTTTATATTGCAGGCACCTGCAACTCACCACAGGTGAGTTCAATTCCAAAGTAAAGAAGAATCACCTGCTTCAAATCTAATTATTTCGAACAACTTCTAAAAAGTGCCAATAATATTGTCCGGGCCATTTTAGGATTTCTGTGTGGAATAAGCTCGGATTTCATGCTTTTTCAGCTTTTTTGGTTTTGTTCCACAGTATGCCAAAGAAATACATGTGTGGATACCAAAATAATTTTTAATTTCAACTATTTTCCAGAATAAATGATGCATTATTTGATTAAAAGTGCAAGGGTGCCAATATTTTTGGCCACGGCTGTATGTTTGATCTCAACTAGATCGGCACTCTGACATCACGACGTCACCAGATATGCCTCGGCCCCCATCATTATACATAATGAAATGGAAAACCAAATACTGCATTGGAGTCATCAGAAGGAACAAGAAGTAAAGATAAAATTAGTTCACAAATTAGCTCAATAACAGAATTTTTACCTAACGGGACCTCTATCCTTTGACCTCATGACCCAACCATCAAATCAGTTCATCTTTATATCATTATACATACCTGTACCAAAGTTGACTTGGATCCCTTCAGCTGTTCTTAAGTTGTCATGGTAACAAAAACATATCATGGAAGGATGGACTTTTGATCTGTTCAATTTAAAACTGAACTATAAAGCATCTTAAAATGCAAAGCTCATCCGCGTCCGTTTGTATTCAGATGTCTTCTTCTTCCATAAGCTCAAAATAACAAAAACAGTTTTAAAAAATACAAAATTAAAATGGATTTTATGCAGCCTTGACCTTTGACCTTTTGATTAAAAAGAATCAGCTTCTAGCTTTTGTTTGAACCAATTCTGTGACCCAATATGCGCATTCTTTCAATTTTAGGTCAATTGGGTGAAAATTGATGATTTTACGCAACCTTGATCTTTGACTTTTTAACAAAATTATGAATTTTCCTTCTCTATTATCATAAAATAAAGCTTTGGTGAAAATTTGATAATAGCTCAAATGGTATAACAAGTCATGACACAACACGGACACACAGACACACAGACACACAAACACACAAACACACACACACACACACACATCTCCCATCCCCATCTCCTGCGCTAATCAGTTCGTCTTTGCATCATAATACACCTTTGTATCAAGTTTGGTAAAAATCGGGAACTAAAATTTGATGATACATTCAGCTAAAGTTTACATGACCTTTGAACCCAAAATCTTATCAGTTCATCTTTGATTCATACATTGTACATACTTGGACAAAGTTTGTTAAAATGCCCTTTGGTGGTTCACGAGTTATAAGAGTTCATTATCACAGACGGATGGACACACACATGGATGGACAGATGGACTGACAACGCAAAAACATAATGCCTGGCCTAGAGGAAGAAGTGGGATTGAAGGGAGTGGGGGAGTTTGTTCTAGAGGTGGGAGAAAAGAGGAATGAAAGAGCAAAGGTGAGCAGAGAGCCTAGATTTTGGCAGTTTAACCATAAGAGGGTTGCAGGCAGATCTTGTGCGACCTGTAGGAATATTTGGGGGACAGAGCACAGAGAGAGCTGGGGGAGCAAGGCCGGAGAGGAGTCGGTAGAAGACAGAAAGACCACGTACCTGCCTGCGGTGAGTGAGTGAAAGGCCCTCCGAGTTAGCTTCATCACGGGAGATTCCAATGATTCTGAAAGCTTTGGTTTCGACAGCGTGAAGCCGAGCTAGGTGTGAGGCAGGAGCACCAGCCCATAGGGGAGAACAGTATTCCATTGAGCGGCGGATGCAAGCCTTGTATGTGGCGAGGAGCTCAGGTGTGCCAAGGAAAGACTTCGCACGACGGCTGATGCCCAGTCGGCGACTGGCTTTGGAGGCCAGCTCGGAAATGTGGTTTTCCCAGGAAAGATCATGGCAGATAGTGAGACCCAAATGCTTGAGTGACAGAATTTCTTGGAGAGGATTGTTCAGAAAGTAGATGGGAGGGTTTTCCAGACATCTTTTCGGAGAGACATAGTGAGTGTGAGATTTGTCAGGATTGAAAGACATGTTCCACTTGTTTGACCAGTCTCTGATTTTGTCCAGGTCTGCAGAGAGTGAGGAGCCTGCAGACTGCCGATCTGAGGGATGAGGAATGGAGCGGCAGAGAGTGGAGTCATCAGCAAAGAGATAGAGAGGATTTTCCAGAGTCGGAGAGATCATTGATGAAGACCAGAAAAAGCACAAGGCCCAGAACACTGCCTTGGGGAACTCCAGCCTGAACAGGAAGGGGAAATGAGAGAAATCCATTCAGTGCCACACGTTGACTACGACCAGAGAGGAAGTCCTCAAGCCATGCGTGGAGATTTCCATGGATACCATAGTAGGAGAGTTTGGAGAGCAGAGTGGGGTGCCAGACCGTATCGAAGGCACGTGATATGTCAAGGGAGACAGCTCTGATTTCCTGTTTGGCATCTCGGACCTCCATCCATTGTTGAGACAGCAGAAGCAGCATGTCCAGAGTAGAATGACCTGGTCTGAATCCAAATTGATGATCCGAGATCAAGCCATTGGAGAAGAGGAAGGATTTGATATCAGAAGCGATGATTGTTTCCACGACCTTGCTGATTATTGGGAGCAAGCCGATTGGTCTGTAGTTGCAAGGATCTGTTTTTGTACCTTTTTGTGTAAAGCTTTAATGTTGGCTGATTTCCAAAATCTTGGTACTTGCAAAATCCCCATCTCCGCCCCCCCCCCCCCCCAAAAGTTGCCATGGATACATCAAATTGTCCATTTCATTGAGATTAAAATTGACCATCTTGATCAAAGCTTGGGACAATCGGATTAAAATTGATGATTTTGCAGATGAAAATTGATATTAGAAAATTGAACTTGAATTGACCTTTGACCATTTGACCTCAAATAGTTAGTTTCCCAATTTAGTGACACATTATGCAAATTCTGTTCAAATTTCAAGTCAGTTGGATGAAGAATGACTATTTCAGAAATTTGACCTCAAGATGACCCTTCACCTTCGAAGGTCTGTTGTTGGCTTAGCGGTTAGGGTACTGGCTTGGGATCCTAGGATCCTGAGTTCGAATCCCGGTCGATCGCTGAATTAACGCCAGGGGCGTTGACTCAGCCTGTCATCCTTCTGAGGTCGGCAAATTGAATACCAGCTTGCTGGGATGAATGTGCCGGTGTGTGCCCCGGTTTAGAATAGGTACACCGTATCTCTGCGTGTCGTAAGAGGTGACTAAAGCATTGACGTCAGGAAGGGCACCCGGCCATAAAAACATTGCCTCAAAAAGGGAACCATAATGATTGACATGGGGCCCACAAGGCTAACACCTGCTCTAACAGGGAAAATGACCTTAAAAAGAATTTATTTTTTTTATGACCCTTTACCTTTGACCACAAGATCAATAGCCTTTTTCCTTATGACCAACTCTACCATCTTGGTGAAGTTTCGTGAAGATCGGTTTTAAATTGTGACCTGAAGGCAATTTACAGATGAACAAGAAAGACGTAATGCAGAGCACGATACTTGCAAAATTCAACCCTCCCCAAAATAAAAAGTTGCCATAGATACATCAAATTGTCCGTTTCATGAGGATTCAAATTCACGATCTTCTTCCTGCAGACCTCAATCTCAAAAAAAAAAAACCCTTCCCCTCGTGCCTCCTCCACCCAAGCCCTTTCCCTCCCACAGATCTCCCGATTCCCGATGTCCATGCTCTCAAATGTTGTACTTGTGTGCTTCCCTCTCTCTCCCCATCTTGTCTCCCGCTCCCTTTATCATACGTTTTATGTGTCAGTTTGTCTTTTTGCGATTAATATTAGCTCTTACAAGAACCTCGATCTTGTATATACAAAAAAAAAAAAAAAGAAAAAAAAAAAAAGGTATCGTGCTCTGCATGACGTCTTTCTTGGTTGTCTGTTTGTTTGACAATCACCTGCAGGTCACAATTTTAAACCGATCTTCGTGAAACTTCTCCAGATGGTATAGTTGGTCATAAGGAAGAAGCCAATTGATTTTGAGGTCAAAGGTCATCTTGAGGTCAAATTTCTAAAATTTTCATTTTTCATCCGATCGACTTGAAAATTGAACGTCATTTGCATATTGAGTCACTAAATTGGGAAACCAAATATTTGAGGTCAATAGGTCAAAGGTCAACTCAAGGTCAAACTTCCAAAATAATCATTTTTCATCTGAAAAATCGTCACTTTTCATCGTATTGACTTGGAGATTAAACAACCTGAGTTTTGGGGGTGAGGTTTGTAAAGGGTACGGTTGTAAGGGGCGTGGGGGTGAGGGAAAGTCAAAGTGCAAAACCATTCTGGAGGAATGGTCAGGTGATGCCAATTGAGAGCCCCGTGGGTCAGAGGGTGTGGCCAGTGACTCAGAACACACACACACACACACACACACACACACACACACACACACACACACACACACACACACACACACACACACACACACACACACACACACACACACACCTTGTAGTGTGTGTGTATCACATCAGTCAGCCAACCCTCAAGTATGGAGAGGGGAAGAGGGAAATTGAGCCATTATTGCTTGCATGATATATAGATAGTATCTAGTGTTTCAACCAACATGTTTTCAGAACTCTCTCCTCCCCTTCCTTTATCCTCCCACCCTCCCCTTCCCATCCACTCTCCCTCCCCATTTTTACCCTTCCATTCACCTCCAAATTCCCGTTCCCCTCCCCTATCATCCCCCTCCCTCTCACTCTTCCGTACCCTTCCCTTCCACTTACTACCCCCCCCCACCCCTTCCCTCTTCCCACCCCTCATTCCCATTCCCCCCTCTCTGTTCCTCTCCCCTACCCCTCCAGCCCTCCCCTAACATCCCACTCCTTTCCTCCCTCCTCCTCCCCACTCCTCTCCCCTTTTCCCCTCTGCTCCCTCCACTTCCCTCCCTTACCCTCCTCTGTCCCCCCCCCCCCCCCTTCCCTTACCCTCCCCCATCAGTTCGTATTTGCATCGTAGTCCATACTTTTGCCAAGTTTGGTTGAAATCCCTTCTGTGGTTCACAAATTATTGTGGTAATATAGATTTTCGATTAAAGGTCACAACACCATAGACCTTTGGCATTTCAAACTCAAAATCGAACCAGTTCATCTTTGTATTGCATTTTATACTTATGCCAAGTTTGGTTGGAATCCCTTCAGTTGTTCACAAGTTATCATGGTAATGAAAATCTGCAATGCACGCATAGATGGACGGACAACCTGAAAACATAATGGCTGCAGAGGCATAAAATTTACAGCCCATGCCAACATAAGCCAAACAAACAAAAATGACAGACTGAAGGAATCAAGACGAGGAAAAAATAATAATAATAATAATAACCACCTTTAGAGGCCATTTTCCCCCGCAAAGCGGGGGTTGGCCTTTTTCGGGAACCGTGGTTGTTGTTGTTTTTTGGTCCCCTTTTTGAAGCAATGTTTTACGGCCGGATGCCCTTCCTGACGCCAACCCTTTTTGCCGCCTTTAACGACAAACAGGGAATTACCAGTGAACTGGTACTCAATTAGCCGACCTCGGAAGGGACAGGCTGAGTCAACCCCCCTGGCGTTAATTCAGCGACCGACCGGGATTCGAACCCAGGATCCTAGGATCCTAAGCCGGCACCCTAGCCGCTAGCCCAACACCAGGGTTCTGGCACCAGGGCACCAGGGCTAGCCCAAGACGAGGAAAATAAAGAGAGAATTTGAAATGGGTACAAATAAAGAATCGGAGGGGCAGCAGAGGGAAGTCAAATTCTTACCAGTGCATTACGTCCAGCTTCTCCTGTACAATAGGACTGTTTGACCAGAGAATGACAGCATTTGTAACCCCACTTCCCAGCACGCCAATATGATCCCCACACGGCCTGAGTAGGACAAAAGAAGCCACGGATAAACATTGAATCAAAAATGAACCAAAAGGTAGTTTAGAATTGAAAGGGTCAAAATATTGTGAAGATGAAGCAGAGATCAAATGACAAAATAAAGTTTTATGGAATAAAAATATAAATAGGTGCAAAGATAAAAAGGCTATGGGAAGAAAAGAGCGGACAGACACTCATTTTTGTGGTTTCTACGGGACTCGACTTACAAAACCAAGGAGATAAGCCACGAGGATGAATACGGACCTGTTAAATTGTTTGGTTTTCCTTCCTGCGTCACCTTGTTCATTGTTTAGAGCGTGTGATTGCTGTTCCGAGCCCATGGGTATGTGTGCTTGAAAATTGTCTGCAAATCTCACTATTTTATTCCTACCCTCCTTCCCATACACTCCAATTCCAATGATAATTCACCATATATGTTTTACCCATAACCCATAAATCATGCCCGATCACATTCATGCAGCCCTGCTTTTCACAGCCCAACCTCTTTACCCTGTCTTTGCTATCGTATATTACTCTATATTGGTATCTTGGAGGGGGTTTACATGAGCTAGTATGTTAAATTAGTGTGGTCCATGTGTTCATGTAGGTTATAACATTTTTTGTAACCAGGGACCAGTTGGAGTTTTCCATAACCAAGGATCAGTTGCTATGTATGTCATGAGCGGCAGCATAGTTGGCATAGTGGATAGATAAGAAAGTGTAATTCATAGGTTTCCTCTCCGTAAAGCCATTTATTGTATCAAGTGCATTTTGACTTATTGTGTTGCCCGATACCCGCCATAAACTCGCGCGTGCGCAAACTGTCTCTGCCCAGTTTGGGCAATCTCTGGGGGAGGTAAGAATTCATTTCAAGACCTGTGGGATTTGGATCCCAACAGGGAGAAGCTACGCTATTCACTTGAGTGCGATTCCCTTTAATTCGGCCAGTTTAATTAGGCGATTCCCTTTAATTCGGGCCAATGGGAAATGGCAATGTTTGGACACACCAATGGGAAAGATGCCCGCATGAAGTTTGCTCCCTCGAAGCCATGCCCGGCCTGGCACATATCAGGGCCATGACTCGGCTCGGTTCATGGCTGTTTGGTGATGCACAAGGGACACGAGAACATCTCAAACTGCTGACTGAAAGATCGCCTGCCAGAGCGAGGGTCGCGTTGCACCAAGCTGCACTGGAGTACGAGGTGCAGGAGCAAGTCGTGCCGGGGCTGGAGGTGTGCGGCCCACGAGCCAAGGGTGTGGTGAAGTCCCTGCTCCAGCTGCACATCTACAGCTGCACTCATGCCATATGCTTCTGACACAAGATCAACACTCCACTGCCAACCGACTCCACAACGCCACCCGACTCCACAACGCCACCCGACTCCACAACGCCACCCGACTCCACAACGCCACCCGACTCCACAACGCCACCCTACCCCTCACCGCCAACTCTTCTCCCCCATCCTCCCTCCACCGGCTTATACTCTTTGGCCCAACGCGATCCCGCTTGGGTGTGAGGTAAGTGAGGAGTCCAAACAATGGTCCAAACTACCTCTTGGAACTGCTGACTGAAAGATCGCCTGCCAGAGTGAGGGTCGCGTTGTACCAAGCTGCACTGGAGTACAAGGTGCAGGAGCAAGTCGTGCCAGGGCTGGAGGTGAGCGGCCCACGAGCCAAGGGTGTGGTGAAGTCCCTGCTCCAGCAGCACATCTCTAGCTGCACTCATACCATATGCTTCTGACACAAGATCAACACTCCACCGCCAACCGACTCCACAACGCCACCCGACCACACAACGCCACCCGACCACACAACGCCACCCGACCACACAACGCCACCCGACCACACAACGCCACCCGACCACACAACGCCACCCGACCACACAACGCCACCCGACCACACAACGCCACCCGACCACACAACGCCACCCGACCCCACAACGCCACCCGACCCCACAACGCCACCCGACCCCACAACGCCACCCGACCCCACAACGCCACCCGACTCCACAACGCCACCCGACTCCTCACCGCCACCCGACTCCTCACCGCCACCCGACTCCACAACGCCACCTGACTCCACAACGCCACCCGACTCCACAATGCCGCCCGACTCCACAATGCCACCCGACCCCACAACGCCACCCGACCCCACAACGCCACCCGACCCCACAACGCCACCCGACCCCTCACCGCCAACTCTTCTTCCCCATCCTCCCTCCACCGGCTTATACTCTTTGGCCTGACGAGATCCCGCTTGGGTGTGAGGTAAGTGAGGAGTCGAAACAATGGTCCAAACTACCTCTTGCTGTTCCTTCTATCTTCTTCCCGGGATGAGTGATGGCACCAGGTCTTGTGTATAGGTAATGTTGACTAAGGGGGAAAACAAATATGTGCTTGAGGTAAGTCCTTTTGTGTGTTTTTGCCTTTTGCTTGTAAATACGTGCTTTAATGATCATTGCTTGCTTATGTAAATAAATAATTGTTGCTTTCCAGGCCTGCTCGTTTGTCTTTTCTTTCATTGATCCGATATAGTATGTACTTAATAGATAGACGTGAGTTCTGCCCCACTGTTTTGCTTTGGAAGTAATTAGTCAATGCTGCACCCATGCTTCCGCTCGGCCGTAATAAGTACTCGGGTATGCGATGATGGAACAGGCCATAGTTGGTCATTAGGTCATCAATAGGTAACATGACAAAGGCGAGGACCTTGTTAGATCTAATTATCCCCAACAGCGTCCGTGGTTGCTTAATAACCCGTCGAACCTCGGAGTTACCCGCGGCCTGGAGGCCTCAGGGTCAGTAATGATGGCAGGTCCGAGTACACACCTCGTGAGCCCGGCAATTATGCCGATACCATAACACGACGAACATAACCTCCCCCCCCCCCCCCCCCCCACCCAAAAAGTATGCAAAAAAAAAAAAGGGAAGATGGATACAATGAGGAAATGCAAGACAAACCAGTTGCACAATGAATTGCATTTTTACCGCATGATTGTTGATGAACACATCTTCAGCATACTTTGAGCGAGCCACTGCTCGCTCTTGGCCTTGCAGGATGGTACCGTGACGAGAGTACTCCACGTAATCCTCACTCTGTGCTAACAGCAGCTCCCTTGGGGGCACGTCAAGGTATTTTGCACCACCATACTGGGGTACAGAAAGGATATCACACACGTTATTGGAATAAAGCAAACATCATTTGTGCAGGATTGTTTTTCCATACTGCGCATTTTTTTTTTCAATCCATCCTCACCTTCTCCAGGATGCCTTCCTGCAGACCTTTTTTGTAGTCTTCCTTGCGGACACAGAATGCTTCTCCGAGCAGCTGCAGCTTCGTAGGATCTGCTTGCAAGTGGACCTCTGTGCCCCGCTCACTCGCATCCCATGCAAAAACTATGAAGAGGAACAGAGCATCAGGTCTATTAATATTGCTGCAGTTGTCGGCCAGCATCAAATTTTGAGTTAATTTTTCCCCGTTTTGACCCCCAAGTCCCCAACTTATGCTCCAGCACCAGATAGATGGACAGAGACAAACAGGAGCCATTACAATCCCCACCCCCACCCCTGGTGTCTTTTTCCAAAAATCAATCAGGGTGACATGTTTGTGCCGTCATTTTTAAAGAGCTACGAATCAGAATATATATTTTCTGGTTCGATGACAAGCACATGCAAGCAAAGACAGACTCACGCTGTGCTTGCGCCATTTTTGCCGTGTCTCCTGTGCACCGTACAAAATTATCTCCGGCAAAGGTCACCCTGAAATGCACACAAAGGTTGGCGACAACGAATCAGCACAATATAGAACCACCTTTAGAGGCCATTTTCCCCCACAGAGCAGGGGTTGGACTTTTTCGGGCACCGTGGTCCCCTTTTCGAAGCAATGTTTTACGGCCGGATGCTCTTCCTGTCACCAACCCTGTTAGTCGCCTTTTGCGACACGCAGGCAATTACCAGTGAACTGGTACTCAATTTGCCAACCTCGGAAGGATGACAGGCTGAGTCAACCCCCCTGGCGTTAATTCAGCAATCGACCGGGATACAAACCCAGGATCCCAAGCCGGCACCTTAACCGCTAAGCCAACACCAGGCATGAATCAGCACAATATGAACAATCCTAATGCTCGATGTCTCTTGGTCTTCACCAGATAAGCACCTGAAGTAAAGAATCTCTTCCTTCTTCAAATGTTAGGCATTTGCTCAGGTGCAGAGCAAGTCAGGCGCAACTTACAAAGCATTTTATGGATCAATGGCAACCTTTTTTTTGGGAGGTGGTGGATTTTGCATGTATCATGCTCTGCATGACGTCTTCTTGTTTATTTATTTATTTTTACACTGAGGATTGGTCCCATGATCGAGGTAGTTAGGATTTACCCAATACATGATTTACATTTTTCCAGTCACATGTTTCATGCAAGATTTATTTTCCAACCAATAAAGATGGATATAGCCTGGTGTTGGTGTAGCGGCTAGGGTGCCAGCTTAGGATCCTAGGATCGAATCCCGGTCGATCGCTGAATTAACGCCAGGGGGGTTGACTCAGCCTGTCATCCTTCCGAGGTCGGCTAATTGAGTACCAGTTCACTGGTAATTCCCTGTGTGTCGTAAAAAGGCGACAAACAGGGTTGGCGGCAGGAAGGGCATCCGGCCGTAAAACATTGCTTCAAAAAGGTGACCAACAAAAAACAACAACAACCACGGTGCCCGAAAAAGGCCAACCCCTGCTTTGCGGGGAAAAATGGCCTCTAAAGGTGTTTTTTTTTGTTTGTTTTTTAAACATGGATATAATAAAGCAGGATTGCTGGTCTGTCTGTCTGTCTGTCTGTCTGTCGGTCTGTCGGTCCCCAAACTACTCCCTCCGCTTTGAGACTAACCCCGCCAAACTTTCTGTGGAACCTTTTGGGGTCCCATCGGGTGTCTTAAGGATGTGTGGGAGGTTTCATACATTTCTCAATACAATTATGATTTTGAGTTTCCACCCATACAAAACTGCTCTCTCTCTGCAAGTAAACACATTCACAGGTTCGGCATGCACAGTTCCGCCATGTACCACATGTGGAAACATTTGATGGTTCAGTAATGTCTCAATACAATTGAGATTTAGCGTTCCTACCTGTACGACACCGATCTTTCTCCCAAAGATGGAAAAACGAGGAATCTAGTCTATCAAGAAATTTTGCAGCAAATTAAATTGTCCATGTGTATACACATTTGCAGGTTGGTGGTTGGTTGGTGGCATTTGCAGGCCTGGTGTTGGCTTAGTGGTTAGGGTGCCGGCTTGGGATCCTAGGATCCTGGGTTCGAATCCCGGTCGATCGCTGAAGTAACGCCAGGGGGGTTGACTCAGCCTGTCATCCTTCCGAGGTCGGCAAATTGAGTACCAGCTTGCTGGGATGAATGATCCCGGTGTGTACCCCGGTTTAGAATAGGTACACCGTATCCCTGCGCATCGTAAGAGCGTGACCAAGGGTTGGCGTCAGGAAGGGCATCCGGCCATAATAACATTGCCTCAAACAGGGAACCATGATTGTCATGGGGCCCGCAAGGCTAACCCCTGCTCTAGCGGGGAAAATGGCCTTAAAACGATCATTCATTCATTCATTCATTCATGTGTATACACATTTGGGAGTTCGGCATTTACCATTTCACCCTACCCCCACCCCCACCCCCCCCCCCCCCCAGTCTAAAAAGTCACCATATGTTTCATGCATCTCCCATGTTGATTGTATAAACTAATACAAAGTTTCGTTTATAAATGCCTAAAAATGTGCTCGTAATTGCATTTTTTGGTATTTGACCTTTTGACCCCACCCCAAAAATGCTACTGCTCTCGCACCTTCTTGCCATGTGGTGATCATAACGTCCAAATTTGGTGAATTTATGCACAACCATTTAGGAGGAGATAGCGTGATGAAAGGCCAGACAGACAGAGCCGATTACAGTATCTCCCCGTTTTTTCAACAAGCGTTGGGTAATTATTACAAACAACCTGCAATGACTACAAACTGGTTCAGTGATGTTGTTTCGTGCAAGTGGAAAGTTGATCATTGGAAGTTGAAGAGGAGGAGCAAGAATACATGGATTACTTACTCATTCTCCGCACATCCAGTTCCAGAGTAAGGATTCTCTCTCATGGAGCGTGTCTTGGGATCGTAGTAGGCCGAATTTGGGTCCAAGTTCCTTAAGTACTAGTGGAAAAGGACGTACAAACGATACAAAAGTAAAATGGAGTTAGACAGTCATGCATTGGCATGATGACAACCCAAAAGAATTAATGAAACAAGGTAAACAAGAAAGCATCTCAAAATGCAAAGCTCGTCCGTCCGTATCTGCTTTGTACTCGAACTAAACCAGACGAAAACGACAGTTTAAAAAAAATTGTACATTTTATTAATTTGTGTTTCTCCATATTCTCATAATAAAGGTTTGTTGAAGATTTCATGACAAAAGCTCAAATGGTAAAAAGGGGAGGACAGAAGAGGCCTAAACAGACAGACAGAAGCGATTGCGAAACCTCGTCTACCTCAGTGCAGGAGGGAGAGCGGGAGAGAGGAGGGGAGGGGCGGGTTCATAAGCCATGGATGAATGAAATGACATGTATAAAAAGTAATTAAAAGATGGACTTATTTTGTGTTATCAGCAGAGACGAGCAACTCAAATTTCCCCCACCTTCAACTTCTTTACACATTCACTTCCAATTGCAGAAATGCTTTCCCCGTCGACTTCCTTTGCTTCCCACCTTGAACACTTCACGCGCTTCCCACCAGACTTACCTTTGCTGTGTCCTCTCTGATGCGCAGATTGCGCACTGTGATGCGCCGTTTCGAGTCAAAATTTTGCCCGGGCATGTCTACATCATCTGCATATTTGTCTTCATCCGATTCATCCCCATGCTCTTTGTCCTGCAAAACATTCAAACAGACAAATAATGACCGTTAATATCTAAAAGTGGGCTCAAGAGACAGCAAGTTTAAAAGTTTGCCTTTTCTTAAACAAACTATTTCAAAAGATACGAGTACGAGCCTGTGAACCCCTCCTCTGTGCCACCGTTAAAATGAAGAGGAATATTTGGTTCCTTGCAGAAAATGAGGTGAACTAGTGTCAAATATGTCTTACAGGTTTCATTCCTCCCAGGGTTCAAGGATCTATCACATTCTTAGCAAGAAAATACTTGATGAAATTAATGCATTGCATGCCCCAAAATGGGCTCCACTTCTTCATTCATTTTGGCTCCTCTTGCTTGTGTGTGGCTTTGAGAAACTGCTGGCATGAAACATTTCAAAGCACTTTACCCCAAACATAGGTTTATGGATGCATTGCAAATCAGTTAGTTAACCCATCGGTCGGTGAAGACTTACTAGATGCTCAGGTAGTGCGTCAAACCTCAGCTCATCTTGAAGATTTTGTGCCTTTAGCTGTCGTTTTGCCTGCAGAGAGAGAGGAAGGAAAATCATTAATTTGGGTGCAACATGTCACTGTGGGTTTGCATCATTACTGTGAGCGCAGCTGTTCTGATGATGCAGTGCCCCTCGTAGGTTAAGATCAAAGGTAAATACGTGACCTCTGCAACATCCTGTTGGCCAAAAAGGATCAATTACATACCGACACACACACACACACACACACACACACACACACACACACACACACACACACACACACACACACACACACACACACACACACACGGAAAAATGCCTTCACTGCCATCACTTCCTAGGATACTCTGGGTACAAGTGACGTCATAACAATGGCGCCGCTTTTCTCACTGCACTCAGCAGGGCATTTCCTCAGGAAGAATTTCCTCCTCCCAATGGATTCCAAATGATGGGGATTGTCCGTCCTCTATTCTTTTAAATGCTGAACGTCAAGAAAGGAAACAGCACGTACCAATTTTAAAGTCTTTGGTATGACTCGACGAGAGTTTGAACCGCCGGCCACACAGACTCGGAGTGGACGGTCGAGCCATTATACCACCAAGTCTGCTTCAAAACTATTCACTATAAAACAGCATGTAAATGTTCAACTTTCGATAGGTTTGAGATTCCTGAGATACAAAATAACAATTTGGGATGGCACTTCATTTATGATGTCACAAGGTGATGTTGCTTGTGTAACTAATTGCCTATAGCAAGCACATCACAGGAAAGGTCTGCTTTGAGCTTCAGGTAGTGCGGACGGGATGGCAGAGAAGTGCGCAAACCCACCTCTGAGCTGTAAAGCCTGGGTTTGAATACCAACCCAGCTACAAACTGCCATCCTGGCGTTTCACAACTTTAGTGATTCATCAATGTGAGTGCCGTCCCTCATATTGATGTTAAACTGGGCTTCCCGTCTGCCCACATTTGTTGGTGGACGTTAAAAATCCCACAGTGCCCGTCGTGAAGAGTAGGAGAACTATCGCCGGCAACATGAAAAAATTCCAAACTCCTGCCCTGACTTCCTGAGTTGAAGTGGGGACCTAACCAGGACTGTAGCCTAGCAACTTAACCATCAGAAGGTATTGCATCAGAAGCACAGTTCTGTACTCAGCCAATGACGTTACCCCGCAGCCTCATGCTGCAAACGAAGAAGTTTCAGAATAATCGGATTAATAATTATGGAGATATGCACTGGGAAATTCGAAACTGCAGTGTAGGTAATTTTGACAACCGTTTGTAGTTCTATATATAATTGACGAATGATAGTGGTCTTCAAAAGCTCATACAAAATGTCCTTGTGAAACACTTTTTAAATAACTGGAAGTAGGTTTACTGATCTGGAGTTGAGAGGATCTATTTTTGCACCATTCTTGTGTATGGATGCGATGTTTACTGACTTCCAGGCAGGTGGGAGCCACTGAAAGAGAAAGAGAAAGAGACACAGAGACAGAGCAAGACAGAGACAGAGCAAGACAAAGACAGAGCGAGAGAGAGACAGAGCGAGAGAGAGAGACAGAGCGAGAGAGAGAGAGACAGAGACAGAGCGAGAGAGAGAGACAGAGCGAGAGAGAGAGACAGAGCGAGAGAGAGAGACAGAGCGAGAGAGAGAGACAGAGCGAGAGAGAGAGACAGAGCGAGAGAGAGAGACAGAGCGAGAGAGAGAGACAGAGCGAGAGAGAGAGACAGAGCGAGAGAGAGAGACAGAGCGAGAGAGAGAGACAGAGCGAGAGAGAGAGACAGAGCGAGAGAGAGAGACAGAGCGAGAGAGAGAGACAGAGCGAGAGAGAGAGACAGAGCGAGAGAGAGAGACAGAGCGAGAGAGAGAGACAGAGCGAGAGAGAGAGAGACAGAGCGAGAGAGAGAGAGACAGAGCGAGAGAGAGAGAGACAGAGCGAGAGAGAGAGACAGAGCGAGAGAGAGAGACAGAGCGAGAGAGAGAGACAGAGCGAGAGAGAGAGACAGAGCGAGAGAGAGAGACAGAGCGAGAGAGAGAGACAGAGCGAGAGAGAGAGACAGAGCGAGAGAGAGACAGAGCGAGAGAGAGACAGAGCGAGAGAGAGACAGAGCGAGAGACAGACAGAGCGAGAGACAGACAGAGCGAGAGACAGACAGAGCGAGAGAGAGACAGAGCGAGAGAGAGACAGAGCGAGAGAGAGACAGAGCGAGAGAGAGACAGAGCGAGAGAGAGACAGAGCGAGAGAGAGACAGAGCGAGAGAGAGACAGAGCGAGAGAGAGACAGAGCGAGAGAGAGACAGAGCGAGAGAGAGACAGAGCGAGAGAGAGAGACAGAGCGAGAGAGAGAGACAGAGCGAGAGAGAGACAGAGCGAGAGAGAGACAGAGCGAGAGAGAGAGACAGAGCGAGAGAGAGACAGAGCGAGAGAGAGAGAGACAGAGCGAGAGAGAGAGACAGAGCGAGAGAGAGAGACAGAGCGAGAGAGAGACAGAGCGAGAGAGAGACAGAGCGAGAGAGAGACAGAGCGAGAGAGAGACAGAGCGAGAGAGAGACAGAGCGAGAGAGAGACAGAGCGAGAGAGAGACAGAGCGAGAGAGAGACAGAGCGAGAGAGAGACAGAGCGAGAGAGAGACAGAGCGAGAGAGAGACAGAGCGAGAGAGAGACAGAGCGAGAGAGAGAGACAGAGCGAGAGAGAGACAGAGCGAGAGAGAGAGACAGAGCGAGAGAGAGAGACAGAGCGAGAGAGAGAGACAGAGCGAGAGAGAGAGAGACAGAGCGAGAGAGAGACAGAGCGAGAGAGAGACAGAGCGAGAGAGAGACAGAGCGAGAGAGAGACAGAGCGAAAGAGAGACAGAGCGAGAGAGAGACAGAGCGAGAGAGAGACAGAGCGAGAGAGAGACAGAGCGAGAGAGAGACAGAGCGAGAGAGAGACAGAGCGAGAGAGAGACAGAGCGAGAGAGAGACAGAGCGAGAGAGAGACAGAGCGAGAGAGAGACAGAGCGAGAGAGAGACAGAGCGAGAGAGAGACAGAGCGAGAGAGAGACAGAACGAGAGAGAGACAGAGCGAGAGAGAGACAGAGCGAGAGAGAGACAGAGCGAGAGAGAGACAGAGCGAGAGAGAGACAGAGCGGGAGAGAGACAGAGCGGGAGAGAGACAGAGCGAGAGAGAAAGACAGAGACAGAGCGAGAGAGAGAGAGAGCGAGAGAGAGAGAGAGAGAGACAGAGACAGAGACAGACTAAGGAATCCAAGACATGCCAGGAGTTTCCATTAGGCATACAATTACCAGGTTGGTGACATGAATGGAAAGATCAGTAACATTAAATAACGGAGACCTAAGCCTTTGGGATATTGAATATAGATGGAGGTGTGCAAAATGTCTTCCTTTACTTTACATTCCCGAGATCCAAATACAAAGTAAATTGCGATCTATAGCCTCGTTGGCAGTGACATTTGCATTAAACAGGCCAAAAATTTAACCACTACAATGCATCGATTTTGGAGGTGCCCCAAAAAACAAGATGGACAAAGAAACACAGCCAAGTAAGGTAGTGAGGGGAGTCTCACAAATAATTCAGGTGCAAGAGCCAAAGGACAGAAAGAGTAGCTAATCCAGTCAGACAAGGAAGGGGGAAATGTAGACGGGGATGAGGGAAAGTATCAATTTCATGGGAACAATCGAGCCACTGACAGAGGGTTAGGGATAAGTCTCTGCAGTACTCACTATATCCACTTTGGCGTACTCTTCAACAATGCGGATATGCTCCGCGGGATTGTAGCCATTCCACCGGTCTCGTTTTCCATCAAAGTCCTGCAGCAGGATGGGTTGATCTGGTTCATCGGGAGCGATGTCCTTTCCCGTGAACTGTGCCCCAACTTTCCTTGGCCTCTGCAGAATAAAAAGATGCGAGATAATTAGGTATCAGAAAAGATACTGAACTTCACCAAAAATATACCAACACCAAATGGCAAAGTAAACAAGAAAGAACAATCAGAGATTGCAGACCCTCGCCAGGACGTGTTTTTAAGGATTTTGTGTTAAAACAAATATGGCGGCCGAACCACGTGACCTTATCCCTGGTGTTGGGCTAGCGGCTAGGGTGCCGGCTTAGGATACCAAGGATCCTGGGTTCGAATCCCGGTCGATCGCTGAATTAACGCCAGGGGGGTTGACTCAGCCTGTCATCCTTCCGAGGTCGGCTAATTGAGTACCAGTTCACTGGTAATTCCCTGTTTGTCGTTAAAGGCGGCAAAAAGGGTTGGCGTCAGGAAGGGCATCCGGCCGTAAAACATCGCTTCAAATAGGGGACCGATAAACAACAACCACGGTTCCCGAAAAAGGCCAACCCCCGCTTTGCGGGGAAAAATGGCCTCTAAAGGTGGTTATTATATATATTTTATAACCACGTGACCTTGACGTCATCATCATTTTTTTTTTCCACCAATTTATCCATAGATGACGCTCAAGAAACTTCATCTTGATCAAATGAAGTTTTGCAATTGTGGAATTATGACATAATAATGGAGGAACCTATGACATGTGTTTGTGTCGCTCTATTGGCATATGTTATTCCCCATCGAGAGTTATTGACAATGAACCATGTCTCATTCTTATGCCTCCGGCCCCGAAGGTGGCCGGAGGCATATGTTTTTCTATGCAGAGCTTTCGGAGATATAGAGGTACAAAGTTTTTTTGGTTTTTCCAATATGGCGCCTGTACCACGTGACCTACACTACCAGTCAAAAGTTTTAGAACACCTCAATTTTTCCAGTTTTTATTGAAATTTACGCAGTTTAATGTCTCCATGTACTCTGAAATTAAGCATAGAACAAATAAACAATTGGAGATAAAAAAGAAATCATAGAATCATTTTGCTTCACAAAATTTAATTTAAATTTTTGACTCAGCAAAGTAGCCACCTTTTGCAGAAATAACCGCTGAACACACTCGTGGCATTCTTTCTACAATGGAAATCAAATATTGTTCGGGAAGTTCTTCCCAACACTGTTGCAGAGGTTCCCACAATTGTGTTGCACTTGTAGGTTGCTTTGCTTTCACCCTTCTGTCCAGTTCATGCCAAACCAGCTCGATGGCGCTTAAGTCTGGAGACTGTGCTGGCCATTCCATGATTTGAAACCTACCGTCTTGTTCTTTTCCTTGAAGGTAGTTTTGACATAGCCTGGAGGTGTGTTTAGGGTCATTATCTTGCTGTAGGATGAACCCCTGACCAACTAGGCGTATACCAGAGGGTATTGCATGGCGCTGCAAAATGCTGTGGTAGCCCTTTTGGTTCAGGGTGCCAGTCACTCTGTGCAAGTCACCGACTCTGGATCCAGGAAAAGAGCCCCAGACCATCACCCTTCCTCCTCCATGTTTGACAGTTGGTGTCACACACTGAGGAACCATCCTTTAGCCTACTCGACGGCGAACAAAAACCCTGTGTGATGAAGCAAAGATTTCAAATTTTGATTCTTCGGTCCATAAGACTTTCTTCCAGTCTTCAGTAGTCCACTGGCGGTGCTTCATGACCCAGGCAAGCCTCTTTTTCTTATTTTGCCATCTTAGCAATGGCCTTCTTACTGCCACTCGACCTGTCAAACCTGCAGCTCAAAGTCTTCTCTTCACAGTTGAACCGAGACTTGCTTACTTCGACCAGTTTTAAGCTATGCTTGAAGCTGTTGTCCTGTGAGCCGCCTATCACGCAAGCTGTTGACTCTCAAAAACTTGTCTTCTGATTTTCTTGTGGCTTTGGGTCTGCCAGACCTCTTCCTGTCTGAGTTTCCTCCAGTTTCCAATAAACTACTTCCTGCAGTGCAATATTGTCCAAATAATGCTTCAGAGGGTGTAATAACAGTCTGTTCCAATACTGCTTTTATACAGACAGGGGGTTTGTAATCAAGTAATAAGCAGAGGTTGGCACACCCGTAGGAATTGTTTGCATCAACTTTCAAGGCTTAATTTACTTACATTGCTGCAGAAGAGCTGTAAGTTGTTAACCCATTACTTGTTCCCTGAAGAAGGCCTTTTTTACAATATAACTGTGCAATTTACATTATTTTCCCGTTTTTGCTGACCTAAACTTTTTTTTTAACCTCGAGCAGTTTACTGCTTACCTTTGTACCATTTCAGGTTATTCACTGGACTTGAATTGCTTAGATTTCAATAAAAACTGGAAAAATTGAGGTGTTCTAAAACGTTTGACCGGTAGTGTATGACGTCATAATTATGATTTAAAAATTCTACAAGCAGGAGCACCTATTGTGAAGATTTCCTGTCAATCGGACCAACGGTTGCAAGGAAAATCATATTTATTCTGTGCGGACAAACAGACAGACAGACAACACAACAAACAGACAAATGGACTCAAATGCAATACCCTCTCCTCTGGCGATGGTAACTAGTCCCCCAAAGATACCTCCATGCAGTCTTTGCGCTTGTGGGTCATTGAACCGCAGTTCTCACAAGCACCTTTCCGGAAGCGAGTTATAACTGCACCCTGAAACACAGGATTCATTAGAACTTGATAAACAAAGAGAAAGGTGAAAAATCTAAACCAAAAATATACGTTTCAAAGACCGTTTCTATTATCAATACTCCACTGAATAGTCCATTTAATAATGTAAAAGCGTTGATCCAGTCATTACAGATGGGGGTAATTCCTGTAGAATTACAGAAGGGATGACTCGTAATACCCAAACCTAATGGGAGTGGTGCTATATCTATATTATAAAACAGGAGTGTCTGCTGTCCTCAAACTGCTCCCTCAGTTTTGAGGACAGCCCCGCCAAACCTTCTGTGGAAAGTTTTTGGTTCCAAGTGGGTGTCCGAAGGTAGGTGGTAGGTTTCATAAATTCCTCAATACAATTATGATTTTGAAATGCGATCAACATGGACCTTGCTCCCAAAACCGGAAGTGAATAGATGACGACGGTTCACTGGTTTGGTATCTAAATACAATTCTGATTTTTAGTTTCTATCCGAATGACGCCACTTTTATCCATCAAAACGGTGTGTGGGAGGTTTCATAAATTTCATAAACAACGCATGCATGAGAACCACGCAGGAGAGGAGCGAGTGGGCTAGCTATACAAGGAAGATCGTGCTCCGTAGCCTCTCTGAGACACACATCCGGAACCATCTCGCTCTTACAACAGAGTCCATCAGAACTCCTCTCTTCTCTTTTCTTCGATTCACAGCACGGGATCCTCAGCGAGCAGACGTCCATCCAGAACCTCGCAGCACAAGACTCAAACAACCCTGAGCGCACAGTCATCGGTCACACACACATCAGGGATCAGAGCCACACAGCTGAGACCCCCTCACCCTCCTTCCCCCAGAGAGTGAACGCACATCCATCGGGGCAGCAGGCCAGACAGACAGTAGTGCTTGCATCGCGTCAGGAAAGCCAAACACACCACACATACGCACATTGTCTTTCTTCTGTTCATCTTGTGTTTCCCGAATGAGTCTGTCCTGGGTAAGTTAATATTAAGATAAACCAGAAATTGTCCATTTAAGCTGCCATCCAGTTATCTCTGTCTTTTGATTGCATTTCACTTCTCGTGTCCCCATCACCATTATTTATGAAAAACATTTGCTTTAAAGTATAAATAACTGCTGTGTATTTGAGTTGTGATCTTGTCCTCCTGCCTAAATAAATCCCTCCTTATCCCTCGTGTACGTACACACACAAACAAACACAGACGTGCGCGCACACATATATATGTACACACACACGTACAAACACACGCATATGTACACACATGCATATGTACACACACACGCATATGTACACACACACACACATATGTACACACACATATGTACACATATATGTACACATATATGTACACACACATATGTACACATATATGTACACACACATATGTACACATATATGTACACACACACATATACACATATATGTACACACACACATATATGTACACACACACATATATGTACACACACACATATATGTACACACACACATATATGTACACACACACACATATATGTACACACACACATATATGTACACACACACATATATGTACACACACACATATATGTACACACACACATATCTGTACACACACACATATATGTACACACACACATATATGTACACACACACATATATGTACACACACACATATATGTACACACACATATATGTACACACACATATATGTACACACACACATATATGTACACACACACATATATGTACACACACACATATATGTACACACACACATATATGTACACACACACATATATGTACACACACACATATATGTACACACACATATATGTACACACACACATATCTGTACACACACACATATCTGTACACACACACATATATGTACACACACACATATATGTACACACACACATATATGTACACACACACATATATGTACACACACACATATATGTACACACACATATATGTACACACACACACACACACACATATGTGTACACACACACACACACATATATATGTACACACACACATATATGTACACACACACATATATATGTACACACACACATACATATATACACATACACACACGTACGTACGTACACACACACGTACGTACGTACACACACACACACACACACACATATATGTACGTACACACACACGCACACACACACACCAAATGATCCGGGTGACCAATCCAGAGCAGTGTCCCAGAATCCCAGATCTTACCTCCTTCAATCCCCTGTTGTACCATTTTTGGATGTCGCTGAACTGAGCCTGGCGCTCCGGCTGTGGCCGCTGATGTTTGAGAGTCGGGCGCTTGCTCGGATCCACGTACCATGGT
Source organism: Myxine glutinosa (assembly GCF_964187855.1). Lineage (NCBI taxonomy): Eukaryota > Metazoa > Chordata > Myxini > Myxiniformes > Myxinidae > Myxine > Myxine glutinosa. The sequence goes on from NC_136261.1 coordinate 347,083,061, forward strand.
ACCGACGAGATGTACTGCGGTATGTGAGGGTTTATGTCACTGGAAGGAGGAAAAGGAACGAGCACACAGTCACGAAAGGGGGTCACAGCAAACACATTAACCCTCGTAATGTCAAATACAAACAAACAAGTTCGGAAGTCGAGACTCGAGACCCGTCGGGCAGACTCACCGTCCTTCTTCATCGACCTCCGCGGGTGCATTCCCCAACTTTCGCTGTTCTTCGAGCTCTTTACGTTTTCTCCAGTCTTCCCGAGATAGTTTTCGCGGTTCATCACTCCCATCAGTACCCCCATCCACCCCTTTCAGATCTACGACCCCTGCAGCCATCGCTTGACGCGACCACCTGAAGTTCCGCGCTCCGACGGACTAGGCCTCCGCGAGCGGCAAACGGGAAAGTTGGTTAATTTTTCTGAAAGCCTCAGCGCTGGCGAACCAAGCACTACCGTTCGTGTCTGCGTCACCACGCAGCGAGAACCACATGATCCATACCAGAAATACTCACAAATCGAATGGAAAAAACTACACAAAAGTTAAATATTCACCACTTCTTCGATTTTCACTTTCTGTGGTACAATCCTCCTTTTAGATCAACAAATATATATCTGCACCGAAGCGATGTCAACAAACAACAAGAAAATGGACGCATAAATTGTGATCTGCCGCGAACTACACCGCCATGATTATTATCAGTGTACATAAAGAAACAATACCACTAACAATAGCACAATAAAAAAAAATAACAACACCACAAGAAAACAGTAATAGCCGACAAGAAGAAACGTCTATGTAGGAGGAGCCGCCTCGCCCATCATGCCTGAGCATTTCTGCTAATAGAGGGTTTTCGGAGTTATCCCATAATGCCGTGCGCGCCGCCATGTTGGGTTTATTCACTTCCCTAACAACGACAGCATCAGTATCTCTGCAATCTAGCACGTCTATCTCGGTTATTCTGACTTACTGCAATGGAAGCTAGATTACGCCAATTATTTGGCCTTGTTTAGCTCGCCAACCAATATTGGGCCCGCTCATTGCATCATGGCATTGCGCATTGATTGCATCTAGTATCCCTCCGCTGAACGCTTGCTTTGACAGCTACGTCCTTCGTGAGCTGTGGTGACCAAAACTGCACTCAATATTCGACATGAAGCCTCACTAGATTCCTTAAACAATGCTAAAACCACCTCTGGATTTATCATTTATCTCCCTACTGAATACAAACTAACACCCTGTTTGATTTACCTGAAGCAGCCTGGCATTGTCCTGTCTGATTACCCCCAGGTTAAACTGCATCGGCCATCTTTTGCCCAATCAATGCAAGTATCAACACTTTCCTGAATCTGATCACTACCCCCTCTGCTATCTACCTTACCTCCAGTCTGTGTGTCATCAGTCATCACCCACATTTAGAAAGCTGACTTCACTCCACAATCCAAATCATTGACATAAATTATGAATAACAAGCATTGTGAGTATTGCGCTGCAATACATGTCCCCTACTGGCAGTCTGTCGTCCGGAATACTGTTGGGGAAATTACCAAAGTTCAAAGTGCCCGCAAGATCGCTCCATGGAGCAGCCTGCACGTATTGCACTGTGTGAATTATATAATTACCAACTCACGGTCTGAGGTAACTCGGCTAAAAATTATCCGATTTGCACCAAGTAAAGTTCATGAATGGTTGCACAGACCCCTACTTCTCACTAAAAGTGGAAACAGAATGTGAATTGGAGTTAAAACAAGGAATATTAACAGCTTTGACTTACCGCACTCCAAATTATAGTCCGGAAAACTGTTGGGGAAATTACCAAAGTTCGAAGTGCCATAACTTTGTCAAAAATGATCGAAACGTCGTGAAGTTCGAACTTGACCTGTAACTTATCATGAGGAAACCATGTACCAAGTTTGAAATCATTAGCATTAAGAGTTTAGAAAAAAAAAGTCCGGAAAACTGTTCTTTGCGTGACGGACTGACAGACGGACAGAGGGAGGGACGGAGTGAAAACCTATAATCCCCTCCGGTGTACACCGGTAGGGGACTAATAATTGTCCTATTACTGACCCATGAGGTACTCCACTACCTACATCCTCCCACTCACAGCCACTCTGTTTCGTATCACGAAGCTAGTTTGCAATCCAGTTATCTCCTATACTTCACCTTAGCCATCTATGTAGTACCTTATCAAATGCTTTTTTTGAAAGTCTAGATAAACAACATCCACTACACTTCCTTTGTCTAGCCAACCAGAAACGGCTTTGGGAACTCCAAGAAATTGACTACCTTGATTAGTTTGAGTTTATTCAACTCTTTTTTGTATGCAGACTCAAGGATCATGGAAGAGATAGACCGCTGAACAGATCAGATATAACAGGACAAAATGAACAGTAAAGAGAGGAGGGAAACACCAACATGGGAGTTGAAGGACAAAAAAAGGGAGATTTGAACAAACAATGAGGTGGGGTGGAATGGGGGTTAAGAAGGTAATGATGCATGGAGTGGACAAGATAGATACAGAAGAAAACTCAGGAAGGAAAAACTGAAAATAGGTGGGCTTGGGGATGGGGGAGGGTTAATGGTGGTATAAACGATCAAAGTTTTAGATCGGGGACGATCTGAGATGGTAGTGAACAGCTGCCTTGAAGATCTGGAGGAAAGGATGAGATTGAAGAGAATGTGGAAGGTGGTTCCACAGGTGGGAAACAAAGAATAACAAATGAATAGGGGTGAGCAGTGATTCTGGGTTGTGAGAGTGGATGGTGGACCATGTGAGACCTACAGAAACCTTGGGGGGGGGGGGGGGGGAGGGAGTGTAAGAATGGAAAGACGAGAGGATGCAAGAACAGAAGGGAGGCAAAAGAAGACCACCGACCTGTCTGCGGTTAGAGAGTGATAGGCCCATAGATTCATCTTTATCGCGGGAGATTCTAATAATCTTGAAGGCCTTGGTTTCCACGGTGTCAGGCTGAGCAAGGTGTGACACAGGGAAGCCATCCCAAAGGGGAGAGCAGTACCCCATCAAATTGCGGATGGAAGCCGTGTCAGAGGATAGGAGTTCAGGTGTGCCAAGGAAGGACTTTGCACGGCAGAGGATGCCCATCAACAACTGGCTTTGGAGGCCAGCTTTGAAATATGGTTTGCCCAAGAAAGATCATGGCTGATGGTGAACGTACAAGTTTGAGTGCCAGAACTTCCTCTTAGAGGATTGTTATGAAAGTAGATGTCGGGGTTTCCAGACAGTCCTTTCAGAAAGAGATAGTTAGAGTGTGAGATATGTCAGATTTGAAAGACATTCAGTTTGTGATTCTATCGAGGTCTGAAGAAAGGGAAGAGGCTGCAATCTGCCTGTCTAAAGGATGAGGTACAGTATGTCACGACAGAGTGTGATGTCATCAGCAAATTCATAAAGAGGATTTTCCAGAGAGTCAGAGAGAGATCGTTGATGACAGAATAGGACTGGATCCAGAACAATGCCCTGGGGCACTCCAACCTTGACAGGGAGGGGAGATGAAAGAGGCACACATTAGATTCGAGAGTAGAGGAAATCAGTAAGCCATGTGTGGAGTTTGACTTGGATGCCAAAGGCAGAGGGTTTGGAGCACAAGACGGGATGCCAGACTGTATCAAAAGCACGAGATATGTCCAGAGAGACGGCCCTGATCTCATGTGTGACATTGAGGGCTTCTGTCCATTATTGGGATAGGAGAAACAGCATGTCCAAGGTGGAGTGACCTGGTCAGAATCCAAATTGATGATATCAGATGAGACTGTTGGAGAGAAGAAAGGATTTCAAATCAACAGCGATAATGGATTCCATGACCTTGCTGATGAATGGAAGTAAACCAATTGGTCTGCAACTAAGGGGATCCATTTTTGCACCTTGTTCGTATAATGCAGTGAAGTTGGCAGACCTCCAAGCAGATGGAAGATGACCTAGCACAAATCACAGGTTGAAAAGGGCAGAGAGAGGATTTGCAAAAGCAGCAGAGCAGACTTTTAGGACTCATGAGCTGATGCCGTGCGGTCCAGTTGCCAAATCAGATTCGAGGTTTGCCAGAACCTTCTCCACCTTTTCAGATGAAAAAGGCACAGAGTCCAGGAGCAGTTGGGTATGACTGGGAAGGGTGGGTACAGAGAATAAGGGGTTGGGCACACACAATTTGGAAGCAAGCATAGAATTGAGGCATTCAGCCCTCTCACGAGCGGAGTCAGTTGTGGTGCCATTTGAGGAGAGGGCAGGGATGGAAGGGGAGCATACAGCAGAGACAGACTTAACAATGCACCACCAGGTTTCAGAGGAGGGAGAAAAGTTTGAAAGTTCATTCTTGAGGTTGGACAGATGTTGTTTTCCCTCTCTCCTCAGAGTGGGCACACACTTGTTGCAGACTTTGTGGAATGATCTGAGGTCGTCTTTGGTCGGATTTTCCTTCCAGAAAGAGAATGCAAGTTGTTTCAAGGCAACGTCCTCAACGGGATTCAGAGTACCAAGCATGGGAGGATAGGTAGAATAATTGAAGACGAGACGGGATGTATCTGTGCAGAGACGACCAGTCTTGACCAGTTTGCGTGCATGAACTGCCAGACTCGCTGGCGCTGGGGCTGTTCTCTGAGAATGGCCATGGAGATGCTGTCCTTCATTCACAAGCACATGTTCAGATGAACCGATTGGAGCAGAATAAGAACAGTAGACATTTGCAGGAAGTTACTCATAACCAAATGAAGAAGAAATGATGTACCGTTGACTGAGATCCGGGTCAGGAAGTGAACAGATTGTGTCAATCCCAATGAGTCGCAGAAGTCATTTGCTGAGGTGCCATGGCTGGTGCGAGAGGTGCCCATGCCCAGCCAGCTGGCATGATGACAATTGAAATCGCCACATATGAGGAAGGGAGAGAGTTGGGATGAGTGGATATAAGTTGGTCCATGTTGTTGGAGAGAGAGAGATGTAAATGGTCTGTAATTGGTGGACGTACAACATACGTATGAATAAACGGTGGGAATGAAGAGGAAGCCGTAGCCAGAGGAACTCCTGAGGATGTGGTGGAGTGAGGGCAGTGCAGGGAGAGTGAGCAATAGAGTATATAACGGAGGGTTTCCCAATCTGGAGGGTTTACAGTGAGGAATAGAGTATATAACGGAGTGAAGGCCCCGGATGTTTGAGGTCCATACAATTAAAAAAGAGGGAGGGGGGACGTCAGGTACAAGAAAGGGGAGGGGATGAGAGGTGAGGGGAGGGGAAGGGAAGCGGGGAGAGGGTGGCGGTAAGATGAGGGAGAGGGGAGGTAGGGCGACCTGTTGACAGTGTGTAGGTGATTGCAGAAGAGCTAGGAGAGATGGCAGTATGAGGAGGACCAAAGGCTGGGTGGTGTTGGGATGAGACAGTGAGGAGTAATTTGGGATGGGGCAGAGGGAAGTAGAAGATTGGACAACTAAGTGTATTTATGTAAGCAAGGCTGTTCTCATTCTGCACTGCCGTCTTACTTCACACCTCCATAGGAAAGGGTGTTTTTTGAAGTTGCAAAATGCTTCAACTTTATTCCCATTTGTCATAATTCTATGTTAACCCATCCCATGTGTAGCAGGAGACAGGGTTTTGTAATCACTTCTGTGGGTCTGTCTGTACATGTGTGTGTCGTTGGTTGTTATCTCCATTTGTAGGTTTCAGGAGGTGGAATGGAGTTCTCCCAAGACCATAAGTATCCATCTCCACTTCCGTAAGGGATCACGGTTCATGGACCAAGCTGTTCAACTTTTTCAGAGTTTTGTTCCAAGGTCTCTTTTCTGGATCGTCACCGAACCCCGAATTGCCTCCAGTTGTAGTTAATTTGTGGTGATATTCCCGGGGATTGTTTTCAAAATCTCAGTGAGGTCCTTCTTCATAATTCTTGTTGCTACAATTTTGATGCTCTTCAGCTTCCAAGATTTCTTGACCTCATTTTTGAGGTCCCGATATTTGGTCATTTTCTTGATTTCTGAGTTGTTTAGGCCAAAATCGCTGGGTACTGATATCTCAAGCATCAGTGATATATTTTCCCCTTTGTTCCTGTGTACAATGTCCGGATGCAATGCTTTGTTTTCAATGTTCATGCTCGATGGAATCATCAAGTCGTACGTGAGCATGACGTCATCATTTTCAATGATTGCCCTTGGTCGTGTTTCCATGAGTTTTCTGGTACTGGGATGTTTAAATTTCTGCAGATATGCCAATTAATCACTTCACATACTTTGTTGCGCCATTGAGTGTAAAGTTGTTCTGATAATAGTGTTACGTTTGTGGGGGTAGGTGATGAAATACCATAGTGGAGATAGAACTGTGTCGGGTATCATGGAACGCGTGTGAGTAGGAAGCCAACTTGATGTATTTAAGTAGAAAAAACTGTGAGCTTAAGATTGTTTATGTGTTTTTCACACGGGGCGGGGGGCGGAGTGAAGACCTGCTAATTAGGTCTAGGGTTTAAGATTAATCTCCCCAGTATGTGATTGCCCCCTGTGACCTTTGCCTGTGCTTTTACAATTACAACAACACCAACAATTGTCCACGGCATGCCGACGAAGCCCGAACATTCCCGATTGGGCTGGGCCCCGCCCCACCACCGCCGACAGTACCCGGACATTACGATCGGCAAATAAACCCCACCTCCGAAAGATCGTAACAGGCAACTAAACCCCACCCATCAACCGAGTAAGGAAAAGGCCACGCTCCGAGCTTTTGCTATTGGTCGTATGACGTCAGAGTGCGAGAAGGTTCTGAGAAAGGAGGAAGAAGAATTGGACTCCCTCTCTTGTTCTGCTTTTGGTCGCGGCTGGTCGCTTTTGTCTCGGGTGGCTTGTGAGAACTTTGCGGAGCTTTGGGAACTTTTGAATAGTTGGAGGAAGGGATGTTGTTGAACTGTGGTGCTTATTGGGGGAGCTGGAGCCACGTTGCGTTCCGGTAGGGAGTGGAGAACGCAGGACAGACCGCATGAATTGCCTCACGTTTGTGGGGCAGTGAAGAGGAACTTCACGCCATCTTGTGCGTTTCCCACACGAGCGGCTTCGGGCCACCTTGTGCTGCCAAATTATCGCCAAATTTCGGCTTGTCTGCCTCGGAGTTAAGCCCGTTTTGGCCTTTCATCACTCAGCGGTGTTAACCACCGGGCTGATGTGACAATAGTTTTTTGCATCCTGGAAGCAGGTGACGAGTACTTTCTGTTTCTGTCTTGCAGAATCTACACTTGTCTGTCTGGCTCAGTCCTGCCATCTTTTTAAATCCATTGGTGTAGTGTCCTTGATCTTGAGCATTTATTATGATTTGTTTGCCGTCGCAGTTGAGCTGACCTCTTCTTAGCCATTCCAATGACCCTTCTTTGTATTGTCTATCCCCACTCTGTCCAATTCTTGTTTGTATTTTCATGCTCTTTTGGCATTCTCCCAGTTGTTGGTGTATATATCTTGATATTTCTTTTTATATATTTATTTTGTCTTTTTTTGCAATTGTTAGGGCTGTATTTGTTGATGTTTCTTTTTTCTGTGTGGCATCTTCTCATTTTTGGAAATTATTTGCAAAGTGAGTTAAGGATACTTTTTCAGGTTTATTGTGTGATGGCGTGTGTGTGTGTGTGTTAGTTGGTGTGTGTGTGTTAGTTGGTGTGTGTGTGTGTTAGTTGGTGTGTGTGTGTGTGTGTTAGTTGGTGTGTGTGTGTTAGTTGGTGTGTGTGTGTTAGTTGGTGTGTGTGTGTGTGTGTTAGTTGGTGTGTGTGTGTGTGTGTGTGTGTTAGTTGGTGTGTGTGTGTTAGTTGGTGTGTGTGTGTGTTAGTTGGTGTGTGTGTGTGTGTTAGTTGGTGTGTGTGTGTTAGTTGGTGTGTGTGTTAGTTGGTGTGTGTGTGTGTTAGTTGGTGTGTGTGTGTGTTAGTTGGTGTGTGTGTTAGTTGGTGTGTGTGTTAGTTGGTGTGTGTGTGTGTGTGTTAGTTGGTGTGTGTGTGTTTGTTAGTTGGTGTGTGTGTGTCTTAGTTGGTGTGTGTGTGTGTTAGTTGGTGTGTGTGTGTGTTAGTTGGTGTGTGTGTGTGTTAGTTGGTGTGTGTGTGTGTTAGTTGGTGTGTGTGTGTGTGTTAGTTGGTGTGTGTGTGTGTTAGTTGGTGTGCGTGTGTGTTAGTTGATGTGTGTGTGTGTTAGTTGGTGTGTGTGTTTGTTGGTGTGTGTGTGTTAGTTGGTGTGTGTGTTTGTGTGTGTGTGTGTGTGTGTGTGTGTGTGTGTCCGGGCCGTAACCTTTTTACCATTTGAGCTTTGTCCTCAAATTTTGATCAACACTTCATTATGATAATATGGAGAAGGAAAATTAATAATTTGGTCAAAAGGTGAAGAAGTCAAAGGTCAATGTTGCGTAAAATCACCAATTTTCACCCTATTGACCTGAAATTTAAAGAATTTGCATATCAGGTCACTGAATTGGTTCACTAATCAAAAGGTAGGAGTCGATTGTTTTTCTTAGATCAAAAGGTCAAAGGTCAAGCTTGCATAAAAGTCATTTTTCATTTTGTATTTTTTTGAAACTGTTTTCTTTATTTTGAGCATACGGAAGAAGCAGACGTCTGAATACAAATGGATGCGCAGACGGGCTTTGCATTTTCCTTGCTGTGATTGCAAACAAACAGAATACGGAGAAACAGTGTGAACAAGGCAATGACATTGGTCTGGTGTGCCGAAATAACATATTACAGTAATACAACAATTACAATACCATGAAATGGGGGTGAATAGGGACACAAACTGAAAAAAAGTTCGGAAACTTTTTTCGCTGAAAATTGATAACCATACTGATTTGTTGATACTTGGGTTGAAAGTGTTGTCGTTTTTTTTAAAAGCAACTTATAGTCCCTATTAACCCCATATATGGGTTAAATAGGAATAAATAGGATTTTTATGGCTGACCCTATTCACCCCGTTTTATGGGTGAATAGGGAGTCACTAATACAAAAAAATAATAATCAAGAAACAATCCTGAGTTTCCAACTTATTGCTAAATTGATAGCTCCGATGGATGCACATAATATGCACCCATAATATTGTTGCGGACACGACTTATTAAGATGTTATGCTGGGCCGAGCGGAATGGCCGCCGTGTTCGCACAAGTTACCCGATTACACTCGAACGTTGGCCGAATCGCGCTATGCTAAATCAATGAAGGAAAGGACACAACGGCTGGGTTAAATGACACGACACCAGGGGTACAGTTCTCAAGACCTCCGGAGGAGGATATAATATGGGATATGCAGAACGTTTAGATTACACGGACAAGAGGTACAGCACAGAAAGGTGGGCACTTATACACGGTCTTATCTTAGCCCCGACAGACCACAGACAAACGGGACAAGGCTGACTCACACAGGGATTGATGGCAAGGAGGGGCAGGTAGTCGATGGCTCAAGGTGCACCTTGGCTCAGGGGCAGAATCGACCCGGTCCGGTCCAGAGATGCGGGAGGTATCTCTCAGCGCTAGGAGGTGACGTCCTTTCTCCTTCGTAGCTGAGGCGCATCTGACGTCACACCTCCGTCTTCCTGCGCTTGTCCAGCGGGGAGTGACACGCCCTCGGCTCGTTAGCTCCGCCCCAGATGGAATCGGTCCGCCGCTTCTTATTGGGTGCGGGGGGTTACCAGGCTCCGCCCTTGACGAGGAGCTGACAGTCAGCCCCTGAGTGGTAACCCCGTCGGAGCACATGGTCAATGGCGGCTAACCAAGCCGGAGTGAGGACGCGCACTCCCCGCGCCGCTGTTGTTGTTGTTGTGTTGTTGTTTCATGAGGAAGAGATGCGGGGAGGTATTGGGAGGTCCTAAACTTACTACTGGTGCCATACAATCACATTCTGGTGCAACGAAGAGTCAGAATTAATGGAAATGAGTCCTTAACTGACATAGACTAAGAATAACTAGCAAGATGTCCTATAGTTGTCTACATGAGATGCGGTGAACCTGGGCACGACATTTAATGGGGGAAAAAGGGGAAGGTCGGGGCTACAGAGTGTTGTTTACAGACAATGGGACTAGGGAATGGGGGATTGGGGGTAGTTGGGGAGTATTGGGGAAATAGGGGAATATTTACAAGCGGATATGGATGGAGGCCAAATCCCATATCCGCAACAATATAAACCACGGTGCCAATGAAAAAAAAAAATGGGATAAAAAGTTCTCCAAACTGTCCCTATTTCTTGATTATTATTTTTTTGTATTAGTGACTGTCCCTATTGCTACCAACAAATCTTGTACAAGCAGCTAAAACCATGTCCTGGGACTTATGACACTTCAGAGCCTCACGGTTCTGAAAACGCCATAAAACTTAAGACAAAGAAGATCCCTCCTTCTCCATATTCAGTGAAGCAAGGAATTTGCTAGCGACGGGCAGGATTTTGAGAAAAACCTGCGCCCCAGGGGGCTCACACACGTCGGATTAACAATGATGCCCGAGCAACACAGATCGGGGTGTGTTCTCCCTCTGCCCTCCTGCTCTTCCCCTCCACGTCTGCTCTTCCTTTTGAATGAAGTGCATGTTTGAAGAAGTAGAAGATTCCATATTGTAGATCGTGAGAAGAGTGAAGAGGTCGGGTTGAAGCTGATTTTATATATATATATATATTGTTACAGACACGACTTTGATGTTAAGGTGGGCCGAGCGGAATGGCCGTCGTGTCCGCACAAATTACCCGATTGTACTCGAACGTCGACGAAGCCGCGCTACGCTGGCTCAATAGGAAAGAGAAGACACCCGGCTGGGTTATAATGACACAATACGACACCAGGGGTTCAGTTCTCAAGACCTCCGGAGGAGGTTATATTAAGGCGGAAGGTTAGATTACAACTACAAGAGGTACATCATAGGAAGACAGGCACTTAGACACAACCTTATATTATTCCCGACAGACCACAGAGAAACAGGACAAAAACTGACTCACACGGGGATTGATGGCTAGGAAAGCGGGTATTCGATGGCCAGCACAAGGTGCACCTTGTGCTCAGGGACAGGATGGCGCGGCCCAAAAGATGCAGGAGGTCTCTCAGCGCTCGAGGTGGCGTCTTGTCGTCTCAAGCTGGGGGCGCATCTGACGTCACGTCCGGCAAGCGGCTGCGTATATCCGGCGGGGAGTGACACGCCCTCGGCTCGTTAGCTCCGCCCAGATGGAATCGGTCCGCCCTTCTTATTGGGTGCGGGGGGGGTTTACCAGGCTCCGCCCTTGACGAGGAGCTGACAGCCAGCCCCTTCGTGGTAACCCCGTGGGGCGCATGGATAATGGCGGCTAACCGAGCCAGAGGGAGGACGCACACTCCCCGCGCGCGCCGTTGTTGTAGTTGTTGTTGTTGTTGTTGTTTGGGGAAGAAGATGGGAGGAGGTATGGGAAGGTCCTAAACTCACTACTGGTGCCATATAATCACATTCTGGTGCAACGAAGAGTCATAATTAATGGGAACGAGGCCTTAACTGACATAGATTAAGAATAACTAGGAAGATGTCCGAAAGTTGTCTACGTGTGGTGCGGTGGACCTGGGCACGACATTTAATGGGGGAATAAGGGGAAGGTCGGCTCTACTGATTGTTATTTACATGCAATGGGACTAGGGAATGGGGGACTGGGGAAAGTTGGGGAGTATTGGAGAAAATAGGGGAATATTTACAAGCGGATATGGAGGCCAAATTCCATATTCGCAACATTGCACCCTTCTCTACCCTCGGGGCGTCCCGACCCGATAAATTTTTACCTACTTTAGTGTGGCACGCAATGTAGTTCCCTCTACTATTAACTCTACCCTGAGTGCGACAGTTTTACAGATATTCACAAATGAGTAAATATGTCCCCCTGCGACGTTGCACCCTTCTCCTCACAGAAACACACCCACAGGATAACCGAATCCGGAAAGAATCCTCAAACTAAACATACAGCCGGTAGGGAGCATTATTTACAAGGCTACGCTGCTATTTACACTACGATCCAGGACCTGTTTTTGGAGGAACACATGCAGATGTTATGCATAGAGAGAGCGCGCTTGCCAACATCGATACACCAACCCACGAGTGCTCTGTGGCCGACGGCCTTTAATAACGTGCAGAGCACCCTTCCCGAGCATCAACAGCACCACCCCACCACCAATCGGTGCAGTCACCATTGTTCATTGGAATAAAAATAAATTCGACAACCCCTAACCCTGCAGGTGTCTCTTGCTCTTCTTGTGGTGCACTTGGTGTTAATTAACAGTGGTTCACCTTTATGGCATAGGTGCCACGTTGACCCATAGGTCCTTCCACGGGTGGTGCTTGGCCGCAAAAGAGCTGCGGTCCATTGTGGGTGGCCACAAACATTGCGGTCCATATGGTGTATCGATCCAGGCAGCCAACAGCGAAAGTGCAGGCCCACAACTGCGTAGCCAGCACCTCTCTCTCCTCTCTCTCTACCCCAAAGCCAGATCCTCGGAGGTGGGAGACAAAAGAAGAAACAAGTGAGTAAGGTGGTAAGGGCGCAAAAGTGCACGCAATATAAGGTAATGCACACTGGGGGCACATGGGAACCAGGTGAGACAGGTACGTTCCTATCGTACGCCCCCCCCCCCCCCCACCAGGTAACCTACATGGCCCCTCCCTTACCCCTTACTGTATCCACAAAACACAACACTACCCATAAACATCTACTTTACAAATCAACAAACATCCCTACTGTCTTCCCCGTTCCTCCCATAAACCAAATTCGTCTTCTCTCCCTCCTAACCAATCAAATTTGCCATTTTCAACTCTCATCAAAATTTGCCATCTCCAACTCAACATCATAATTTGCCATTACCAATTCATCATCAGTCCCTCCTAGGGAGGGAGAGATGGAATCACCCCAATGTCTCATCCACGTCGTGATGCGTCTCACAAATCCACACAGCGATTCATCTCCTGCAACAAACAAAGAAAACACAGGTGTGGAGTCATCATCATCACCACAGGTAAGTGGCTGCGTATGGTGCGACAGGTTCATCAATCCTAACTATTTCCTAAATGACTTTAACAACTTTACACTACCCGGGGTCTTCCTCCGGCCAAACCATTGGCCTTCTTACACTATGGGTTCTAAAAACCAATTCCCATTGGCCAAACTGTGGTGCTCTTCAATTTGGGGTCTCACTCCCCCGATTCATCTCCCGGTGCCCTCGCACAATTTCTGGGCTGCGGCGTGTACCTCTCCCAGTGGGTCTACCCACCTGCACACCTCCACCACTGCAGTTGCCTCCGAGCTTACCTGCTCCTTACCCTAACCTAACTACCAGGGGAAGGCCCTCTGGCACTCTCCCCACTCGGTGCCCTCTCTGGCACTGGGCTACCCGGGTCCGTCCTCCGGATCCTCGGGCCCCATCCACAACTCTACCGGCTCCCAGAGCCCACCTGCGGCCTCACCTGGCCGACATCCTCACAGTGGTGGAGTGCCCAACCAACTACACACACTAACAGGCTACACGCCCAGCCATTTCCACAACACTAATGCACCCATTCACAACACCATTCTGCAACCGCACCACAAATGCCAATATCCAACCACAATTTACCTGTACCCTCTACCTAACACTTACACTACCCGCCCCGGGTACTCGTGAAAGGGGTCTACTCTTCCCCCATCCACACCTTCGCACCATGCACACCACTCCGTACCACTCACTCCAACTCTCTCCACACACCTGTACTTGCACACCTGTGCTCTCACACCTGGTGCCACCGGCACCCTTCTCTCCCCAAGCGCATTCGCGCTGATCCACACACTCATTACTCATACACTGCTCCACACACCTGTCCAGTTGCACACCTGTGCAATCACACCTGTTCAATTCTCACACACACAGCATCATCTCAGCTAACTACTCCCTTCTGAAACTTGCGCTTCCCAGTCGTCCCTTTAAACTATTGCGCTCCCACGTCATTATCATCCATACTAATCTACCTGCGTCCCCACTGCAGGTATCAGTCACTAACTAAACTTAACGTCACCTAATGTCAATCCTCGCTAGATCCCTACACACCATATCCTAACCCACCCGGGCTAGTTTTCACTGCCATACACCCCATAATCTATTGCTCCTTTGCCCCCCCCTGTGAGGGATGGTGGATTTGCCATCCCACCACATCGGGGGTCTCTCACTACCAATTTTGCACATCTAATTTCAACAAATTAAAAATTTGCCAATCACTGCCCATCATCTGCCAATCACTACTGCCAATCCCTTGCCAATCATCAAATTTTGTTTTTCTCTAATTTTGGGTCCAAAACACTAACCTCATCACCCAGTCGACTCACTAATACCTCTCGGTGCGCCAATCCCTGTCCAAAGCCCGGCTTCGTAAAGCCAAGCAATGGATGCTGGTTGTTCTGTGCCAGTGGCTGGCTGCATCCTGCCTTCGGTGCAGGGAAGGAGGTTTACCCGGCCCGAGATCCCACGCACCTTCTCGGCACGGAGCCATCCAATGTCCCGATCTCGACCTGCCGGAATTCCTCAACAAAAAGTGGTCGCCATGACGACTCTTTCTATCGGGCCGCCCGCTCCGCCTAGTGGAGCACGGACGTTCAAAGCGAGGCCCAGCACGGATCGCGCACGGCGGTCCTTTTGAACCCGCCGTGGCTCGGATCCCCGCTGGTTCTCGCGGCACGCGAAGCCCGGCACGCACCGAGGGCCCGCTTCGGCTAAAAGTCGACCTAACCTCTAACCTGTGTAACGTCGATGCTTCACCTGGACGCTTACACCCCGCAGCCCGTTCCTTGCTCACACATCCAGCCGTGCCCATGCTCCTCGTACCTTTCCTTACACACCCAGGTACACTCATTCCACTCACAGCCTTGGTCACACACCTGACCACCGAACACTTTGGCACACATTCGTCGCTCGCACACCTCACCAATACACCTCTTCGCGCCCCCTCCTCGGTCACCTCCTCTGTGACAATCACAGGTGTGCTCTCATTCGCACACCCAACCACGTGCCTCACCACCAACTCCAGCGTGCATTCCCACTCACGCTCTACCATTCCAGGTGTGCATCCTTCCATCCCAGGTGTACATCCTCGCTCACCTGTCACAACTAACTCACGCTCCATGTCACTCTCACTACTTTCACCTCCACTCGTGACAACGCACTCACCCTTACTCTTGACAGCACACTCTTTCCCCATGCACCTGTCCGTCACACACCTTTCTCGCGCACACTCTCCCGTTACACCCTCTGTAACACTCACCACAGGTGGACACTCTTCCTTACTTCTGACAGCGCACTCTTTCCTCATGCACCTGTCCGTCACACACCTTCCTCGCGCACACTCTCCCGTTACACCCTCTGTAACACTCACCACAGGTGGACACTCTTCCTTACTTCTGACAGCGCACTCTTTCCTCATGCACCTGTCCGTCACACACCTTCCTCGCGCACACTCTCCCGTTACACCCTCTGTAACACTCACCACAGGTGGACACTCTTCCTTACTTCTGACAGCGCACTCTTTCCTCATGCACCTGTCCGTCACACACCTTTCTCGCGCACACTCCTGCGCACACTCTCCCGTCACACCCTCTGTAACACTCACCACACCACGCTTCCATGTGCTCCCTCGCACACGCGCTACGACCGACTCACTCTCGCCAGCACACTCACTCCTTGGCACGCACTTTTTCCTCACACACCCCAGAGTCGGACTTTCTTGCACACCTCCTTTTTCGCACACCAGACCTGTCGCACACCTCACCAACGGCCTTTCACGAACACCCGGGTCCATCTCGACCCCCAAGCTTCTTAAATCCCCTGGCGCATCATACGCACGACCATATTGGTCACCACTTACACCGGGTCCTCTTCCTCTTCGCTTCTCCTCCATCACCTGCGAATCCCTCATCCGGTTAATGAGCACATCACGATCCAAACACAGACTTTGGACCAATTCTTTTATCTCCTCTTTTATCTCCTTGTTATCTCCTCTCCGTCGCTTCTTAATTTCGCTCACCCCTTCTTCCACTTCTTCTAATTTGTGCCTCACCTCTTTTATTCCCCGGTACGTCTCCTCAAGCTCGTCCTCCAAGGCTACCTTGATCGTTTCCATGTGCGTCCTCACCTGCCGGTCCTTCGTCTCCATTACCTCTATCACCTCGTCCAACCTCGTTGTCAGTCCCTCACGTACCATCTGACATTCCCTCTTTGTCGCTATCAAGTCGTTTTTTATGTCGTTTTGTGTCGCTTTCAACCCTCCTAATACCGCAGTGTTCCTTTGAACCTGCTCCACTAACTCCGTCTGTCCCACCGTCAGCTGCTCCACCTCCTGCGTCAGGTCCTCTATGCCCCCTTGTAACTTTACAGTCCCCTTTCTCACCTCCTTTTCCATGTGCTCCTCACAGTGCCTCACCTCCTCGCGCACTCCTCCGACCTCCTCACTCACTCCTCTTCTGATCTCCTCTCCCATCACTTGCATCTCCTGCCCAGATGCCACCCTCATCTGCTCCATTTCCTCCCTGTGAGCATCCAGTTTGGTTTCTACCCCCATTCTGACCCCCTCTATCTGCTGCCCCATTTGGTTAACTTCCCTTTCCGCTTGGTCCCTCATGTCCCTCAATTTGCCTTCCATCCTGTTTTCTAACCCCTCTAACCCTTTTTGCATCCCTTCCATTTGATTCTCTTGAGCGGCCATTCTGTTTTCTACCCCCGTTAACCCATGTTTCACTCCCTCTATCTGATTCTCTTGAGCGGCCATTCTGTTTTCTACCCCCGTTAACCCATTCTTTACTTCTTTTATCCCGTTGTCTAACTCCTCAAAATTATTGTCTAACTTCTCAATTTTCTTGTCTAACTCCTCAAAATTATTGTCTAACTTCTCACTGGTACCCCTCGCTTCGTCCCTCATTACCCCCATTTGGTTTCCCATTACCCCCATTTGGCCCTCCAATCGCTCACCCTGAGCATCCATCCGGTTCCCCATTCTGTTTGCCATTTCTTCATTATTCTGGGCCATAAGGGCCTTCATTTGTATAAAAAAAAGGCCCCAATCCATCGGGGGCGCTGCCACGGTCGCTGGCGCGGTGATCAGCGAGGCGCCATTTTGCGCGCCCGCTTCTTCGTGCGTGACGGCGCTATTTTGCGAACCTGCCGCCCTCACTGCTTCGCTCTCCTCCTGTCCCTCATTTTGGTCCTGGATCGACCCTACCTCACTCTCCTTTACCGGACCCCAGCTGTCTTGATCCGCCATAGCGCGACTTTCAAAATTCGGTTTTTATTTTTTTTATTTTCGTAAAACAAATTGAAATTTCGCCGTTATAATTTCGCGCGGGAAACGCGCTCCGAATCGATTTTCCCTCCCAAAATTTGGGCCTAACTAATTTAGTCCCGGGTTCGAATTCCACTCCTCGACACCAATTGTTACAGACACGACTTTGATGTTAAGGTGGGCCGAGCGGAATGGCCGTCGTGTCCGCACAAATTACCCGATTGTACTCGAACGTCGACGAAGCCGCGCTACGCTGGCTCAATAGGAAAGAGAAGACACCCGGCTGGGTTATAATGACACAATACGACACCAGGGGTTCAGTTCTCAAGACCTCCGGAGGAGGTTATATTAAGGCGGAAGGTTAGATTACAACTACAAGAGGTACATCATAGGAAGACAGGCACTTAGACACAACCTTATATTATTCCCGACAGACCACAGAGAAACAGGACAAAAACTGACTCACACGGGGATTGATGGCTAGGAAAGCGGGTATTCGATGGCCAGCACAAGGTGCACCTTGTGCTCAGGGACAGGATGGCGCGGCCCAAAAGATGCAGGAGGTCTCTCAGCGCTCGAGGTGGCGTCTTGTCGTCTCAAGCTGGGGGCGCATCTGACATTCTGACGTCACGTCCGGCAAGCGGCTGCGTATATCCGGCGGGGAGTGACACGCCCTCGGCTCGTTAGCTCCGCCCAGATGGAATCGGTCCGCCCTTCTTATTGGGTGCGGGGGGGGTTTACCAGGCTCCGCCCTTGACGAGGAGCTGACAGCCAGCCCCTTCGTGGTAACCCCGTGGGGCGCATGGATAATGGCGGCTAACCGAGCCGGAGGGAGGACGCACACTCCCCGCGCGCGCCGTTGTTGTAGTTGTTGTTGTTGTTGTTGTTTGGGGAAGAAGATGGGAGGAGGTATGGGAAGGTCCTAAACTCACTACTGGTGCCATATAATCACATTCTGGTGCAACGAAGAGTCATAATTAATGGAAACGAGGCCTTAACTGACATAGATTAAGAATAACTAGGAAGATGTCCGAAAGTTGTCTACGTGTGGTGCGGTGGACCTGGGCACGACATTTAATGGGGGAATAAGGGGAAGGTCGGCTCTACTGATTGTTATTTACATGCAATGGGACTAGGGAATGGGGGACTGGGGAAAGTTGGGGAGTATTGGAGAAAATAGGGGAATATTTACAAGCGGATATGGAGGCCAAATTCCATATTCGCAACAATATATATATATATTGTTACAGACGCGGTTTTAGATGTTAGTTTACCGAGCGGTTTGGTATTACCGCGTCCGCACAGTTACTCCCCGATTAGAACCCTATCCCGCCCGATTCCACTCAACATTGACCAAGTCGCGCTATGCTAAATCAATGAAGGAAAGGACACAACGGCTGGGATAAATGCAACGACACAAGGGGTACAGTTCTCAAGACCTCCGGAGGAGGATATAATATTGGTGATGCAGAAACGGGTAGATTACACGGTAAGAGGTAAAGCACAGAAAAGATGGGCACTTAGACACAGTCTTATCTTATTCCCGACAGACCACAGACAAACGGGACAAGACTGACTTACACAGGGATTGATGGCAAGGAAGGGCAGGCAGTCGATAGCTCAAGGTGCACCTTGGCTCAGGGGCAGAATTAACACGGTCCGGTCCAGAGATGCGGGGAGGTATTGTCGCGCTCGGAGGTGGCGTCCTTTTCTCTCCAAGCTGAGGCGCATCTGACGTCACCTCCCTCTTTCTGCGCATGCCCAGCGGGGAGTGACATGCCCTCGGCCCGTTGTCTCCGCCCCAGATGGAATCGGTCCGCCGCCTCCATTGGGTGCGGGGGGTTACCGGGCTCCGCCCTTGACGAGGAGCTGACAGTGAGCCCCTGCGTGGTAACCCCGTCGGAGCACATGTTCAATGGCGGCTAACCAAGCTGGAGTGAGGACGCACACTCCCCGCGCCGCCGCCGCTGTTGTTGTTGTTGTTGTTGTTGTACCATGAGGAAGAGCTGCGGGGAGGTATTGGGAGGTCCTAAACTTTCTAACGGTGCCATACAATCACATTCTGGTGCAACGAAGAGTCAGAATTAATGGAAACGAGTCCTTAACTGACATAGACTAAGAATAACTAGCAAGATGTCCTATAGTTGTCTACGTGAGATGCGGTGAACCTGGATGCGACATTTAATGGGGGAAATAGGGGAAGGTCGGGGCTACAGAGTGTTGTTTACAGACAATGGGACTAGGGAATGGGGGATTGGGGATAGTTGGGAAGTATTGGGGAAATAGGGGAATATTTACAAGCGGATATGGATGGAGGCCAAATCCCATATCCGCAACAATATATATATATATATATATATATATATATATATATATATATATATATATATATATATATATATATATATACACACACACACACAGGCAGTCCCCGGGTTACGAACGAGTTCCGTTTTTAAGTCTGTCTGCAAGTCGAATTTGTATGCAAGTCGGAACAGTTACGTACGGTTCACATCTAGCGTCAATTAGTCAAATGTTTGTCTTAGTATATAGTATATCTTTTACCTAAAACATCTATAGGTATAAAAAACATGAAAGAAACATTTCTTAAACTGTTTAGATAGAAAAGAAAAGATAATGATTAAAGTTTAACACTTACTCTCGTTCCAATTGATGTCTTGTAAACCTTGAAACGATCATACCTTGATATATCGCTCCGAGATGATGGGCCTGGTGTTGGAGAGGATGGACCTGGTGCTGGTCAATTTTCTTAAAGTAAACATCAAGGGTGGCTTGAACAGAGCTTTTCTCATATTTCTCTTGTCTACCGCTCCCCTTATTATATACTTTGTGTGTCTGTTTGATTTTTTCTCTGTGTGATAAATGGTAGCTTTTTCACGAGCCTCTATTCTGTAGGCAAAAAAAAAAAAAAAAAAAAATAGTTTTCTTTTAAAAAAATCATAGGCTTTACAGAGGTCGGTTCGTTAAGTACGGGCGTTCTTAAGTCGGGCGTTCGTAACCCGGGGACTGCCTGTATATAAAATATATATATATATATAAATAAAATATATATACGAGGTGTGTTCAAAAAGTATGCGACCTTAATTTGTCGTGAGTAAACAAATGAAGCTAGGGAGGCGTTGATTGGTGCACGTATGTAGGCGATCCTAATGCGCACGCAAATTTTTTCCCCACCTGCAGAAGCTGTCATTCGACGGCAGACCGCCGATGAGTGAGGAAGTGTAAGTGAGCGCCGTCAGATTTTCATTTTTGACAAAATGACGGAAAAACTTGAACAACGCTACTGCATCAAATTTTGTGTAAAGCTTGGCGATTCCCAAGTGGAAACGATCTGCAAGATTCAACAGGCCTTCGGGGACGAAGCAATGAGCACCACACAGATAAAGAAGTGGTACAACCGCTTCAAAGATGGCCGCACATCAGTGGAGAGTGAAGCACGTTCGGGTAGGCCCTCAACATCCCGAAATGAGATCGTCATTGACCAATTGAGGACCCTGGTGATGCAGGATCGTCGAATCACGATCAGAGAACTTGCAGACGAGGTGGGCGTCAGCATTGGATCCGTTCATTCCATTATGAAGGAGGATTTGGGCTTCAGGTGAATCTCAGCGAAGTTCGTACCAAAGCTGCTAACGATTGAGCAGAAGCAACTCCGTTTGGAGATCGCTCAGGACATGCTGGAGACTGTGAACAGCGATCCCAGCTTCCTCAACACAGTGATCACTGGCGATGAGTCCTGGGTTTATGGGTACGACCCAGAAACCAAGTTGCAGTCATCACAATGGAAGCATCCAACATCCCCGAGGCCAAAAAAAGCAAGGCAGGTCCGCAGCAATGTCACAGTCATGCTGACCGTCTTCTTCGACTCCAGTGGCGTGGTTCATCACGAGTACGCACCACACGGCACAACCATCACCAAGGAGTATTACCAAGAGGTTCTGCGTCGCCTTCGTGACGCTGTGCGATGCAAACGGCCGGACCTGTGGGCAGCGGGCAATTGGCAGCTCCATCACGATAACGCACCCGCCCATTCTTCACATTTGATACAGAGTTTCTTGGCCAAACACAACACACCTGTGCTTCGTCAGGCTCCCTACTCTCCCGACATGGCTCCGTGTGACTTCTGGCTTTTCTCCAAGCTGAAAATGCCCCTGAAAGGGACCAGATTTCAGTCCAGAGAAGACATCATGCGGAATGCGACGGACCAGCTGCGCGCCATCCCAAAAGAGGCGTTCCAGCGCTGCTTCCGACAGTGGCAGAACCGTTGGGAGAAGTGTGTGGCAGCCCAAGGGGACTACTTTGAAGGAGATTAGTGTAAGTTTGTTGTATGTGGATACGAGTATTTTTTATGAACAAAGGTCGGATACTTTTTGAACACACCTCGTATATATAATATATATATATATATATATATATATATATATATATGTATATATATATATATATATATATATATATATATATATATATATATATATATATATATATATATATATATATATATATATATATATATTGTTACGGACACGACTTTGATGTTATGGTGGGCCGAGCGGAATGGCCGCCGTGTTCGCACAAGTTACCCGATTACACTCGAACGTTGGCCGAATCGCGCTACGCTAGATCAATGAAGGAAAGGACACAACGGCTGGGTTAAATGACACGACACCAGGGGTACAGTTCTCAAGACCTCCGGAGGAGGTTATAATATGGGTTTGCAGAATGTTTAGATTACATGGACAAGAGGTACAGCACAGAAAGGTGGGCACTTAGACACGGTCTTATCTTATTCCCGACAGACCACAGACAAACGGGACAAGACTGACTCACACAGGGATTGATGGCAAGGAAGGGCAGAATCGATGGCTCAAGGTGCACCTTGGCTCAGGGGCAGAATCGACCCGGTCCGGTCCAAAGATGCGGGTAGGTATCGTCGCGCTGGAGGTGGCGTCCGTTCTTCCTCGTAGCTGGGGCGCATCTGACGTCACCTCCGTCTTCCTGCGCAGGTCCAGCGGGGAGTGACACGCCCTCGGCTCGTTAGCTCCGCCCCAGATGGAATCGGTCCGCCGCTTCTTATTGGGTGCGGGGGGTTACCGGGCTCCGCCCTTGACGAGGAGCTGACAGTGAGCCCCTGAGTGGTAACCCCGTCGGAGCACATGGTCAATGGCGGCTAACCAAGCCGGAGTGAGGACGCGCACTCCCCGCGCCGCTGTTGTTGTTGTTGTTTCATGAGGAAGAGATGCGGGGAGGTATTGGGAGGTCCTAAACTTACTACTGGTGCCATACAATCACATTCTGGTGCAACGAAGAGTCAGAATTAATGGAAACGAGTCCTTAACTGACATAGACTAAGAATAACTAGCAAGATGTCCTATAGTTGTCTACGTGAGATGCGGTGAACCTGGGCACGACATTTAATGGGGGAAAAAGGGGAAGGTCGGGGCTACAGAGTGTTGTTTACAGACAATGGGACTAGGGAATGGGGGATTGGGGATAGTTGGGGAGTATTGGGGAAATAGGGGAATATTTACAAGCGGACATGGATGGAGGCCAAATCCCATATCCGCAACATTGCACCCTTCTCTACCTCGGGGCGTCCCGACCCGATAAAGTTTTACCTACGTTAGTGTGGCACTCAGATGTAGTTCCCTCTACTATTAACTCTACCCTGAGTGCGACAGTTTTACAGATGTTCACAAATGAGTAAATATGTCCCCCTGCGACGTTGCACCCTTCTCCTCACAGAAACACACCCACAGGATAACCGAATCGCGGAAAGAATCCTCAAACTAAACATACAGCCAGTAGGGAGCATTATTTACACAAGACTACACTGATATTTACACTACGATCCAGGACCTGTTTTTGGAGGAACACATGCAGATGTTATGCATAGAGAGAGCACGCATGCCAGCATCGATACACCAACCCACGAGTGCTCTGTGGCCCTACGGCCTTTAATAATGTGCAGAGCACCCCTTCCAAGCACCAAAAGCACCACCCCATCATGTACAGTCAGCACCATCCGGTGCACCAATAAAGTGTTCAACAATCACCGGTGGTGTCGCAGCCGGCCGATGTTCTGCCGCTGGTCTTGCCTTCATGTGGTGCACTTGGCCTTCTTGCTTCTTTAAAAATAAAGAAAGGCGCCAACCGCGTCCATTTCTGTATTGTGGTGTCAGGGGGCCAACTATTAGTGGTTCACCTGTATGGCATAGGTGCCACGTTGACCCATAGGTCCATCAACGGGTGGTGCTTGCCCGCAAAAGAACTGCGGTCCATGGTGGGCGGCCACAAACATTGCGGTCCATATGGTGTATCGATCCAGGCAGCAAGCAGCGAAAGTACAGACCCACAACTGCGGAGCCAGCACCTCTCTCTCCTCTCTCTCTGCCCCAAAGCCAGATCCTCGGAGGTGGGAGACAAAAGAAGAAGACAAGTGAGTAAGGTGGTAAGGGCGCAAAAGTGCACGCAATACAAGATGATGCACACTGGGGGCACATGGGAACCAGGTGAGACAGGTACGTTCCTACCGTACGCCCCCCCCCCCCCACCAGGTAACCTACATTGCCCCTCCCTTACCCCTTACTGTATCCACAAAACACAACACTACCCATAAACATCTATTTTACAAATCAACAAACGTCCCTACTGTCTTCCCCGTTCCTCCCATAAACCAAATTCGTCTTCTCTCCCCCCTAACCAATCAAATTTGCCATTTCCAACTCTCATCACAATTTGCCATCTCCAATTCAACATCAAAATTTGCCATCACCAATTCATCATCAGTCCCTCCAAGAGATGGAATCACCCCAACGTCTCATCCACGTCGTGATGCGTCTCACCAATCCACACAGCTATTCTCATTTCCTGCACACAGAACAAAGAAAACACAGGTGTGGAGTCATCATCACCACAGGTAAGTGGCTGCGTATGGTGCGACAGGTTCATCAATCCTAACTATTTCCTAAATGACTTTAACAACTTTACATTACCCGGGGTCTTTCTCCTGCCAAACCATTGGCCCTCTTACACTATGGGTTCTAAAAACCAATTCCCATTGACCAAACTGTGGTGCTTTTCAATTTGGGGTCTCACTCCCCCGATTCATCTCCCGGTGCCTCGCACAATTTCTGGGCTGCGACGTGTAGCTCTCCCAGCAGGTCTACCCACCTGCACACCTCCACCACTGCAGTTGCCTCCGAGCTTACCTGCTCCTTACCCTAACCTCACTACCTGGGGAAGGCCCTCTGGCGCTCTCCCCACTCGGTGCCCTCTCTGGCACTGGGCTACCCGGGTCCGTCCTCCGGATCCTCGGGCCCCACTGACACTAACGGCTCCCAGAGCCCACCTGCGGCCTCACCTGGCCGACATCCTCACAGTGGTGGAGTGCCCAACCAACTACACACACTAACAGGCTACACGCCCAGCCATTTCCACAACACTAATGCACCCATCCACAATACCATTCTGCAACCGCACCACAAATGCCAATATCCAACCACAATTTACCTATACCCTCTACCTAACACTTACACTACCCGCCCCGGGTATCCGTGATGGGGGTCCACTCTTCCCCCATTCACACCTTCGCACCATCCACTCCACTCCACAATTTCCACCATTCTCACTCCACGTATTCCACACACCTGCACTTGCACACCTGTGCTCTCACACCTGGTGCCACCTGCACCCTTCTCTCCCCAAGCGCATTCGCGCTGATCCACAACACTCACTACTCATCCACTGCTCCACACACCTGTCCAGTTCTCACACAGCATCATCTCATCTAACTACTCCCCTCTGAAACTCGCGCTTCCCAGTCGTCCCTTTAAACTATTGCGCTCCCTCGTCATTATCATCCACACTAAACTACCTGCGTCCCCACTACAGGTATCAGTCACTATCTAACCTTAACGTCACCTAATGTCATCTTCTAGGTCCCTACACACAATATAACCTAACCCACCCGGGCTAGTTTCCACTGCCATACACCCCATAATCTATTGCGCATTTGCCCCACATGGGAAGGGTGGCAGGGATGCCACCCTTACCCACCGGGCCCATCGCTCACTACCAATTTTGCACATCAAATTTCAACAAATCAAAAATTTGCCAATCACTGCCCATCATCTGCCAATCATTACTGCCAATCCTTTGCCAATCATCAAATTTTGTTTTTCTAATTTCGGGGCCAAAACACTAACCTCATCACCCAGTCTACTCACTAATGCCTCTCGGTGCGCCAATTCCTGTCCAAAGCCCGGCTTCGTACAGCCGAGCAATGAATGCGGGTTGTTTGGTGCCAGCAGCTGGATACGTCCCGCATTCGGTGCAGGGAAGGAGGTTTACCCGGGCCGAGATCCCACGCACCATCTCGGCGTGGAGCCGTCCAATGTCCCGATCTCGACCTGCCGGCACGTCTCAACAAAACGTGGTCGCCATGACGACCCTTCCTATCCAGCTGCCCGCTCCGCCTAGTGGAGCACGGACGCGGCCGTTTTAAGCGAGGCCCGGCACGCACCGAGGGCCCGATTCGGCTAAAAGTCGCTCTAACCTCTAACCCGGTTACCGTCGATGCTTCACCTGGATGCTTACATGCATATGCTACCCCTTGCTTGCTCATACCTTTCCTTACACACCCAGGTACCCTCATTCCGCTCACCGACTTGGTCACACACCTGACCACCGAACACCTTGGCACACATTCGTCGCTCGCACACCTCACCAACACACCTCTTCGCACCCCCTCCTCGGTCACCTCCTCTGTGACAATCACAGGTGTGCTCTCATTCGCACACCCAACCACGTGCCTCATGACCAATTCCAGCGTGCACTCCCACTCACGCTCTACCATTCCAGGTGTGCATCCTTCCATTCCAGGTGTACATCCTCGCTCACCTGTCACAACCAACTCACGCTCCTTGTCACTCTCACTACTCTCACCACCACTCTTGACAACGCACTCACCCTTACTCCCGACAGCGCACTCTTTCCTCAGGCACCTGTCCGTTACACACCTTTCTCGCGCACACTCTTGCGCACACTCTCCCGTCACACCCTCTGTAACACTTACCACACCGCGCTTCCATGTGCTCCCTCGCACACGCGCTACGACCGACTCACTCTCGCCAGCACCCTCACTCCTTGGCACGCACTTTTTCCTCACACACCCCAGAGTCGGACTTTCTCGCACACCTCCTTTTTCGCACACCAGACCTGTCGCACACTTCACCAACGGCCTCTCACGAACACCCGGGTCCATCTCGACCCCCAAGCTTCTTAAATCACCTGGCGCATCATACGCATGACCATATTGGTCACCACTTACACCGGGTCCTCTTCCTCTTCGCTTCTCCTCCATCACCTGCGAATCCATCATCCGGTTAATGAGCACATCATCACGAACCAAACACAGACTTTGGACCAATTCTTTTATCTCCTCTTTTATCTCTTTCTTATCCCCTCTCCGTCGCTTCTTAATTTCGCTCACCCCTTCTTCCACTTCTTCTAATTTCTGCTTCACCTCTTTTATTTCCCGGTACGTCTCCTCAAGCTCGTCCTCCAAGGCTACCTTGACCGTTTCCAGGTGCGTCCTCACCTGCCGGTCCTTCGTCTCCATTACCTCTGTCACCTCTCGTTGTCAGTCCCTCACGTACCATCTGACATTCCCTCTTCGTCGCTATCAAGTCGTCTTTTAGTTCTTTCTGTGTCGCTTTTAACCCTCCTAATACCGCAGTGTTCCTTTGAACCTGCTCCGTTAGTCCTTTTTGTCCCTCCGTCAGTTGTTCCACCTCCTGCGTCAGGTCTTCTATGCCCCCTTGTAACTTTACAGTCCCCTTTCTCACCTCCTTCTCCATGCGCTCCTTACAGTGCCTCACCTCCTCGCACACTCCTCCGACCTCCTCACTCACACCTCTTCTGATCTCTTCTCCCATCACTTGCATCTCCTGCCCAGATGCCACCCTCATCTGCTCCATTTCCTCCCTGTGAGCATCCAGTTTGGTTTCTACCCCCATTCTGACCCCCTCTATCTGCTGCCCCATTTGTTTAACTTCCCTTTCCGCTTGGTCCCTCATGTCCCTCAATTTGCCTTCCATCCTTTTTTCTAACCCCTCTAACCCCTTTTGCATCCCTTCCATTTGATTCTCTTGAGCGGCCATTCTGTTTTCTACCCCCATTAACCCATTTTTCACCTCTTTTATCCCGTTGTCTAACCCCTCAAATTTGTCGTCTAACTTCCCAAATTTCTTGTCTAATCCCTTAAAATTATTGTCTAACCCCTCACCGGTACCCCTCGCTTCGTCCCTCATTACCCCCATTTGGCCCTCCAATCGCTCACCCTGAGCATCCATCCGCTTCCCCATTACCCCCATTTGGTTTCCCAAGTCATTCCTCAGGTCTTCACTTGTCTGAACCATGAGCGCCTTTATTTGTTCCATAAATAGGCCCCAATCCATCGGCGGCGCTGCTACGGTCACGGGCGCGGCTAAATTTGGCGCCACAATAACCATGTGTGCGAGGCCGCCATTTTGTGCGTCTGCTACCCTCACTGCTTCGCTCTCCTCATGTCCCTCAATTTGGTCCTGGATCGACCCTGCCTCACTCTCCTCTACCGGAACCCAGCCGTCTTGATCTGCCATAGCGCGACTTCCAAAATTCGGGTTTTTTTTTTTTTTTGTAAAACACAATCAAATTTCGCTGTTATAATTTCGAGCGCGTGAAACGCGCTCCGGGACCGATCCCACTTCCCGACACCAATTGTTACTCTAATAGTACAATTGGTTTTCCAAAATTTGGGCTAAATGAATTTAGTCCCAGGTCCGAATCCAACTCCTGACAACCAATTGTTACGGACACGACTTTGATGTTATGGTGGGCCGAGCGGAATGGCCGCCGTGTTCGCACAAGTTACCCGATTACACTCGAACGTTGGCCGAATCGCGCTACGCTAGATCAATGAAGGAAAGGACACAACGGCTGGGTTAAATGACACGACACCAGGGGTACAGTTCTTAAGACCTCCGGAGGAGGTTATAATATGGGTTTGCAGAATGTTTAGATTACACGGACAAGAGGTACAGCACAGAAAGGTGGGCACTTAGACACGGTCTTATCTTAAATCCCGACAGACCACAGACAAACGGGACAAGACTGACTCACACAGGGATTGATGGCAAGGAAGGGCAGAATCGATGGCTCAAGGTGCACCTTGGCTCAGGGGCAGAATCGACCCGGTCCGGTCCAAAGATGCGGGTAGGTATCGTCGCGCTGGAGGTGGCGTCCGTTCTTCCTCGTAGCTGGGGCGCATCTGACGTCACCTCCGTCTTCCTGCGCAGGTCCAGCGGGGAGTGACACGCCCTCGGCTCGTTAGCTCCGCCCCAGATGGAATCGGTCCGCCGCTTCTTATTGGGTGCGGGGGGGTTACCGGGCTCCGCCCTTGACGAGGAGCTGACAGTGAGCCCCTGAGTGGTAACCCCGTCGGAGCACATGGTCAATGGCGGCTAACCAAGCCGGAGTGAGGACGCGCACTCCCCGCGCCGCTGTTGTTGTTGTTGGTGTTGTTGTTTCATGAGGAAGAGATGCGGGGAGGTATTGGGAGGTCCTAAACTTACTACTGGTGCCATACAATCACATTCTGGTGCAACGAAGAGTCAGAATTAATGGAAACGAGTCCTTAACTGACATAGACTAAGAATAACTAGCAAGATGTCCTATAGTTGTCTACGTGAGATGCGGTGAACCTGGGCACGACATTTAATGGGGGAAAAAGGGGAAGGTCGGGGCTACAGAGTGTTGTTTACAGACAATGGGACTAGGGAATGGGGGATTGGGGATAGTTGGGGAGTATTGGGGAAATAGGGGAATATTTACAAGCGGACATGGATGGAGGCCAAATCCCATATCCGCAACAATATATATATATATATATATATATATATATATATATATATATATATATATATATATATATATATATATATATATATATATAAAATACATATATATATATATATATATATATATTAAATATATATATATATATATTAAATATATATATATATATACATATTAAATATATTGTTACGGTTTTTAGAACCTTCGCTTTGTAAATTTAGTAGTAAATGTGTACATTTCCCCTTAATTGGCTGTTAATTGATCGCACCTTAGTTAGTCCATCGCATCACGTAGCAAATCATAGGCTTCCCTCAATAGTTATTTCTTTATTCTGTGTTCAGTATAAGGCTCTGTCTTCCACTAGTTCATTGCGTTGCATCAAATGAAATAAGGTAGAACCCCCTTTCAATGGCCCCAGAACCTCCATTGCCAACCGCAATTACCAACTGCATTACCTTTCCTTTGCCGACTGCATTTGCCTCCATTACGGCGTGGTCAACTCGGAGAAGAAGGGTGTGGCCCCACCTCGTCATCAGGAGGAGTGAGCCAGCCCCGATCAACCAACCGAGCATGAGGGGTTTGGCCTGAGAGGGCGGAGGAAAGAAACTTCGAGGAGGTTCAGGAAGATTCGAGGGTGTGGCCTATAAAACCCGTTGCATGAGCCCCCACCGTCAGATGATTGAGGGAGGCAGATGATTGAGGGAGGCAGATGATTGAGGGAGGCAGATGATTGAGGGACGCTGTTTCCGACCAGCCCCTGCGCGCGCGCAGCTTTGACGCGCTGCTACGCGGGAACCAGATTGCGGTGGAGTGGGTGGCCGTCCACTTCCAGCCCCGACGTCCCGTGCGGGATCAAGCTCCAGCCAGCGTCCAGCTGAACCTTCCTCCCCTTCCAGCCATTCGTTCCTGCCTTCATTCCCCATTCGTGTAAGTCTGCCTGTCGTCTGTCTGTCTGTGTTGTCTGGGGTTTAAGTTAAGCTTGTTTTTAAGAATTGCACTGTGCCTTCTTCTTCTGTAAGTTATTTTCGTTTCTTTCCTTCTCCCTTGGTTTCTTTGGTTTTGTACATAATTAATAATAAATACCTGTGTTCTTCCTACCTTTGCCTTCTTTCCTTCACATCCGTTCGTTTTACAGGTTTCCCCATCGAGTCCCTGTGGTGCGATTTCGGCCAACGTTTATAATCGGGTTAGTCTTTGTTAAATGGCTCGAACCGCGGGCTGCTAAAACCACTCGGCAAAATACCATCTTGTCCGTGGTTTCGAGCAGAGTTACCCACCTGCCTTGTGGAGGGATTGCCGGAGGTGTACGGGAATCCCTTGACCAATCCCACCCCACAGGGGAGCGGGGTAGCTTCAGGATCAGAGACGGCCAGTGCAAATAGAAGGGGGATTAACCCCCCCCCCCTTGCTAAAGGGGAGCGCCATCCCCGTTTCCGCAACAAATGGTGTCTGGGAGTGAGATTTGGACCTGAAGTGCGCTTAACGCACTCAAAATTTGGAGCGGTCGAAATTCTATTTAACAATCTAAATTAAAAAATCGTGCCATGGAGGAGCAAGGCGACCGGATGCCGGTAGGGGAGCTAGAAGGGGGGGTAGAGTCGACCCAGGACCAAGGGGAGGATTTGGGAGTAATGGAGGAAGGCAATGCGCATTCGGTAGTGGGGGTTGCAGGCGCACAAGATGGCGGCCTCGTGCACGAGGTTTCAGACACACAAAATGGCGGCGCCGCGGTAGCCGCGCCCGTGGCGGAAGTGGGAGGGATTGACATGCAGGCCCTCATTGCGCAGCTGCAGGCAGCCCTACAAATGAGTATGGGTGCCAAATTGAGCGATTGGGAGGCCAAATGGGAGCAATGAGGGACAAAGCAAGGGGTACCAGTGAGCAATTGAGAGACGGGTTAAGTAACATGGGAAATAAAATTGGGGGGCTAGAAGCCAAATTTGAGGGCTTAGACAATAAAATTGAGGGTTTAGACAATAAAATTGAGGGTTTAGACAATAAATTTAAGGGGTTAGACAACAGGTTGGAAGGGCTAGAAGGTAAATTGGGGGGCCAACTGGAGGACGTGGGTAATCAAATTGGGGAAATGAAGGATGGGTTAACGGAGTTGGAAAATAGAATGGCCACCCAGGAGAACCGAATGGAAGGGGTGAAGAATGGGTTAGGGGGGTTAGAAAACACCATGGAAGGCAAATTGAGGGAAATAGGGGAGCAATCCGCCCGGGAAATTAAACAGATGGGGAACCAGATAGAGGAGGTGAAAATCGGGTTGGAAGGTAAATTGGATGCCCAGAGGAATTATTTGGAGCAGATGAGGGCGGCATCTACCAAAGAGATGGGAGAAATGGGAGAGGAGATCAGACGAGGTGTGGGCGAAGAGGTCGCGGGGGTACGCGAGGAGGTAAAGCGGGGTGAGGAGCGTATGGAGAAATAGGTGAGAAATAGTACGGCTAGGTTACAGGGGGCATAGAAGATCTGACGAGGGGAGTAGAGCAGCTGACGGTGGGACAAAAGGAGTTAGGGGAGCAAGTGGAGAAGAACACTGCGGTAATTGGGGGGTTGAAGGCGACACAGAAAGAGATAAAAAAAAGGAACTTGTAGCGACGAAGAGGGAATGTCAGATGGTACACGAGGGGTTGACAAAGAGGTTGGACGAGGTGACAGAGGCAATGGAGACAAAAGAACGGGAAGTAAGAATGCACATAGAGACGACCAAGGTGGCCTTAGAGGAAGAAATTGAGGAGGCGCACCGGGAAATAAAAGAGGTAAAGCAAAAATTAGAGGATGTGGAAGAGGGGGTGAGTGAAATTAAGAAGAGACGGAGGGAAACTCAGAGGGAGATAAAGGAGGACGTGATGGATTATGTACAAGGTCTGTGCTCAAATCGTGATGATGTGCTTACTGACCAAATAAAAAGTTTGCAGGTGGCGGAGGAGGAGCGAAGACGAGGTGCCGAGGTGAGTGGCGATATACTCGGAAATGTATATGGTGTGAGGGGAGATTCAGTGAGCTTGGGTGTTGGTTTAGACCCGGGCGTTCGTGAGAGGCCGCTGATGAGGTGTGCGACAGGTACGGAGTGTGTGGAAGGAGGAGGTGTGCAAGGATGTCCGACCTTGGGGAATGCGGAAGGTATTTGTGAGCCAGCGTGTGCAGCGGTGATCGGGTGTGTGCAAGAATGCACCCCCATGAGTGGTACGGAGTATGTACCGGGAGAGAGAGTGCGCAAGAGGGTGCGCGAGAAAGGTGTGGAATGGAGGTGTGTGTGAGGAAGAAGTGTGTGCGGAGGAGTGAGTGCGTTGCCAAGAGTGAGAGTGAACGCACGACAGAGCGTGGTGGTAAGAGTGACACGGAGCACGAGTTGGTTGTGGCAGGTGAGAGAGAATGCACACCTGGAATGGAAGAATGCACACCTGGAATGGTTGAGCACGTGTGGGAATGCACACTTGAGTTGGTAGTGAAGCACGTGATTGGGTGTGCAGAAGAGTGCACACCCGTGGTTGTCACAGAGGGTGTGACCGAGGAGTGGGTGCAAGGAGGTGTGTTGATGACGTGTGCGAACGACAAGTGTGTGCCAAGGTGTGCGGTGGTTGGGTGTATAACGAAGTCTGTGAGCGGAACAAGAACAAGTGCAATAACGAAGTACGTGGGATGTACGGGCGGCGTTGGAGCGCCGAGCTCGGCGAGTGTGAAAGGGGTCGCGTATGCGTGTGAGCCTGCAGGTGAAGCATCGACGTTAACCGGGTTAGCAGTTAGACCGACGTTTAGCCGATGCGAGCCCCCGGTCCATGGCGGGCTTCGGGTGATGCGGGAACCGGCGGGGATCGTAATCATGGCGGTTTCAAAAGAACCGCCGTGCGCGATCCGTGCCGGGCCTCGCTCTGCACGGTCGCGCTCCGCTAAGCGGAGCGGGCGGCCGGTGCGAGGGAAGGTAAGAAGGGTCGGGACGGCGCCCCCTCGTGGTTGCGGCGTTCCGGCCGGGCGAGATCGGGTCATCGGGCAGGAGACCGAAAGGCTCCGCGCCGAGGTGGACCTTGGAATCTCGGCCCGAGTAAACCTTCCCTGAACCGAGTGCCGGACGGATCCAACAGCAGGCAACGAACCACCCGCATTCATTGCTCGGCTTCGCGAAGCCGAGTTTTAAGAATGTAACGACGTACCGAGAGGCTCAGATATAGCGGACTGTGATGATAAGTGTTTTGATCCGAAATTGAGAATAGTGAATAGGATTGGCAGAAATGATTGGCAAATTTGATGGGTAGAAATGATTGGCAATGATTGGCAAAGTGATGGGCAGAATTGGAATTTGATGGGCAAAATTGATAATGGGAGATGCCCGAGTTGGAGGGATGGTAAACCCATCATCCCTCACGTCCACAAAAGGGGGGGGGGGGGGCAGAGGAGCTATAGTTTTATGGGGTTATGGCAGTGAAAACTAGCCTGGGAGGGTTAGGATAAAATGATAGGGATCTAGAGAAGATTGACCATAGGTAACTGGAGATTTAAGTAGCGACATTATACCTGTAGTGGGGACGTAGAGAGTAGGGTAGTTGGATTATAACGATGAGGGAGCGCAATAGTATAAGGGGCGACTGGGAAGCGCGAGTTTCAGAAGGGAGTAGTTAGATCAGATGATGCTGTGTGTGTGTGTAAAAGTGTATTCAGTAGCGTATTGTGAAAAGTGTGGGTGAGTGCATTGTATTGAATGAAGAAGCCTGGGAGGAAGGAGGGTGCAGGTGGCACCAGGTGTGATTGCACAGGTGTGCAAGCGAAGCACAGGAGTATGGAATAGATGGAATGGAGTATGGAATGGATGGTGTGGAGTGAGTAGTGTGGAATATGTGGAGCGGAGTGGATGGTGCGAAGGTGTGAATGGGGGAAAGGTGAACCCCTATCACGAATACCCGGGGAGGGTAGTTTAAGAGTTAGGTAGAGGGTATAGGTAAATTGTGGTTGGATATTGGCATCGGTGGTGCAGGTGGTGGCAAGGAAGTGCTAAGATGGGTGCACGAGTCTGTGGAAATGGCTGGGCGTGTGGGCTTAATTGGTACGTATGGTTATTCGGGCACTCCGCCACTGGTAGTTTGTCGGCCAGGTGAGGCCGCAGGTAGGCTCTGGGAGCCAGTTAGAGTAGTGTTCAGCGAGGCTCGAGGATCCAGGAGAAGGACCCGGGCAGCCCAATGCCAGAGAGGGCATCAGAGGGGTGAGAGAGCCAGAAGGGGCCTTCCCCGATTTAGGGTAGTGTTAAGGAGCATGGTAAGCTCGGGTGGCGGCTTCAGTGGCGGAGGTGCGCAGGTAGGTAGACCTGCTGGTAGAGCTACACGACCCCGCTCCGAAATTGTGCGAAGGCACAGTAGTGAAAACTTGGGGGAGTGAGACCCCAAATTGAATGGCATCACAGGATGGTCAATAGGAATTTGGTTCTTAAAACCGCATAGAGTGTAAGATGGCCAATGGATTGGCAGGGAAAGACCCCGGGTAGTGTAAAGTGTATTAAAGTCATTTAGAGGATAGTTAGGATTAAGAATCTCCTCGCACCATCTGCATCCACTCACCTGAGGTGACAGGACTCCACACCATGCCATGGATGTTTTGGGTTATTTTGGTGCAAATGTTTGGAAATGTGAGACGCATCATGACGTGGGTGTGACATTGTGCTGATGTTCCATCTCTTCCTCCTTAAGAGGATTTGATGAGAAATTTGAATTTATGGCAAATTTGGTTAGAGGGATTGTGGTGACGAATTTGGTATTAGGGGAAATATGGGGAAGACGAGACAGTAGTGACGAATTGGTAAGTGTGTAGATTTTGTAAATACGGGGGTAAGGGGCAAGGGTAGAACAGGTGACGGGTGGGGTGACTTACGATAGGGACGAGCTGTTTCCGCTCGGTCTCCAGGCGCACCTCACCTTGCATTACCTTTATTGATGTGTACCCTTGTGACTTTACCCCTCGCTAACGCTGCGTCTTTGTCTTCCTTCTCCCAACCGAGGATCGTGCTCTCTGGGCACTGAGGGGAGCGTGCGGGAGGCCGCGTCTGTGTGCCCGAATCCCCGCAACTAGCTGCCTGCATCCACGCACCACTTTATGGACCACATGTCTGTAGCCGAGCACCACTCATGGACCCCACAGGTTGGGGCATGGCCCCTCCGCTGGGACCGGCCAGGTTGGCCAGAGGAAGATCTTGCTTGCGGACCTCGGTGAGGTGGCACCAAGCCATACAGGTGAACCACCCATAGTCGGCCCCTGTTGGCTATAAATAAATAAAAATGGACGTGTTGTGTGTCTTTTTATTATTGCAAATAGGCCGCAAGCAAGAAGAACAAGAAAGAAAACATCAGGAAGAACAACGGCCAGCAGAGGGAGCAGAAGAGCAAGACCACCAGTTGTTTTTTAAAAAATTGAACTGTGGTGACTGTGCACTGACTGGTGCTTTATGGTGCTTTGGTGTTTATTGGTGCTGGTGCATCGATGCAGTGCATGCTGTCTCCTCCCTCCCCACAGGATTTTCTTTTTGTGTCTCCCCAAAAACAATAACAGGTCCTGGGTTGCAGTGTAGATACAAATAATGTCTTGTGAATAATGCTCCCCACCGTACATGTATAGTTTGAAAACCATTCCGTAATTCGGTTATTCTGTGGGTGTGAATCTGTTAGGCAGGTTGCAACGCAACAGCGGGACATATTTATTTGTGTTTTAAAATTGTCGCACTCAGGGTCAGATTAATTGTAGAGGGAATTACACCTGCGTGTCACACTAAGTTAAAGTTTTGTCGGCCCGAGCCGTGCCGTGAGGAATGAGGGTGCTGTGTTACGGTTTTTAGAACCTTCACTTTGTAAATTTAGTAGTAAATTTGCTGTGTACATTTCCCCTTAATTGGCTGTTAATTGATCGCACCTTAGTTAGTCCATCGCATCACGTAACAAATCATAGGCTTCCCTCAATAGTTATTTCTTTATTCTGTGTTCAGTATACGGCTCTGTCTTCCACTAGTTCATTGCGTTGCATCAAATGAAATAAGGTAGAACCCCCTTTCAATGGCCCCAGAACCTCCATTGCCAACCGCAATTACCAACTGCATTACCTTTCCTTTGCCAACTGCATTTGCCTCCATTACGGCATGGTCAACTCGGAGAAGAAGGGTGTGGCCCCACCTTGTCATCAGGAGGAGTGAGCCAGCCCCGATCAACCAACCGAGCATGAGGGGTTTGGCCTGAGAGGGCAGAGGAAAGAAACTTTGAGGAGGTTCAGGAAGATTCGAGGGTGTGGCCTATAAAACCCGTTGCATGAGCCCCCACCGTCAGATGATTCAGGGAGGCAGATGATTGAGGGAGGCAGATGATTGAGGGAGGCAGATGATTGAAGGAGGCAGATGATTGAGGGAGGGAGAGGATTGAGGGAGTCAGACGAGTGAAGAGAGACGCGCAACCTGCGGGAGTACAAGTGAGGGAGATGCGCAACCTGCGGGAGTACGAGTGAGGGAGACGCTGTTTCCGACCAGCCCCTGCGCGGGTGCAGCTTTGACGCGCTGCTACGCGGGAACCAGATTGCGGTGGAGTGGGTGGCCGTCCACTTCCAGCCCCGACGTGACGTGCGGGATCAAGCTCCAGCCAGCGTCCAGCTGAACCTTCCTCCCCTTCCAGCCATTCGTTCCTGCCTTCATTCCCCATTCGTGTAAGTCTGCCTGTCATCTGTCTGTCTGTGTTGTCTGGGGTTTAAGTTAAGCTTGTTTTTAAGAATTGCGCTGTGTCTTCTTCTTCTGTAAGTTATTATCATTTCTTTCCTTCTCCCTTGGTGTCTTTGGTTTTGTACATAATTAATAATAAATACCTGTGTTCTTCCTACCTTTGCCTTCTTTCCTTCACATCCGTTCATTTTAGAGGTTTCCCCATTGAGTCCCTGTGGTGCGATTTCGGCCAACGTTTATAATCGGGTTAGTCTTTGTTAAATGGCTCGAACCGCGGGCTGCTAAAACCGTTCGGCAAAATACCATCTTGTCCGTGGTTTCGAGCGGAGTTACCCACCTGCCTTGTGGAGGGATTGCCGGAGGTGTACGGGAATCGCTTGATCAATGGCTTCGGGCAATCCCACCCCACAGGGGAGCGGGGTAGCTTCAGGATCGGAGACGGCCAGTGCAAATAGAAGGGGGATTAACCCCCCCCCCCCTTGCTAAGGGGGAGCACCGTCCCCGTTTCCGCAACAATATATATATATATTTAAAATATATATATATATATATAAATATATATATATATATATATATATATATAAATATATATATATATATATATATATATATATATAAATATATATATATATATATATATATATATATATATATATATACTGTATATATAATATATATATATATATATATATATATATATATATATATATATATATATATATAAAATATATATATATATGTATATATATATATATATATATATATATATATATATATATATATATATATATATATATATATATATATATATATAATATATATATATATATTAAATATATATATATATAAATATTAAATATATATATATATATATAAATATTAATATAAATATATATATATATTAAATATATATATATATATTAATATTTATATATATATGTCAGCCTGGTGTTGACTTAGCTGTTAGGGTGCTGGCTTGGGATCCTAGGATCCTGGGATCATGATCATGGCTGATAGTGAGCCATGATCATCATCCCAGGATCCGAGGATCCCAAGCCCAAAGATCATGGCTGATAGTGAGACCCAAAGGCTTGAGTGACAGAACTTATTGAAAAGAATTGTTGAGAAAGTAGATGGGAGGGTTGTCCAGTCGGTCTTTTCAGAGAGACATTGTGAGAGTGTGAGATTTGTCAGGATTGAAAGACATTTTCCACTTGTATGACCAGTCTGTGATTTTGTCCAGGTCTGCAGAGAGTGAGGAGGCTGCAGACTGCCAATCTGAGGGATGAGGGATGGAGCAGCAGAGAGTGGAGTCATCAGCAAAGAGATAGAGAGGATTTTCCAGAGAGTCGGAGAGATCATTGATGAAGACCAGAAAAAGCACAGGGCCCAGAACACTACCTTGGGGAACTCCAGCCAGAACAGGATGGGGAGATGAGAGAAATCCATTCAGGGCCACACGTTTACTACGACCAGAGAGGAAGTCTGCAATCCATGCGTGGAGATTTCTATGGATACCATAGGAGAGTTTGGTGAGCAGAGCTGGGTGCCAGACCGTATCGAAGGCACGTGATATGTCAAGGGAGACAGCTCTGATTTCCTGTTTGGCATCGAGTACCTCCATCCATTGTTGAGACAGCAGAAGCAACATGTCCACTGTCCAGAGTAGAATGACATGGTCTGAATCCAAATTGATGATCTGAGATCAAGCCATTGGAGAAGAGGAAGGATTTGATATCAGAAGCGATGATGGATATCACATCAAATAAGACAAAAAATGACCTTGTTTAATCTTCAAAACTTTATTACAATATAAACATTTATCAGTATTCACATCGTCATGCACAAGTAAATGATTTTATCTATTTGAATCGAAAATAACCTTCACTTTGTAAGTTTAGTGAAGTACACTTTCATCACGGAATGAACAAAATCATCAAAACGAGCAAAACCGGAGGGAATGAACGAAATCATCAAAATGAGCAAAACCGGATGGAATGAACGAAATCATCAAAACGAAAAAAACCAGACGGAATGAACAAAGTCATCAAAACGAGCAAAACCGGAGGGAATGAACGAAATCATAAAAACGAGCAAAACCGGAGAGAATGAACAGTCATCAAAACGAGCAAAACCGGAGGGAATGAATGAAATCATCAAAACGAGCAAAACCGGAGGGAATGAACGAAATCATCAAAATGAGCAAAACCGGATGGAATGAACGAAATCATCAAAACGAGAAAAACCTGATGGAATGAACAAAATCATCAAAACGAAAAAAACCTGATGGAATGAACAAAATCATCAAAACGAAAAAAACCAGAGGGAATGAACGAAATCATCAAAACGAAAAAAACCTAATAGAATGAATGAAGTCATCTAAATGAGTAAAACCGGATGGAATGAACAAAATCATCAAAATGAGCAAAACCGGCTGGAATGAACGAAATCATCAAAACGAAAAAAACCTAATGGAATGAATGAAGTCATCTAAATGAGTAAAACCGGATGGAATGAACAAAA
The DNA here is from genome assembly GCF_964187855.1 of Myxine glutinosa. Classification (NCBI taxonomy): domain Eukaryota; kingdom Metazoa; phylum Chordata; class Myxini; order Myxiniformes; family Myxinidae; genus Myxine; species Myxine glutinosa. The sequence continues at coordinate 347,122,412 of NC_136261.1, forward strand.
TCATCAAAATGAGCAAAACCGGATGGAATGAACGAAATCATCAAAACGAGAAAAACCTGATGGAATGAATGAAATCATCAAAACGAGAAAAACCTGATGGAATGAATGAAATCATCAAAACGAGAAAACCTGATGGAATGAACGAAGTCATCACAACGAGCAAAACCGGATGGAATGAATGAAATCGTCAAAACGAGCAAAACCGGATGGAATGAATGAAGTCATCAAAACCAGCAAAACCGGATGGAATGAACAAAGTCATCAAAACGAGCAAAACCGGTGGAATGAATAAAGTCATCAAAACGAGCAAAACCAGATGGAATGAACAAAGTCATCGAAACGAGCAAAACCGGATGGAATGAACAAAGTCATTAAAACGAGCAAAACCGGATGGAATGAAGTCATCTAAACGAGTAAAACCGGATGGAATGAACAAAGTCATCAAAACTGGCAAAACCGGATGGAATAAACAAAGTCATCAAAACTAGCAAAACCAGATGAATGAAGTCATCTAAACGAGTAAAACCGGATGGAATAAACAAAGTCATCAAAACGAGCAAAACCAGATGGAATGAAGTCATCTAAACGAGTAAAACCGGATGGAATGAACAAAGTCATCAAAACTGGCAAAACCGGATGGAATAAACAAAGTCATCAAAACTAGCAAAACCAGATGGAATGAACAAAGTCATCAAAACTAGCAAAACCGGATGGAATGAAGTCATCTAAACGAGTAAAACCGGATGGAATAAACAAAGTCATCAAAACGAGCAAAACCAGATGGAATGAAGTCATCTAAACGAGTAAAACCGGATGGACTGAACAAAGTCATCAAAACTGGCAAAACCGGATGGAATAAACAAAGTCATCAAAACGAGCAAAACCGGATGGAATTAACAAAGTCATCAAAACTAGCAAAACCAGATGGAATGAAGTCATCTAAACGAGTAAAACCGGATGGACTGAACAAAGTCATCAAAACTGGCAAAACCGGATGGAATAAACAAAGTCATCAAAACTAGCAAAACCAGATGGAATGAAGTCATCTAAACGAGTAAAACCGGATGGACTGAACAAAGTCATCAAAACTGGCAAAACCGGATGTAATGAACAAAGTCATCAAAACGAGCAAAACCGGATGGAATGAACAAAGTCATCAAAACTAGCAAAACCGGATGGAATGAAGTTATCTAAACGAGTAAAACCGGATGGAATAAACAAAGTCATCAAAACGAGCAAAACCAGATGGAATGAAGTCATCTAAACGAGTAAAACCGGATGGACTGAACAAAGTCATCAAAACTGGCAAAACCGGATGGAATAAACAAAGTCATCAAAACGAGCAAAACCGGATGGAATGAACAAAGTCATCAAAACTAGCAAAACCGGATGGAATGAACAAAGTCATCAAAACTAGCAAAACCAGATGGAATGAAGTCATCTAAACGAGTAAAACCGGATGGAATGAACAAAGTCATCAAAACTGGCAAAACCGGATGGAATAAACGAAGTCATCAAAACTGGCAAAACCGGATGGAATGAACAAAGTCATCAAAACTAGCAAAACCGGATGGAATGAAGTCATCTAAACGAGTAAAACCGGATGGAATGAACAAAGTCATCAAAACTGGCAAAACCGGATGGAATAAACAAAGTCATCAAAACTAGCAAAACCAGATGGAATGAAGTTATCTAAACGAGTAAAACCGGATGGAATAAACAAAGTCATCAAAACGAGCAAAACCAGATGGAATGAAGTCATCTAAACGAGTAAAACCGGATGGACTGAACAAAGTCATCAAAACTGGCAAAACCGGATGGAATAAACAAAGTCATCAAAACGAGCAAAACCGGATGGAATGAACAAAGCCATCAAAATCGGATGGAATGAACAAAGTCATCAAAACTGGCAAAACCGGATGGAATAAACAAAGTCATCAAAACTAGCAAAACCGGATGGAATGAAGTCATCTAAACGAGTAAAACCGGATGGAATGAACAAAGTCATCAAAACTGGCAAAACCGGTTGGAATAAACAAAGTCATCAAAACTAGCAAAACCGGATGGAATGAAGTCATCTAAACGAGTAAAACCGGATGGAATGAACAAAGTCATCAAAACTAGCAAAACCAGATGGAATGAAGTCATCTAAACGAGTAAAACCGGATGGACTGAACAAAGTCATCAAAACTGGCAAAACCGGATGGAATAAACAAAGTCATCAAAACGAGCAAAACCGGATGGAATGAACAAAGTCATCAAAACTAGCAAAACCGGATGGAATGAACAAAGTCATCAAAACTAGCAAAACCAGATGGAATGAAGTCATCTAAACGAGTAAAACCAGATGGAATGAACAAAGTCATCAAAACGAGCAAAACCGGATGGAATGAACAAAGTCATCAAAACTAGCAAAACCGGATGGAATGAACAAAGTCATCAAAACGAGCAAAACCGGATGGAATGAACAAAGTCATCAAAACTAGCAAAACCGGATGGAATGAACAAAGTCATCAAAACTGACAAAACCGGATGGAATGAACAAAGTCATCAAAACTAGCAAAACCGGATGGAATGAACAAAGTCATCAAAACTAGCAAAACCGGATGGAATGAACAAAGTCATCAAAACCAGCAAAACCGGATGGAATGAACAAAGTCATCAAAACGAGCAAAACCAGATGGAATGAACAAAGTCATCAAAACTAGCAAAACCGGATGGAATGAACAAAGTCATCAAAACGAGCAAAACCAGATGGAATGAACAAAGTCATCAAAACTAGCAAAACCGGATGGAATGAACAAAGTCATCAAAACGAGCAAAACCGGATGGAATGAACAAAGTCATCAAAACGAGCAAAACCGGATGGAATGAACAAAGTCATCAAAACGAGCAAAACCGGATGGAATGAACAAAGTCATCAAAACGAGCAAAACCGGATGGAATGAACAAAGTCATCAAAACCAGCAAAACCGGATGGAATGAACAAAGTCATCAAAACGAGCAAAACCGGATGGAATGAACAAAGTCATCAAAACGAGCAAAACCGGATGGAATGAACAAAGTCATCAAAACGAGCAAAACCAGATGGAATGAACAAAGTCATCAAAACGAGCAAAACCGGATGGAATGAACAAAGTCATCAAAACGAGCAAAACCGGATGGAATGAACAAAGTCATCAAAACGAGCAAAACCGGATGGAATGAACAAAGTCATCAAAACCAGCAAAACCAGATGGAATGAACAAAGTCATCAAAACGAGCAAAACCGGATGGAATGAACAAAGTCATCAAAACGAGCAAAACCGGATGGAATGAAGAAAGTCATCAAAACGAGCAAAACCGGATGGAATGAACAAAGTCATCAAAACGAGCAAAACCGGATGGAATGAACAAAGTCATCAAAACGAGCAAAACCGGATGGAATGAACAAAGTCATCAAAACGAGCAAAACCGGATGGAATGAACAAAGTCATCAAAACGAGCAAAACCGGATGGAATGAACAAAGTCATCAAAACGAGCAAAACCGGATGGAATGAACAAAGTCATCAAAACGAGCAAAACCAGATGGAATGAACAAAGTCATCAAAACCAGCAAAACCGGATGGAATGAACAAAGTCATCAAAACGAGCAAAACCGGATGGAATGAACAAAGTCATCAAAACGAGCAAAACCGGATGGAATGAACAAAGTCATCAAAACGAGCAAAACCGGATGGAATGAACAAAGTCATCAAAACGAGCAAAACCAGATGGAATGAACAAAGTCATCAAAACGAGCAAAACCGGATGGAATGAACAAAGTCATCAAAACGAGCAAAACCGGATGGAATGAACAAAGTCATCAAAACGAGCAAAACCAGATGGAATGAACAAAGTCATCAAAACGAGCAAAACCGGATGGAATGAACAAAGTCATCAAAACGAGTAAAACCAGATGGAATGAACAAAGTCATCAAAACGAGCAAAACCAGATGGAATGAACAAAGTCATCAAAACGAGCAAAACCGGATGGAATGAACAAAGTCATCAAAACGAGCAAAACCGGATGGAATGAACAAAGTCATCAAAACCAGCAAAACCAGATGGAATGAACAAAGTCATCAAAACGAGCAAAACCGGATGGAATGAACAAAGTCATCAAAACGAGCAAAACCGGATGGAATGAACAAAGTCATCAAAACCAGCAAAACCGGATGGAATGAACAAAGTCATCAAAACGAGCAAAACCAGATGGAATGAACAAAGTCATCAAAACTAGCAAAACCGGATGGAATGAACAAAGTCATCAAAACGAGCAAAACCAGATGGAATGAACAAAGTCATCAAAACTAGCAAAACCGGATGTAATGAACAAAGTCATCAAAACTGACAAAACCGGATGGAATGAACAAAGTCATCAAAACTGGCAAAACCGGATGGAATGAAGTCATCTAAACGAGTAAAACCGGATGGAATGAACAAAGTCATCAAAACTGGCAAAACCGGCTGGAATGAACAAAGTCATCAAAACTAGCAAAACCGGATGGAATGAAGTCATCTAAACGAGTAAAACCGGATGGAAAGAACAAAGTCATCAAAACTAGCAAAACCGGATGGAATGAACAAAGTCATCAAAACGAGCAAAACCGGATGGAATGAACAAAGTCATCAAAACGAGCAAAACCAGATGGAATGAACAAAGTCATCAAAACTAGCAAAACCGGATGGAATGAACAAAGTCATCAAAACTGACAAAACCGGATGGAATGAAGTCATCTAAACGAGTAAAACCGGATGGAATGAACAAAGTCATCAAAACTGGCAAAACCGGCTGGAATGAACAAAGTCATCAAAACTAGCAAAACCGGATGGAATGAAGTCATCTAAACGAGTAAAACCGGATGGAATGAACAAAGTCATCAAAACTGGCAAAACCGGATGGAATAAACAAAGTCATCAAAACTAGCAAAACCGGATGGAATGAACAAAGTCATCAAAACGAGCAAAACCGGATGGAATGAACAAAGTCATCAAAACTAGCAAAACCGGATGGAATGAACAAAGTCATCAAAACGAGCAAAACCAGATGGAATGAACAAAGTCATCAAAACTAGCAAAACCGGATGGAATGAACAAAGTCATCAAAACTAGCAAAACCGGATGGAATGAACAAAGTCATCAAAACTAGCAAAACCGGATGGAATGAACAAAGTCATCAAAACGAGCAAAACCAGATGGAATGAACAAAGTCATCAAAACTAGCAAAACCGGATGGAATGAACAAAGTCATCAAAACTGACAAAACCGGATGGAATGAAGTCATCTAAACGAGTAAAACCGGATGGAATGAACAAAGTCATCAAAACTGGCAAAACCGGCTGGAATGAACAAAGTCATCAAAACTAGCAAAACCGGATGGAATGAAGTCATCTAAACGAGTAAAACCGGATGGAATGAACAAAGTCATCAAAACGAGCAAAACCGGATGGAATGAACAAAGTCATCAAAACTAGCAAAACCGGATGGAATGAACAAAGTCATCAAAACGAGCAAAACCAGATGGAATGAACAAAGTCATCAAAACTAGCAAAACCGGATGGAATGAAGTCATCTAAACGAGCAAAACCGGATGGAATGAACAAAGTCATCAAAACTAGCAAAACCGGATGGAATGAACAAAGTCATCAAAACGAGCAAAACCAGATGGAATGAACAAAGTCATCAAAACTAGCAAAACCGGATGGAATGAAGTCATCTAAACGAGCAAAACCGGATGGAATGAACAAAGTCATCAAAACCAGCAAAACCGGATGGAATGAACAAAGTCATCAAAACTAGCAAAACCGGATGGAATGAACAAAGTCATCAAAACGAGCAAAACCGGATGGAATGAACAAAGTCATCAAAACTAGCAAAACCGGATGGAATGAACAAAGTCATCAAAACGAGCAAAACCGGATGGAATGAACAAAGTCATCAAAACGAGAAAAACCGGATGGAATGAACAAAGTCATCAAAACGAGCAAAACCGGATGGAATGAACAAAGTCATCAAAACTAGCAAAACCGGATGTAATGAACAAAGTCATCAAAACTGACAAAACCGGATGGAATGAACAAAGTCATCAAAACTGGCAAAACCGGATGGAATGAAGTCATCTAAACGAGTAAAACCGGATGGAATGAACAAAGTCATCAAAACTGGCAAAACCGGCTGGAATGAACAAAGTCATCAAAACTAGCAAAACCGGATGGAATGAAGTCATCTAAACGAGTAAAACCGGATGGAATGAACAAAGTCATCAAAACTAGCAAAACCGGATGGAATGAACAAAGTCATCAAAACGAGCAAAACCGGATGGAATGAACAAAGTCATCAAAACGAGCAAAACCAGATGGAATGAACAAAGTCATCAAAACTAGCAAAACCGGATGGAATGAACAAAGTCATCAAAACTGACAAAACCGGATGGAATGAAGTCATCTAAACGAGTAAAACCGGATGGAATGAACAAAGTCATCAAAACTGGCAAAACCGGCTGGAATGAACAAAGTCATCAAAACTAGCAAAACCGGATGGAATGAACAAAGTCATCAAAACTAGCAAAACCGGCTGGAATGAACAAAGTCATCAAAACTAGCAAAACCGGATGGAATGAACAAAGTCATCAAAACTAGCAAAACCTGATGGAATGAACAAAGTCATCAAAACTAGCAAAACCGGATGGAATGAACAAAGTCATCAAAACGAGCAAAACCGGATGGAATGAACAAAGTCATCAAAACTAGCAAAACCGGATGGAATGAACAAAGTCATCAAAACTAGCAAAACCGGATGGAATGAACAAAGTCATCAAAACGAGCAAAACCGGATGGAATGAACAAAGTCATCAAAACGAGCAAAACCGGATGGAATGAACAAAGTCATCAAAACGAGCAAAACCAGATGGAATGAACAAAGTCATCAAAACGAGCAAAACCGGATGGAATGAACAAAGTCATCAAAACTAGCAAAACCGGATGGAATGAACAAAGTCATCAAAACCAGCAAAACCGGATGGAATGAACAAAGTCATCAAAACGAGCAAAACCGGATGGAATGAAGTCATCTAAACGAGCAAAACCGGATGGAATGAACAAAGTCATCAAAACTAGCAAAACCGGATGGAATGAAGTCATCTAAACGAGTAAAACCGGATGGAATGAACAAAGTCATCAAAACTGGCAAAACCGGATGGAATGAACAAAGTCATCAAAACCAGCAAAACCGGATGGAATGAACAAAGTCATCAAAACGAGCAAAACCGGATGGAATGAACAAAGTCATCAAAACGAGCAAAACCAGATGGAATGAACAAAGTCATCAAAACGAGCAAAACCGGATGGAATGAACAAAGTCATCAAAACTAGCAAAACCGGATGGAATGAACAAAGTCATCAAAACTAGCAAAACCGGATGGAATGAACAAAGTCATCAAAACTAGCAAAACCGGATGGAATGAACAAAGTCATCAAAACGAGCAAAACCAGATGGAATGAACAAAGTCATCAAAACTAGCAAAACCGGATGGAATGAAGTCATCAAAACGAGCAAAACCAGATGGAATGAACAAAGTCATCAAAACGAGCAAAACCAGATGGAATGAACAAAGTCATCAAAACTAGCAAAACCGGATGGAATGAACAAAGTCATCAAAACTAGCAAAACCGGATGGAATGAACAAAGTCATCAAAACGAGCAAAACCGGATGGAATGAACAAAGTCATCAAAACGAGCAAAACCGGATGGAATGAACAAAGTCATCAAAACGAGCAAAACCAGATGGAATGAACAAAGTCATCAAAACGAGCAAAACCGGATGGAATGAACAAAGTCATCAAAACTAGCAAAACCGGATGGAATGAACAAAGTCATCAAAACCAGCAAAACCGGATGGAATGAACAAAGTCATCAAAACGAGCAAAACCAGATGGAATGAAGTCATCAAAACGAGCAAAACCGGATGGACTGAACAAAGTCATCAAAACTGGCAAAACCGGATGGAATGAACAAAGTCATCAAAACTAGCAAAACCGGATGGAATGAAGTCATCAAAACGAGCAAAACCAGATGGAATGAACAAAGTCATCAAAACTAGCAAAACCGGATGGAATGAACAAAGTCATCAAAACCAGCAAAACCGGATGGAATGAACAAAGTCATCAAAACTAGCAAAACCGGATGGAATGAACAAAGTCATCAAAACTAGCAAAACCGGATGGAATGAACAAAGTCATCAAAACTAGCAAAACCGGATGGAATGAACAAAGTCATCAAAACGAGCAAAACCGGATGGAATGAACAAAGTCATCAAAACTAGCAAAACCGGATGGAATGAACAAAGTCATCAAAACTAGCAAAACCGGATGGAATGAACAAAGTCATCAAAACCAGCAAAACCGGATGGAATGAACAAAGTCATCAAAACTAGCAAAACCGGATGGAATGAACAAAGTCATCAAAACTAGCAAAACCAGATGGAATGAACAAAGTCATCAAAACTAGCAAAACCGGATGGAATGAACAAAGTCATCAAAACGAGCAAAACCGGATGGAATGAACAAAGTCATCAAAACTAGCAAAACCGGATGGAATGAACAAAGTCATCAAAACGAGCAAAACCGGATGGAATGAACAAAGTCATCAAAACGAGAAAAACCGGATGGAATGAACAAAGTCATCAAAACGAGCAAAACCGGATGGAATGAACAAAGTCATCAAAACTAGCAAAACCGGATGTAATGAACAAAGTCATCAAAACTGACAAAACCGGATGGAATGAACAAAGTCATCAAAACTGGCAAAACCGGATGGAATGAAGTCATCTAAACGAGTAAAACCGGATGGAATGAACAAAGTCATCAAAACTGGCAAAACCGGCTGGAATGAACAAAGCCATCAAAACTAGCAAAACCGGATGGAATGAAGTCATCTAAACGAGTAAAACCGGATGGAATGAACAAAGTCATCAAAACTAGCAAAACCGGATGGAATGAACAAAGTCATCAAAACGAGCAAAACCGGATGGAATGAACAAAGTCATCAAAACGAGCAAAACCAGATGGAATGAACAAAGTCATCAAAACTAGCAAAACCGGATGGAATGAACAAAGTCATCAAAACTGACAAAACCGGATGGAATGAAGTCATCTAAACGAGTAAAACCGGATGGAATGAACAAAGTCATCAAAACTGGCAAAACCGGCTGGAATGAACAAAGTCATCAAAACTAGCAAAACCAGATGGAATGAACAAAGTCATCAAAACTAGCAAAACCGGCTGGAATGAACAAAGTCATCAAAACTAGCAAAACCGGATGGAATGAACAAAGTCATCAAAACTAGCAAAACCTGATGGAATGAACAAAGTCATCAAAACTAGCAAAACCGGATGGAATGAACAAAGTCATCAAAACGAGCAAAACCGGATGGAATGAACAAAGTCATCTAAACGAGTAAAACCGGATGGAATGAACAAAGTCATCAAAACTAGCAAAACCGGATGGAATGAACAAAGTCATCAAAACGAGCAAAACCGGATGGAATGAACAAAGTCATCAAAACGAGCAAAACCAGATGGAATGAACAAAGTCATCAAAACTAGCAAAACCGGATGGAATGAACAAAGTCATCAAAACTGACAAAACCGGATGGAATGAAGTCATCTAAACGAGTAAAACCGGATGGAATGAACAAAGTCATCAAAACTGGCAAAACCGGCTGGAATGAACAAAGTCATCAAAACTAGCAAAACCAGATGGAATGAACAAAGTCATCAAAACTAGCAAAACCGGCTGGAATGAACAAAGTCATCAAAACTAGCAAAACCGGATGGAATGAACAAAGTCATCAAAACTAGCAAAACCTGATGGAATGAACAAAGTCATCAAAACTAGCAAAACCGGATGGAATGAACAAAGTCATCAAAACGAGCAAAACCGGATGGAATGAACAAAGTCATCAAAACTAGCAAAACCGGATGGAATGAACAAAGTCATCAAAACTAGCAAAACCGGATGGAATGAACAAAGTCATCAAAACGAGCAAAACCGGATGGAATGAACAAAGTCATCAAAACGAGCAAAACCGGATGGAATGAACAAAGTCATCAAAACGAGCAAAACCAGATGGAATGAACAAAGTCATCAAAACGAGCAAAACCGGATGGAATGAACAAAGTCATCAAAACTAGCAAAACCTGATGGAATGAACAAAGTCATCAAAACTAGCAAAACCGGATGGAATGAACAAAGTCATCAAAACTAGCAAAACCGGATGGAATGAACAAAGTCATCAAAACTAGCAAAACCGGATGGAATGAACAAAGTCATCAAAACTAGCAAAACCGGATGGAATGAACAAAGTCATCAAAACTAGCAAAACCGGATGGAATGAACAAAGTCATCAAAACTAGCCAAACCGGATGGAATGAACAAAGTCATCAAAACGAGCAAAACCGGATGGAATGAACAAAGTCATCAAAACGAGCAAAACCGGATGGAATGAACAAAGTCATCAAAACGAGCAAAACCAGATGGAATGAACAAAGTCATCAAAACGAGCAAAACCGGATGGAATGAACAAAGTCATCAAAACTAGCAAAACCGGATGGAATGAACAAAGTCATCAAAACCAGCAAAACCGGATGGAATGAACAAAGTCATCAAAACGAGCAAAACCGGATGAAATGAAGTCATCTAAACGAGCAAAACCGGATGGAATGAACAAAGTCATCAAAACTAGCAAAACCGGATGGAATGAAGTCATCTAAACGAGTAAAACCGGATGGAATGAACAAAGTCATCAAAACTGGCAAAACCGGATGGAATGAACAAAGTCATCAAAACCAGCAAAACCGGATGGAATGAACAAAGTCATCAAAACTAGCAAAACCGGATGGAATGAACAAAGTCATCAAAACGAGCAAAACCGGATGGAATGAACAAAGTCATCAAAACTAGCAAAACCGGATGGAATGAACAAAGTCATCAAAACTAGCAAAACCGGATGGAATGAACAAAGTCATCAAAACGAGCAAAACCGGATGGAATGAACAAAGTCATCAAAACGAGAAAAACCGGATGGAATGAACAAAGTCATCAAAACGAGCAAAACCGGATGGAATGAACAAAGTCATCAAAACGAGCAAAACCAGATGGAATGAACAAAGTCATCAAAACTAGCAAAACCGGATGGAATGAACAAAGTCATCAAAACGAGCAAAACCGGATGGAATGAAGTCATCTAAACGAGCAAAACCGGATGGAATGAACAAAGTCATCAAAACTAGCAAAACCGGATGGAATGAAGTCATCTAAACGAGTAAAACCGGATGGAATGAACAAAGTCATCAAAACTGGCAAAACCGGATGGAATGAACAAAGTCATCAAAACCAGCAAAACCGGATGGAATGAACAAAGTCATCAAAACTAGCAAAACCGGATGGAATGAACAAAGTCATCAAAACTAGCAAAACCGGATGGAATGAACAAAGTCATCAAAACTAGCAAAACCGGATGGAATGAACAAAGTCATCAAAACGAGCAAAACCGGATGGAATGAACAAAGTCATCAAAACGAGAAAAACCGGATGGAATGAACAAAGTCATCAAAACGAGCAAAACCGGATGGAATGAACAAAGTCATCAAAACGAGCAAAACCAGATGGAATGAACAAAATCATCAAAACTAGCAAAACCGGATGGAATGAACAAAGTCATCAAAACTAGCAAAACCGGATGGAATGAACAAAGTCATCAAAACGAGCAAAACCGGATGGAATGAACAAAGTCATCAAAACGAGCAAAACCAGATGGAATGAACAAAGTCATCAAAACGAGCAAAACCGGATGGAATGAACAAAGTCATCAAAACTAGCACAACCGGATGGAATGAACAAAGTCATCAAAACTAGCAAAACCGGATGGAATGAACAAAGTCATCAAAACTAGCAAAACCGGATGGAATGAACAAAGTCATCAAAACGAGCAAAACCAGATGGAATGAACAAAGTCATCAAAACTAGCAAAACCGGATGGAATGAAGTCATCAAAACGAGCAAAACCAGATGGAATGAACAAAGTCATCAAAACGAGCAAAACCAGATGGAATGAACAAAGTCATCAAAACTAGCAAAACCGGATGGAATGAACAAAGTCATCAAAACTAGCAAAACCGGATGGAATGAACAAAGTCATCAAAACGAGCAAAACCGGATGGAATGAACAAAGTCATCAAAACGAGCAAAACCGGATGGAATGAACAAAGTCATCAAAACGAGCAAAACCAGATGGAATGAACAAAGTCATCAAAACGAGCAAAACCGGATGGAATGAACAAAGTCATCAAAACTAGCAAAACCGGATGGAATGAACAAAGTCATCAAAACCAGCAAAACCGGATGGAATGAACAAAGTCATCAAAACGAGCAAAACCAGATGGAATGAAGTCATCAAAACGAGCAAAACCGGATGGAATGAACAAAGTCATCAAAACGAGCAAAACCGGATGGACTGAACAAAGTCATCAAAACTGGCAAAACCGGATGGAATGAACAAAGTCATCAAAACTAGCAAAACCGGATGGAATGAAGTCATCAAAACGAGCAAAACCAGATGGAATGAACAAAGTCATCAAAACTAGCAAAACCGGATGGAATGAACAAAGTCATCAAAACCAGCAAAACCGGATGGAATGAACAAAGTCATCAAAACTAGCAAAACCGGATGGAATGAACAAAGTCATCAAAACTAGCAAAACCGGATGGAATGAACAAAGTCATCAAAACGAGCAAAACCGGATGGAATGAACAAAGTCATCAAAACGAGCAAAACCGGATGGAATGAACAAAGTCATCAAAACTAGCAAAACCGGATGGAATGAACAAAGTCATCAAAACCAGCAAAATCTGATGGAATGAACAAAGTCATGAAAACGAGCAAAACCGGATGGAATGAACAAAGTCATCAAAACTAGCAAAACCGGATGGAATGAAGGAAGTCATCAAAACGAGCAAAACCGGATGGAATGAACAAAGTCATCAAAACTAGCAAAACCGGATGGAATGAACAAAGTCATCAAAACGAGTAAAACCGGATGGAATGAACAAAGTCATGAAAACCAGCAAAACCGGATGGAATGAATGAAGTCATCAAAACTCGCAAAACCGGATGGAATGAACAAAGTCATCAAAACTAGCAAAACCGGATGGAATGAAGGAAGTCATCAAAACTAGCAAAACCGGATGGAATGAACAAAGTCATCAAAACTAGCAAAACCGGATGGAATGAACAAAGTCATCAAAACGAGCAAAACCGGATGGAACCAGAAACAGAACCAGCAACATAGTCATAAACTGCAATAGCGGGTTTAACAGGTTTACAGGTGTTCATGAAGTTCCCCCTGAACACGTGCAGGACCCGTGAGTCCCCGAAACACGTCAACTCTCCCGCCTCGCAATCCAAGAAGAGCCCAACCCGTTCAGGATTCCCCGACACGGCCAGGTTGGTATATGTATTATTGTGCCATGCCTCGTATGCGTCAACACGTTTGTCTAAGCACCAAGACTCGGAATTCCTTCCCAACCTATTACTTCCATAAATGGTCTTCCTTATCATCGAGTTTAAACAGATTCCGATGCCGCACCGATTACTCGAACTTACATCGACCTCCCAGTAGTGACGGCCCGAGGAGAAACTGTCGGAGGAAACAACTTGTTGATGAGTATCAAACCGATCATGATGTGCTGGGTACTTATTGTCGGTTCTGGTGAGAATCGCCGTCCTGAGGTCCCGGGAGATCACGATCCATGGATGTGCAGAGTTTGGGTCCAGACTCGGGGACCGTCCATCTACGGACATGAGACAGGGTCGTGGACATTGTCAGACAAACAGACAGAAATACAAACATAAATCTCTTTTTATAACCCATGGGAATCGCATTTATCCACAAAACCTTTTATTACAACAATTGTTTTTCTTTATTTACTTCCCGACCAACAACTTACATTATTTATTTATTTATATACACTTATCCATCTCCATGATAGACATCGAATTTTTTTTATTTATACTTCCCTATCTCCACTTCCAACATGCAAGGCTGGTGTTGACTAAACAATTAAGGTGGCTGGCTTGAGATCTAAGGGTCCTGAGTTTGAGTTCCTGTCAAGCTGTTGAATTAACACCAGTTGGGTTGACTCAGCCCTATCATCCGTCCATGGTCGGCAAAATGAGTACCGGATGATTGGTAACGGGGAGGGCACTGACATCAGCAGCGCAGCCGCACCACCAGGAAATGATGCAGCAAAGCAACCAAAGGCTGCATATCAATTATGAAGCACTATCAATTATACATAACTTTGAGTTATTTATTTATAAACACTTTATCACCGCTACAGAAACAAACCTCAAATTATTTATAGACACTTTACCATCTGCCCAACCAACACACAAGGTAGAATTTATTCATTTATTACCTCCGTCACAACAGGTGGATGGACGAAGGTTGTTTTCACCACTGTCTGTCTGCGAACAGGATGTCTCAACGTTATTGACAGATTCTGACGAAACTTGGTGGACAGGTTGGGTGTGTGACGAGGGCAAATTGATTCGATTTTGGTGAAGATTTGAATATGAGAATATTTTAAAGTGATTCTTCACTCGATTCTCTTACTCTTCAACCTTCAAATTCTTCTTCAATCGATTCGATTTTGGTGAAGATCTGAATCCGGATCCAGATGCAATAAAAAAATTTAAATGATAAGTGATTCTTCACTATTGAGTGAAAGTGCTAAAAACGATATAAAACGAAGACATTTCAAAAAGTTGTGGATGATTTATGACAAGAACTTGATGGATGAGTTGGGTAAGTGACAAGAACAAGCCGATTAGATTTTGATTCATGTCGGATCCAGATCTGGCCCATCAGTGAGATGCAAACTGTAAACTGTTCAGCCTGGTGGAGATATGCTCTCTACTGAGTCACATTGTAGTTTCATCTGGAGCTCGCATGAAGTAAAAAAAAAAAAAACAAGACCAAAAGTCTAACAGCGGCGTAGTCGGGCTTGTAAAATATTATAAACCACAAACACATATGATTAGCTTTTTAAACAGTAGCTAATGCTGTCTATAACATTAAACAAAGAAATTTGGATGAATCCCGACATAGGTGAGGTAGGTTTTACTTTTTCTTTTTTTTTTGTACACTGAATCGAGGCTCGTGAAAGAGCTAACATTTACTTCACAAACAAATCAACCAGACAAACAAAATACCCAAAAAGAGGGAGTGGAAGACAAGATAGGGGGGGGGAGAGAAGGGGAAGCACACAAACACAACATCCGAGAGCAGGGAGATGTGTGGAAGGGAGAGGGCCTGGGGGGAGGAGGCATGGGAAGGGGGGTGGGGGGGGGAGGGAGAAGTATAAAACACAAGGACACCAAGGACTTCCTGGACAGAAGTTGGTATTTCAAAAAAGTGGAATTGGGGTGAAATTAGCGGGGGTAGAAAAGATCAAGGTTTTGGATGGGGGAAGATAAGAGATGGTGGTGAACAGCTGTTTTAAAGACTTGGAGAGTGGAGTGGGATTGGAGAGAGTGAGGGAGTTTGTTCCAGAGGCGGGAGAAAAGAGGAATGAAGGAGTGAAGGTGAGCAGGGAGTCTTGATTTTGGCAGTTTAACCATAAGAGGGTTGCAGGCAGATCTTGTGCGACCTGTAGGAATATTTGCGGGACAGAGCCCAGAGAGAGCTGGGGGGGCAAGGCCAGAGAGGAGTCGGTAGAAGATGGAAAGACCACCAACCTGCCTGCGGTGAGTGAGTGAGAGGCCCTTGGAGTTAGCTTCATCGCGGGAGATTCCAATGATTCTGAATGCTTTGGTTTCAACAGCGCGAAGGCGAGCTAGGTGTGAGGCAGAAGCACCAGCCCAGAGGGGAGAGCAGTATTCCATTGAGCTGCAGATGAAAGCCTTGTATGTGGTGAGGAGCTCAGGTGTGCCAAGGAAGGACTTCGCACGACGGAGGATGCCCAGTCGGCGACTGGCTTGGAGGCCAGATTTGAAATGTGGTTTTCCCAGGAAAGATCATGGCAGATAGTGAGACCCAAAAGCTTGAGTGACAGAACTTCTTGGAGAGGATTATTCAGAAAGTGGATGGGAGGGTTGTCCAGTCGGTCTTTTCGGAGAGACATCGTAAGTGTGAGATTTGTCAGGATTGAAAGACATGTTCCACTTGTTTGCCCAGTCTGTGATTTTGTCAAGGTCTGCAGAGAGTGAGGAGGCTGCAGACTGCCGATCTCAGGGATAAAGAATGGAGCGACAGAGAGTAGAGGCGTCAGCAAAGAGATAGAGAGGATTTTCAAGAGAGTCAGAGAGATCATTGATGAAGACCAGAAAAAGCACAGGGCCCAGAACACTGCCTTGGGGAACTCCAGCCTGAACAGGAAGAGGAGATGAGAGAAATCCATTCAGGGCCACACGTTAGGTTGAGCTAACGGACACACTTACAGAATTGAGCGAAGATCGACTGTAAACTATATACCCCACAAAGGTTGGAGGTGTGCTAATTTACCAAGCAGCTAGCGCTTGCCAAGCCAGCCGTTCCTTAACGGTTTTGAATGGAGTGCTTGCTCGAATGTTTAAACCACTTGGCGATCTCTTCACAAGAAACTTGGTAAATGAACACACACCCAATGTTCTTCAGACCCGACCAGAGATCGACTGTAATCTACATACCCCAAAGAGGAATGACCTTTCCTGCCGCTCTCGAAGTGAGCGGGTGTTTACGCCCTGAGGACGTCATATATGTAATGACGTAGCATGATGGCCGGACACAAAACTGCCGCTACTTTAATGTATATATAAGATATATATTTAACTTCCAGTAACGTTGCAGTCACCACAAAGGTATTTGTATTACGACTAGATTTACTATAATAATAACGTTACGTTATTATTACGAAAATTATATTATTTTTTAAAAACCGAGGTGAATTCCTTACCTCCGCAGTTACACCGCTTCAATCAATCAACTTTCCATTAACGACATTGGGATTAAAGCGTTATGGTTATATTTACTATAATATTATTACGTAAACGATACCACTGTATTAAGAAACCTGGGCTTAATTTGTCCAAAGCGTAATAATTAATTAAGTCATAATGACTAAGGCCTATAATACGTACCGTATTGTTGGAAGAGGCGGAACGCCGATGCTTTCGATATTTCATGATCATTTTAACAACTGCTTTGTTTGTATTCCACACTGAATGAAAAACGTGAAGGTAGGGCATGGCCATTGTGATATGATAGTTTTGACGATATGTTCGGCTTGAACAAAATATAAATCAAAATGGCTGTGTGTTGGAGAGTCAGCCGCAGCACCACCGTAATGACATCAGACGTAATCACATCACCCTGTCATTATTTTTTTTCGAGGCTCGTGTAAGAGCTAAAATGTTATGTGACCAGATGCTCAGCTCCGATTGGTATACGTTTGAGGGGACATACATACATACATACAGATGGACAAATACTGTTCCAGACGGCTCTGCCCGATGGGCTACACCGCAAAAAGAAAACTCATTTTAATTCTCACCAGGAGGGGATTTTTCAATCTGTCATTGTATTTCAGTCAAGCAGGAGGTGCTGCATGTGAACATGCCTTTCTTTGCACAGGGGTGGAAAACCTTTGCAAGAGATGAGGTTCTTTGTACCCGAACTCCAATGTTCGCCTTTTTTTTTTTTTTTTTTTTTGGATACTGAATCGAGGCTCGTGAAAGAGCTAACATTTACTTCACAAACAAATCAACCAGACACACAAAACACACAAAAAGAGGGAGCGGAAGACAAGATGGGGAGAGAAGGGGCAGCACACAAACACAACATTTGAGAGCAGGGAGATGTGTGGAAGGGAGAGGGCTTGGGGGGAGGAGGCGTGGGAAGGGGGGGGGGGGTGGGGGGAGGGAGAAGTTTTAATCCGTCCCTCCCTGTTAGCAGGATGCATTTTATTTTTCAGAAGATAAGGTTTATGGAAGATCATGGTGACAGATTGTATTAACACAACAGAGAAGAGGGGCAAATCTTGAAGATGATGAGCATGGGAATAAATGAACAGGAGAAGAGATGAGTGGAAGAAACACAGCAACCTGCAAGTATGAGCATTGAATTTGGAAGGGTCATTGGGGAGTAATATAAATATTGTGGGTAAGGATCAGAGAAAACACAAAATGGCGGTGCACCACCTACTTTAAGCCCAAAAGGAATAAATAGCACCGCAAAGCGGGCGTAACCCCTCAGCCCATGCATGGTGGAAACCAATTTCAAGATGGCTGCCGTGGCGGCCATATTAAAAATCGCAGCGCGCCTATTTTCGAAAGGCACCTTCCTCAACTCAACCCCAACGCACACTGCAAACATGGATTTAATCGGACAAGCCGTTCTGCTCGAAATTGACGGAAACCAATTTCAAGATGGCTACCGTGGTGGCCATATTGAAAAACGCAGCGCGCCCATTTTTGAAAGGAACATTCCTTTTCCCCAACCCCAACACACACTGCAAAAATGAATTTAATCGGAAAAGCCGTTCTGCTCGAAATTGACGGAAACCAAAAGTTGACGGACGCCCGGATGACAATACCCCTTAGCCCAATTTGGGCTGAGGGGTGAAAAGTATAGCCTTTGGAAAACTGTTGCCCACATAGGAGAAGCAAAGAAGCTGAGAGAGCAGGGGGTGATAAACCAGAGGAGAGGCAGTAAAATCAAGGAGGCCACCGACATGCCTGGGATGAGAGAGCAGTCAGCCTTGTTACTCATCCTCATTCCAGTCAGGCTGAGTGCTTTATATCCACAGAATCCAAGCAAGACAGTTTTAATGCAAGGGTGCAAAAGCACATAGGAGAGAGCGCCATTTCCTTGAGCTATGGACAACGGCCTTGTAGACTCTGAGTCATTCTGTACAGCACTGAAGCTGCCTGAAATTACCCAGTAAAGTATTCTTAAACTCTTAATATAAAGCTTTTATTGTGCAGTACTTACACTAATTCATTACTCATTGTTTATGTAAGTACTATTGTGTTTGTGGGAGTAGAGGATGACATACCATAGTACAAATAGGATCATATAGGTGTAGCATGGACCGTGGATGCGTAGGAGACATCTCAATGTATTCAAGCAGGGAAACTCGAGCTTACGGTTGTTTATGTGTCTTCACACGAGGGGTGAAGCTATGTTAACTATGTAGGGATTAAAGTTAGTTTTCCCCCAGTTTGTGATTGCCTACTGTGGCTTTTCCCCACGTTTTTTTTTTACAACTACAACAAGGCTGGCCATAAAACCCTCGTTACAACAACCTCCCATTAACCAACAATAACCGGCATAACTGCCGACAGAACCAAAGAACATTCCCAATCGGGCTAATCCCCGCCTCCAGAGGATAGCAAGCCAGCTGGCCACGCCCGAAGTTCACTATTGGTCAAGCAAGACCATGGGGTGTTTCGAGAGAGCTCGGCGATTGGACAGTGACGGCGATTGGACAGTGGCGTCAGGGCTAGAAAGAAGGTTCGAGAGCAGGAAGAAGAAGACTCTCTCTTGGTCTGGTTTTTTGTTCTCTGTTGGTCGCTTTTGTGCTGGCCGTTCCTGGCTCGTGTGCGAGCGAGAGGAGAACTTTGCGGAGTTCGTGTGGACTATGGCAATCATGAGGAGGTGTTCATGGCAGTTTGTGGGGCTATTGGCACTTCAGACCGAGTGGGGACCGAAAGAGGACTGCCTGCACGAGATACCTCACATATGTGGGGCCGTGGAGAGCGACTCGGCACCATTACTGGGCGTTTCCCACGCAAGCGGCTTCGGGCCACTTTGTACTGCCGACTTAATTCAACTATCTCGTTGAGCAAGCCGAGTACCGGCCGACTCAACAAAATAATTTTTTTTCTTTTATCATTCCCTTGTTGTATATTTGTGTCTGAGTAGCGACGTCTCAAATTAGAACCTCCAAAACAAACAAATTAGAATTAGAAATTAGAATTAGAATCTCATATTAGAACCAAAGTTGTCCATGTCTTTTTGAAACACCCTGTATATGTATGTACAACTACTTTTCCAGTTGTAGTTTTCACATATCAATCTTTTAACCTTCATTCATAAAATGAAAAAACCAAAATCAGAGATTGATGAGATGGAGCTGATCCTTACAGGCACAAAAAAAAAAAAACCACCTTTAGAGGCCATTTTTCCCCGCAAAGCGGGGATTGGCCTTTTTCGGGCACAGTGGTTGTTGTTGTTTTTGTTGGTCCCCTTTTTGAAGCAATGTTTTACGGCCGGATGCCCTTCCTGCCGCCAACCCTGTTTGTCACCTTTTACGACAAACAGGGAATTACCAGTGAACTGGTACTCAATTTGCCGACCTCGGAAGGATGACAGACTGAGTCAACCCCCCTGGCGTTAATTCAGCGATCGACCGGGATTCGAACCCAGGATCCTAGGATCCTAAGCTGGCACCCTGACCGCTAAGGCAATGCCAGGCTACTGGAACTTGCTACTGTTGCTACTAACTTGCTACTGGAACTACTCAACTTGGAACATAAACACATAAAAGGGAAAGACAATGTAATTGCAGATGCTTTGTCAATATCTGAGTAATTTGGGAATTATTCCTGTGGTGTGTTGGGAAGTACTCGAGGGTGACGTTTTCTTTTTGCATTTCTGAATGCTACTCCAGGCTGTTAAAACACACAGTTGGACCTCAATGTTCACGGACCTATTAAACCACCCCCACCCCACCCAAAAATTTTGCTTTTGTATCCATCTGATCCAACTTTTGCGTTCTACATCATTACCTGCATCCCTTGTTTGTCGGTCGCCGTCTAATTTCTCCTTCTGCCCTGCTGTTGGCGTTTCCCCTTTCTCCTGCTGTTTGTTATGTTGTGTCCTGATTTGTTTTGTGTAATAGTGCTTCCACAAGCATAGACCATGTAGTTTTAAAAAATCCCCCACCCCTCCCCCATTCAAACAATGCCCCGACATTCATGGGATTTTCCAGGTACGTATCCCCCGTGAATGTCAGGGTGCGCGACTATACTGTATGCGCGCGTGCATGTATGTGTGTATATATATATTACATATATATATTGTTGCGGTTTTGAGTATTGTACAGTTGGTATAATAAATGTTAAAATTGCCCCCTCATAGATAGTCACACAAGCAACATGTAGCCTCATTTCTAGTATAGTTATTTCTTAGTATTTGTGAGCTTAGTCCATTTCCAATGTTAGTTCTGCGTTGGATAGAGTCAGGAGAAAAGGCCATACTGCTATCAACTTTCCAGCTACCCTAGCCTCATGCTCCTGTGCGCTGACTTTGGTTCATTTTGGGCGAATTATCACGAGGCAGGCTAGGAGGATCGGGGCGGAGCGGCAGCAGTGGGGACGGTAAGCGCGAGCCGCCAATCAGAGCTCAGAGGTGGTGGCGGCGGCGTTGCGTCACAGGGCGTGGTGAGAGGGTTACAGAAGGTTCAGGGCGTATCTATATAACCCATGGTGCGAAAGCCCCCACCCCAGTTATGGGAGAGGACTAGCGCGGGAGGACTTGGCCAAAGGACTTGCAAAGGACTCGTGGCAGTTGATGAACAAGAGGACTCTCGTTGAATAGCACTTGATACAAAGAACTCGCGCGCACTAACCAGCTCAGAGGATCGAAGAATAAGAGTTGGCAGCGAACTGAAAGACACGTGGGCGCAGCCAGCCGCACATGAACCGATATACAGTGCATTTGAGACGTGCGAGTGAGAACGGCTGAGTAATCGCCAGCCATGCTAAAAGTCCCGCCCTTTGCCGTTCCACCTCATTATCTGCCTTGTTCGGGAGATGCACTATGGGTTCCTGTCATCGCTTGCGACCATCTTCACGTGCTTGGGGCCGTGGAGAGCCGGACGGAGGCCGTCTCTGGACGACCACGTCGACGCATTGTGGAACATCTACCCATCTGCAATTCCCTGTGTGAGTGTGAGCCGGGCCCGTTGTCTGGGTAATAAGTTAAGACTGCTTAAGGCTGCTCTGTGTCTCTGCATCCACTGAATTGTAAATACGTGTGGGAATAATTAAACCAGTGTTCTTCCTTTCTTCCATTCGATCGTTTCTGTGGTTTATTCATTGGGTAAGCGTGGCACTAATAGGATCGCTCAAATCGGGTTGCACTAATTAAGACTGCGCGGACCACGTGTACGCAATCCACTCGGCGTACTCAAAATCACACGTGGTTCGTGCGAGGCTTGCTACCTCGTTTCCGTGGCGGCGCGGGTACTTAGGTACGAGCGAGAATTGGTCCCAAAACCCTATTTTGTGCTCGCCCGGGAAGGACGTTTCAAGTCTCGGTTCCGCCAAGTCCAGCAAGACCAAGGGGCCTAATCCCCCCTTGGTAGGGGTAGGAAGGGCGGCGGGAGAACCGTAACAATATATATATATATATATGTATATATTGTTACGTTTGTGGGGGGTAGGCAATGATTACCTTAGACCCAGGTAGAATTGTATAGCTACCATGGTCCATATGTCGCGATGGTCCGTATGTCGCAATGAATTACCATGGTCCGTATATCGCGATGAAGAAGAAGAAACCCCCATGTACAATAAGTAGGGAATCCGTTAGACCAGATGTCGTTTAAGAGTGTTCCCTTGTCTCAGTGGCGAGGGGCGGAGCTATGTTAATTAGTTAAGGAATTAAGGGTAATTAATCCCCTGTATGTAATCGCCTCTATTATTTCCCCTCTGTTCCTCATGACAATGCAGCACACACACACAAGCTAAGACATCGCGCATCAATAACACTAAATAAAAGCGACCGGAACCGGGACATTGAACCACCCCTGATACCACCGATGGGTGATCACAAAAGCAGGCAGGCCCATGAGGCCACGCCGTGGAGAGCAGTGATTGGTTAGGATTGTCAAGCAATGAAGAGAGGGACTCGCTGGTTGGAGCAGGCAGGGGTGGCGTCGGAAGACGTCAGAGCTTTGATTACAAAAGAACGCTCTCCCCAACATTTGCTCTCTTTTTGACTTCCGCCTTGGCTTCCTCTGTTGCGTGGGACATTGATAGCGTACGGTTGTGCATCCTCTCGTCTCTCGGATCCTGGTGTTGGTGGAAGGCGGATATCTCTGGTGCTAGACTTTCAATATGAACGGTCGACATCTGTTTTGAGTTGGGACTTTGATAGCGAACAGTCACAGTTGTCGCCAGTGGTGTGCCGAGTTCCTGCAGACGGTCGCGGCTCGTGCATTCCTTCTTCTTGGTCCGGGCGATCGGCTGGGTGGCCGCATTGTACTTTCACTGGCTCGTTGGTGCTGGCTGGGCGTTGTCTGGGTGCGCTGAGAGACGTGGGTGCTGGTGAGGCGGACGACGAAGACAAGCACGGCTGGGTGAACGAGGGCGTGCTGAGGCCTGCCTTCCCGCCAGGTTCTGTGCCGCGCCCGGATTGCACGCTCGGGGCCTGGACGATTCCCGACGGGGTTCAAGAGCCGCTCAGAGCTAAGTGCCCACACACACATTTTTACTTTCGTTCTTTTATATTTCCCCTTGTGTTGTATTTGAGTCTGCCAGTATTTTTGTACATCGAATTCTGTGTCGGCTTGGAATTAATTATCGCAGGTTCGGAGAGGTCCGGGTGGACCCGTGAAGGTAAGAGCTTCAACCTCCCCCACGCACGTATAAACTCCGCCATTAACTGAACGCCTTGGAGTTAAAGCTCGTTTGGGCATCTGTCGCCCTGCGGTGTTCACTACACGGTAGACACACGACAATATATATTTGTTTTTGTTGTTGTCGTTATGTTTGTATTATGTATAAACGTCCTCGTTGTTCAAATTTTCTTCCTTGAAGGGGTAGCGTGACGGCCACTCATATTCATGCAATTGTGGACTGGGGAAGGCTATATTGACTGTTAAATTTCTGTTTTTTCAGATACTGAAAACAGCAATAACAACCTGAGGAGAAAAATAAAAGGAGAGTTTTCAGAACACAAGGTAGGAGATAAGGAACGAGGAGAGAAAGGCAACAACACTTTCTCTGCTGCTGTCGCTCTCCTTATCAAACCTCATTCTTCCACATCTACACCATGTTTACCACCCTCCCTTCCACCATCCCCTTCACTTACAAAGACTTTTCAAGATGCTGCACGCCATGTCAGCCGTTTTCATCTGCTTCACCAACTCTTCTGTGGAGGTTAATGAACAAACAATTAGTGAAATTAAAATTATATTGTAGCGATTAAATATATTTTATCTTAACGAAATGGTCAGATCCTAGTTCCAAATACCACATGTATCGCTTCGTTCATTTTAAAAGGCTCCACATATACCTCTTGCATTACATGTAAAGCTTCATCATGAATCTCTAAAGATCCTGTTGACATTTTAACAAGATTGGCTACACAGTTTGGTGACAATTTCCTATCAAGTTTAGACACGTGTTATGGTTCACGATAAATACAAGTTTAAGATCCAATTTAACCTGTATAGTGCACTATCTCAGGATGTATGGAGTACGATACTTTTATAATCTATAATCTGTGTGGAGGGTTCAAACAAAGTCGATAAATTTGAACGCAAGGTGAGAAATTGTTTATTCCCAAAAATATATTTCACATCAGAAGCAATACGATTGGTTGTGTATGAATGACGATTACTCAATATTTTAATCAATTAAAATTTTAATAAATCTGGTCGCAGTCAACATGTGGCCCTGAATGGAATTCTCATCTCCCCTTCCTGTTCAGGCTGGAGTTCCTCAAGGCAGTGTTCTGGGCCCTGTGTTTTTTTCTGGTCTTCATTTATGATCTCTCTGACTCTCTGGAAAATCCTCTCTATCTCTTTGCCGATGACTCCACTCTCTGCTGCTCCATATCTCAACCCTCAGACTGGCAGGCAGCAGCCTCGACACCCTCTGCTGACCTGGATAATATTTCAAACTGGTCAAACAAATGGAACATGTCTTTCAATCCTGACAAATCTCACACTCTCACTTTGTCTCTCCAAAAAGACCGCCTGGACAACCCTCTCATCTACTTTCTCACCAATCCTCTGGAAGAAGTTCTGTCACTCAAGCTTTTGGGTCTCACTATCTGCCATGATCTTTCCTGGGAAAACGACATTTCCAAGCTGGCCTCCAAAGCCAGTCGCCGTCTGGGAATCCTCCGTCATGCAAAGTCCTTTCTGGGCACTTCTGAGCTCCTCACCACATACAAAACTTTCATCCGCAGCTCAACGGAATACTGCTCCCCCCTCTAGGCTGGTGCTCCTGCCTCACACCTAGCTCGGCTTCACGCGGTTTAAACCAAACCATTCTGAATCATTGGTATCTCCTGCGATGAAGCTGATTCTGAAGGCCTTTCTCTCTCTCTCACCGAAGGCAGGTTGGTAATCTTTCTATCTTCTACCGACTCCTCTTCAGCCTTGCTCCCCCTGTGCTCTGCCCCCCCCAAATATTCCTGCAGGACGCACAATATCTGCCAGCAACCCTCTTCTGGTGAAACTGCCAAAATCAAGACTCTCTGCTCACCTTCACTCTTTCATTCCTCTTTTCTACCACCTCTTCAGCCTTGCTCCCCCTGCTCTGTCTGTGCTCTGCCCCCCCAAATATTCCTGCAGGACGCACAATATCTGCCAGCAACCCTCTTCTGGTGAAACTGCCAAAATCAAGACTCTCTGCTCACCTTCACTCCTTCATTCCTCTTTTCTCCTGCCTCTGGAACAAACTCCCTCACTCTCTTCAATCCCACTCCTCCCAAGGACATGAAGGACATGAAGGTTTGGTAGAACATATAACAACAACAATCCCAAGTTAAATAAATTGAGCCAACTGATGGTTCACCACCATCTCTTATCTCCCCCCCCCCCCCCCCCCAAAACCTTGATCTTTTCTACCCCCATTAAAACACCCCAAATCCACCTCTTTCAATCTCCAACTTCTTTCCTGAACTTCCTAGAAGTGTTAATTTGCTTTATACCATGTACCCCTCCTACCCCAGCCCTCCCCCTTCCACAGATCGACCGACATCCCTGTTCTCTACTGTTGTTGTGCTTGTGTGCTTCCCTCTCTCTCCCTCTTGTCTCCCGCTCCCTTCATTGCACGTTTTCATGTTCAATATGTTAGCTCTTACACTAACACTTACAATATGTTAGCAACAAAGCGCTGCCTCGCATGCTCCCGGAAGTTTATGTTTACTGCTAACAACCCAGTGTTAATTTTAGTCATCCGCACATTTATTGGCAAAAAATAATGTCACAAAATTGTTTTAGGTTCCCAGAGATCAGACGTTGAAGGGAAAATAAATGATAAATTGCAAAATGAAAGTGTCAATAATGGTGAATGAAAGGCACAATCAGGAAACAAACGTGTTGTTTTATACATCTCACAAAAACAAACGTTGCTAATCAGTGTTCTAGGCATATTGCCTATTGTTTTCATTGGCATAATTTATGCTTTGTGATGGTGAACAATAGTGATAATCGGTTTAAAAATAAAAATAAAAAGTTTTATTTCAGATTGATGAAGAGGGAAGCGGAGATGGGGGCCCTTGGTAATTAATGTTTTACATATGGCCTACGATCATTCATTCATTTTTTTTCATTCCACATTTGTTGTAATCTATATATTGTTACGGGGTCCTCCCCTATCCCCTGGTCTCGGTAAACCTCCGAACCCCGAGAGGGTCCCCGGCAGAAAGATATATTATCCTTGGTTGAAATTAATCAATAATGAAACCACACCAAGGGTGATGAACAAACAATAATATATTATAAATCAGACAAAAAGAGCAATACAACAATGGGGGCAATTAACCCTACAATCAAAGCTTAAGGTGGTAACCTTATCTATTCCTTTAACCCACTCACAGCACTCCCCCCAATGTCTCTGTACCCCTACAAGGCGAAGTCGATTCGCTCCAGTGATCGTTGGATCAATGTCCGATCACAATCAATTGAGGCGTGGACGATCGAAGCAACCCATAGGTAACGTGGTCCAACACCCCGCACAATAGCGGTGGAATGGGAAACCTCCCAAAGACGCGCTCCGACGTACACGTTTGCGGTTCAATCAGCGAGTCTCCTTATAATCCCCAAAAGCCACTTTCTTGCACAGCCGTCCCCGGCAACCCACCAGGGAATAATGCCCGGCCGACGCGACAAAAACCTGTTCACTGAAGGTTGCGCGCATGGCGAAGATGGCGGACGGCTTTCACTCGAACCGGGGCTTTGAGGCAAGGACACTCCGGAACCTCAATGAGGATACCCGACGACGCAGGCTCCACAGCACTCCGGCGATATCCCCTATCGCACGAACTTCCTTTCAAGGACGCAAAGTTCACTCGCACTGTACGCTCGACCGCTCGGTCCGGAGCTTCAACAAAAACGTCTTTTCACGATCTCCTCAAGCCTCTTCTTCCTCTCTCCCTTTCCTTCCGGGTCACGATCCGATTTCCAGCCACATTTTACCAGGAGCGCTTTTAAACCTTTTAACCACAATAACTCTTTCCCTTAAGCCACAATAAGCATAATATCTAGAATCAAAAATGATAACAAAAACAACCATAAGTAGGGCCGAATCCGTAACACTTCCCCCCCTCAAGAAAGAAAGTTTGAACACAGCGAAAACTTTCTTTGTAGGCAAATTCTTGAAACCAACACAAGTAATCAATGTTTCCCCAAAAATAAAGCAACAAAACTTTCACACCACCCACAGGATTCCCAAAATTCATTCACTCTGGACAAAGTGTCAGCCATGACATTGTCCCTGCCCTTTACATGTTCAATTTCCAAATTACCCCTGCAAAGCCAAACTCCATCTCATCAACCTCTGATATTTACTTTTAGTTTATTTTGAATGACGGTTAAGGGGTTGATCAAAAATCCAAAGTCAAGCAAATTGATAGCACTTTTTCTGGGAGGCCGAGCTGAGGGCCAGGTTCCATGGTGGTTGGGTGGTGAGGCCTGGACATATTCACTACATTGACGCCTTTAGGAACGTGGAGTTCACGGTTAGTCCGTGTAGGAAAGTTCACTACATGGACACCTTTAGGAACGTGGAGTTCACGGTTAATCCGTGTAGGAAAGTTCACTACATGGACGACTTTAGGAACATGGCGTTCACGGTTAACCCATGTAGGAATCTTGGCTCGGCTGCTCCGCAGCATTCAGTGCTTCAACTCTTCCTAACCTTCATAATAATCACGGTTGGACCACTGGTCACAATAGTCACCTGAATCGCGGTCTCCTTCTCGGCCACTGCTCTGATAATCCTTCCTTCGGGAGCTGTCATAACTCTGGAAGCCTCCATAATAATATCGATTGCGGCCACCACCACTACTACTCCGTGGTCCTCCTCTGTAGCCCCCTCGACCCCGAGGAAATGCCTTCCCTACTGTGATGGTCCGACCCTCCAACTCCTTGCTATTCAGATCCTTTTCTGCCTCTCTGGCGTCCTTTGAGTTTTCAAACGTGACAAAGCCAAACCCTCTTGACTTTCGTGTCTCCCTGTCTTTTATCAGCAGCACTTCGAAAAGCGGTCCATATTTGCTGAAGGCAGACTCCAGAACATCTTCCTTTGTTTTGAAGTTCAGTCCACCTACAAATAACTTGCTAAATTTGTCGCCATCCCTAACTGGTGTGGTGTTATTTTCCCTACTGGGCTTTTTAACAATCATCGGGTTACCATAAACGTGACCAGCGGCCAAATCATTCCCGATAACAACAGATACTCCCTCTACAGGACGCGTGGCTTGTAAACCGACGGTGACCGGTCCTGACACCAAATCTGACTCCAAATGGATGACATGAAGTGGAGCCCTAACACAGCCACCAATCCCCTGTAAACGAACACTATCCCCAGTTGCCGTCTCCTCGGACCATGGCAAGATGCCTTCAAGCATTAAAGATTGATGTGTTCCTGTGTCCCTCAATATCCTAACCGGTCTCCGGTTAGTCGAGGCTCCATCCAGTGACACAAAGACCTCTGAAATAAATGGTTGGTAACCCTTTTGAGGGCGATTTCTCACAATGGCCATCGCATTTAGTCCGTGGGCTGAGTAGGGTTTACATGCACCCCCCCACCCCCACAACTTAACTTCCCGGGTATGTTCATGTACCCGCCACTCTAGGGGTTAGGAAAAACCATGTTAACAGAAAAAAAACTCATTCCCAAGGTACCTCCCACGCATATTTTGATGTTACCCCCACGTGTGTCAGTGATTTCCGAAAATTAGGGGTAGGCGAAATTCAAATGGACATAACCTTTTACCTAGTCATCCTATGGTTGCATATGACCCCTCAAAATGTTTGTCCTGGGACACTCTTTACAATGATGTATTATATGCAAATGAGATCACTAATGAGGTCACCAGAGGTCAAACTATGAGGGAATGAGTTTTTTTTCCTGTTAACATGGTTTTTCCTGACCCCTAGGGTGGGGGGTACATGGACATACCCGGGAAGTTAAGTTGTGGGGGGGGGGGTGCATGTAAACCCTACTCAGCCCACGGACTAATTTGGAGTCGTACGAGTCGAACTCCGCTCCTGATTTTCCTTTCCCAGAGCATAACAGTTGGACACCAAGTGTCCAGGTTTATGGCAAAAAGTGCAAGTAGGCCCGGAGAACTTTGTGGTCCTGCCAAGGCATGGGGGCGGCGGTCTGCCTCGAGCCCCCCGGACGATAGGTCTGTCTTGGAACCGCAGTCTTCTGATTTCTAGGAAGTCGTGGTGTCAGAGTGGTCCTCATTTTCATCTCGAGGCCGCCCCCATGGATTTTCATTCTCCGCCCCCGACGTACCATAGCTCCCCTGGCTAGGTCTGGGCGAGAAGTTCGGTTTGTGGAACCCCATCCTGTGTGTTAAAGCATAGTCATCTGCCATGGTTGCTGCCTCATACAGCTTTGGTACTTTCCTTTCCTCCAGATGAACTTTAATGTCCTCGTGGACACACTGTTGGAATTCCTCCACCAGGATCAATTGTCGCAATAGTTCGAAGTCTTTCCCAACTCCTTTTGAATCACACCACCTATCAAACATGGTTTCTTTCAATCTGGCAAACTCCACATGTGTCTCACTCTCCCTCCTCTTGGCATTCCAGAATTTTTGCCGGTAAGCTTACGGGACCAATTCATAGGCTTTGAGAATGTGTTTCTTCAATAGCTCGTAATCTGCACATTGGTCCATCGGTAAAGCCGAATAAATATCTTGAGCTTTACCCACCAGAACACTTTGCACTAGTATGGACCAGTACTCCTCAGGCCAGTTTAACAGTCGAGCCACTTTCTCAAAGTGTGGAAAAAACTTGGCTACCTCCTTTTCATTGAAGGGTGGAACCAGCCTCACATGTCTGCCACCATCCCAGGTGTTCTGGCTGGGTGTCGAATCAGTCAGCAGCGATGGTACCTCTCCCCGTTCTCTCCTTAACTCCAGCTCCTTGACTTTAATTTCCTGCTGTCACGCCAATTCATGGTCTTTTAACTCCCTGTCGGCTTTTCTCTCCTCAGCTTGTTCCTTTTCTCTTCTTTCCTGGAGTTCTCGTTCCACTCTCCTTTCCTTTGCTTGTTTCTCTTCTCTTCTCTCTTCTGCTTTCCTTTCCTCTGCTTTTAACCTTTCCTGGAGTTCTCGTTCCTGTTCTGCTCTTTCCTTTTCTGCTTTCCTTTTTTTTTTGTATACAGAGTCGAGGCTCGTGAAAGAGTTAACATTTATCAAGCAAACAAATCAAACAAACAAGCAAACAAAGTATATAAAAAGGGGAGCGGTCGACAAGATGGGGAGAGAAGGGGAGGAAGCACACAAACACAACATTTGAGAGCAGGGACAACAGGGAGATGTTTTTGGAGGGAGAGGGCCTGGGGGAAGGCAGGATAGGTATAAAACGCAAGGACACCAAGGACTTCCAGGAAAGAAGTCAAAAGTCACCTCAAAAAAGTGGATTTGGGGTGAAATTAGCGGGGGTAGAAAAGATCAAGGTTTTGGATTGGGGAAGATAAGAGATGGTGGTGAACAGCCGTTTTGAAGACCTGGAGGGAGGAGTGGGATTGAAGAGAGTGAGGGAGTTTGTTCCAGAGGCGGGAGAAAAGAGGAATGAAGGAGTGAAGGTGAGCAGAGAGTCTTGATTTTGGCAGTTTAACTAGAAGAGGGTTGCAGGCAGATCTTGTGCGACCTGCAGGAATATTTGGGGGGACAGAGCCCAGAGAGAGCTGGGGGAGCAAGGCCGGAGAGGAGTCGGTAGAAGACGAAAAGACCACCAACCTGCCTGCGGTGATTAAGTGAAAGGCCCTCGGAGATAGCGTCATCACGGGAGATTCCAATGATTCTGAACGCTTTGGTTTCAACAGCGTGAAGACGAGCTAGGTGTGAGGCAGGAGCACCAGCCCAGAGGGGAGAGCAGTACTCCATTGAGCTGCGGATGAAAGCCTTGTATGTGGTGAGGAGCTCAGGTGTGCCAAAGAAGGACTTCGCACGACGGAGGATGCCCAGTCGGCGACTGGCTTTGGAGGCCAGCTTGGAAATGTGGTTTTCCCAGGAAAGATCATGGCAGATAGTGAGACCCAAAAGCTTGAGTGACAGAACTTCTTGGAGAGGATTATTCAGAAAGTAGATGGGAGGGTTGTCCAGTCGGTCTTTTCAGAGAGACATCGTAAGAGTGTGAGATTTGTCAGGATTGAAAGCCATGTTCCACTTGTTTGCCCAGTCTGTGATTTTGTCCAGGTCTGCAGAGAGTGAGGAGGCTGCAGACTGCCGATCTGAGGGATGAGGAATGGAGCGGCAGAGAGTGGTCATCAGCAAAGAGATAGAGAGGATTTTCAAGAGAGTCAGAGAGATCATTGATGAAGACCAGAAAAAGCACAGGGCCCAGAACACTGCCTTGGGGAACTCCAGCCTGAACAGGAAGAGGAGATGAGAGAAACCCATTCAGGGCCACACGTTGACTACGACTAGAGAGGAAGTCCGCCAGCCATGCGTGGAGATTTCCATGGATACCAAAGGAGGAGAGTTTGATGAGCAGAGCGGGGTGCCAGACCGTATCGAAGGCACGTGATATGTCGAGGGAGACAGCTCTAATTTCCTGTTTGGCATTGAGGACCTCCATCTATTGTTGAGACAGCAGAAGCAGCATGTCCAGAGTAGAGTGACCTGGTCTGAAACCAAATTGATGATCAGAGATCAAACCATTGGAGAAGATGAAAGATTTCATATCCAAAGCATTGATGGATTCCATGACTTTGCTGATAATTGGGAGAAGGCTGATTGGTCTGTAGTTGCTAGGATCTGTTTTTGCACCTTTTTGTGCAAAGCGGTGATGTTGGCTGATTTCCAAGCAGATGGCAGTTGACCTTGAGCAAAAGAGAGGGTGAAGAGAACAGAGAGAGGGAGTGAAAGAGCGGAAGAACAGGATTTTAGTGATGCCGTCAGGTCCAGTTGCAGAATCAGAGTCGAGGGTTGACAGAAACTTTTCCACCTTGTCAGGAGGAAAGGACACGGAGTCCAGGAGCAGCTGGGTACGACTGGGTACGGTGGGTACAGAGAGGGATGGGTTTGGGACACAAGATTTAGAGGCAAACACAGAGTTGAGGCATTCAGCTTTTTCACGTGCGGAGTCAGCTGTGTAGCCGTTTGAGGTAAGGGAGGGGATGGAGGGGGAAGAAACACCAAAAACAGATTTGACCAGACGCCACCAGGATTTGGAAGAGGGAGACAGATAAGAGAGTTCGGTCCTTTCCTCTGCTTTTAATCTTTCCTGGAGTTCTCGTTCCACGCTCCTTTCCTCTGCTTGTTTCTCTTCCCTTCTCTCTTCTGCTTTCCTTTCCTCTGCTTTTAATCTTTCCTGGAGTTCTCGTTCCTGTTCTGCTCTTCTTTCCTCGCTCTGCAATTGCAACTCCAGTTTCCGGTGCTCCACCTCTTCTGGTTCCTCGGGTAACCAATCCTGGGCTACCTCTTCCCATGTTCCTAATCCCACCATAGACTGTATCACCACTGTCTGCATCTCTGCCTTCCTCATATTAGTTTGGACCTCCAAGATAAAATGTTTGGCCAATTTCCCGAGGTCCGATTTTACTAACGCTCTGAACTGTGCTTCACTCGGGGTCACTGCAAACTTCTCTGCATCAAACTCCATGGTGAATATTGTTAACACCTGTTAACCTTCACACAATAATTTTTTTTAAAAACAAAAAAATTATTATTTTTTGGGGGGGGGGGGAAATTTTGGAATGTTGGAAAAAGTTCCAAATTTGGGAATTCTGGGAATGTTAGGGAATTATTTCCCGGACTAAATTTAGGAAATTTAATATCCCGGACGCAGACCCAATTTTGAGCCCAGGAATATCAATTGGACGAGCCCCCAATTTCTGTTACGGGGTCCTCCCCTATCCCATGGTCTCGGTAAACCTCCGAACCCCGAGAGGGTCCCCGGCAGAAAGATATGTTATTCTTGGTTGAAATTAATCAATAATGAAACCACACCAAGGGTGATGAACAAACAATAATCTATCTATAATTCCAGTAATCTCTGTGTGTGTGTGTGTCTGTGTGTGTGTATGCGACCGCTGTTTCTCGACAACTACCGGTCCGATATACTTGAAACTTGCCAGGTATATTGCTGGGGACCCGAGGATGTGCCTTTTCAAGGTTTCATATTAATCGGAGAAGTAGTTACCGAGCTATGGCGATTTCTTTACCAAACTCCGCAAGCCGTTCGCTTTGGACCAAACCATTGCATGTAAATAGAGGGGGGGGATTGTCACCGTACTCGCAAGCCGTTCGCTTTGGACCAAACCATTTCATGTAAATAGAGGGGGGGGATTGTCACCGTACTCGCAAGCCGTTCGCTTTGGACCAAACCATTTCATGTAAATAGAGGGGGGGGATTGTCACCGTACTCGCAAGCCGTTCGCTTTGGACCAAACCATTTCATGTAAATAGAGGGGGGGGATTGTCACCGTACTCGCAAGCCGTTCGCTTTGGCTTTGCGAATGGACCAAACCATTTCATGTAAATAGAGGGGGGGGATATAATTTTGTACGGGCATGCCCTAGTATATTATAAATCACACAAAAAGAGCCATACAACAATGGGGGCAATTAACCCTACAATCAAAGCTTAAGATGGTAACCTTATCTATTCCTTTAACCCACTCACAGCACTCCCCCCAATGTCTCTGTACCCCTCCAAGGCGAAGTCGATTTGCTCCAGCGATCGTTGGATCAATGTCCGATCACAATCAATTGAGGCGTGGACGATCGAAGCAACCCATAGGTCACGTGGTCCAACACCCCGCACAATAGCGGTGGAATGGGAAACCTCCCAAAGACGCGCTCCGACGTACACGTTTGCGGTTCAATCAGCGAGTCTCCTTATAATCCTCAGAAGCCACTTTCTTGCACAGCCGTCCCCGGCAACCCACCGGGGAATAATGCCCGGCCAACGCGACAAAAACCTGTTCACTGAAGGTTGTGCGCGTGGCGAAGATGGCGGACGGCTTTCACTCGAACCGGGGCTTTGAGGCAAGGACACTCCGGAACCTCAATGAGGATACCCGACTACGCAGGCTCCACAGCACTCCGGCGATATCCCTATCGCACGAACTTCCTTTCAAGGACGCAAAGTTCACTCGCACTGTACGCTCCACTCGGAGCTTCAACAAAAACGTCTTTTCACGATCTCCTCACGCCTCTTCTTCCTCGCTCCCTTTCCTTCCGGGTCACGATCCGATTTCCGGCCACATTTTACCAGGAGCGCTTTTAAACCTTTTAACCACAATAACCCTTTCCCTTAAGCCACAATAAGCATAATATCTAGAACCAACAATGATAACAATAACAACCATAAGTAGGGCCGAATCCGTAACAATATTAGTGAACTACAAAAGGTGCATTTAAAGTAATTTAGTCCGTTTAAATAGAACGTAAAGGTAAAGCATGGCGATTGTGATATATGACAGGTTCGACCACTTCGACATGTTCAGATTAAAATGGAGGGAAGTGAAATCTCAGCTCTGGCACGAGCCTCAGTTATGTCTACAAAAAAAATATATATATATATATATATACATAAATTATTTTTTTTTTTTTTTTAACTCAGCCGTCATACAGCTGAAATGAAATTCAGCCGTCATGACAAAGACGTAATGACGTAGCGTGATGGATGAATGCAAAACTGCAGCTACTTTAATGTAGAGAAGGAATATGTAGATTAACGTTACATTATTATTATTATTATTATTATTATGACAAAAACGATACCCGGGCTAATTCCTTACTCTGGTAGTTATCACCGTACACCGCTTATCATTGATTCATGAACCATACACCGCTTCAATCCACTCACTTTGCATTCATGGCACTGGGATTAAAGTATCACAGTTATATTTACTATTATTATTATTGTTAACGTTGTGATTATTATTATGAAAACGATACTATTGTATTAATAAACCTGGGCTAATTTGTCCAAAGCGGCACGAAGGTGAGGCATAAAGGCATGAAGCCGAAGGCCTATACGTACTGTGTCGTTGGAAGATCCGTAACGTTTATGCTTTCGATATTTGATGGTCATTTTAACAATCGGTGTGTTTGTGTTTCACACTGAATGAAAATCGTACAGGTACAGCATGCAGATTGTGATATATGACAGGTTCGACCACTTCGACAACGTGTTCGGCCTGAACGGCATACAAATTAAAATGGTGGTCGGTGGAGTCAGCCGTCGTACGCTGTCGTAAGCCGTAATGACATCATAGATGTAAAGACGTAGCGTGATGGACAGATACAGAAAACTGCCGCTACTTTAACATATAGATAACCTTTGGCCTTTGATGCTGAAATCTAAACAGTTCGTCTTTGCATCATAATACATACTGTTGTTACGTGTGTGGGGGTAGGTAATGAAATGCCTTAGTCAAGATATAATTGTACAGATTACCATGCTCCGAATGACGTTAAGAACATCTTGATGTAAATAAATCAGCTCCGTGCTTTCGGATAAAGTGTGACGTGTGGCCATAACGGAGGGTGGCTCTTGTGTTATGTAGCTTAATAAGTAAGAATAATCCTCCCGTCCATCCTACATCTTGTGATCTGACCTTTGTGGTTACAATAAATCGGCCTGCGATAAGACAAGGGCTGTCAGGGAACGAAATCAGGCACATTACAACACCAACAAGCCCGACAGAAACCCATCACATTTGCTGATCGGCAGGGGAATCATGCCCTCAAAGGTTCTCGATGGGCATCAAGAAAGGCTGTGAGGCCCTGCCCCGAAAGGAATGATTGGTCATGGCCATGGATTGAAGTGGTGGAGCGCGGGGATTAGTTAGAGTGACATCATCGTGGACCATTCTATGACGGGGAAAGAAAAAGCGAAGCAACCGCCATTTTCTCTCTCTGTCCTGGGCTACGCGGCAGGGGGTCGCATTTCCTTCGCTCTCTCCGTTCCGGCGTTCATGTGGGTTGGACCCTTGTACCTCTGGCTCTTGGCTGCGGCTGGTTTGTGTACTCTCCTGGAAGTTCGGGACGGTCGGAGCTCGGTGCAGCCGAACAAGAAGGACCAAGGGAGGAGCTCTTGCCTGGTTGCCTCGCGCCGGTGGCTGGCGGAGGACCCGACTTCGCGTCAATGCGTGTTTTCCCGTGCAGGCACACGGGACCTGTGACAGCACCAAACCCTCGTCAAGACCAGAGCTGGGTGCTGGCAAAAAGGGGGAATTTTATCTTATTTTATCATTCCCTTGTCTGTATACGAGTCCATATGTAGGATCCTCATCTAGGAATAATAGATCTTACATCACCTTTCATTTTTAGCGTATTGCATTTATTTTCATTAAACCATTATTTGTTGCATTTCATTGTTGTATTGTTGATTTGCCTTGTACGTTTATTTGTTCGTGGGTTCGGAAAACCCTAGTCGCGGTCGTCCATTCAAATAAGACCAGGGACCTCCGTTTCCCTCACGCACCATAAAGAGATAACACCACCATAGTTTTGTGTAAACGCCCCGGAGTTAAAGCTCGTTTAGGCCATCCGTCACTCAGGGGTCTTAACCCCGGGGATGCGACAATACTTACACCAAGTTTGATCAAAATCCCTTCACTGGTTCACAAGTTAGCTCGGTAACAGAATTTTAACCTCCATGACCCCTGACCTTTAATCTCGTCACCCCAATATCTAATCAGTTCATCTTTATCTCAATATGCATGTATACATGCACCAAGTTTGACTTGGGTACCTTCAGCCATTCTCAAGTTATCATGGTAATGAAAACGTATCAGAGACGGACGGACAGCCGCACAGACAACCTGAAAACATAATGCCTCCACTGACGGTCACCGGAGGCATAAAAAAACAAAAAAAAACAAGAACGTTCTCTCCCATTTTCATCTCAGACGTTGAACATATTTATTCCCGTCCTCGGCCAGTCACACCTGTCTTTCTCACTCACGCTTTTCTGGACATGTCTAATAAACTTCAGATCTAATTTCCATAATACATTCCTTTTCCATGAATCTTGTCTAATTTTGTGACGTACTTTGTATCTCTTTCAGAAGATTGTCATCAAGCTGGATGCGCGAGTCCACATGCTGCTCCACCACAGGGGAGCCAACCAATCCGGGTGGTGCAGGCTTCATGGTTGTAAATTGTGACCTGGACTTCAGTCTGGGTAAGGAAGAAAAAAATATTAATTGGAGGAGATAAGTTGAGAGTTGACAAGGAGAAGAAGATAATGGGTGAGAATTTTCAAACAAACAAACAAATAAATAAATAAATAAAGCTTTCTACAAATATCTCAAGTGCTTAAGAAAAAAAAAAGGAGAAATTAGAATAAGTTGTAAGATCATTTTGACAAATATATTGCAGAGGCAATTGTTAAATAATTGAAATTAACATGTGACCAAAATATTAGAGATATTGGTGAATCACAGTAGTAGTAAAATGAGACTCCTCGGACAGACCACATTCCCCCACATTCCTCGTATCCTCCCCTTGTCCCCAAACCGAAACTGACTCGACCAAAAAACAGGAAGTGACTCACCACAAACCGGAAGTGACCAATTAATTATTTAATTTTCAGATTTCACGATTTTCAAAAAATGATTTTCAAAATTTCCGATTTGTCATTTTTCCCGATTTTCACGATTTTTGTGATTTTCTCAATTTACTCAAAATTTTAGGTTAGTAAGAAATAATTTTACTTTTGAACAACAATATTCGCGACAATAATCAATATCGACGTCATTTTCTACAATATTAACATTAACGTTAGTAGTTGAATCTATAACACTAACGTGTTTCATACAAGTACCAGGGTCTTCACAGCATTCGGGTAGGGTTACGGACTTACAATACTCAGTACTGTAATTATCATTATCCTTATCACTACAGCCAAAATGATCACGATCGTCATAATCGTCGTGATGATCCCCGTTACAATCTCCATAATCAACATGGCGAGGATAACGACGACAATCATGAGTAATAACACAATCACACGCGCAACAACAGGGAAAATGACGGTAAATAACAAGGTTAATGTTATCATTTAGTTGTGGGGCACAAAGATTCATAATGGGGAATGAGGTCATGATACATAATATTTGTGTAATAATAGATATTGTCATTTATATATAAGATTATGGAATTAAATTAAAAAAAAAAAATTGTTTAAAAAAAATAAATAGTATTATTAAAAAGAACTATTATGGCGTCGACTTATCTGAATTTTGATATTAAAAATATTATCTTTGAAGAACCAAAGTACGACAACAACAATGGATTTATTTATTATCGTATTATGATTAAATATAATTACAATCATACTCACGCACAAAGCGGTATTAGAAAACTGTTTATCGAAACACCAACACTGTTTTCGTGGGGTATTAAAGCGAATGTAAATAATACCAAGGACCGTAGAGTTGAATCATATTCGTTACCTCTTGTTATGCATAGCTCCCAAATGCCTATCACAATGGAGGAAGCAAAAACAATAGAATTGTTTGAAGAAATTCTTACCGCAGTTAAAACACATCTGATGAAAGACGATGTTATTGAAAAGATGAAGAAGGAAAAGAACAAGTTTAGAGGCTTTAGTAATAGCCTTAATATATTTTATCAGAAACGTGATGGAGAAATTCCTATTGAAGGCATCCCCCCAACAATGTATCCAAAACTTTTAACCAAATATGAAAAGTGTAGGGAAGGGGACGAACCCCCAGAAATTCTGACTTCGTTTTATGATGACAACATCAATGAAGAATCATGTCTCTAAGATCATAGTATTGAACCAGAGAAATTAATGGATGCAAAATGTAAAGTTGTTTGCACTATTGAGGTATCAAATGTTTTTATCGGTGGTGCGGGTCCATCCATTTAATTGAAAGCAAATGAAGTGCAAGAACTATGTGGAAAAATAAACAAACTAATGATTAATATTAACAATCTTAAACCTTAGTCTAAACCTCGAAATAGGGTTGGTGAGGTGTGTCTAAAGCATGGCATTGATTTATTGGAATGCCAATACATTAGAGGGAAAACACGAAGCCGACAGAGAAATGCTGGTTAATTTGTCTTTTGATACGAAATCCAACGTTGAGTGAGAAAGTTGATAGGGTTATCGTGAAGAATATGATAGGCGCTAAATAGAGATTAGGACTTCGGTATCAAAAAAACTATTAAACTAAGAGTGATATTAAACCTGAGGAACGAATTATTTTAGTTAAAATTATAGAAATATACCATTTATGTCATACTTCTTTTAAAATATTTAAGAAAAACTTTTTTGATAGAGTATATAAAATGGACTAACCCATTTTCAAAATATTTCAAGATATATTCAACACAATTAGACGGTTGGTTGAATCGCTTCTAATATGTATACACAATTATAATGTAAATAGGGATAACAACAAGCAGGATGAATGATTAACCGCTATATATTTCCAAACATATTGTTACGGAACCCAACGTCGGCCTATGGTTCCCCTTTGAGTGGGGATTAGTCCCCTCGATTATTGCTGACCGACGTGGTCCCTGAAGCTGCACCGCGACCTCCGAAAAGGCCGGTGAGCAGCTTCGTTCGTGACCGTGGATAAGATGTTAATTTGCCGAGCGGATGGCAGCCGCGGCCCGAACCGTTAACAAGGACTAACCCGATTCTGAACGTTGGCCAAATCGTGCCGCAGGTATTCAATTGGGAAAAGACAAAGACAACGGATGTGAAGAAGAAGAAGACAAGAGGTAGGAAATACGAATAGGATTTATTACTATTTACAACCAAAAGAAACCAAGGAGAAGGAAGGATAATAAAATAAAGGCAGAAAGAGGGACGGACCAGAAGGACACAGTGAAACTCTAGCTTATCTAAACAGGCTTAGCTTATACCCCAGGACAGAACACACAAAACAAACTCACGTACACAAAAGGATGGAAGGACAGGAATCATTTGGAGGGATGACCAGGTGGGATCACAGGGCACAGCGAGCAGGTCCACTCCGGGTGGGAAGCGAGGAGCCGGCAGCTCCTTGAATTCGGCTTGACACCGCACACCGGCAGGGTCACTCGCTGCCCCGTCAGGGCTTCACGCGGCTGGTTGAAACGGAGCTGGTTGAAGCGGCTCTGAGCGTATCTCTTCCTTGTCAACAGCTTTTCGTATCTCTCACGCAACCTTCTTGGACTCAGAACTCATCTGCTGTCTCTCTGACGCAACCACCAACAACCAACTCCTCACCACCGACAACCACTCGTTCTGACGCATGCGCTCGTGTTTTATAGCGCGCCTCGACCTCTCCCCGCGAGCTCTCTCGGCACGCCTACCGGGTCGCTTACTGCCGTGCCGGTTGGCTCGCACGGCCCCCTTTGGCTCCGCCCTTAATGACGAGGGGCGGCCAACGCCCTGGATTCGGCGGCTCCTCCCCCCTCTTCTCCGAGCCCACCTCGTGGCTAATGGAGTCGCGGTGAAAACCGCCCAGCAGCTGCGGCGAAAACCCAAGGCCGAAGAAACAGCGGACTGCAGCAAACTGCGCAGAGGAATTTGTAATGCGGCTGCCAAAAGGGGTTTCCCATGAAGGTTCTGGGGAAATTGAAAGGGGATACTACCTATTTGAATTCTGTGCAATGGAGTATTAATTAATGGAAGACAAAGCCTTAACCTAATACTCAGAATAAGGAAATAACTGTCAACAAGGAGGAAATCTATGATTGGCTAACGTGATTGTTTATGACCTAATTACGGGACGCACTTTGACCTTTATACACAACTGGAGGAAGGAGGGTGATATTTTACAATATACTACACAATAAAAAAAACACAATTCTCATATCTACAACAATATATAAAATGGATGATTTTTTTTACCCGTGTGGGAAAGTAAGATAAAATTTAATAATCATAAAAACCTCCAAAATTCGTTAAGGTGTCTAATAGTCGGGTCAAGCAGATGTGGGAGAACCTGTTTACTTTAAAAGATTTTTTTTTTGTATTTTTTTTTTTTTTTTGTATACAAGATCGAGGCTCGTGAAAGAGCTAACATTAATCACACAAAAAGACAAACCGACACACAAAACACAAAAAACAAGGGGAGCGGCAGACAAGATGGGGAGAGAGGGGGAAGGACACAAACACAACATTTGAGAGCAGGGACATCGGGAGGACTTGGGGGGAGGTGGGAGAGGAATAAAACATATGAACACTGCAAGGACTCTGGGGTAAATTACCGGGGGTAGAAAAGATCAAGGTTTTCGATGGGGGAAGATAAGAGATGGTGGTGAACAGCTGTTTTAAAGACCTGGAGGGAGGAGTGGGATTGAAGGAAGTGGGGGAGTTTGTTCCAGAGGCGGGAGAAAAGGGGCATGAAAGAGTGAAGGTGAGCAGAGAGCCTAGACTTTGGCAGTTTAACCATAAGAGGGTTGCAGGCAGATCTTGTGCGACCTGAAGGAATATTGGGAGGACAGAGCACAGAGAGAGCTGGGGGAGCAAGGCCGGAGAGGAGTCGGTAGAAGACAGAAAGACCACCAACCTGCCTGCGGTGAGTGAGTGAAAGGCCCTCGGAGTTGACTACATCGCAGGAGATTCCAATGATTCTGAAAGCTTTGGCCTCAACAGCGTGAAGCCGAGCAAGGTGTGAGGCAGGAGCACCAGCCCAGAGGGGGGAACAGTATTCCATTGAGCTGCGGATGAAAGCCTTGTATGTGGTGAGGAGCTCAGGTGTGCCAAGGAAGGACTTCACAGGACGGAGGATGCCCAGTCGGCGACTGGCTTTGGAGGCCAGCTTGGAAATGTGGTTTTCCCAAGAAAGATCATGGCAGATAGTGAGACCCAAAAGCTTGAGCGACAGAACTTATTGGAGAGGATTGTTGAGAAAGTAGATGGGAGGGTTGTCCAGTCGGTCCTTTCGGAGAGACATTGTAAGAGTGTGAGATTTGTCAGGATTGAAAGACATGTTCCACTTGTTTGACCAGTCTGTGATTTTGTCCAGGTCTGCAGAGAGTGAGGAGGCTGCAGACTGCCGATCTGAGGGATGAGGAATGGCGCGGCAGATAGTGGAGTCATCAGCAAAGAGATAGAGAGGATTTTCCAGAGAGTCGGAGAGGTCATTGATGAAGACCAGAAATAGCACAGGGCCCAGAACACGACCTTGGGGAACCCCAGCCAGAACAGGAAGGGAAGATGAGAGAAATCCATTCAGGGCCACACGTTGCCTACGACCAGAGAGGAAATCCGCAAGCCATGAGTGGAGATTTCCCTGAATACCATAGGAGGTGAGTTTGGTGAGCAGAGCTGGGTGCCCGACCGTATCGAAGGCACGTGATATGTCAAGTGAGACAGCTCTGATTTCCTGTTTGGCATTGAGGACCTCCATCCATTGTTGAGACAGCAGAAGCAACATGTCCAGAGTAGAATGACCTGGTCTGAAGCCAAATTGATGATCAGAGATCAAGCCATTGGAGAAGAGGAAGGATTTCATATCTGAAGCAATGATGGATTCCATGACTTTGCTGATAATTGGGAGCAGGCTGATTGGTCTGTAGTTGCAAGGATCTGTTTTTGCACCTTTGTTTTGTAAGGCGGTAATGTTTGCTGATTTCCAAGATGCTGGCAGATGACCTTGAGCAAAAGAGAGGGTGAAAAGAACAGAGAGAGGGTGAGATAGAGTGGCAGAGCAGGATTTTAGGACCCGAGGGCTGATGCCATCTGGTCCAGTTGCAGAATCAGAGTCAAGGTTTGATAAAAACTTCTCCACCTTGTCAGGAGAGAAGGACACAGAGTCCAGGAGCAGTTGGGTTCGACTGGGAAAGGTGGGAACAGAGAGAGATGGGTTTGGGACACAAGATTTTGAGGCAAACACAGAGTTGAGGCATTCGGTTTTGTCACGTGCGGTGTCAACTGTGTAGCCATTTGAGGTAAGGGAGGGGATGGAGGGGGAACAAACACCAGAAACGGATTTGACCAGACACCACCAGGATTTGGAGGAAGGAGACAGGTTTGAGAGTTCAATCTTGAGTGTGGAGAGATAGTGCTTCCCGGCACTCCTGAGGGTAGAAACACACTTGTTTCGAGCTTGGTGGAAGGAACTGAGATTGCCTTCAGTTGGATTTGCCTTCCAAGACGCAAAGGCAAGTTGTTTCAGGGCAACTGCCTCACCACAAGATTCAGTGTACCATGGACGGGAGGAAGGGTAAGACAA
This sequence comes from Myxine glutinosa, assembly GCF_964187855.1. Classification (NCBI taxonomy): domain Eukaryota; kingdom Metazoa; phylum Chordata; class Myxini; order Myxiniformes; family Myxinidae; genus Myxine; species Myxine glutinosa. The sequence goes on from NC_136261.1 coordinate 347,166,118, forward strand.
CTGAAGACGAGATGGGATAAATCTGTGCATGAGAGAGAGCAGTTTGCTTTGGAAGAATTCCCAGGATGAATTGATGTCAGAGGCATTAGAGATGGGAGACCAGTCCAGTTGATTGATGGCTGCTTGCAGACCGTGCCAGTCGGCCTGAGTGAAATGCCAGACTCGTCGGCGCTGAGGAGGCTCTCTGAGAATGGCCAGTGAGATGTCCACTTTAACAAGCACATGATCAGAAGAACCGATTGGAGCAGAAGAAGAGCAGCAGACATTTGCAGGGAAGTTAGTCATAACCAAGTCCAGAAGAGAAGATACTCCATTGACTGAGATCCGGGTCGGGAAATTGACAGATTGTGTCAGTCCCAATGAGTCGCAGAAGTCCTTTGCTGAGGTGCCATGGCTGGTGAGAGATGAACCCACACCCAGCCAGCTGGCATGATGACAGTTGAAGTCGCCACATATGAGGAAGAGAGAGTTTAGATGAGTTGATAGAAGTTGGTCCATGTTGTCCGACAGAGAAATGTAAATGGAGTCATCACTGTTTGGAGGACGGTACAGAACACATATGAACAAAAGGTGGGAGCGGAGAGGAAGCCGTAGCCAGAGGTACTCCTGTGGGTGGGGTGGAGAGAGGGCAGTGCAGCGAGAGTGAGGAAGAGAGTTTTTGATAAAGATAGCCACCCCACCACCAGGACGAGGATCAGGTCTATCGTACCGGAGGAGGGAGTAACCAGGAAGAGATATTAAGGAATCAGAGACAACTTGAAGGAGGAAAGTTTCTGTTAAGCAGATCAAGTCTGGATTTTCAGAAGCAACCTGAATGGAGAGATCAATCAGGTTTGAGCGAAGGCCCCGGATGTTTGAGGTCCATACCGTTAGTGAGGAGAGAGGGGGAGCATCGGGTGCAGGACAGGGGAGGGGAGGGGTAGGGTCAGATGAAGGGTGAGAGGGGGATGTAGGAAGAGCAGTTGATAGTGTGTCAGAGATTACAGAAGAGTTACAAGAAAGGGAAGGATGAGGAGGACGAAAGGTTTGATGGTGATGGAATGAGGCACAGTGAGTGTTTGTTTGAGGGGGGGCAGAGGAAAGTAGAAGGTTGGGGAAGGTGGAGGTATGACATAGGAGGGAGAGGAAGTGGGGAGGAGGCAGCTTTGAGAAGGAGGTGGGAGGAGGGAGAATTTGGGAGGGATGGTTGGGGGGGAGATTTGAAGGGGAGGGGTAGGGGGGGGGAGTTTTGAATGGGAGGGGAAAGGGGGGAGTTTACGAGGCGAAGGGCAAGGGGGGAGTTTAGGAGGGGAGGGGAAAGGGGGGAGTTTAGGAGGGGAAGGGCAAGGGGGGAGTTTAGAAAGTGGATGATTAATGAAAGATGAACATATATAACAAATTGGGTTTGTTGTGATTTTCAAGTTAGCGATTCGTTTAAGAACGATGGAGGAGGGATGGAATGAATGAGAATTTAGAGCATGGAGTGATTTAGAATCATAAGAGATTGAATATTTTTTTGAAATGGAATGAGTTGTAGAGGAAATTGAAAGGAGCCTTTTAAATAAGAAGAAAAACAGCGTGTTGTAATAAACCACTGAATAAAACACTGAAGGGGATCGTTGAAACATATTTAAACAGAACTGTGAAGAACAATCTTATATTCACAAAAATACCAATGGGGAGAGGAAGCCTACAGCGACGACCACAAGTCACTTGAACAGGGCAAAAGGTGGAAGGCAAGGGGAAAATGGGGGCGGGCGAGACAGCGCACGTGGGCAGAGGCAAAAGCACACGAGGAGAAAGGGAAATAAAAGTTTTTTTGTTTGTTTTTTTTGTTTGTTTTTGGGGGGGGTGTGGGGGTTACAACGTCAGACAAATAGTAGATGTTTGGTGAAGCTTGGTGGAGAAGGGGAAATCAAAGAAGCTAGCAAAACAGCGAAGGAAGGAACAACCTTCGACGGGGGAAGCCTGAGGCTGCAAGGCCTTGCTTGCGACGAGGCAAACAAACGATTTATTTATGAAAGATAAACACTGAGAAACTTTGAAGGGGGACACTAAGTTCACACACCGAACGATAAATACAGTTTCGACAAAATACAATTGTGAACAGACTTAACTTTGAAAAACGTGGAGACCGTGTGGACCGTCGAAAACCCCTGCCACCGTCTCCAAGATCTCGCGAGATCTCCTTGATGATGTTGATGATGCTCCTTACTCCAAAAATTTTAGATTATGAAAATTTAATAATTTTCACAAAGTCAAGTTTTCAACCAGAGTACCAACTGGTATCACAAGGTTTTATTGCGGGCCTTCAAAAAGAAGATATAATTGGGTTATTTAAGCTCCAACACAAACTAAATGAGCACAACATTGAAGATGTAATATAACTATTTTGTGATACTCCACAAAAAGTTAAAAAGAAATTAAACCCCACACCACCTATAACTTGTATTCTCAGCGATAATACGGATGATATACCCTCACCCCAAGATTTAGATGGCACAAAAAAGAACCTCGTTATCTTTGATGATTGTGTTAATGAGAGAAATCAAACAGTTATGGACAGCTACTATACAAGGGAGAAACACACTTGTTTCGAGACTGACATTCTTCTTGTAATTGTATTTATCTCAGTCAATCATACTTTCAACTCCCTCGTCGCTCAATAAGAAACAATGCTAATACTTTTATATTATTTAAATTAAATGCATTAGATATAACTAATTTTTGGAGAGATAATTGTCCTAGATTATGTAATAAAAAGGAATTTGAGGGCTATATGAAAGATACGACTGAAAAATATAAATATATCGTTGTTAAAGAAGATACCCGGTGTGTACCCCGGTTTAGAATAGGTACATCGTATCCCTGCGTGTCGTAAGACGCGACTAAAAGGGTTGGCGTCAGGAAGGGCATCCGGCCATAAAAACATTGCCTCAAAAAGAGAACCATGACAATTACAACTACATATGGGCAGGGTACAGCCCGAAGCACCCCGTGGGGGACCCCACTCCCTCTCGTCAGAACTCAAGGTGGGGAACCCGATCGAAGCAAGGGTGGAAATCACTCCATTTATGACGACGAAACGTCTGATGCCCGACGTGGAGATCGGTTTCTGAGGTTTGGGACATGGAATGTAGGGACAATGACAGGGAGATCAGGAGAAGTGGTGGAAGTATTGGTCAGAAGAAGAGTGGACATATGTTGTGTGCAAGAGACGAGATGGAAGGGAAGTGGTGTGAGAATGGTGAAGGGTAGGCAGGGACAGAAATACAAGTTTGTGTGGCAAGGGTGCACAGAAGGTGTGAATGGTGTTGGTGTCCTGTTTTCTGAAGAGTTTGTAGACAGTGTGGTGAGTGTGACTAGAGTGAGTGATAGGTTGAGGATGGTGAAAATAATGATTGGAAAGCTCTTGGTGAACGTCATCTCGGGATATGCTCCGCAAGTTGGTCAGAGCGATGAAGAGAAGGACAAGTTCTGGTGTGCGATAGAGAAGCTGATGGAAAACGTGAAAAATGAGGAAGTTGTTGTGGTAGGAGGAGACCTAAATGGACATGTGGGAAGGAGTATGGACGGTTTTGAGGGAGTTCATGGAATGATAGCGCTCGATATCGGAATGTACACAATGTCTCATAATGAACATCCTATTCTTCCTTCAACACTCATTGAATCTCCAACATAAAGAGAAAGAATAATCACGGGAACAAGTTGCGGTTATTTATTTATTTCAGCAGGTGAAGTACAATTAAGTGACGAGTGATTAAAACATGAAAGGGGATGATGAATCAACTGAAATACATGTTTGTAATCTTACCTGTGCAGTAAATCCTTGTAACCCTGAAAAGGTAGAAAATACACAAAGATCAGCATCACATATCTGGATCTGCTAATCTGCTTTAATCAAATTTAAATCTGTTGAGTAACACAAACATCCGAGTGGTTTTGATTTCTTGCAAATGTTTGCCCCAATTGTACTCCTAGAGATTTTGACACTCAAACCAGTTAGTCCATTTACGTAGGTGGGCATGAGCCACGGAACACCAAGGGTATGTCAGTTCAAAAATGAAAGTTCGATTTATTTTCTTGAAGGGATGTGAAAGTTTTCAATAAACAAGCCGACACAGAATGTCCCCAAATTCCAGAAACAGAAAACCATGTACTTTGAGTGAAAACTTCAGGTTTCAATCATGGAGAGCAACCCAATCAAACTATCTATATTTAACTCCACCACCAAAAGTGGACAGAGGTTATGTTTTCACCCTCTATTTGTTGCGGAGGTGGATTGAATAATAATTGTCATTCCTGTCCAATCAAGGAAGCAGGAATCATGGAACCACGTGGATCAACTAATCACGTGGATAAAAGCTTGCATTATGGAAACATTGAATGATTTTGTGCTGGCTTAAGTCCTTGTGGGAGTTTCCTGTTTACAGACAAAAAGTGCTTGCTATCTTACTCGGGAAAAAATTCAAGGCTGACCATCTGGATAGTGCATTGCAACATATCAACTTTTGGATTGTTCCTTGTGTGTGCTGGTTGAGTAATCTTGAGGGGGAAGTGGAGGCTGTGTGGGCAGAACCACATTCCTATCATTATAGAGTAAACCTTGCTCCATTGATCATGCCATCACATTTTGCTTTGTATAAATATGGCTGATGTAGAGCCAGTTCTTTAGAGATCTGCAAGGGTTACATATATGCTATTTCTTTGCGTAGATGCTTATCTCTCCATGTACACGAACTCTAATAAATTCCTCTGAATCAGTCTGAAGTTTGTTGGTGGCCCCCACATTGTTACTGGTGAAATGGAAGATTTGCAAGTATATTAGTTATTCTGTCTGTTTGTTACTTCGCAAAAAAAAAAAAAAAAAGTATGTATGTATGTATGTATGTATGTGTGTGTGCGTGTGTGTGTGTGTGTGTGTGTGTGTGTGTGTGTGTGTGTGTGTGTGTGCCCGCTCACTTATACTTGCCTAAAGGTCACGATTTTAAACTGATCTTAATGAAAACCTCACCAAATGGTAGAGATGGTGGTCCGACAGAATCCTATTTATTTTTGAGGTCAAAATGTCAGCATAGGTCAAAGGTCAACCACAATTTTCAAACTTCTAAAATCCTCAATTTTCATCCGATTGACTTGAAATTTGAATAGGATTTACATATCAGCTAACTGAATTCAACCACATACTATTTTCTAGGTCATTGTAGGCCAAAATGTCAACATAGGCCTGAGGTCAACATCCTTTGCAAATTTCAATAATCCTCAATTTTCATCCAATTGGATTGAAATTTTAATAGGATTTTCATATCAGCTTACTTAATTGAACCACCAATTATATTTGAGGTCAACATAGGCCGAGTTTCTAAAATTGACAATTTTTATCCGATTAACTTAAAATTTGAAGACGATTTGCATATCAGGTCACTGAATTCAACCACCAATAATATATATATTTTTTTGTATACAAGCTTGAGGCTCATGTAAGAGCTAACATTGATCACAAAAAGACAAACTGACACATAAAACATCATAAAGGGAGTGGGAGACAAGATGGGGAGAGAGAAGGAAGCACAAACGTACATTTGAGAGCAGGAACATCGGGAGATCTGTGGGAGGGAGAGGGCTTGGGGAGAGGAGGCATGGGAAGGAAGGGGGGGGGGGGAGTGGGAGAGGTAAAAAATAAAACACATGGACACTGCTCGGACTTCCAGGAAAGAAGTCGGTATTTCAAAAAAGTGGATCTGGGGAGAATTAACGGGGGTAGAAAAGATGAAGGTTTTGGATTGGGGAAGATAGGAGATGGTGGTGAACAGCTGTGTTAAAGACCTGGAGAGAGGAGTGGGATTGATGAGAGTGAGGGAGTTTGTTCCAGAGGCAGGAGAAAAGAGGTATGAAAGAGTGAAGGTGAATAGAGAGTCTTGATTTTGGCAGTTTAACCATAAGAGGGTTGCAGGCAGATCTTGTGCGACCTGTAGGAATATTTGGGGGAGAGAGCACAGACAAAGCTGGGGAAGCAAGCCCGGCGAGGAGTCGGTAGAAGACAGAAAGACCACCAATCTGTCTGCGGTGAGCGAGTGAACGGCCCTCGGAGTTAGCTTCATCGCGGGAGATTCCAATGATTCTGAAAGCTTTGGTTTCAACCGCGCGACGCCGAGCTAGGTGCAAGGCAGGAGCACCGGCCCAGAGGGGAGAACAGTATTCCATTGCACTGCGGATGAAAGCCTTGTATGTGGTGAGGAGCTCAGGTGTGCGAAGGAAGGACTTCGCATGACGGAGGATGCCCAGTCGGCGACTGGCTTTGGATGCCAGCTTGGAAATGTGGTTTTCCCAGGAAAGATCATGGCAGATAGTGAGACCCAAAAGCTTCAGTGACAGAACCTCTTCAAGAGGACTGTTGAGAAAGTAGATGGGAGGGTTGTCTGGTCGGTCTTTTCGGAGAGACATAGTAAGAGTGTGAGATTTGCCAGGATTGAAAGACAAGTTCCACTTGTTTGACCAGTCTGATTTGTCCAGGTCTGCAGAGAGTGAGGATGCTGCAGACTGCCGATCTGAGGGATGAGGTATAGAGCAGCAGAGAGTGGAGTCATCAGCAAATAGATAGAGAGGATTTTCCAGAGTCGGAGAGATCATTGATGAAGACCAGAAAAAGCACAGGGCCCAGAACACTGCCTTGGGGAACTCCAGCCAGAACAGAAGGGGAGATGAGAGAAATCTATTCAGGGCCACACGTTGACTACGACCAGAAAGGAAGTCCGCAAGCCATGCATGGAGATGTCCATGGATACCATAGGAGGAGAGTATGGTGAGCAGAGCGGGGTGCCAGACCATATCGAAGGCACATGATATGTCAAGGGAGACAGCTCTGATTTCCTGTTTGGCATTAAGGGCCTCCATCCATTGTTGAGACAGCAGAAGCAACATGTCCAGAGTAGAATGACCTGGTCTGAATCCAAATTGATGATCCGAGATCAAGCCATTGGAGAAGAGGAAGGATTTTATGTCAGAAGCGATGATTGATTCCATGACCTCGCTGATTATTGGGAGCAGGCTGATTGGTCTGCAGTTCAAGGATCTGTTTTTGCACCTTTTTGTGTAAAGTGGTAATGTTTGCTGATTTCCAAGCAGATGGCAGATGACCTTTAACAAAAGACAGAGTGAAGAGAACAGAGAGAGGGTGAGATAGAGCGGCAGAGCATGATTTTAGGACCCGTGGGCTGATGCCGTCTGTACCAGTTGCAGAATCAGAGTCGAGGTTTGACAGAAACTTCTCCACCTTGTCAGGAGAGAAGGACACAGAGTCCAGGAGCAGCTGGGTTCGATTGGGAAAGGTGGGTACAGAGAAAGATGGATTCGGGACACAAGATTTTGAGGCAAACACAAAGTTGAGGCATTCAGCTTTTTCACGTGTAGCGTCAGCTGTGTAGCAGTTTGAGGTAAGGGAAGGGATGGAGGGGAAACAAACACCAGAAACGGATTTGACCAGATGCCACCAGGATTGGGAGGAGGGAGACAGGTTTGAGAGTTCAGTCTTGAGAGTCGAGAGATATTGTTTCCTGGCTCTCCTGAGGGTAGACACACAAAGTCAAAGGATGCTCTACTTTTACAACAGGAGGTCAAAAGGATGCTCTACTGAGTGCCATTTTACTTTGTTCTCTTTGGCCAAGTGTCGCTCTACGAGTGATTTTTCATCTGTCTGTTAATTTGTCAATCGCCTACCGATCACATTTTTACTCTGATCTTCACAAAACGTAAGCACCTGGTAGAGGTAGTGCCAAGCTGGAAGCCAATTGTTGGTCAATAGGTCAAAGGTCAAGGTCACAAAACGTTAATTTTCAAACGATTCACTTGATATCCATGTATATACTGTATATAAAACTGACAAAGATGGGCGGACGGTGAACACACTTCAAGGTGAAGCCTTGGTGAACCCACGCGAGTATGTCTATTAATTATGGACGACTTGAACACAACTTTTGGACATGTAGACATTGAGACCTTACACCTTTTAGACCCCTTTAGACCATTTATAAATTTTGGACCTTTTAAGATCCTTTACAACCCTAAGACCTATAATACCCTTAAGACGGCGAGTTCCTGTTGATGGAATCAAGTGCACTTGTTGAAGGGTCGTTTACAGGATTCATTATTGGAAGGTTTTACAACAGGTGTCCACCAAATCCTGGTGGGCATGAGGGAAGATCTTTATATCAGCAATTTCTAAATGCAAGTGTGAGAAAGGAGGAGGTAGAGGTGCTGATGATCATGATGGGGAATGCTCCCTCTGATCAAATATAGATTGCAATTGATTTTAGGGAGAACAAATCATTCTATGGTTATTGATTATGTGAAATCGCAGAAACAATTTCCATTGAGGCAATGCAAGGGTGACTGGTTCAAAGGCATCCTTCTGGAGCATATATGTATATAATCAGCGGGTTATGCAGATATCTGCCACGTGCAATGTACACTAATGATGTTGAGTGTACACTAATGATGTTGAGTGTACATCTCAGTTCTGCCATTAATTATTGACATTTTTATTGGCCCGAATTGTCTGAACTATAAGGGACTCTTTCCACGATCTGTGTAATCTCGATCCAAAATGCTGAGGGGTTCTAGATCTTGAAGCCTTTTCTATTCACCTCCCTGGCAGGAAGTTTGCATGAAATGCTATTGATCACTTGATCTTGAAGCAGACAGTGAACAGTGACATGACCTCTCCATTGAAAGCAATAGTTGTTTTTCGCAACTCAAAGCAATTTCTGTTGCTGGTACCACTCCACTTCCTCGAGAGGGATGTTGGTCTCTGAATTACGGAGTCTGTTATGGATTGAAGTGGGAGAGCAGCCTGCAATACAGCTTCACTGATTGGTCAGTCAGAAGGGACAACAAGAACATCAATGCCTTGGCCGACACCTTGAACGATACCAGCGAACCCTTCACAAGGACTGCTTCAATCTCTGAAGAGCCCCAGAATAATGCATCTGAGAAAGACAAGGACATTTCTGCTTTAAATGTTTTCCATGGAGGTATGACCAGTGGTGGGAATTTTAGGAAGAGTGCACTGGTGATATTGCCAGATTCCTATAAACTGTTCCACGGATAAAGGATAACGGTAGGGTATTGTAGAATTCGGTTTGTAGAACATCAAGAAAAATAAATTCAGTGTTTAAAGTGTGCGAGTGACTGCAGAAGGAGTGAGGAACATATTTGGAAAGATTATCATAGTTGCTTCACAACAATTACCATGTTAAACCCCTAGCCTAGCACATCCTCTCATTTACTATAACCGATGTCCTCCACTCATTGGCCCACAGTGACAGGTCACCCCAGAAGATGGATAAAATCCTGCTATTGATCGCACTGCAATCAAAGCCAGCAGAGTTGGTCATGAGTGTCAGACGCTACTATGATTGATGGCGATCTGTTGCTGCACACTGTTTTACCCTACTATTGCATGAGCCTCTATGCCGTATAAAAAAAATTTTTTAAATGGTGTGTATGCAAACAATATTGTTAAGTTTGCCAAACTCTTATTCTATGGTGCTGCCATGGGGTGGTCGTTGGGAGGGGAGTGGGGTAGGAAAAGGAGGGAGGGGAAGGGTTGGGGTGGGAGTCCGGAGAAAGGGGGGGATTGGGGTGGGAGGAGGTGCGAGTCCAGATGGGGGATTGGTGTGGGAGTCCAGAGGAGTGGGGTGGGGGTGGGGTGCAAGGAGGGAGGTGGTAGGTGGGAGGAGGCAGGGGGAGGAGTGGGATCAGGGAGGGGAAGAAGTGGGGGGATGGAACTGGCATTGCCCGGCAATGCCGGGTACCTTTGCCAGTGTTTGTAATAAGCTCACCTCCAGAAATGAAACGGATGCCATCTCCCCGAGTGATGCCTTGAGGGTGGATTCAGTTTCACAGAGAGAATCTATCTCCTGTTGCAAGTTATGCCTCTGGTGTTCAAAGGGAGAAAGCTTCACTCTCTGTCTCTCACCGAGCCAACTCTTCATCCAATCTACTTTTTCATCCACAGCTCGATACATCGCTCTTCTCTTCCCCTCTATGCTTTTCTCACTCTCTCGTCCTGATAGCTAAGAAAAATAATTTAGGTTACTCAAAGTTTCACTAAAAATTACCAAGGAACATTTGGGAAGGCCAATTTAGATTGGAAGAAAATAAATGGCTTGGAAGGGTCATTAAACTGAGTGAACGGTCCATTTTACAAAGAAACATTGACGTGTGCATGGAGACACTCTCGGCTGCAATGCCGATTAGTTCCATCAAACCACTGAGGATTTCATCACTTAAAGTCCAGATTGGCATTAAAAAATAAATTTGACATGAATGAATCAAAAAGTGTCATTTTCTGAAATGTCATTTTCATTCATTTCCATCCATTTGGAATTGGAATTTTACAATTTCAACTTATTATGACTGCTGACATTCAATCTTAATCTTGTTTCACAACAAATGAGTAGAATAAAACACTATCATAATATTTTCCAGATTGCATTTTAATTTCATTACAATGGTAACCAATCCAAAGTAACCCCTACCTCTGTGTCGTCAATGTTCTTCCGCACATGCTGAATCTGGGAACGAACTTTCTTTATCGATTCAACCAGAGGAGGATACATTGCTGCCAAAATGTCCTGCACATAATAAAAACAATAAAATTGTGTTGGTTATATACAGACTTGGCATTTAATATGGAATTTTTTTTTGTGGGGGTGAACTTACTTTTCAAGATGACTTAGAACCAAAAGTTCATTTGAATTATGTTGAAATTATTCTAGGTTTTGTTAATGTGACCTTTAAAAGAAACAAAAACGACATTTGACATTTCGAAGCAAATAAATTGGTCCTTGAAAGTGATGTAAACTGATATCTAACTCAATTCACGGACAGTACTGTGTTAAACTTCTGTACGTTTTCCAGAAGCATCTCTTTATTTTGCATATCAGACAAAAAAAAATTCAACAAAAACAAAAGCTAAATTATGACTGGGATTACGGACAGTAAAATTACAGTTCAGTACTTCGTGTAACCCCCACAAGCATTCAGGAGAGCACGTACACGTTCAAGCATGCTGTTCACGAGATTTGCCAATGTTTGGACAGGAATCGCTTGCCATGCAGTGACAATAGTCTGCTGCAATTCACGCACAGAGGTCGGCTGCTGGTCCAAGTTGTCGATTTGACGCGTTAATTCTGCCCACAAGTTCTCTATCGGATTCATATCCGGGGACATGGCAGGCCACTCCATATGCTCTACACCACGGTCAGCAAGAAAGTGTTGGATCATGTGAGCACGATGAGGCCGTGCATTGTCATCTTGGAAGACAAAGTTTCCTCGAAAAGCTGCACGAGCAAATGGAAGCAATGTTTCTTCCAGAGTGACCCTGTACTTGAACTGGTTCAGGTTTCCATTCAGAACAACCAGGTCAGTTTTGCCACCTGCATGAAAAGCAGCCCAAACGGTCACCCCACCACCTCCAGCTTGGACTCCTGGCACTATACAATCTTCGTTGTGGGCTTCATGCACTTGTCTGCGCACTCGGATGCGGCCATCTTGACGATAGACCAGAAATCTAGACTCATCACTGAAGGTCACGTGATTCCAGTGTCCTGGCTGCCATTGACGGTGCTCTCTGGCCCACTGCAATCGGCGCTGGCTGTGTTGTCTGGTCAGGCGTGGCTTTCTCAGGGGACGCCTGGCACGATAGCCTGCTTGAACCAGCCGTTGGTTGACTAGCCTTCTGGATACAGGCACATTTGTCAGTTGCTGCCACTCAGCCCTAAGCCGATTAGCTGACTTGGTACGGCCATTGCGGACTAACCGGTGCAGCTGGCAATCATCTCTCCTTGTGGTTCTGCGTGGATGTCCTGGCCTCGGTATTGGAGTAGGGACACCCCTCTGAGCATTTCGTTTCAGGATCTTTGACACCTGACCTTGAGTGATGCCATACTGCCGAGCAATAGCATGCTGTTTCATGCCAGAATTTCGTAAAGCCACCACTCCATGACAAACAGCATTGTCAAGTTGACGGACCATCTCCAGAGGAAGCGGCAAAAACCTTTGTAGACGTGCAGCAGTTGTTTTCCACTAATACAGATCGCAACAATCCTTATATACCCGATTGTGAAGCCAATCGTCAAATGTACCTGTCCTTACATTTTGTCACGCCACCTGTGATATAATCCTGTTATTGACTTCTTGCTGCGAAAGACAATCAGTGACATGGTTCTTTCAACAAAGACATCACCGAAGGGTAAAAGAAACTCACCAGATTGATATACTGAGTTCAGAAAGTAAACCCAAGTCAAGAAAATAAATATATTCCATATTAAATGCCAAGTCTGTATATATAAGACTCCAATTTAATACTCTAGGTATGCACAATCAAGCCCAATCGTTGGTATAGCAAAGTTGTCATAAACTGGCGTTGACGTGTTCACCCTTTGGGGAAGGAATAGGGAAAAATTAAATAAATAAAAAACATCACGATCACCCTTCACAGCTCGAGACATCAGGTGACAGGACATTCTCCACTTTGCTCACCTAAAATGGACAAGGCCCACCTCTCGTGCAGGTCTTATAAACCAGATGAACACAAATGGTGTTCAGGCCTTAAATTCTAACAACAAATCCTTAACCCATAAATGCACCAATATACAGTCGGACCTCAACATTCGCGGGTTCCGCATATTTGCGGTTCATAACATGTGACCTGCTTCAACATTTGCGCCTTGCGTACTGCGGTCATAGTAAAACCAAAAAAAATTTTTCGAACACATCAGGACTGGTCTCCTATATCCACTGCCGCTGATATTAATTCAGCCTGGGAATTCTTCCACAGAAACCTGCTCTCTGTCTCCGAAGCACAGGTTCATCCCATCTTCAATTATCTTATCCATCCTCCCACTCTTAGTACTCTGAATCATGTGGTGAGGCAGTTGCTTTAAAACAACTTGCATTCTCTTCCTGGAAGGCAAATCCAACTGAAGACAACCTCAGATCATTCCACAAAGCTCGCAACAAGTGCGTCTACTTTCTGGAGAGTCAGAAAGCAACATCCATCCAATCCCAAGAATGAGCTTTCAAACTTGTCTACCTCTAAAACATGGTGGCACTTTGGCAAGACTTGCACCCTCTGCTCTCTCCATGCTTTGTCACCCTCAGGTACCTGCAGGACGCATGTGATCTACCAGCAACACCCTCCTAGTGAGAATACCTAAATCCAGAAACACTGTTCACCTCCACTCATGTATTCCTTTTTCCCCACCTGTGGAACAATCTTCCATACACTCTTCAATCCCATGCTTCCCTCCAGGTATTCAAGACAGCTGATCACCACTATCTCAAGTCATCCCCCATCCAACATCATGATATTTTCTCCACCTGTTAAATTACTTCTACCTCCCTCCCAAACATTTTGCTTAAATGTATCCGTCTTGTCCACCCGTTTCATTCTCCCTTATCCCTCCTAGTTACCTGTATCCCTTGTTTGTCCGTCTGTCTCCATCTATTTTCGCCTTCAGCCCTGCTGTTGGCATTTCCCCTTTCTCCGGTTATTCTCTTTATGTTGTGTCATGATTTGTTCTGTGTCATAGCTCTTCCACGAGCCTAGAGCAGTAAAAAAAATTTACACCCCATTTTTTTAATAGCAATTTTTTTTTTACCCCCATTCAAACAATGCCCCCACATTTGCAGACGATATTCGCAGCATTCTCCAGGAATGTATCCACCATGAATATTGGGGTCCAACTGTATTTAATTTTAAAACCAAAGCAAAGTAATTTGGAAATGATGAAGAATCTTTCAAAAGAGTAAAAGCAAATAAACACTTTGGAATGGATTCACGTACCTTGAATTCAGCATGAGCCACCTCCACAGAAACAACATTGTGGTCCTTATGTTGTTCAAATGTGCACATCTGACACACAAGGTTATCATCATCCTTGCAGTACAAGTTGATCGAGTTCCCATGCTCGGTGCATCTTGGTTCCTCCACGAGGTTGTGACTTTTCTGTTTATAGTGTTTTCTGTGTTTGTCACAGCAAAGGATTTCACACGGTACGCACCGCATGGCTGCCTCGTCATTACAAACCTCACAGTGACTCTCACAACCTCCAACTTTCACTCTCTGGTTTGCTTTCACCTCATCACCTTCACCATCCTTTGCCTCAAATTGAACATCGGCCTTTTTGCTACCTTCAATATCTCTCATCTTCATCTGTTCCACCAATGCTGAAAGGATCACACTCTTTTTGAATTTTGGTTTTTGAGGGAAAATCTCCTGACAAGTTATACAAACACAATCAGCACCTTCTTTCCTGCTTTCCCAATAATTCTTGATACAGTAACAACAAAATGAGTGTCCGCAGGGCAGGGTAACGGGCTCGTCAAACAGTTGCAAACAGACTGCACAAGTGAGCTCATCCACGCCGTCGTTGATATGAGAAGACGACGCCATTTTGTCAGGAACGGACAAATTGAACCTGTTGGCCAAGTAAAGAACAATTACAAGAGAATAATCAGAAAACAAAAATTAAACAATAACCAGTAATACCCTTGGAAAACAACACACTCCGCCCTCCCCACCCCTCCACCCCCTCCCCCCCCAATTATAAACACCCTAGTGCTGTCCTTTTGTTTAACCGACTTGTTTTCCACCATTCCTCCCATGCCCTTCCCTCATCAGTGAAAATACATCTATGACCTTATAGATATAATTCGGCAGGTGATGTTCATTGCAGGCATAATTGGCCGAACGTTATTCTCCTGTGTCCCCGCTCCTTGTACTTCAGACACAGATGCATCAAAACCTATCGTCTTATCAGCACCATATATCATGCAGTGAAGTAACGTGGAAAGCCGACATTCACAGATTCGACATTCGCTGGCTCCACGTATTCGCGGTTCATAACACGTGACTTGCTTCTACATTCGCAGCCTGTGATTCGCATATTTTCGAGTCCGAGTCAATCCTTTATTACAACCGCGACCAACCAAACCCACTAGCACTCCAGTTGCACACATACCGGAAAATCCTCGATCCCCCAAGCAAAAATATACTGTAATATACATGATCATTCCTGGGAAAACCACATTTCCAAGCTGGCCTCCAAAGCCAGTCACCGACTGAGCATCCTCCGTCGTGTGAAGTCCTTCCTTGGCACACCTGAGCTCCTCACCACATACAAGGCTTTCATCCGCAGCTCAATGGAATACTGCTTTGCCCTCTGGGCCGGTACTCCTGCCTCACACCTGGCTCGTCTTCACGCTGTAGAAACCAAGGCTTTCAGAATCATTGGAATCTCCCACGATGAAGCCGATTCTGAGGGCCTTTCACTCACTCACCACAGGCAGGTTGGTGGTCTTTCTGTCATCTACCGACTCCTATACCTGGCCTTGCTCCCCCAGTTCTGTCTGTGCTGTGTCCCGCAAATATTCCTACAGGTCGCACAAGATCTGCCAGGAACCCTCTTCTGGTGAATCTGCCAAAATCAAGACTCTCTTCTCACCTTCACTCTTTTATTCCTCTTTTTTCCCATGTCTGGAACAAACTCCCTCACTCTCTTCAATCCCACTCCTCCCTCCAGGTCTTTTAAACAGCTGTTCACCACCATCTCTTATCGTCCCCCATCCAAAACCTTGATCTTTTCTACCCCCGTTAATACACCCCAAATCCACATCTTTTAATCTCCGACTTCATTCCTGAAATTGCTTGTAGTGTCAATTTGTTTTATACCGTGTACCCCTTCCCTCCCCCCTCCCCACCCCCCCCCCCTCCAGCCCTCTCCCTTCGAACAGATCTCCCGATGTCCCTGTTCTCTACTGTTGTACTTGTGTGCTTCCCTCTCTCTCCACATCTTGTCTCCCCCTCCCTTTATTATTTTACGTGTCCATTTATGTTTTTTTGTGATTTATGTGCTAATGTGTGTTTAATGTGCTAGCTCTTAAACGAGCCTCGATCTTGCATACACAAAATAATAAAATAAAATAAAAACCCCAGAGAGGATAATAACATGACCGGTTCTGCTACTCCCGTAGGGAATGGGTGCACTAGTTATATTTTATAACATGAAAGGCAAAATGATGCCACTACAATCATGTTATTTTATCGAAAACGACCCGTTTGTTTTGTTTTGATGTTGCGTGATCCCCAAAGCACATCTTGATCCTGGAAATAGTTGCCGTTTTAACTGCTCGGTGTTTAAGCTAGAAGGAAGACATGGTATTCTGTATTATCTTACGCAGATAGACAAGTTTAAATTGCATACTCTTAAACATGCTGGCATCACAGTCCTTGTGTTAGAATTTCATTTTATTTTAGATTTAAAAGAAAAGTTAATTTTTACTTACCGTACCATGAACCAGCCTTGCTGATCGGCAGCGCAAGATTTACACTTTGATATCGTTACACATTTTCTCAGAGATGACCAAAGGGATCTTCGTCAAACCATCATTATTTACTTTCAATGATGTGTGTATACGCATCAGGAAGATGATAATTGCTTTCAGGTCTCATGGTCATTTTGAGGTTGCAATTCCATGGGGTTTCCGCAAAACTTGCGGGATTACGAGTTAGACAGGCGACCGTGATGGGCCATGCCATGTAGGAGCCATGCTCTTGCTGTTTCGATCACAGTTTCTGTGAAGTCGGTGATAGCATGATAGGAGAGGGAAAAGTATTGTTATGTCGTTGGGGTAGCAATATGTAGAGCCAGATAAATCTGTGTAGGTAGGTATTCGTCTGTCACGGTAAGGTATCTGCCCTGTAATAAGTTTCATGTGTAGGCGTTTTGTCGGTTAAGAGTATACCTGTGAGCATACCAGGATGTTCGAGTGATAAGTATCGTAGGGATTAAAGAGTAGTGCCCCTGTGTGTCCACGCCTGGTAGTCAAACCGTTGTCCCTTTTGGCACTGCACCCATTTAGACACTTAGTTAGGATCTTTATTACAACACGAAATAAATCCCTTCCCTGACATGACTTTGAAAGACGAACAGGCAAGGAAACCAGGCCGGGGCACCGCCGATGATGGCCGCCGCCAATTACACTTCCGACAGGCCTAGCCACATCGAGTGCCACGCGAGTAGGTGATAAATGTTGCTTCTGGGACACCTCCGTTTAACATGGGAAATCCCTATCTAATGTCATTTACCCCCTTGTCTTTTTCAAAAATCATAAACACCTCTATTTCTCCCTCTATGAACCTATAATCCTTCTCACCTTATGAACCTATAATCCTTCTCGCCTTATGAACCTATAATCCTTCTCACCTTATGAACCTATAATCCTTCTCACCTTATGAACCTATGATTTTCTTCCTTTATGAATCTATAATCCTTCTAGCCTTATGAACCTATGATCCTTCTCACTTACATGTAATTTTTACCCTATTCCCCCCACTAGCCCCTTAATGTAGTTCCTTAGACCACTCTACTAATGAGCCTATAAATATATTATCTCTTTCTAACTTTTTAAAGAGTTCCATTCTCCTATAGAACGCATCCCCATCAAGTATATTTATAAAGTATACAGGTTCCTTAACCTTTTGTTGTGAAAGTATAAAGTGGTATGTTTCACGGAGGGTTCTTGTTTGACCTCCTCTTCTCCCACATACCATTTTAAAATTATAATATTTATTATCCGATTGATAACCATTAAAGTTCTCACTCCACTCTAATATATTTTTCTTCCCGCCCTCCATTACCCCACTTAACAAATGAATACGTTTATCCGTCTTGAGAACCTTCTGACCAGTGATTCTCTCAACCTCTTGAATCTGATATTTTTCACATTCGTTGTGTTTTCCATTTATATACCAAGGTTGATTACACCTCCACTCTTTAGTCTGGTTGATACTTGGTTCTATCATTTATATAATAGAAAAAAGGTGGTGGTAGCCCATTAAAATCCCTAACCCCCCTTTTTAACTTATCACTTATATATATCTTATCACTTATACGTTGTGTGTTCAAAAAGTATCCGACCTTTATTTTTCGTGCGTAAAAAAAAAGAAGCTAGGGAGGCGTTGATTGGTGCACGTATGTAGGCGATCCTAATGCACACGCGTGAATTTTATCCCACCTGCAGAAGCTGTCATTCGACGGCAGACCGCCGATGAGTGAGGACATGTAAGCGAGCGCCGTCGGATTTTCGTTTTTGACAAAATGACGGAAAAACTTGAACAACGCTGCTGCATCAAATTTTGTGTTTTTTGGCCTCGGGGATGTTGGATGCTTCCATTGTGATGACTGCAACTTGGTTTCTGGGTCGTACCCATAAACCCAGGACTCATCGCGAGTGATCACTGTGTTGAGGAAGCTGGGATCGCTGTTCACAGTCTCCAGCATGTCCTGTGCGATCTCCAAACAGAGTTGCTTCTGCTCAATCGTTGGCAGCTTTGGTACGAACTTCGCTGAGATTCTCCTGAAGCCCAAATCCTCCTTCATAATGGAATGAACGGTGTTGAATCTTGCGGATCGTTTCCACTTGGGAATCGCCAAACTTTACACAAAATTTGATGCAGTAGCGTTGTTCAAGTTTTTCCGTCATTTTGTCAAAAACGAAAATCCGACGGCGCTCGCTTACATGTCCTCACTCATCGGCGGTCTGCCGTCGAATGACAGCTTCTGCAGGTGGGAAAAAATTCACGCGTGCGCATTAGGATCGCCTACATACGTGCACCAATCAACGCCTCCCTAGCTTCTTTTTTTTTACGCACGAAAAATAAAGGTCGGATACTTTTTGAACACAGTAGTATATATCTTATCACTTATATATCTTATCACTTATATCTTATCACTTATATATCTTATCACTTATATACTTATATAACCATAAGGGAGACTATCAATTCCATTTTCTAAAATAAACCTCTTATCATCAAAAGCCCCCAATGCTTTCTTATTCACCTCTTCTGAATATTGTTGCGAATATGGCATTTGGCCTCCATATCCGCTTGTAAATATTCCCCTATTTCCCCAATACTCCCCAACTATCCCCAATCCCCCATTCCCTAGTCCCATTGCCTGTAAATAACACTCTGTAGAACCGACCTTCCCCTTTTTCCCCCATTGAATGTCGTGCCCAGGTCCACCGCATCTCACGTAGACAACTTTCGGACATCTTGCTAGTTATTCTTAGTCTATGTCAGTTAAGGACTCGTTTCCATTAATTCTGACTCTTCGTTGCACCAGAATGTGATTGTATGGCACCAGTAGTGAGTTTAGGACCTCCCCTTACCTCCTCCCATCTTCCCCATGAAACAACAACTACAACAACAACAACAACAACAACAATAACAACTACAACAGCAGAGGGGGGCGGCGCGGCGACGGCGCGGGGAGTGTGCGTCCTCACACCGGCGTGGTTAGCCGCCATTGCCCATGCGCTCCACGGGGTTACCACGAAGGGGCCGGCTGTCAGCTCCTCGTCAGGGGCGGAGCCTGGTAACCCCCCCCCCCCGCACCCAATGACAAGCAACGGACCGATCCATCTGGGGCGGAGCTAACAAGCCGAGGGCGTGTCACTCCCCGCCGGATATACGAAGCGACTCACCGGACGTGACGCCAGATGCGCCCCCAGCTTGAGACGACAAGACGCCACCTCGAGCGCTGTGAAACCTCCCGCATCTCTGGACCGGACCGGGTCGATTCTGCCCTGAGCCCAGGTGCACCTGGAGCCATCGACCAACCCGCCTTTCCTTGCCATCAATCCCCGTGTGAGTCAGCCTTTTGTCCCGTTTATCTGTCGTCTGTTGGGGTTAATATAAGAGTGTGTCTAAGTGCTTGTCTTTCTATGCTGTCCCTCTCATTTCTGTAGTCTAACCTTCCGCCATAATATAACCTCCTCCGGAGGTCTTGAGAACTGAACCCTTGGTGTCGTGTCATTTGAATCCAGCAGTTGTGTCCTTTTCCTTCATTGATCTAGCGTAGCGCGATTTGGTCAACGTCGGGTGGAATCGGGTGAGTTGGGGAAGAATCGGGGCAACTGTTAGGTCGCGGCAATACCACCGCTCGGTAAATAACATCTAAGCCGCGTCCGTAACAATTGGTGTCGAGGAGTGGAATTCGAACCCGGGACTAAATTTATTAGGCCCAAATTTGTAGTAGAATCGATTCGGAGCGCGTTTCCCGCGCGAAATTATAACGGCGAAATTTGATTTTGTTATACGAAAATAAAAACCCGAATTTTGAAAGTCGCGCTATGGCAGACCAAGACAGCTGGGGTCCGGTAGTGGAGAGTGAGGCAGGGTCGGTCCAGGACCAAATTGAGGGACGCGAGGAGAGCGAAGCAGTGAGGGTAGCAGGTTCGCAAAGTAGCGCCGTCACGCACGAAGTAGCGGGCGCGCAAAATGGCGCCTCGCAGATGGCCACGGCGTCCACGCCCGCGACCGTGGCAGCGCCCCTGGTGGATTTGAACCTTTTTTTTATACAAATAAAGGCCCTTATGGCCCAGAATAGTGAGCGATTGGAGGGCCAAATGGGGGTAATGGGGAACCGGATGGATGCTCAGAGTGAGCGATTGGAGGGCCAAATGGGGGTAATGGGGAACCGGATGGATGCTCAGGGTGAGCGATTAGAGGGCCAAATGGGGGTAATGAGGGACGAAGCGAGGGGTACCGGTGAGGGATTAGACAAGAAATTAGAGGGGTTAGACAATGGGATAGAAGGGGTGAAACAAGGGTTAGGGAGTAGAATAGAGGGATTAGGAAACAAATTTGAGGGACTAGACAACAAATTTGAGGGACTAGACAACAAATTTGAGGGATTAGACAATAGATTAGGGGAAATACAGGAGGGGTTAATGGGGGTAGAAAACAGAATGGCCGCTCAAGAGAATCAAATGGAAGGGATGCAAAAGGGGTTAGAGGGGTTAGAAAACAGGATGGAAGGCAAATTGAGGGACATGAGGGACCAAGCGGAAAGGGAAGTTAAACAAATGGGGCAGCAGATAGAGGGGGTCAGAATGGGGGTAGAAACCAAACTGGATGCTCACAGGGAGGAAATGGAGCAGATGAGGGTGGCATCTGGGCAGGAGATGCAAGTGATGGGAGAGGAGATCAGAAGAGGAGTGAGTGAGGAGGTCGGAGGAGTGCGCGAGGAGGTGAGGCACTGCAAGGAGCACATGGAGAAGGAGGTGAGAAAGGGGACTGTAAAGTTACAAGGGGGCATAGAGGACCTGACGCAGGAGGTGGAGCAGCTGACGGTGGGACAGACGGAGTTAGTGGAGCAGGTTCAAAGGAACACTGCGGTATTAGGAGGTTTAAAAGCGACACAGAAAGAACTAAAAGATGACTTGGTAGCGACGAAGAGGGAATGTCAGATGGTACGTGAGGGACTGACAACGAGGCTGGACGAGGTGATAGAGGTAATGGAGACGAAGGACCGGCAGGTGAGGACGCACATGGAAACGGTCAAGGTAGCCTTGGAGGATGAGCTTGAGGAGACGTACCGGGGAATAAAAGGGGTGAAGCAGAAATTAGAAGAAGTGGAAGAAGGGGTGAGCGAAATTAAGAAGCGACGGAGAGGGGATAAGAAAGAGATAAAAGAGGAGATAAAAGAATTGGTCCAAAGTCTGTGTTCGGATCGTAATGATGTGCTCGTTAACCGGATGAGGGATTCGCAGGTGATGGAGGAGAAGC
This sequence comes from Myxine glutinosa, assembly GCF_964187855.1. Classification (NCBI taxonomy): domain Eukaryota; kingdom Metazoa; phylum Chordata; class Myxini; order Myxiniformes; family Myxinidae; genus Myxine; species Myxine glutinosa. The sequence continues at coordinate 347,187,737 of NC_136261.1, forward strand.
GAAGAGGAAGAGGACCCGGTGTAAGTGGAGACCAATATGGTCGTGCGTATGATGCGCCAGGGGATTTAAGAAGCTTGGGGGTCGAGATAGACCCGGGTGTTCGTGAGAGGCCGTTGGTGAAGTGTGCGACAGGTCTGGTGTGCGAAAGAGGAGGTGTGCGAGAAAGTCCGACTCTGGGGTGTGTGAGAAAAAAGTGCACGCCGAGGAGTGAGTGTGCTGTCAGGAGCGAGTTGGTCGAAGCGCGTGTGCGAGGGAGCACAGGGAAGCGCGGTGTGGTAAGTGTTACGGAGGAAGTAACGAAAAAGTGTGCGCGAGAGAGGTGTGTGACGGACAGGCGCATGGGGAAAGAGTGCGCTGTCGAGAGTAAGGGTGAGTGCGTTGTCAAGAATGGAGGTGAGAGTATTGAGAGTGACAAGGAGAGTGAGTTGGTTGTGACAGGTGAGCGAGGATGTACACCTGGGATGGAAGGATGCACACCTGGAATGGTAGAGCGTGAGTGGGAATGCACGCTGGAGTTGGTGGTGAGGCACGTGGTTGGGTGTGCGAATGAGAGCACACCTGTGATTGTCACAGAGGAGGTGACCGAGGAGGGGGTGCAAAGAGGTGTGTTGGTGAGGTGTGCTACCAACGAATGTGTGCCAAAGTGTTCGGTGGTCAGGTGTGTGACCAAGGCTGTGAGTGGAAAGAGGGTACCTGGGTGTGTAAGGAAAGGTACGAGGAGCATGGGAACGGCTGGATGTGTGAGCAAGGAACGGGCTGCGGGGTGTAAGCGTCCAGGTGAAGCATCGACGGTAACCGGTTTAGAGGTTAGAGCGACTTATAGCCGACTCGGGCCCTCGGTGCGCGTCGGGCAGCTTCGCGTGCCGCGAGAACCAGCGGGGATCCGAGCCACGGCGGGTTCGAAAGGACCGCCGTGCGCGATCCACGCTGGGCCTCGCTTGGAACGGCCGCGTCCGGGCTCCACAAGGCGGAGCGGGCCGCCCGATAGGAAGGGTCGTCATGGCGACCACTTTCTATTGAGACGTGCCGGCAGGTCGAGATTGGGACATTGGATGGCTCCACGCCGAGGTGGTGCGTGGGATCTCGGCCCGGGTAAGCCCCCGCCCCTGCCCCGAATGCGGGACGCATCCAGCCGCCGGCACAAAAGAATCCGCGTTCATTGCTCGGCTGTACGAAGCCGGGCTGTAGACGTGAATTGGCGCACCGAGAGGATGTAATAAGTAGACGGGTGAGGGTGATAGTGATAGTGATTTAAAACGAAATTTAGAAAAGTGAATAGAATTGGCAGTAAATGGAAAATTTTTGAATTGTTGGATTTGGACGAGCGAAATTGGTAGTGAGAGACCCCCGATGTGGTGGGATGGCAAATCCACCATCCCTCACAGGTGGGGGCAAAGGAGCTATAGCTTATGGGGTGTATGGCAGTGAAAACTAGCCCGGGTGGGTTAGGTTATATTGATAGGGCCCTAGAAGATGACATTAGGTAACGTTAAGTTTAGTTAGTGACTGATACCTGTAGTGGGGACGCAGGTAGATTAGTATGGATGATAATGACGAGGGAGCGCAATAGTTTAAAGGGACGAATGGGAAGCGCAAGTTTCAGAAGGGAGTAGTTAGCTGAGATGATGCCGTGTGTGTGAGAATTGAACAGGTGTGATTGCACAGGTGTGCAACTGGACAGGTGTGTGGAGCAGTGTGTGAGTAATGAGTGTTGTGGATCAGCGCGAATGCGCTTGGGGAGAGAAGGGTGCAGGCGGCACCAAGAGTGAGAGCGGAGGTGTGCAAGTACAGGTGTGTGGAGAGAGTTGGAGTAAGTGGTACGGAGTGGTGTGCATGGTGCGAAGGTGTGGATGGGGGAAGAGTGGACCCCTTTCACGAGTACCCGGGGCGGGTAGTGTAAGTGTTAGGTAGAGGGTACAGGTAAATTGTGGTTGGATATTGGCATCTGTGGTGCGGTTGCAGAATGGTGTTGTGGATGGGTGCATTAGTGTTGTGGAAATGGCTGGGCGTGTAGCCTGTTAGTGTGTGTAGTTGGTTGGGCACTCCACCACTGTGAGGATGTCGGCCAGGTGAGGCCGCAGGTGGGCTCTGGGAGCCGGTAGAGTTGTGGATGGGGCCCGAGGATCCGGAGGATGGACCCGGGTAGCCCAGTGCCAGAGAGGGCACCGAGTGGGGGGAGCGCCAGAGGGCTTCCCCAGGTAGTTAGGTTAGGGTAAGGAGCAGGTAAGCTCGGAGGCAACTGCAGTGGTGGAGGTGTGCAGGTGGGTAGACCCGCTGGGAGAGGTACACGCCACAGCCCAGAAATTGTACGAGGGCACCGGGAGATGAATCGGGGGAGTGAGACCCCAAATTGAAAAGCACCACAGTTTGGCCAATGGGAATTGGTTTTTAGAACCCATAGTGTAAGAGGGCCAATGGTTTGGCCGGAGAAAGACCCCGGGTAGTGTAAAGTTGTTAAAGTCATTTAGGAAATAGTTAGGATTGATGAACCTGTCGCACCATACGCAGCCACTTACCTGTGATGATGATGACTCCACACCTGTGTTTTCTTTGTTCTGTTGCAGGAAGTAAGGACTGCTGTTGGATTTGTGAGACGCATCACGACGTGGATGAGACATTGGGGTGATTCCATCTCTCCCTCCCTAGGAGGGACTGATGATGAATTGGTGATAGCAAATTATGATGTTGAGTTGGAGATGGCAAATTTTGATGAGAGTTGAAAATGGCAAATTTGATTGGTTAGGAGGGAGAGAAGACGAATTTGGTTTATGGGAGGAACGGGGAAGACAGTAGGGATGTTTGTTGATTTGTAAAATAGATGTTTATGGGTAGTGTTGTGTTTTGTGGATGCAGTAAGGGGTAAGGGAGGGGCCATGTAGGTTACCTGGTGGGGGGGGGGGGGCGTACGATAGGAACGTACCTGTCTCACCTGGTTCCCATGTGCCCCCAGTGTGCATTACCTTGCATTGCGTGCACTTTTGCGCCCTTACCACCTTACTCACTTGTCTGCTTCTTTTGTCTCCCACCTCCGAGGATCTGGTTTTGGGGCAGAGAGAGAGGAGAGAGAGGTGCTGGCTACGCAGTTGTGGGCCTGCACTTTCGCTGCTTGCTGCTTGGATCGATACACCATATGGACCGCAATGTTTGTGGCCACCCACAATGGACCGCAGTTCTTTTGCGGCCAAGCACCACCCGTGGAAGGACCTATGGGTCAACGTGGCACCTATGCCAAACAGGTGAACCACTCTTAGTTGACACCACTGAAGGCCACAATATAGAAATGGACGCGGTTGGCGCCTTTCTTTATTTTTTGAAAGAGGCAAGAACGCCAAGTGCACCACACGAAGGCAAGACCAGCGGCAGAACATCGGCCGGCTGCGACACCACACAATGATTTATAGACACTTTATTGGTGCACCGGATGGTGCTGACTGTGTGATGGGGTGGTGCTTTTGATGCTTGGAAGGGGTGCTCTGCACATTATTAAAGGCCGTAGGCCACAGAGCACTCGTGGGTTGGTGTATCGATGCTGGCATGCGTGCTCTCTCTATGCATAACATCTGCATGTGTTCCTCCAGAAACAGGTCCTGGATCGTAGTGTAAATAGCAGCGTAGTCTTGTAAATAATGCTCCCTACCGGCTGTATGTTTAGTGTGCGAATTCTTTCCGCAATTCGGTTATCCTGTGGGTGTGTTTCTGAGAGGAGAAGGGTGCAACGTCGCAGGGGGACATATTTACTCATTTGTGAATATCTGTAAAACTGTCGCACTCAGGGTAGAGTTAATAGTAGAGGGAACTACATCTGCGTGCCACACTAAAATAGGTAAAAATTTATCGGGTCGGGACGCCCCGAGGGTAGAGAAGGGTGCAATGTTGCGAATATGGCATTTGGCCTCCATATCCGCTTGTAAATATTCCCCTATTTCCCCAATACTCCCCAACTATCCCCAATCCCCCATTCCCTAGTCCCATTGCCTGTAAATAACACTCTGTAGAACCGACCTTCCCCTTTTTCCCCCATTGAATGTCGTGCCCAGGTCCACCGCATCTCACGTAGACAACTTTCGGACATCTTGCTAGTTATTCTTAGTCTATGTCAGTTGACTCGTTTCCATTAATTCTGACTCTTCGTTGCACCAGAATGTGATTGTATGGCACCAGTAGTGAGTTTCGGACCTCCCCTTACCTCCTCCCATCTTCCCCATGAAACAACAACTACAACAACAACAATAACAACTACAACAGCAGAGGGGGGCGGCGCGGCGACGGCGCGGGGAGTGTGCGTCCTCACACCGGCGTGGTTAGCCGCCATTGCCCATGCGCTCCACGGGGTTACCACGAAGGGGCCGGCTGTCAGCTCCTCGTCAGGGGCAGAGCCTGGTAACCCCCCCCCCCGCACCCAATGACAAGCAACGGACCGATCCATCTGGGGCGGAGCTAACAAGCCGAGGGCGTGTCACTCCCCGCCGGATATACGAAGCGACTCACCGGACGTGACGCCAGATGCGCCCCCAGCTTGAGACGACAAGACGCCACCTCGAGCGCTGTGAAACCTCCCGCATCTCTGGACCGGACCGGGTCGATTCTGCCCTGAGCCCAGGTGCACCTGGAGCCATCGACCAACCCGCCTTTCCTTGCCATCAATCCCCGTGTGAGTCAGCCTTTTGTCCCGTTTATCTGTCGTCTGTTGGGGTTAATATAAGAGTGTGTCTAAGTGCTTGTCTTTCTATGCTGTCCCTCTCATTTCTGTAGTCTAACCTTCCGCCATAATATAACCTCCTCCGGAGGTCTTGAGAACTGAACCCTTGGTGTCGTGTCATTTGAATCCAGCAGTTGTGTCCTTTTCCTTCATTGATCTAGCGTAGCGCGATTTGGTCAACGTCGGGTGGAATCGGGTGAGTTGGGGAAGAATCGGGGCAACTGTTAGGTCGCGGCAATACCACCGCTCGGTAAATAACATCTAAGCCGCGTCCGTAACAATATAATTGATGTTTATAACTTCTTATTCCATTAATCTTTCTAAACTCTTCTTTCTTTGTTGTTAAACAGTTATAATAATCCTTAAAGTTTATTGTTTCTTTAATGACATTTTTCTTTACACCTTTTAACTTCTTATCAGTCTTTTCAACGTTATTCACAATGTATTTATAAGCATAAGCCTTCGACCTCAATCCCACAAATTCACTCATAACATTTCCTCCCAATTCATCCTTGAACTTTCCAATCACCTTTTTATTTTTAGAAGAGAACAACTCACTCTCTGGACTGTAATTACTTGTATCATAGATATTAATGTCCTTTTTCATGTCTGAATAAACATCATCAGTATTAATTTTCAAAATAAAACTATCAGTATCCATATACAACAATGACACATTATCCTTATACTTTGATTTTAGATTAATATAAAAGTAATCATACATTAATGACTTTGACAAGTCAAGAATTGATGTTCCAATGTAAATAGGTTTGTCCATTTCAATACTCTCTTTAACCAAATGGATCGCACAAAAGTTCTCAGTAAAGACCTCAGCTCTAGTAAAACTCGGTCTATTAATTAATTTTGATGCTTGTTCCCAAGATGTTGCTAGTCTGATATTTTGTCTTTTCCTCACATTCTCCATGGTCTTACCAAAGACCGCATTATTCATCAATTTATAAAAGTCTTTCTCAAAATCTGTTTTTGACTCTGTTCTTCTTTGTGTATTAAAATCAATGTACCCCTTTAACCAATGACTTTGATTGAACTTTAGAACCCTGTGGATCTTCTCTACTCTTAGACCTTTTGATAAATATTGTCACAAATTTCTTTGGTGTAGTACATCATTTTTCTTGTTATATAATGTAGTAAGTAATTTTTCTGTTGATTCACCTATATCAAACGATCGTTGATAATCACTCAACCATTCTTTCTTTGGACTTTCTTTCTCACAAGCAAATGGAAGATCTTTATGTTTGATATGAAGTTCTTCAGGATATTTTAAATCGACCTCAAAATAATAACCAACCTTTGAATCATCCAATTCTTTTTGTGTAGAGATACATACATCTTGTAAAACCTTTGTGTAGTCTTTTTCCTTTACCCATCTTAGTTTCCCATAAGGACGAGCTTGAGACATTGCCCAGCCATACAAGTTGTTTGCGTCATAGTACATCAAGTAAGAACTCTCTTTCGTTGAATCATAATTTGGAAGATATTTGTTATTTGCTTTTGCGTATCTGCTCGATCATACTTGTGAAATTCCACCTCTTTTTGCCTTTTCAATCATCAAAAGCATATCGACATCGGTTATCAAATCCAAACTTGTTTTGTCATTTTCAACATCGCGCTCCAAGCCAATCCAGGTGCTGTGTAGTAGTGAGCAGGATCCAATCCATGTCCAGTGCGACAAACAGATCTAAAGGCTTCAAATACATCGGCCAATTAAAGCATATCAGTTTTGAGATACAAATCGTGATACCAAGATTCTTGATGTTATATTTTTCCCAAACATTTTGTGCGTGTACATAATCGTTATCAGATATATGACTATTATTTAATTTGTTATCGAAATTTTCTTTTAAAGGAAGTTGTGTTTCATTGAATCTCTCAAATGAGTCCATATAGTCATAGGGGTAAATTCCCTTTTGTGTTAGAAAATCTTTATCTGAAAAATACTCTGAAAGACATGGAAACTCTTTTAGATTTTGAACCAAGTTAGCCAATGGACTTGCCATGAATTTAAATGTATCAAGAAATCTGATATGAGTAATAGGAGATGTGTGAATTGTTTTTGTGAATGAAATGTATTTCTGATCTGTGTTAGGAATTGCTGAAATGTGTCCAGATGTCTTTGAAAGTTCATTAATAAATAGATGCGTATCATAATGAGCATTGTTATGAAGAAAGACAGGAATGAAAGAGGGGAGTTGATAATTAATATTACAACTTTGATGAGCTGGACCTCTATATTTACCAGTGAGATGACAATGATCTCTAACCTTTAGACCTTCACCAATTTTTTCCTCACAAATATGACAAACATTGTTTTTTCTAAATTCCCTTTTCTGTTCACTCGTCAAGGACATTGGTTTATTAGTTTCTCTCATTATCTTGGTTAATCGGACACAGTCTTTTTCTAGTCGTTTCACAAACTCCTCTGGGGTATTTGAGCCTCTATACTCCTCTAACTTGTTATATTTTTCACCAACGGATGATTTGATATAATAACAAAAACCGCAAGGAGTATGTTTTTGATATTTATTTGTGTATGATTCTTTTGGATCTGGAGAAGCAGTATCTATTTTTTCTAGAATACTTTCAAAATCAGCATATATAACAAATGGATGTTTGATCTTTTTCTTTTCATCTTTGAATGTGATCTTTGAGCCTTCTTTAGGCATATTGATTACCGTTGATTTATGTTCACCACAATAATTTGAATGTTTATCTAATCTTTCTTGTGTATGGAAGAAGTTAAGACAACACAAACAAATATATATTTTATTTGTTCTTTTACATACTTGTGGTTTTATTAATTTAGCAATATCTTTGATGTATGTATAATGTGAATTTTCCTCTGAATTAAAATATAGAAGATTAATATGAGTTTGTTTACAATTGTCAGAAAGCTTTAAAACCTGAATGCTGTTTGTTTCTGTTAGACCATAAACATTAACTGATAAATTATTTATCTTTTCAAATTTAGGAATATCATTTAAAGCCATCGGAAACTTTAGATCTTTCGTATTTAATGTATTCTCATATTTTTTATAATGAGATACTCTTTCATCATGAAAATGTGGAGGATGTAAGTGTGCTAGAATAGACCAGAGAAAACATTTATTGTCTTTATTTTTGATATTGATAACTGCTTTTCTATTTTTGATAACACTGGGTAAATCAATGTAGGAAGAAGCTTTTAGAGGATCTGATTTAAGAATATGAATGTCTATGTAAATAATTTTTCCTATATTGAATCCACTTCCTACGATTGAATTATCCACATCTTGCTCTTGTTTAATAAGTTCATCATAGACTCCTGATGTTTTAAAATCTTGATATGAAGATATAAAGTGTGGCTCAGTTCTCATGTATGGTGTATCTATAACTCCTTCGTCCTTTGTCATTTCTAATTTTACTCCCATATAAAATTTAAGTAGTTTCATTTATTTTAGTGTTTTTTCAATCAACGTTTGAACAGCAGGTTTAACTATTTCTACAGCATCAACTATAGACTCTGGTTCAGGAGGTTTGAAGTTAAAGACTCTTATTTTAATATGTCCTTTGAATGCGCCATCAGAGTTTTTAGTTGTGATAAAATTTGATAAATGTAGAATTGTTTTAAGATGTATTTCGAAGCCTTTCTTGAGGATATTTTTATTACATGCAGAACAGTGTTTTGTTTCCTTCTGAATAGGAGATAGTAGGTGAAGTAGATTAAATGTGTGTTTGTTAGTTTTAAGGTGTCTTTTGTATTGTTTATATTCTTGTTCACAAACATCGCAATACGTTGCTTTGATCATATTTATTTATATAGTAAAATTATACTTAAAACAAAGTGCCTTTTTTAGAGGCGTTTTAAAAGATGAAACTGTGCTTAAAGTAAAACACCTTTGAGCTTTTCAACTCGTTTTATGTATATAACTTTACTAAAAGTAAAACACCTTTGAGCTTTTCAACTCGTTTTATGTATATAACTTTACTTAAAGTAAAACACCTTTGAGCTTTTCAACTCGTTTTATGTATACACAAAGAATTAAGTTAAGCACCCCCCCCCCCGTTTTTTTACAACCTCGCACATTACAAGTTTGTTGTCGTCAAAACAGTGTAATATACCCATGATATTGCTATATTTTCTGGAGAAGTGATATTATGGTCACATAAAAACATAACAATCATGCCGTTTTCAATATTTTATTCTGAATAATTTAAGGTGAAATTTTTTGGGAATTTTAGGCATATTTTCACCTCAATTTAAGTATGGAGCTATAGGTCCATCACGGACAGTGTGGATGACGTTTATGTTTTCTAACGTACAGTCATTGTTCTGAGAAGACCTCTAGCGATCTTTGCGTCAATAACGTGTGTAGGACCCACGTGATCGGATCACTGACTCAACCAATCACTTTTTTTCACTTTGATCACTCAATTTCATCAATGGATAATTGCTAATGTCATACCAATCATTATTTGATCTCACATACCTTAGAATATATGCCAATGTATACATATACACAAAGAATATATATTAGGGGGTGCTTACCTTAATTCGTTGTGTAGGGGTGCTTAACTTAATTCTTTGTGTATATATAACTTTACTTAAAGTAAAACACCTTTGAGCTTTTCAACTCGTTTTATGTATATAACTTTACTTAAAGTAAAACACCTTTGAGCTTTTCAACACGTTTTATGTATATAACTTTACTTAAAAGTAAAGCGTCTATGTATTAGAGAGAAAGTTTAGATACTCTAGTTCATCAATTTCAATTTCACTATCTGAGTCATCAATAAAGCTACTCTCATAACTATCATTTGAACACAAACTATTAGTATCATAACTACCTTCAGATCCTAGACTCTCAGTATAATAACTCTCAGAGTATTGACTGTTAATATCACTCATTTACATACCATTAAACTTCCATCAATATCTATATATTTTCTTTCATTAGAACTAATAACCACAATATTTTTTACATTAAATGTTATTTTCAAATAATCTCTAATAATCAGAGTACGGAATGATAGTTCACCACTAATATTCATATTATTAATTTCACCCACATCTTTGGGTCTATTAAAGAATAGACAAATGTTTCCTCTAGAATCGTTGATGGTCTTATCATTCATTTTCAAAGCTTCTTTATCAATGACCTTTTCAAGCTTTGAGTAAATTGTTAGTAGTAGTGGAGAAACTTTTGTCAAATTTACTTTAATAGAGTTATTAATTAACATAGCTTGTCCCGTAAATTTAATAAAAGGACACATGTTATTCTCCATTATGGGTTTAATCCAAAAATTTCCATATTTATCTTTGTTCAATTTAACATCTTTGACATATTTTTCTATATCTTCCACCGAAGTAGAGATTGATTGAAATTTGTCTTTTGTGTTTTACTTTAAGCACAGTTTCATCTTTAAAAAAGCCTCTAAAAAAGGCACTTTGTTTTAAGTATAATTTTACTTTATAAATATGATAAATTCTGAAGGATATTTAGAATTTCCAGACTCTCCATATGATAAATTAGAAATCTGCCACCATTGTGGTAGAATAGGGCTTAATAATGAGGGTTCATATAAACAATGTATTTTCTGTGATTTAATTTTAATTAATGATAATAAAAAATATAGAAAAATATATAACTCTTTTAAATTAGAACCAAAAATGAATTACTTTACAAGATTAATAAGAGAGATGAATGTTAAGTATTATGGTGATAATACACCATTTCTTACAAGGGAAGAGACTATTTGTATTGAGGAAATGTATAAGGGTTTAATGATATTTATTATTCAAAATAATTTTAATGGAAATGTTAATACAAGATACTATATAAACAAAATAGTGGATTATTTTGAAATTAAACCTGAACTCAGGATAAAATATAGAGTTTCTCAAAAAACTCAAAAAAAGTTAGATGACTTGTTTTCCAAATATATAAATGAATGATTTTTTAGCCATTTGGGAAAATAAGATAAAATTTAATAACCATAAAAATCTTCCAAATTCATTGAGATGTCTAATAGTCGGTTCAAGCGGATGTGGAAAAACCTGTTTACTTTTAAAGATGCTCCTTAGTCCTAATTTTTTAGATTATGATAATTTAATAATTTTTACAAAGTCAGGTTTTCAACCCGAGTATCAACTACTCTCACAGGGTTTTAATGCGGGTCTTAAAAAGGAAGACATTATGGGTTTATTTAAACTTCAAAACAAACTAAATGATTATAATATTGATGATATAATACAATTATTTTGTGATACACAGAAATCAAAATCAAAACCAAAACCCATAACTTGTATTCTCAGTGATAATACGGATGATATACCTTCACCTCAAGATTTAGATAAATCAAAAAAGAACCTCGTTATCTTTGATGATTGTGTTAATGAGAGAAACCAAACAGTAATGGATAGCTACTATACAAGAGGGAGACATTCTTCTTGTAATTGTATTTATCTTAGTCAGTCATATTTTCAACTCCCTCGGCGCTCAATAAGAAACAATGCTAATACTTTTATTTTATTTAAGTTAAATTCAATAGATACAAATAATTTTTGGAGAGATAATTGTTCTACATTATGTAGTAAGAAGGAATTTGAAAATAATATGAAACACACGATTGGAAAATATAAATATATTGTTGTGAAACAAGATGAGATACTAAATGATATTTTTCAATAAATAAATACAGAAAATGAATACCGAAGAAAGAGTAAGAAAGTTTAAAGAACATCAAGAGTTGGTTTCAAAAGTTGTAAAGCAACAGGAAGACATAAAGAAGAAAAGGAGACAGAAACTAACTGGTGAAGAAGCCTTTGAAAGAAAACAAGAGAAATTTTTTTAACCACTTTTAAAAACTCAACAAACGATTTCACCTACAGTTCCCACGGTAGAATTTACTCCGAAAAAATTTCAAATGCTCAAAGATTTTAGTCAAATGACAGAGCAAGAACTTGGAGAATTAGAATATGATGATGAAGGATTATTTCGGCATCTTGAGAAGGTAAATAAACTTTCCAATTATATTGTAGAAGCTCTTCAAAACAATGAATATTTGAAGGGTTCAAAAACCAGAGCAGGTCTCATTCCAACAGAAGAACCAGCACAGTTCCATCTTGTGAAAGAAAAGTTATTGATATTTAATGATAAATTGGTGTTCTTAAGTTCTGACCAACCAAATGTTGAATTAACCCCAAGATTAATGTTTCTTCTAACAAAAGATGGACATGCTAATTCACCTTATTTTGATGAACCGCTTGATATGGAAAGAGAGGAAGATAGAGAGTATATTGAGTTGCTAAACGCACTTGATTATGGAGTTTCTGTTGCTGGTAAAAGTAAGAAGAATGAGAAGGAGAAACATATTATTGATGCTTTAAGTAAGCTTGGTTCGGGTGTTAGTTTTCTTCCAAATGACCCATCACAATTAGTTAATAGGTTATTATTGTTGTTAGGTAGTAAGAAGGCTGGAAACAACAATTGTTTTAATGAAGCATCCGCCATTTTAGATCAGTTGATGAATATGAAAATAATTAATAAATGTCAATACAAAGACATTTTATTAGATATTAAATAAGATGAGAAGCACAATTCTTAGTTTTAATTTCACAACGAGTGATTACACAGCTTCATTCCCTTACCCACTACAACTTGACCCCACAAAAGAATATGAGGCTTCTTTGTTGTCAATGGAGACTTACAATACCCTTTTTAATATCACAGAGAAAAACAACAAGTTTAGTTATAATCCAGGAAGTGGATATAAAACTATAACCGTTTCACCCGGTGCTTACGAGATTTCTCAAATATCTTCAGAAGTCTCTCGCCTTATGAAAGAACAAGGTGATGAACCAAAAAATATTGTAATAGATATTCAAAAACACACTTCAAAATCAACTATTAAACTTAAAAATAATTATAAAGTTGATTTCACGATTGAAAATTCGTTCAGAGAGCTATTGGGTTTCTCTTCTAAAAAGATTGAAACTAACGGGACGTCTTACAGTGATAATGTCATTCAAATATCCTCCGGTATAAATTCAGTATTAATTCATTGTGATTTGATTGATGGTGCTTATAACGATGGAATAAGAACAAATACAATATTTTCATTCAGTGCATACTCAACCCCGATTGGTTATAAATTTAATATGGAACCAAAAAATCTTGTCTATTTACCTGTGTCAGGAAAAACCATATACAGAGTAAATTTTAGGATAACCGACCAAGTTAATCGTATGATATCCTTTAATGATGAAATTATATCCATCAGAATTCACCTACGTGAAGTTTTTCAATAAATAAATAACGGTTATTGTGAGAAAACACGAGTTGGGAAAATATAAAATAATTACAGGGGATGGGATGTTCCTTTCACCATACTATAAGGGTGAAGGTATGTTTCTTGGTAGAGGATACTATAAACCAAAGAGACAACGGGGTGTGGGACATCAATTTAGAAATAAAGGAGATGGGATAATTGATACTCTAATGGGTATTGGTTCAACCATCCTTAAACATAAAGACCTAATTGGTTCAACTGCTTCTGCCGTGGGCTCAGTTGCGGGTGCTATAAAGAGTATAAAAGATGCTCAAAAGGAGTCTCATAAATTACAAGCAATCAAAGAAATTAAAAAAGGTAAAACTCAACTATCTTCACAAGAACGACAAAAAATCATTAAAATACTTGGGTCAGGGTTTCAACGATTTTAATGCTATATAAATACAAGTATGGAAGCGATTGATAGTATCTATGATTTGGATGATACGATTATCATTTCAAACTCTACTAAAAAGGAAGACTATTTAAAGGTAAATGCTATAACAGGAACAGACTGGAATTCAAACGGAACAAAAAGTTTTGAAATAAATAATCAACAAACTTACTTGAATATAGCTGATAGTTTCTTGCTGTGTAAATTTAAATTCACTAAGGCTGCGAATAATACTAATGCTACACTCGTAAATGATTTCTTCTGGAAAATGTTTGATAGTGTCCGCCTGTACATTGGAACACAAGAGGTTGAAGCGGTTGATTATGTCTCTGCTATATCTGAAATGATGAAATTTACACTATATTCGTTTAGTGATAGAATGGGTAAGGGAGCTGTTGAAGGTTTTATTCCTGATATGTCAACGGGACCAAATGCTGACCCTGGTTATAGTCAAAGGAAGTCAATGTATAATGATGATACAAAAGCAGAAAATAGTTTTACCGTAGCAGTACCTCTGAAAGGTATATTTGGATTTTGTGATTATGATAAAGTTTTGTATGGTCTTAAAATTAGATTTCAACTACAAAGGAATGATAATGTAAATAGGTTGCTTTTTGGGGTTGAAAATGCTTTTGGCGACAATAATAAATTTGTTATTAATGATTTGTGTTGGTATATTAGTGAATATACTCCTAATCTTAAAACGGAAGAGATGTTAAATAGAAGACTTAACTCAAAGAAACCGCTAAATGTATCATACCTTAAAAGAAGATGTCAACACGTTAAACTGGAACACACTACCTACACTTGGAATTTGGGTGTTCTTGAAGGAAAGCCACGATACCTATGGCTCATTTTTAAGAAACCAGATGGAGAGGAGGGTACTGATAAGAATAATGCGCTGAGTGATAATGCTAAGGTGAAACAACTTCGGGTTTCTCTTGATGGAACATTTTATCCGCGAGATAGATTGGAAATTGATTGGGAAAAAAAAGATTATGCGGAAGCCTACAAGTCTTACCAAAAGGTGTGTGAAAGCAACGGTAATAATGAACCTATTTTGGATATGGTTGCGTTTCAAAAACTTTATACCATCTACACAATTGACCTGAGTTCTCAAAAGGAAACTATAAAGTCTAATAGAGTGGATACTTCTCTATACATTGAAAGAGGAGAGAATGAAGAAGTTGATGCTTATTGTTTGCTTTTGGAGGAAACAGAATTACAGATTAATACAGATAATGGTGTTATGATTAATATCACATAGGTTTTTTCTCATAAATAAATGAGTAGGAAAGAACTGGTACATGTTAATCAAATCAATCTTAATAAATTAACATCTTGTATTCAAAATCAAAAGCCTTGTATTATTAACGTTAATACAATTCAAAGAAAAGGAGCAGTAAGAATTGATGTTTTACTCACAAAAGAGCAGGTAAAAACACTAAATGATGCTGGTTCACTTAAAATTAAAATGACAAAACCTATGTTAAAGAAATATTCAATACAAGAGGGAGGATTTCTCCCGTTTCTAATTCCTTTATTTGCTGGTTTAAGTGCGGCGGGAGCATTGACTGGTGGTATTTCAGCAGCGGTAAAAACTGCTAACGAAAGGAAGGCACAACTAAAAGCTCAAAAAGAATTGGAAAGACATAACAAGGAGTTGGAGAAACAAATTAGTGGAAGTGGTGTAATTGTGGATTTTGCTCAAAAACTTGAAAGTCTACCTGATAAAGCTAGATTGTTAGTTGGAGATATGCTTTCCTCTATCGCTCAAGCGGGTGTTAAACTAACTAAAAGGGGTAATGGGTTACATCTTTCTCATAAATAAATGGATAAATGGTTTAAACAATTTGGAAAGAATACAACGTCAAATATAGAACTTACTAAATATTGTAAAAAACTAAAAATTTATAATGTGGTTATTTGTATGAGAGATGAATTAAAAAAGTTGTCCAAGAATACAATGAATATTATTATGAATTTAGACACACAGAATGGTTCTCATTGGGTTTGTATTCATAATAGTCAGGATAAATATTATTTTGATAGTTATGGTATGCCACCGCCTGTTGAAGTAATACAATTCTTACAGAATGGTGTTTATCAAACATTTCAAGTTCAAGAAATTAATTCTAAATGTTGTGGTCAATTATGTTTATATGTATTATTTCAACTCAACAATAATGAAAATTTTTATGATATCATTTTTAATCTAATATAAATGACTTATGTTGGAAAAGATGGTTCTATCTTTGGAAAATCCTCTCAGGATATTGATTTATCAAATTATTATACAAAGGCACAGGCTGAACGACAAAAATATAGTATAAGTAAAAATATTAATATGAAGAATACTTATAAATTAATCAATTATCCAAACCCGACAGATGCGAATGACTTAATTAGATTTAGTGATTTATCACAATATATATTTTTAAAGAAAACAGCACGTTTTGTTAAACAAGTAAAATTTACAACCACAACACCCGGTTATACTGACCATACACCTTTCCTCATTCAATTTAACTATCTGCTTACAATTGAATTTTATAAAGAACATATAGTTAATATGCGAATCAATAAATGGGGGTATGATATGCCTGATTTAGGGTATAATTGGTATTTTTCAATAAACTTAGAAGACCTACATGATTTGAATCAGTCTCGTAAAGAAGAATATTATCCGCTTGGTGAGGATAAGGATTTATGTGGAAGTACAATTAGTAAACAACAAATACATGGTTTTAAGAAAAGAAAAATATATGATAGTATAGCGATGGTTAGCATGACAAAGGAAGGTAATGAGATAAGGATAGAAAGCCAAGGAATACAAACCGATTTGGTAGTGGGAAGATGGGGTGGTATTACCTGTTATAATATTAATCTCACATATATTTCTGATACATAAATGGCAGGAAAAAGACTACAAGAGAATTATAATTTTTGTATTCAAGGATACCTACAAGAAAAGGGTGCTCGGTATTACATACCTTATGATTTGGAGCATATACATGGAAATTTTGTCATTAAAAACTGGCCTTATACTGATATTGCTAAACCCACAAATAGAGACTTGTTTAAAATATTAAATAAAAATGAACTTCTCAAAGTTATGAAATATAAAACTCTTTTAGAAATCGTCATCAAATCTTATTGGTATCCTATTATGAGAAAAATAATTATAGATACAAGAATATCTCAAAATCCAGATGAGTATATGTATAATATTCTTTGGGGCTCAAGCTCAAGGGTAGCAAGGGATGAGGAAGGAGTTGAAGAAGAGAAGGAGGAAGGAGTTGAAGAAGAGAAGGAGGAAAGAGAGAAGGAGGAGAAGGAGGAGAGGGAGAAGGAGGAGAGGGAGAAAAAGGAGGAGGAGAAGGATGAAAGGGAGAAAAAGGAGGAGGAGAGGGAGGAAAGGGAGAAAAAGGAGGAGGAGGAGAGGGAGGAAAGAGAGAGGGGGGAAAAATATAAAAATATGACCATTCCTGAGATTAATGAAAGATTGAAGTTATTACAACAAATAAATCAATCTCAACGCACCGAAGAGGAAAATAAAGAACTAATGACTCTTATGAAGATATTGGTTTTTTAATTTGCTATAATAAATTCAGAGAGCAGATATACAACATATAGTTGATGATGTTGGTGTTATTGACTTTAGTTAGTTTTATTTGTAAATAAATGGAGGAGAGAGTGAAGGCATTCCTAAGGATTCTTTATGTTTTAAAAATCAAGATAGAAATGTATATGTTGAAAACCCAAAAGGCTTTGGCACTATGTAGGACTTTTTCTCATAAATAAATATGAGTTATTGTCTCAAATGTAAAAAGAAAACTAAATCAAAAATATCTCCTTTGTTAAAGCTAAAAATAATAGAGTTTATCAAAAAGGAATATGTCAAGTGTGTGGCTCTAAAAAGTGCCAATTCATCTCTCCTAAAAGTGGAGGAGACATACAAAAGTTTTTGTCAGGAAGTAAATTTACAACAACTGGAATTCCAGGGGAACTACATCTACCTGGATATTCTTTCTGTGGTCCTGGAGCAAACCTGGATAAAAGATTAGATGAGGCTGACAATCCTAAACCTTGGTCTAAACCTACAAATAGGGTTGACGAAGTGTGTATGAAGCATGATATTGCTTATGGGAAAACCACTACGTTGACTGAAAAACATAAAGCTGACAGAGAAATGTTGTATAATTTGTCTTTGATACAAAATCCAACGTTGAGAGAGAAGGTTGATAGGTTTATTGTGAGAAATTTGATAAATGCTAAATTGAAACTTGGCCTTGGTTATTCACCCTCAAAAAAAAACTATTAGGCTCTAATGATGTCATCAAGACTGAGGAGCTTTTGGCTGATGAATTACATAAACCTATAATCACAAAGTTTAAAAGAAGGAAAGTTTATTCTAAATACACCGACCACATATGGTCCGCTGATTTAATCGAACTAAAAAATGATAAGGGATACAAGTATGCTTTAACCGTTATTGATTTGAGGAGTAGATTTGCTTGGGTTGTTCCTTTGAAAAACAAGAGAGGTTATACTCTGATGTTAGCCTTCCAACAGATATTTAATAAAAGTAAAAGAAAACCAAAGAAACTGTGGACCGATGAGGGAACAGAGTTCTATAACAAAATATTTATGAAATTTCTTAAGGGGGAGGGTATTAAATTATACAGCACCTTTAATGAAGGAAAAGCAGTTGTTATTGAGCGTTTTAATCGTACTTTAAAAGAGAAATTATATAAAAAATTCACACAACTCGGTTCCCAAAAATGGGTGTATTTTATTCAGGATATTGTAGATAATTACAATAATAGTTCATTCATCAACAAAATCAAAACCATCAGAAACATTTACAAAATTAGAATATGAAAAGGAGATTAATTTGAGAAAGCCCAAGTTCAAAGTTGGTGATATTGTAAGAATATACAGATGGAAAAGTCATTTTGAGAAAGGTTATACAAAGAGATGGACTAATGAATTATTCAAAATCGTTGATGTAATGGATACTATGCCTTGGACTTACAAATTATATGATATGAATTGGGAAAAAATCTTGGGTTCATTTTACTCACAAGAATTACAAAAAACAAAACTGATAATTCATTAAACAACAACCATCCATACTTTCATCCACCCAGATTAGCTAATTTAATTAGTAGTAATAAAAAAAATTAAATAAATAAATAAAAATCATAAGCCACACCCACACAGACCCCACCCACAAACCCCGCCCACACAGACCACACCCACACAGACCCCGCCCACACAGACCCCGCCCACACAGACACCACCCACACAGACCCCGCCCACACAGACCCCGCCCACACAGACCCCGCCCACACAGACCACACCCATCATCCCCCACCCCTGTGCGCCCCCACCCTTGATCCCCCCCTCATCCCACCCCCACCTTCCCCACACACACAAGGGGAGTGGAGGGGTGGGATGAGGGGGGATCAAGGGTGGGGGTGCACCTTCCCATCTTTTTTCCCTTTATTCTCTTTTTGTAATTAAGAATTAAATAATTCTGGACAAAGCGAATAAAATCAAAATTACGAAATAACATTAAAAACATAAAAATTATAATAAAACATTTTTCACGAGGTATAAATTCAGTTTCTTCCATAAATTCTGTTTCTTCCAAGGTATAATATCCTCTTGTCTCCCATGTTGGCTTCACCAATTTATTTTGTGTCTGCAAGGCACAAAAGGGATTTTAAATTAAATTCACCAAACACAGTATTTGCCTGCCGTGTCATCCCAAAACCACATGAGGGCAGTCTAGGACCATAAATGAGAAACTCCATTTTTCCAAACAACTCACATGAGCAGGAAATTGGTTGACACTCCTCCGGTCGTCGAAGTTGTGAAATCCCTGGGTTTCATCAAACTTCATGTTGCTTGGTTGGTTTTTCATGCTGGAATAAAACAAACAGTTAGTTAAAGGACATAACACACAGCTCACTTTACCACACAGCACCTTTAACACACAGTTATTCAACCACCAACTTTGATAAAAAGGAGAAAATTAATGGATTGAAGTTTGTGAATAATTAATTATATCTCTTACCTCTCGCATAGAATTTCAAACAAGGTGTTTAATTCGTTGTCAGTCATTGGTTCTGTTGTTGAGACAACCTTGGAGAATATTAACGGGTGAGAGAGGCTTTCTAAACACTCAACCATCTCATTATGAAGACCCCTCCGAACTTCAGTGAATTCTGTAAGCGTTTCAGTCAAATCCTCCCTTTGTTGGTGAAAATCATTCACTTCATTTTCAACATCAATCACCAGGTTTGATAAAGATAAACTGTAAAAAGAGAAAAAACAATAATTATTGAGAGGCTGTTAATGATGTTCCATATAAGACAATGAATAATTAATCGTGAGAACAAAAAAAAACTTACCTGTCTTCTGATAAACCTTCATCCTCCATCCTCCAGAGAAACATAACGTGTGTTTAAAAAAGCAAGGTGTGGTTAGAGCCTTTATAGGCAAGGCTGCGTCATTGGCAAGGCTGAGTCATCCTGTGCCACGTTGGCAACTGGCTCGACAAAAGATGATGCAATGTTTCGCCATAAATGATAGAACCAAGTATCAACCAGACTGAAGAGTGGAGGTGTAATCAACCTTGGTATATAAATGGAAAACACAACGAATGTGAAAAATATCAGATTCAAGAGGTTGAGAGAATCACTGGTCAGAAGGTTCTCAAGACGGATAAACGTATTCATTTGTTAAGTGGGGTAATGGAGGGCGGGAAGAAAAATATATTAGAGTGGAGTGAGAACTTTAATGGTTATCAATCGGATAATAAATATTATAATTTTAAAATGGTATGTGGGAGAGGAGGAGGTCAAACAAGAACCCTCCGTGAAACATACCACTTTATACTTTCACAACAAAAGGTTAAGGAACCTGTATACTTTATAAATATACTTGATGGGGATGAGTTCTATAGGAGAATGGAACTCTTTAAAAAGTTAGAAAGAGATAATATATTTATAGTGTTACAGATCGCGGTTAAGATGTTATAGACCGAGCGGTGGTGTAAAACCGCGACCTAACAAAACTCACCCGATTCACCCAGACTTTGGCCGTATCGCACCCTAGCTGCTCAATGAGGGAAAAGACAGAAACGACGCAATGCAAGAGGAAAAAGGAAGACAAAAAAAGGTTTGAAATACTACTACATTTATTCCTACTATTTACACACAAGCAAAAAGAAACAATTACGTTTATTTACAAGCACAAGACGCAGGTGACACAGTGCAAATTTAGCTTACCTACAGACTTAATTAAATACCCAGGGACAGAACAAACAAAACGCTGACTCACGCGGGGAATTGCTGAAATGGCAGGATGTGGATGGCTGGAGGGGGAGGGAGGTCCAAGGGGGGTCATGCAGCACAACCGGCGCGTTCAGCAGCCACCGTTCCTCTTCGGCCCTGCTCCAAACCGCCGTTCAGGCCCCCTTTGGCGGTTGGGTGGTCTGGCTGCTGCGGCCGCCGTCCGCTGCGTTCCCCGGACTTGTCTGGTCCAAACCCTCAACTCTGTCGTGTTTCTCTCACTCCTCACCACCGACTCCTCACCGCAACCAACTGACCACCGACTCCTTTTGCAACCAACTTCCGCAACCAACTCTTCTCTCTCAACAACCCTTTCTCTCCTTCTCTGACCACTTCCGTTTTTGCGCCTTTTATAGCGCCTCCAGCGATTACGCCCCCGGCGCTTTGGACACGCCCATCGGGGGTGCTCACCTCGGCCCTGGTTGGTCGCGCGACCCTCGGGCTCCGCCCTGGATGACGACGGGCGGGCGCGCCCCTCCTCCCCTCTGACGAGGTGGAGACACGCCTTTCTTCTCCGACTCAAAGCCCATGGTCAATGGCGGTTATTGGAGGGGAGGTAATATGAGGTCAATGGTGGTTATTGGAGGGGAGGTAATATGAGCAATCGAGGCTCGGCAATGACGAGAGGGGATGTAATATGAGGTCAATGGAGGTTTTGGAGGGGAGGGAAAGGGAGATTTTTGGGGATGGGAAGGAAAGGGGGGATCTATTCTCTTTCACTGGTGCAATGGAGTATTTCAATTAATGGGAGACACAGCCTTATCCTAAAACACAGAATAAGATATAACTATCGAACATGGATATTCTATGATTGGCTGACGTGTATGCTTGTGGACTATGGGACGCCCTTTTGGTCCTTACACAGCTCCGGAGGCAGGAGGCACAGAATAACAACAACAATAATAATACTTCACACCAATTTACCACAATACAACACAATCAAAAAAATACAGTCCTCATCTCCGCAACACTGCACCCTCCTCCTCTTAGGCACGTCCCGGGCCTACAACTTTTATTTTTAGTGTGACACGTAGGTGTAGTTCCCTCTATTTTTAACCTGACCCTGAGTGCGACAGTTTTAAAACAATAATAAATGTGTCCCGCTGCTCCATTGCACCCTGCCTAACAGACTTACGCCCACAGTTAACCGAATTGCGGAATGGTCTTCAAACTATACACTGACGGTGGGGAGCATTATTTACAATTGACGCTATTTTTATTTACAAAAGTAACCCAGGACCTGTAATTGTTCTTTCTGGGGGGAGACAGTCTGTTCTGCATCAATGCACCATGAAAGCACCTATAACGCACCAACACACCCTCAAGCACCAATCAGTGCAGTCACCACCGTTCATCAATAAAAAAATAAACCAACAACCCCTAACCCTGCAGATGTCTCTTGCTCTTCGGCTCCCTCTGCTGGTTATTACTTTCTTCCAGATGTTGTCATTTCCTTTCATTTTCTTACTGGCGGCCTATTTGAGCATAAAATGAAATGCACCCATCGTGTCCATTTTTATTTATTTATGGCCCACAGGGCCGACTAGTGTGGTTCACCTGTGGGGCATCGGTGCCCTGTGGCCAAGGTCCGCCAGCAAGATTTCGGGCCCTCATGGCCGGTTCCAGCAGAGGGGCCATGCCCCAACCCATGGGGTCCATAAGTGGTGCTCGGCCACAGGCATGTGGTCCATAATGTGGTGCATCGATGCAGACAGCTGGTTCTGGGAATTTCGGGCGCACAATGGCCGACCCACGCACGCTCCCCTCGGCGCCCAACGGCGCACAGGTCATGTGGGAGACAAAAGGGGATAGACAAATGAGCGAGGGGTAAGGTCACAAGGGTACACATCAATAAGGCAATGCAAGGCGAAATGCGTACGGAGGGCGAAGTGAGAAAGCTCGTCCCTACCGTACGTCACCCCCCTGTCACCTACCCTTGCCCTCACCCCATATGTACAAAAATCTACACATTTACAAATTTGTCACTACTGTCACGTCTTCCCCATATTTCCTCTATACCAAATTCGTCACCACAATCCCTCTATCCAAAATTTGCCATCACCAAATTCATCATCAATCCTCATAAGGAGGGAGAGATGGAATCACGCACAATGTCACACCCACGTCATGATGCGTCTCACATTCCAAACATTTGCACAATAAAAAATAATAAAACATGGCATGGTGTGGAGTTACCTGTCACCTCAGGTGAGTGGGTGCAGATGGTGCGAGGAGATCCTTCATCCTAACTATCCTCTAAATGACTTTAACACACTTTACACTACCCGGGGTCTTTCCCTGCCAATCCATTGGCCACTTACACTATGGGTTCTAACAACCAATCCCCATTGACCAAACTGTGGTGCTTCTCAATTTCGGGTCTCACTCCCCCGATTCATCTCCCGGTGCCCTCGCACAATTTCTGGGCCGCGACGTGTAGCTCTCCCAACAGGTCTACCCACCTGCACACCTCCACCACTGTAGTTGCCACCCGAGCTTACCTAGCTCCTCACCCTAACCTATCTAACTGGGGGCAGCCCCTCTCCTGGCTCTGTCACCCCCATGGTGCCCTCTGGCACTGGGCTACCCGGGTCCGTCCTCCGGATCCTCGGGCCCCATCCACAACAACTACTACCGGCTCCCAGAGCCCACCTGCGGCCTCACCTGGCCGACATCCTTACAGTGGTGGAGTGCCCAAACCAACTACACACACTAACAGGCTACACGCCCAGCCATTTCCACAACACTAATGCACCCATCCAAACATCATTCTTCCAACCGCACCACAGATGCCAATATCCAACCACAATTTACCTGTGCCCTCTACCTAACACTTACACTACCCGCCCCGGGTATCCGTGATGGGGGTCCACTCTTCCCCCATTCACACCTTCGCACCATCCACTCCACTCCACAATTTCCACCATACTCACTCCACGACCATCCATTCCAATACTCCATACCATTTATTCCATACACCTGTCTTTCATTCACCTGTCGTTGCACACCTGTGCAATCCTACCTGGTGCCACCTGCACCCTCCTCCTCTTCCTGGACCAGTTGGTCAACACAACACACAATCACCACTACTCCCTCATACACTGCTCCACACACCTGTTCAGTTGCACACCTGTGCAATCACACCTGTTCAATCCTCACACACACGGCATCATCTCAGCTGACTACTCCCCTCTGAAACTTGCGCTTCCCAGTCGTCCCTTTAAACTATTGCGCTCCCACGTCATTATCAACCACACTAAACTACCTGCGTCCCCACTACAGGTATCAGTCACTAACTAAACTTAACGTTACCTAATGTCATCTTCGCTAGATCCCTACACACCATATCCTAACCCACCCGGGCTAGTTTTCACTGCCATCACCCCCATAAGCTATTGCGCATTTGCCCCACATGTGAGGGATGATGGATTTGCCATCCCACCACATTGGGGTCTCTCACTATAAATTTTGTTCGTCCAAATCCAACAAATCAAAAATTTTCCATTTACTGCCAATTCTATTCACTTTTCTAAATTTTGTATCAAATCACTACTATCACTATCACCATCACCCGTCTACTTATTAGGTCCTCTCGGTGCGCCAATTCACATCTACAGCCCGGCTTCGTACAGCCGAGCAATGAACGCGGGTCGTTTTGTGCCAGCGACTGGATACGTCCCGCCGCACTCGGGGCAGGGACGGGGGCTTACCCGGGCCGAGATCCCACGCACCACCTCGGCGTGGAGCCATCCAATGTCCCGATCTCGACCTGCCGGCACGTCTCAATAGAAAGTGGTCGCCATGACGACCCTTCCTATCGGGCTGCCCGCTCCGCCTAGTGGAGCACGGACGCGGCCGTTCCAAGCGAGGCCCAGCGTGGATCGCGCACGGCGGTCCTTTCGAACCCGCCGTGGCTCGGATCCTCGCTGGTTCTCGCTGCACGCGAAGCCCGGCACGCACCGAGGGCCCGAGTCGGCTATAAGTCGTTCTAACCTTTAACCCGGTTATCGTCGACGCCTCACCTGGATGCTTACAAGCATACGCTACCCCTTTCATGCTCATACATGCAGCCGTTTCCATGCTCTTGGTCGTACCTTCTCTAACACACCTCGGTACACTCATTCCGCTCACCGACTTGGTCACACACCTGACCACCGAACACCTTGGCACACATTCGTCGCTCGCACACCTCACCAACACACCTCTTCGCGCCCCTTTCTCGGTCACCTCCTTTGTGACAATCACAGGTGTGCTCTCACCCGCACACCCAACCACGTGCCTCACTACCAATTCCAGCGTGCATTCCCACTCACGCGCTACCATTCCAGGTGTGCATCCTTCTATTCCAGGTGTACATCCTCGCTCACCTGTCACAACCAACTCACGCTCCGTTTCACTCTCACTACTCTCACCTCCACTCTCGGTCGCGCACTCACCCTTACTCTCGACAGCACACTCTTTCCTCATGCACCTGTCCGTTACCCACCTTTCTCGCGCACACCCTCCCGTTACATCCTCTGTAACACTCACCACAGGCGTACACTTCCTCGTTACATCCTTTGTAACACTCACCACAGGTGTACACTCTCTCGTTACATCCTCTGTAACACTCACCACACCGCGCTTCCATGTACCCCCTCGCACACGCGCTTCGACCAACTCACTCTTGACGGCACACTCACTCCTCGGCGTGCACTTTTTCCTCACACACCCCATGGTCGGACATTCTCGCACACCTCTTTTTTCGCACACCTGACCTGTCACACACTTCACCAACGGCCTTTCACGAACACCCGGATCCAAACCAATCCCCAAGCCGACTGAAGCTTTCCTCACATCATATACATTGCCACTCACCTCCGTACTTCGTCTCCGCACCTCCTTTGCCACCTGCAAACTTTTTATTTGGTTAGTGAGCACCTCATCATGATTTGAACACAGACCTTGTACATATTCCATTACCTCCTCCTGGATTTCTCTCTTAGTTTCTGTCCGTCCCTTCTTAATTTCACTCACCTCTTCTTCCACTTCCTCTAGTTTTTGTTTAACCTCTTTTATTTCTTGGTGCGTCTCCTCAAGTTCATCCTCTAGGGCTACCGTGACCGTCTCTATGTGCATCCTCACCTGCCGGTCCTTTGTCTCCATTATCTCTGTCACCTCGTCCACCCTCCTTGTCAGTTCCTCACGTACCATCTGACATTGCCTCTGTGTCGCTATCAAGTCATTTTTAATTTCTTTTTGTGTCGCCTTTAACCCTCCTAGTACCGCAGTGTTCTTTTGAACCTGCTCCACTAACTTAGTTTGTCCCTCTGTCAGCTGTTCCACCTCCTCCGTCAGATCTTCTATTCCCCTCTGTAACTTTGCCGTATTATTTCTCACCTCTTTCTCTATACGCTTTTCGCCTCGCTTTACCTCCTCGCGTAGCCCCGAGACCTCCTCACTCACCCCTCGTCGTATTTCCTCCATCTGGTTCCCCATCTGTTCGATTTCCCGGGCGGATTGTTCCCCTATTTCCCGCAATTTGTCCTCCATCCTATTTTCTAACCCCATTAACCCATTTTTCACCCCCTCTAACTGATTCTCCTGGGCAGCCATTCTGTTTTCCACCCCCTTTAACCCATTCTTTACCTCTTTTATCCCGTTGTCTAACCCCTCACCGGTACCCCTCGCTTCGTCCCTCATTACCCCCATTTGGTTTCCCATTACCCCCAATTGCTCACTCTGAGCCCTCGCTTCGTCCCTCATTACCCCCATTTGGCCCTCCAATCGCTCACCCTGAGCATCCATTTTTGCCATCAGTTGGGTCAAGAATAATCTGAGGTTAAACCCGGTTTGCCCAGCGTCCCCAGCCGCCACCGCGGGCTCGCCCTCCGCGGCGCCGCTATTTTGGGACCCTTCAACCACGTGCGCGAGCGCGCCATTTTGCGCGCCTGATATTCCCGCAACCACATTGCCATTTTCCTCCTCCCTTTCTTCCCCGAAGTCCTGGGTTACTTCTAACCCCTCTATCTCTCCCACCGGCATCCCGTCGCCTTGAACAGCCATGGCGCGATTTCAAAATTCGGGTTTTACTTTATAAAACAAAACAAATTTCGTCCGCTCCAAATTTTGACCAAATTTTTATTTTTCTATTCGTTTTAAAAATTTGGTTCGGGCCTCGAATCCCACTCCCAGACACCAATTGTTACAGATCGCGGTTAAGATGTTATAGACCGAGCGGTGGTGTAAAACCGCGACCTAACAAAACTCACCCGATTCACCCAGACTTTGGCCGTATCGCACCCTAGCTGCTCAATGAGGGAAAAGACAGAAACGACGCAATGCAAGAGGAAAAAGGAAGACAAAAAAAGGTTTGAAATACTACTACATTTATTCCTACTATTTACACACAAGCAAAAAGAAACAATTACGTTTATTTACAAGCACAAGACGCAGGTGACACAGTGCAAATTTAGCTTACCTACAGACTTAATTAAATACCCAGGGACAGAACAAACAAAACGCTGACTCACGCGGGGAATTGCTGAAATGGCAGGATGTGGATGGCTGGAGAGGGAGGGAGGTCCAAGGGGGGTCATGCAGCACAACCGGCGCGTTCAGCAGCCGCCGTTCCTCTTCGGCCCTGCTCCAAACCGCCGTTCAGGCCCCCTTTGGCGGTTGGGTGGTCTGGCTGCTGCGGCCGCCGTCCGCTGCGTTCCCCGGACTTGTCTGGTCCAAACCCTCAACTCTGTCGTGTTTCTCTCACTCCTCACCACCGACTCCTCACCGCAACCAACTGACCACCGACTCCTTTTGCAACCAACTTCCGCAACCAACTCTTCTCTCTCAACAACCCTTTCTCTCCTTCTCTGACCACTTCCGTTTTTGCGCCTTTTATAGCGCCTCCAGCGATTACGCCCCCGGCGCTTTGGACACGCCCATCGGGGGTGCTCACCTCGGCCCTGGTTGGTCGCGCGACCCTCGGGCTCCGCCCTGGATGACGACGGGCGGGCGCGCCCCTCCTCCCCTCTGACGAGGTGGAGACACGCCTTTCTTCTCCGACTCAAAGCCCATGGTCAATGGCGGTTATTGGAGGGGAGGTAATATGAGGTCAATGGTGGTTATTGGAGGGGAGGTAATATGAGCAATCGAGGCTCGGCAATGACGAGAGGGGATGTAATATGAGGTCAATGGAGGTTTTGGAGGGGAGGGAAAGGGAGATTTTTGGGGATGGGAAGGAAAGGGGGGATCTATTCTCTTTCACTGGTGCAATGGAGTATTTCAATTAATGGGAGACACAGCCTTATCCTAAAACACAGAATAAGATATAACTATCGAACATGGATATTCTATGATTGGCTGACGTGTATGCTTGTGGACTATGGGACGCCCTTTTGGTCCTTACACAGCTCCGGAGGCAGGAGGCACAGAATAACAACAACAATAATAATACTTCACACCAATTTACCACAATACAACACAATCAAAAAAATACAGTCCTCATCTCCGCAACAATAGGCTCATTAGTAGAGTGGTCTAAGGAACTACATTAAGGGGCTAGTGGGGGGAATAGGGTAAAAATTACATGTAAGTGAGAAGGATCATAGGTTCATAAGGCTAGAAGGATTATAGATTCATAAAGGAAGAAAATCATAGGTTCATAAGGTGAGAAGGATTATAGGTTCATAAGGTGAGAAGGATTATAGGTTCATAAGGCGAGAAGGATTATAGGTTCATAAGGCGAGAAGGATTATAGGTTCATAGAGGGAGAAATAGAGGTGTTTATGATTTTTGAAAAAGACAAGGGGGTAAATGACATTAGATAGGGATTTCCCATGTTAAACGGAGGTGTCCCAGAAGCAACATTTATCACCTACTCACGCGCTATGACCCCGGAACAGGGAACGAGTGCAGGGGCAGCACGGTAGGCGCGGACCTCCAGCCGGCGAGTCGGTGGAGGGCACTGATTGGTTGGCGCGCCAGGGCTGACGTCACCACCACGGGAAGGTTATTTAAGAGAGTGCCGAACGCCATTTTCTTGCTCTTGCGGCTCTTGCTCTCTTGCGGTTCGTGCTCTGGAGATTCCTGGCCCTGGCAGTCCCAGTGCGATCTTGAGTGGAGCGAGTCCTGTCCCTGGTTGAGTTGGCTTATTGATCGTGTGTGAAGATCGACCTCGTGGTGCTTGGAGCGGTGCTCGTGCTTGGAGCGGCGCTCGGTGCTGTGGTGCTGTAGCGAGGGACCTCGTGGGTGCATCGGGGCCGAACGGAGCCGTGTTGGACGGCAGCCAAAGACAAGACGACAGGACCAGATAAGGCCATTACCCATTTCCCCCAAACATAACGAACGTTTTTCTTTTGGTGATTCTTGTCCCTCCTTTGTATTTGAGGTCTGGTGTGTGGGATCCCGATTTAGTTTAGTTTATTACCATCGCGTTCTTTGTATCGGATTCCGTGGAATAAATCTCTATTTTTGTACATTTTAATTCGGTGTCGTGTGCATTAATTTCCCTACAGGATCGAAGCTGCCGTCGTTTCACCAAGGTAAGTGTTTTTACCGCAGCCTTCCATTTTCCTTCTTCCTCCCACGTTTGATAGCTGAATCCGTGTTTGGTCGTCGCCTCCAATAAAACCGTTTAGGCCGATGCGGGGTCTCTGGTGTTAACCGGAGTCGCACGACAGTATTAAACAATCTGCTGTTTTGATGAGGGAATGCCCACTTGCTTCTATGAGTGGGTGTGGGATGGTGAGGAGGGGAGTAGATGGAGCAAAGATGGGATAGAGTTGTGAGGGGGAGGTTGAGTCTTTAAAGACTTTCTGTCTGGGGGGAGGGAGAGCGGGATGTCGGCAAGGGGAAGGTGGTGGAGTGTTGATGTATTGTGGGGGGGGGGGGGTCAAGGGGGGGAGGAGGAGAGAGGTTATGAGATTGTAACGGAGTTCTGAACAAGTATATGTGAGACGGTGCAATGTTCTGGATTATACAGGAATCCTCTTTTGTGGAATACAATTTCATTCCTTTCTCTATACATGTTCACATTGTAATGTTATCATGATTGAATAACTGGATCCTCATAAGTGTTATCTTCACATTCTACATTGATATTTTTTCATCATCTTCTTCTTCATCAACAAAAAAACGACAATAATGATACAACTGAGGTGGCAAAACCTTCTAGATGTCAAATTGTTTGTTGGGTCCATAGGAGTACATTGCAGCGTGATAACCTTTCCCACTGAGCAGCTTAACCAATATTCATACCTTATATTTTTGGCACTTACGCAATATGTTGATTTTCGTCTCTGGTAGCATAGTCTCAGGTATTCACTTGTTCCAGAATGAAAATGGCCACAGAAGTGACCCTCATGGCTATTACATATGAATATTCTATGCAAACTTGGTGCCAGAACAACTGGAAAGAACACACAGGCCTGTGATATTCTGTGTAGTTAAGTAGTTAACTATTCTTGTCAGACTTTCCTGTTGATCAAATAAGATTCCCACAATAACCTCTACATTGCCTTATTGTATTAGCAGATTGAAGCATTACAACTGGAAATGGACGCTGAGGCAGGAGCTAGCAGTACAGCGTCAACACAGCCACACATGGACTGTCCGAATCATTGTTCGACTAACGACTCCAACCTGGTGTCACCCGAAAACTATGACTATTGGAAAACTCTCCTGAGAGCTGCTGAAATCTTGAATATTGCCAAAGACTTGCCAGATGGGGAGATACCACCAATGACCTATCACAGGAAGTGTCGAAGCATCTTTACTATGAAAAAGCTGGTTGATGCCTTTATTGCCAAAGGAAAGCCGACAGAAGCCACTTCAGAAGGTCCAAATAAGTCAACCAGGAAAGCTCCACATCATTCCAGGGTGTATGAGGCAAAGTGCATCTTCTGTGACAAAACCAACAAGTACTTGAGATGTCAAAACACAAGGGAGACTCTTAGTGCATCGAGATGAGATCAGATGAGAAAATCAGGAAAGCTGCAGTTAGGAAAATGGACAGCAGAATGCTCGCTATTCTCAGCAGGGAACTGGTAGCTGCTGAAGACTACAACCACAGTTCTTGCTACGGGCAGAACACAAACTGATGCCACTACAGTTAGCAGTATGGTAGAGAGAGACAGAGATGATGCTGAAACATAGTATGAGGCTGTAGAGAAACAATCCAACAATGAACTGTTCTCATTTGTCAGAGGAGAACTGTTTGTTCATCCTGATGTGGTACCACTGACTGATCTCACATCTAGCCTGGTGCTAAGTTGCAGTCCACAGGGTACACAGAATTGCAGTACAGGCCAAAGTCACTAATCCCCAGCCAACCAGACCTATGCCATCTATTGACAAAACAAAGAGAAGTATCAGCACTGGAGCAGTGATGCTGCCCATCTACAATGCTGGAGAGCATGTTGTTCCACCACCCATTCAAACTGTAGAGGCTGCCACTGCAGCTGCCATACAATAATCAAAGGAGAAGACCTTGTGTGGCTACTTTCTAGCATGTCTGCCCCAGATGCTCAAGCAATTTACAGCTGGACTGGCGTCAACATCCTCATCCGCAATGAAATTGCAGTGGTCCAGGAGTGTTGGCCACATGCCCACAATCAACACTCATGCAACACAGATGTCCACCATGAATTAAGTGCTGAATCAATCACTCAGCATCATGCAGTCCCCTGAGCTCAGGACCATCGTGTGCATTTTCGACCAAGCACTCTATGCCAAAGCTAAAGAGATAGCATGGAGACACTAAGATAATTTTAAGAACATAATCCTCAGGTTGGGTGTCTTCCACACCAAATGCACTCTCTTGGCAACCATTGGGAAAATATTCCAAGATGCAGGACTCAGGGACCTGTGTGTAGAGGCAGGTGTCATCACTGATGGCTGTAACTGGGGTGAGGGGGATGAAAGTCTACACAAAAGCAATGGATCTCTGCACAAAACAAAGCTGTACTTGCCAGAGAGCTGGAGAAAAACATGTCACTATTCATGTCACTGTCACAACATGTCACTGTCACAACATGTCACTGTCACAACATGTCACTGTCACAACATGTCACTGTCACAACATGTCACCGTCACATGTCACTGTCACAGAAGCTATTCCAGGGCTATCAGCATGGATCATCGATGGAATGAGCCTCATCCAGAAATTGAAAGGGGACGGCAAGACATTTGCACAGGTAGCAGATTCTGGTCTGTCCCTAGCTTTACACGAGGGTGCCTCCAGTCACCGGATTGATATTGTGTTTGATGTCTACTAGGAAACAACCATAAAAAAAACTGAAAGATGCAGCAGAAGTTCCACCAGTGGCACAAGGTGTGAGAACATTGCACCAGGTCACAACATCCTGCAAAGGAGAAAAATTCCTGAGCAACCCTGAGAACAAGACAAGTCTCATCAAATTATTGGTTGATCAGTGGAAGCATCCTGCAAACGGAGCAGAGCTCCAGGACAAGTCTCTGTTTGTCACCTGTGGAGAGGTCTGCTACCGGCTCACCAAGGATCACAGGGATCACAGGGATGAGATCCAAGCGCTGAAGACAACACAAGAGGAAACTGATACTTTCCTGCTTCTGCATGCCCATCATGCCGAGGACGGATACAGATCCATAGTCATCACTTCTGAAGACACATGTAATGATACTGTGTCTTGGCTTCAGCAAGATGTCCTGCCCTCTGTACCAGAAATGTGGAACTCAAAACTAGTCAGTACATAGACAGCGGCAAGTTTACAAACTCTATGGGAGATGACGTATGTCAGGCTCTCATTGGACTGCATGCTTTCACTGGCTGTGAGACAGTCAGTGCATTTGCTAGCCGTGAAAAGCTGTGTGCACTGAGGCACCTGAAAGAAAGTGAGACTTGCCAGACCTTCAAGCATCTTGGGGAATCATGGGACGTATCTCCAGAATTCTTTGAATAGATGGTTTATTAATACTTACCCTGCACAGTCAACTTAGTGTGAGGCAACTCTTCTGTTTTTGAAGGGTTTTTTTCAATGATCCAATATGGCTACCAGACCATGTGAGTGATGACACCATAAGTTTATATTCTCAAATATAATTGTTGCATAGATCACACTCAATAAATTTCAAACTGATCAGACTAAGCGTTGGCCCTGTTGAACTATGACATCATAATTAAGGCACCAATGATGTCATTGTTACAACACTTATTCCCCATGTGGAGTTCTTTACAATGAGCCACGTTTCAATTTCTTTCCCTGGAGCAGTTATGAAGATATAGAGGTACAAAGTTTTACCGAGATGGCGCCCGTAACCACGTGACCTATGACGTCATAATTATCACGACAATTATACAGGCCAAGGTGCTCCCATAGTGAAAATTTTGGGTCAATCAGACTAACAATTGCAGAGAAAAAAAAATTCATACTCATTGTACTTCAAGCTTCATATTAATTGTCGTGTTGTACTTGTCGAATTATGCCGTTATAATTAAGGTACCGATGACATCATCATTAACATATCTTATTCCCCATGGGGAGTACTTGACAACGCACCATGCTTAAATTTTTTCCATGCAGCGGTTTCGGAGATATAGAGGTGCAACGTTTTTCCAAGAAGGCATCCATACCACGTGACCTATGATGTCATAATTATGAATAAAAAATTATACAGGCGGAGGCACTCCTCTGGTAAAATTTTGTGTCAATCGGACCAACGGTTGCCGAGAAAATGAATTTTAAAAATGCAGACACGCAAGCCACACGTACACAACCGAATGTCTAACCCTGCTTTTCGTGAAGTGGGAGGAGTTTGTGTGTCGGTTGTATGCATCTTCATCCTCCATCCACCATGTTAATGAGCTCTGCTACCATCTCTTTTGTGCAAAACGAGGAGAGCTGAAATACAGTCAGCTTCCACCTTGTAAAGCCTGCCTCCACATGCATGTCCACCATGCAAACTATCTATCTGCAATTTGGAGGCGGTGCCTTCTGTGCCAGCCATCTGTGCCAGACCCCATGGCTGGACCACAGATGATGATGGCCATAGAATGGATGCGGGGATCTCTAGCACTGGATGCTGTGTTGCAGCTGATGTCCTGCAAGTGTGCGCGCACCTACAAACATCCAGACTGCACATGCCTGGCTAATCAACTGAAGTGCATGGACATGTGCAAGCTGTGGACATGCACCAACCAGAGAACTTACGATGAGGAAGAAGTCCAAATGGAATTAAACGAATCTGATGATTACGATAATGATGATAACGATGCTTAAGAGAATGGACATGAAAGGTGGACATTCACAACATAGTGGCTTGTATGCATGGACCTCATGGAATACTGTTCTCCCCTATGGGCCGGTGCTCCTGCCTCACATCTAGCTCGGCTTCACGCTGTTGAAACCAAAGCTTTCAGAATTATTGGAATCTCCCGCGATGAAGCTATCTCTGAGGGCCTTTCACTCACTCACCGCAGGCAGGTAGGTGGTCTTTCTGTCTTCTACCGACTCCTCTCCGGCCTTGCACCCCCAGCTCTCTCTGTGCTCTGTCCCCCAAATATTCCTACAGGTCGCACAAGATCTGCCAGCAACCCTCTGATGGTTAAACTGCCGAAATCTCGGCTCTCTGCTCACCTTCACTCTTTCATTCCTCTTTCCTCCCGCCTCTGGAACAAACTCCCTCACTCCCTTCAATCCCACTCCTCCCTCCAGGTCTTTAAAACAGCTGTTCACCACCATCTCTTATCTTCCCCCATCCAAAACCTTGATCTTTTCTACCCCCGCTAATTCACCCCAGATCCACCTTGTTTGAAATTCCAACTTCTTTCCTGGAAGTCCTGGCAGTGTCCATATGTTTTATACCTCTCCCACCGCCTCCTTCCCACGCCCCCCCCCCCCCCAAGCCCTCGCCCTCTCTCAGATCTCTCGATGTCTCCATGTCTCTCGGTCACTGCTCTCAAATGTTGTGTTTGTGTCCTTCCCCCTCTCTCCCCATCTTGTCTACCGCTCCCTATGTTATATGTTTTATGTGTCGGTTTGTCTTTCTGTGTGATTAATGTTCGCTCTTTCACGAGCCTCGACCTTGTATACAAAAAAAATAAAAAAATAAAAAAATAAAAATCGATCACCCGATGTTCAAGATTAAAGTAAACAATGGAGGACATTACAGCCAGAAAAGCATACACAATCACCAAAAACATAAATGGGCAATTGAGATGTTACAAACAATTTTGCATTGAAACGTAGAGGCTAAAATTTAACATTCATGCATTCCTATTATTCGCATGCGACACGTGTAAAACAAGTAAAACAAGAAAAAGAGCGATCAGAGATTGCAAACCCTCGCCAGGATGTATTTTCAGTGGATTTTAAGGCTTTTGTGTTAAAACAAATATGGCGGCCGAACCACGTGACCGATGACGCCATAATTATTTTTTTTCTAAACCAATTTATTCCTAGATTATGCTCAAGAAATTTCATCTTGATCGGATGAAGTTTTGTACTTGCCGAATTATGCCGTCATAAATGGAGGCACCTATGACATTAACATATTTTATTCCCCATGGAGAGCTCTTTTCAATGAGCCATGTCTCATATTTTTCTATTCAGCACTTTCCGAGATGTAGAGGTGCAAAGTTTTTCGATTTTTCCAAGATGGCGGCCGAACCACGTGACATATGACGCCATAATTATCATTAAAAATTTTAACAGGTGGAGTTGCACCTACGGTGAAAATTTCCTGTCAATCGGACCAACGGTTGCAGAGAAAATCATATTTATTCTGTGCGGACAAACAGACAAACAAGCAAACAAGAAGATGTCATGCAGAGCACGATACATGCAAAATCCCCCCCCCCCCCCCCCCCCATGAAAAAGAAAATTCCATTGATACAGCAAATTGTCCATTTCATCAAGATTAAAATTGACAATCTTGATCAAAGCTCGGGTTAATTGGAAGAAAAGTGACGATTTTTCAGATGAATAATGATGATTTTGGAAGGTTGACCTTGAGTTGACCTTTGACCTTTTGACCTCAAAAATAGTTAGTTTTCCTATTTAGTGACAATGTGCAAATGCTGTTCAATTTTCAAGTCAATTGGATGAAAATTCAGGATTTTTGCAACTTGGCCTATGTTGACCTTTTGGCCTATGTTGACCTTTTGGGCTATGTTGACCTCAAAAATACTTGGTGGTTGAATTCAGTGACCAGATATGCAAGTCCTCTTCAAATTTCAAGTCAATCCGATGAAAATTGAGGATTTTAGAAATTTAGCAAAGTTGGTGACCTTTGGCCTATGTTGACCTTTTGACCCCCAAAACAATAGGCTTCTTGCTTTTGACCAACTCTACCATTTGGTGAAGTTTCATGAAGATCGGTTTAAAATTGTGACCTGTAGGCCGGTGACAAACAAATAAACAAACAGATGAAAAATCACTCTTAGTGAGTCACTCAAAAAAACACCGCAAAAGAGAACAAAGCAGAATGGCACTCCATAGAGAATCCTTTTGACCTCTTATATAATTGGTGGTGGAATTCAGTTAGCTGACATGAAAATCCAATTCAAATTTCAAGTCAATCGGATGAAAATCGAGGCATTTAGAAATTTGAAAAAAGTGGTTGACCTTTCGCCTATTTTGACCTTTTGGCCTATGCTGATCTCAAAAATAGTTGTTGGTTGAATTTAGTTAACTGATATGTAAATCCCATTCAAATTTCAAGTGAATCGAATGGAAATTGAGGATTTTAGAAATTTGCAAAAAGTGGTTGACCTTTTGACCCCAAAATTATATAGGATTTTGTCGGACCACGAACTCTACCATTTGGTAAAGTTTCGTGAAGATCGGTTTAAAATCGTGCCCTGTAGGCAAGTATAAGTAAGCGGACAGACAAACAAAAACACACACAGAAACCGGAGTGATCAACAGACTTGCAAATTTTTTTTTTTTTTTGTCAAGTAAGAAACAGACAGACAGACAGACAGACAGACAGAACCACAAACGCCCGACCAATATACACTACTCACAACAAGTTAGGGATATTGTGTGTGAGTTTTTATTTTTATTTTATAGGGGTTCAGGTTAGGGTATTGAAATCAAGAATGCTGTGTTTTTTCACACTCATTAATAACCATAGAATTAGGACCAACAACTTTTTTCAACATAATTAATACACAAAATCAACCACACTGAAGAACCTGCCAATATCCCTAACTTATTGCGAGTAGTGTACTTGAAAAATCTTCGATTTTGCAAGTAACAAACAAACAAACAACGGACTCAAATGCAATACCCTCTCCTCTGGCGAGGGTAACAAGACGATATAAACTTCGACCTAAAGTGCTCCAGAGGGACAGTCTAA
This sequence comes from Myxine glutinosa, assembly GCF_964187855.1. Classification (NCBI taxonomy): domain Eukaryota; kingdom Metazoa; phylum Chordata; class Myxini; order Myxiniformes; family Myxinidae; genus Myxine; species Myxine glutinosa. The sequence continues at coordinate 347,224,836 of NC_136261.1, forward strand.
CTCGTATACACACAATACCTGTAATAGCAAAAACTGAATGAATATCTTGGTAGATTAATGCTGGCATTAGGTAAGATCTGTTCAAATAAAGTTTCATGACCATCAATCTTGTCGTGCATGGTGGACTTATTGTATAGCTAACAAGAACAAAAAGACATAAAATGTTATTGCCACCATGGTTTTAGTAATTTTGCTGTACGGAGTGAAGGGCCACCAGTCAGCCATCTTTGGTCAGATTACAAAACAAAATCTTCTGCATATGTATACTCTCATGTGTTGTCTTTGTGCCAAGTTTGAACAAAATCAGACCATGCATGTTCAATAAATTGTTGAGGATGAAGGAGCTGGGCTCCAACGCGAGTTGAAAGAATTGACGCGACCAAAGATGGAAATTCGTCCGAGTAGGTTAAATAAATGTATCACACTCAGGTACTCTGAAAAGCCCGTTTATCGGGCAGCAATATATATACACATTTATGTCGGGAAGTTTGCCCGGCAAAAGCTATACCGGGCATGCCCGGGTATCAAGGGCGAGCCTTGGAAAGGCGAGTCTGGACCTGCCCGGGCGTGTTTGGCTGCGGCCTGGCAAGTCGAGGCTGGGCGTGCCCGGGCGCTCTGGACGAGCACTGGAAAGGCGATAGCGGGCATGCCCGGACGCTCTGGGCGAGCCCTGGAAAGGCGATAGCGGGCATGCCCGGACGCTCTGGGCGAGCCCTGGAAAGGCGATAGCGGGCATGCCCGGACGCTCTGGGCGAGCCCTGGAAAGGCGATAGCGGGCATGCCCGGACGCTCTGGGCGAGCCCTGGAAAGGCGAGAGCGGGCATGCCCGGGAAAGACGAGAACGGGCGTGCCCGGGAGGTTCGGGCGTGCCCGGGAACAGTGAGTCCGGGCATGCCCGGGAGAGGCGCATCTGGCCGTGTTCTGGCCGGTGCAAGGCGATTGTGTGCATCCAGCGGTAACCGCTACACACGCCCCTCCAGAATCGACCTGCACCGGCAGGGTCAATTTAAGGGGGGTCCGGATGACCCGGCCGAAGCGACCCCTGGAGGGTCGTGGGGAGGGGTCCGATGTGGCGGTGGGTGGTCGAGCGGGGGGAACTGTGGACGGGGGGCGGCCTCGCCGTGGAGGAAGGGCCAACCGTGGTGGTCGGTCGACGTCCATGTGCACCGGTTTGAGGCGGTCCACAGAAATCCGGTCCGGCCGGCCGCCGAAGTCGACGATGAAAGACTTGTCGCCCCGTCGCAGGACCCGGAAGGGCCCGTCGTAAGGCGGCCGGAGTGGCCCCCGGTGCGCGTCATGACGCACAAAGACGTACTCCGCTGTGCGAAGCGCCGGGGGGACGTAGGACTGGGGGCCACCGTGGCGGGACGTCAGCACGGGGGCAAATCGTCGGGCGGCCTCCTGGAGGTCCGAGCGCTGGCGAGCGGCGGACCAGGGACTGGTAGCGTCGGGCACGAATTCGCCCGGGACGCTGAGCGGCTGGCCGTAGACGAGCTCGGCGGCGGACGCCTGGAGGTCTTCCTTGGGGGCCGTGCGAAGGCCCAAAAGGACCCACGGCAGCCGGTCGGCCCAACCGTCGTCCTGAAGGCCGGCCATGAGTGCGGCCTTCATGGAGCGGTGAAACCGCTCGCACAACCCATTCGCTTGGGTGTGGTAGGCCGTGGTGCGGTGCAGCGTGACCCCCAACGAACGGGCGACCGCGCCCCAAAGCTCAGACGTGAACTGTGGGCCGCGGTCGGACGAGATGTCCGCTGGTGCGCCGAAGCGCGCGACCCAGGTGGCGATGAACGCCTGCGCCACATCGGCGGTGGTGGTGGAGGTGAGGGGCACGGCCTCCGGCCACCTGGTGGTCCTGTCCACCATGGTGAGCAGGTGGGTGAACCCCCGCGAGGGGGGCAGGGGACCCACCAGGTCCACGTGGACGTGGTCGAAACGCCGTTCAGGCACGGCGAAAGGTGCCAGCGGGGCCTGGGTGTGGCGGTGGACCTTGGCTCGCTGGCAGGCCGTGCAGGCGTTGGCCCAGTCGCGGATGTTTCGTCGAAGGCCGTGCCAGACGAAACACGCCGACACCAGCTTCTGAGAAGCTTTCCGGCCCGGGTGAGAAAGGCTGTGGATGGAGGCGAAGATGGCGCTGCCAGGAAACGGGCACGATGGGGCGAGGCTGGCCCTGGGAGACGTCGTAGAGCAGGACGGTGCCCGCGAAGGGGATGTCGGCCAGGCGGAGGCCCGTGTCCGCCGCGCGGAGTGCCTGCACCGAGGCGTCGGTGGTCTGGTCGGCCGCCATGAGCGCGAAGTCCACGCCGAGGTGGACCGCGTTCGCGCTGGCCCGCGAAAGGCAGTCGGCCACGGCGTTGTCTTTGCCGGCGACGTGCTGGATGTCCGTGGTGAACTCCGACACGGCGGAGAGGTGGCGCTGCTGGCGGGCCGACCACGGCTCCGTGACCTTAGCCATTGCGTAGACCAACGGCTTGTGGTCGACGAAAGCCGTGAACGGGCGGCCCTCCAGGAGGTGTCGGAAATGGCGAACGGCCAGGAATAGCCCGAGCAGCTCGCGGTCGAACGTGCTGTAGTTTAACTCGTTCGGCCGGAGTTGCCGGCTGAAAAAAGCGAGTGGCTGCCAAACCCCGTCCACCCATTGCTCATGGACGGCGCCCACCGCGTAGTTGGAGACGTCCGTAGTGAGGGCGATGGGCGCGTTGAGCACCGGGTGAGCCAGCAGCGTTGCGTCGGCGAGGGCCCGTTTGGCGCTGGCGAAGGCCGCGTCCATGGCCGCGGACCAAACAATGTCATGCTTGGCCGGCTTGCCCCGGAGGGCCTCGTAAAGGGGCTGCATGAGCTGAGCAGCGCGGGGCACGAATCGGTGATAAAAATTCACCATGCCGAGGAACTCTTGGAGGGCCTTGATGGAACGGGGACGCGGGAACGTGGTGATGGCCTCGACCTTGGTCGGCAGCGGCACGGCCCCGGTCTTGGTGATGCGGTGGCCCAAAAAGTCAACGGTCGTCACGCCGAAGTGGCATTTGACCGGGTTGACAATTAGGCCGTGCTCGCTGAGGTGACCGAACAGTGTTCGGAGGTGGAGGAGGTGCTCGGCGCGGGACGTGCTGGCGACGAGGATGTCGTCCAGATAGACGAAAAGAAACGGCAGGTCGCGCAGCACGCCGTCCATCAAGCGCTGGAACGCCTGGGCCGCGTTCTTGAGGCCAAACGGCATCCGCAAAAATTCGAACAGGCCGAACGGCGTGATGACGGCCGTCTTCGGGACGTCGGCCGCCCGGACAGGTACCTGGTGGTAGCCCCGTATCAGGTCAATTTTCGAAAAGATGACCCGTCCCGCCAAACGGGCGGAAAAGTCCTGAATATGCGGGATCGGGTACCTGTCGGGGGTGGTAGCGTCATTGAGACGGCGGTAGTCGCCACACGGGCGCCATCCACCCCCCGGCTTTGGCACGATGTGCAGTGGCGAGGCCCACGCGCTATTGGAGCGCCGTACGATGCCGAGGTGCTCCAACGCGTCGAATTCGGCCTTCGCCACGGCGAGCTTGGCTGGGTCGAGGCGGCGGGCCCTGGCGTAGACCGGCGGGCCCGTAGTGGGTATGTGGTGCTCGATCCCATGCCGCACCGCGACGGCCGAAAACGTCGGCCGCGTGAGGGCCGGGAATTCCACGAGCAGGCGAGCGAACTCGTTCGTTGCCGGGAGGGCGCACGCCAGTTCGGTCAGCGTGGAGCTGCTCATTGTGCACGCCAGGGAGCTGAAGGTCTCGGCGTGGACAAGGCGACGTCGTTTGACGTCGACCAGCAGCCCGTGCGCGCAGAGGAAGTCGGCGCCCAGCAAAGCCACGGGGACGCTGGCGGTAACAAAAGTCCATTGAAAGCGCTGGCTGCCGAAGCAGAGGGTGACGACGCGTGGGCCGAAAGTGCGTATGGCCGAGCCATTAGCAGCGACCAAAGAGGGGCAAACTGCGTCCAGCCTGTCCTGCTCGGAGGCGGGTATGACGCTCAGTTGGGCGCCGGTGTCGCACAGGAAACACCGCCCAGACGCTTTGTCCCGAATAAACAGCAAGTTGCCCGAGTGGCCGGCGCTCATGGCTGGGAATGAACGCCGGCCCGGCCGTTTCCCGACCTGCTGAAAGTGCACGGGGGCCGGCACGTCCGAGCCTTGTGTCCGAACCTGGCGTGGTAATAACACCACGCCCGGTCAGGTGGAGGCCCCGGCCGTCGTGTCGGAAGCGGGCGGTGCGGCGTGGCGGCCGCCAGTTGCACCGGCAGTTCGGCCTCCAACCGCGCAGGGTTTAAGTAACACGTTTAAGTAACAAAATGGCCACCAGTCTGCCATCTTGAATCTGATCTCGAAACAAAATGACATGCATTTGTAAGCAATCATTCATTATCTGTGTGCCAAGTTTGAATAAGATCGGTAAATGCATGTTCGAGAAATGGTTGAGGATGTGGTAAATATCGGATTGTTGTTTTTTTAAACTAAAATGGCTGCCAGTATATCAGTCGGCCAACTTTGATCAAATTGCAAAATAGAGTGAGGTGCACATGTATGTCGTCATGTGCTGTGCTTTTGCCAAGTTTGATCAAACTCGGCCCATTCATGTTCGAGAAATTGTTGAGGACATGTTTAAGTAACAAAATGGCCGCCAGTCAGCCATCTTGGATCTGATCTTGAAAAAAAGGTGTATATATCAGGCTTTTTTTTTTTGTATACAAGATCGAGGCTCGTGTAAGAGGTAAAATCATTATTCCTTATCGTGTAAGAGCATTATTCCTTACATTATTCGTGTAAGAGCATTATTCCTTACATTATTCGTGTAAGAGCATTATTCCTTACATTATTAGTGTAAGGGCATTATTCCTTACATTATTCGTGTAAGAGCATTATTCCTTACATTATTCGTCTAAGAGCATTATTCCTTACATTATTCGTGTAAGAGCATTATTCCTTACATTATTCGTGTAAGAGCATTATTCCTTACATTATTCGTGTAAGGGCATTATTCGTGTAAGAGCATTCATTATTCCTTACATTATTCGTGTAAGAGCATTATTCCTTACATTATTCGTGGAAGAGCATTATTCCTTACATTATTCATGTAAGAGCATTATTCCTTACATTATTCGTGTAAGAGCATTATTCCTTACATTTTTCATGTAAGAGCATCATTCCTTACATCATTCCTTACATTATTCGTGTAAGAGCATCATTCCTTACATCATTGCTTACATTATTCGTGCAAGAGCATTATTCCTTACATTATTCGTGCAAGAGCATTATTCCTTACATTATTCGTGTAAGAGCATTATTCCTTACATTATTCGTGTAAGAGCATTATTCCTTACATCATTCCTTACATTATTCGTGTAAGAGCATTATTCCTTACATCATTCCTTACATTATTCGTGTAAGAGCATTATTCCTTACATCATTCCTTACATTATTCGTGCAAGAGCATTATTCCTTACATTATTCGTGTAAGAGCATTATTCCTCATCTGTTTGCCAGGTTTGAACACCATTGGTAAATGCATGTCCGAGAAATGGTTGAGGACGTGTTCAAACATTGTTTGTTTGTTTTATGTTTTACAACTAAAATGGCCGCCAGTCGACCATCTTTGATCGCATCGCGATACAAAATGACGCGCATTTGTATGCCGTCATGTATTACTATTGCCTTCGTGTCGAGTATGAACAAAATCGGTCCATAGGCATAAATCTCCGAGATAGGGTTGCGGATGGACGAGACCCAAACCATAAGCCCCCGTTTGGTGACGTCCAAGTCCAACGGGGGCTAATACTATTAATTCTTGGGTAAAATGCCAAAGGCATAGAAAAGGCCGTTTTATGAAAGGCCATATTATAGGCCTACAGAAAAACGATCCTCTGGGATGGTTATCATATTATCAGAATATTGTCTGTAGGTATACGTATAGACCATTTCAAAACACCAAACTAGAATTTGCCACCTTGGGTGGTACAATTAGTGAAAAATCTGTTCTGGGCCTATGGTCTACAAGACTACAACCAAGGTCATCCTGCCGACCAACACGAATCTTCCCAATCGCACTCTCGACAATCTACACCCTCCTTCATCACCAGACCGAAACAAACACGAACATTGTACAATATTTCAGAACACAATGTCGTTGCACGAGTACGGCAAACTTACCTCTCCTGCTGATAAAGTTTGAGAAACGTGGAAACATTCCCGCGAATTTACCTCATAGTCATAGGGAGGAGCTTGCTATCGTGACGTCATGCGCAACGTGATGACGCAGCCTCGCAAAACGAGAGCGCGATCTCCCGTGCGTTCAAATCGCCCAGCCCAGCGCGTTTTGACGTTCACCCACAAATGCGGACAGACGGGACGCCAAGTTCGACGTCCATCTGAGGGACGAAGATGAACACATTGATGAATCGCCCTCCCTGCGAAGCACCATGACGGAAGTTTACAGCTGGGTTGAGATTCGATTCAGTACTTGTGGGGGAGATCACTGATCTGTATATACGACTGGATAGCGGGTCGGGCTCTTGAGTTGAAGTCAGCGCCCGGCCACTGGACGCCATGTTGCCACTCGCATAACTTTTTTCGTCAACACGCTCCGCTAACGTATTATGAAATGCCGGCTTGTGCTGCTATTAATTGCACAAAGAGACAAATACGAAGATGTGGAAAGACATTTCATCTGTAAGTACTGAAAATTAACATTTATTTGAGAATGTTTTATTTAAAAAACGTTGAATTTGAATGTTAAATTATGATGTTTGCACAACCGCGATCTGGATTCAAGTTTCAACTACTGAACTTCAGAACTAGTTTGACTGAACCGCAGAGTGCGCAAAGTCACTGAGCCGGGACATATTTCATCAATATGCGGTCCCTCAGGGCTAAGTTTGACCCAAAGTCTTTATCTATATATAGTTATCGAGGACGAGTATAAATAGCATGGTCCTGTAGCGGCTGCCGCTGAGTTTTCACAATCGCCTTGCACCTATCAAGGACGCGGAGCGATCACCATGCCGGGCTCGTCCAGGACGCCCAGGCCCGCGCTCAACTTGCCAGGCCGCAGCCAGGACGCTGGGCCACGCCCCCTGGCGCCGGGCCTGGGCAAACCCCCTGGCGGAATAGATATATATTGCTGACTGATAAACGGTTTTTCAGAGTGCCTGAGTGTTTGATTTCATTAAAGCAACTCAGATGAATTCTAGCTTTTTGTCGCGTCCATTCTTCCGATCGACGTGGGAGCCCCGGCTCCTTCATTGGTGACCTATCGACATGGACACGGCAGTCGCCCTTAAACTGCCTACCTTCTGGGAGGCTCACGCGGCGGTTTGGTTCGCACAGGCGGAGTCCCTGTTCGCCCTGCGAGGCATCACGGCCGACGACACCCGCTTCCACCATGTGGTAGCTGCGCTCGGGTCGGTTACCGCGGCCCGCGCCCTGAGCCTCCTCGAAAGCCCGCCAGCCGCTGACAAATACGGCGCGATTAAGAAGCTGCTCCTCGATGCTTTCGCCCTCCCATCGGCGGAACGCGCACGGCGCCTGCTCGATCTGCCTGAGCTCGGCGACACGCGCCCTTCCGAGCGCATGGACTACATGCTTTCACTGCTCGGCGAGCACTCTCCGGCATTCCTGTTCCGGGAGCTGTTCTTCCGTCAGCTGCCTAACCCGGTACGCCTCGCCCTGGCAAGCACGACGATCACAGATCCCCGGGCCCTTGCCAGAGAAGCCGACAAGATCTCCGCCGCAGGACAGCGCATCGTAGCGGCGACATGGGACCCACCGCCGTCCGACGCAACACCCAGGGCGCCCGAGCACCCGGCACGGTCGACGGCCGAACTGCCGACGCCATTGGCGGCCGCTCTACCGAGCCGACCACCTCCGGCACGACGACCGAGGCCTCCACCTGACCAAGCGTGGTGTTACTATCATGCCAGGTTCGGACAGAAGGCCCGGACATGCCGACCCCCGTGCACCTTCGGCAGGCCGGGAAACGGCCGGGCCGGCGTTCATTACCAGCCATGAGCGCCGGCCACACGGGCAACTTACTGTTCATCACGGATAAAGCGTCCGGACGGCGCTTCCTGTGCGACACCGGCGCCCAACTGAGCGTCATACCCGCCTCTGACCAGGACAGGCAATCCGCGGTTTGCGGCCCCTCCTTAGTTGCGGCCAACGGATCGACTATCTGCACCTTCGGCCCGCGCAACGTCACCCTCTGCTTCGGCGGCCAACGCTTTGCTTGGACGTTTGTAACCGCCAACGTGCCCGTGGCTCTGCTAGGCGCCGACTTCCTCTGCGCACACGGACTGCTGGTGGACGTCCAACGGCGTCGTTTAATCAACGCTGAAACCTTCAGCTCCCTGGTATGCACATTGAGCAGCTCCGCGCCGACCGAGCTGGCATGCGCCGTCCCGGCGGCGAACGAGTTTGCTCGCCTGCTCACGGAGTTCCCGGCTCTCACGCGGCCGACGTTTTCGGCCGTCGCAGTACGGCATGGGATCGAGCACCACATACCAACCACGGGCCCGCCGGTCTACGCCAGGGCCCGCCGCCTCGACCCAGCCAAGCTCGCCGTAGCGAAGGCCGAATTCGACGCGTTGGAGCACCTCGGCATCGTGCGGCGCTCCGATAGCGCGTGGGCCTCGCCACTGCACATCGTGCCAAAGCCGGGGGGTGGATGGCGCCCGTGTGGCGACTACCGCCGTCTCAATGACGCTACCACCCCCGACAGGTACCCGATCCCGCATATCCAAGACTTCTCCGCCCGTCTGGCGGGACGGGTCATTTTTTCGAAAATTGACCTCATACGGGGATATCACCAGGTGCCTGTCAGGGCGGCCGACGTCCCTAAAACGGCAGTCATCACGCCGTTCGGCTTATTCGAATTCTTGCGGATGCCGTTTGGTCTCAAGAACGCGGCTCAGGCGTTCCAGCGCTTGATGGACGGCGTGCTGCGTGACCTGCCGTTCCTTTTCGTTTACCTGGACGACATCCTCGTCGCCAGCACGTCCCGGGCCGAGCACCTCCTCCACCTCCGGACGCTGTTCGAGCGCCTCAGCGAGCACGGCCTCATCATCAACCCGGCCAAATGCCACTTCGGCACGACGGCCGTTGATTTTTTGGGCCATCACATCACCAAGAACGGGGCCGTGCCGCTGCCAACCAAGGTCGAGGCCATCACCACGTTCCCGCGTCCCCGCACCAAAAAGGCCCTGCAGGAATTCCTGGGAATGGTGAATTTTTATCACCGCTTCGTGCCCCGCGCTGCTCAGCTCATGCGGCCCCTCTACGAAGCCCTCCGGGGCATGCCGGCCAAGCACGACATCGCCTGGTCCGCAGCAATGGATGCGGCCTTCCAAGGCTCAAAGCGGGCCCTCGCCGACGCAACACTGCTCCCTCACCCGGTGCTCAACGCTCCCATCGCCCTCACCACGGATGCCTCCGACTACGCGGTGGGCGCCGTACATGAGCAATGGGTGAACGGGGTTTGGCAGCCACTCGCTTTTTTCAGCCGGCAGCTCCGGCCGAACGAGCTCAAATACAGCACGTTTGACCGGGAGCTCCTCGGTCTACACCTGGCCGTCCGCCATTTCCGCCACCTCCTGGAGGGCCGACCTTTCACGGCGTTCGTCGACCACAAGCCGTTGGTTTACGCCATGGCCAAGGTCACGGAGCCATGGTCGGCCCGCCAACAGCGCCACCTCTCCGCCGTGTCGGAGTTTACCACGGACATCCGGCACGTCGCCGGCAAAAACAACGCCGTGGCCGACTGTCTTTCCCGGGCCAGCGCGAACGCGGTCCACCTGGGCGTGGATTTTGCGCCTATGGCGGCGGACCAAACCACCGACACCACGGTGCAAGCCCTCCGGGCGGCGGACACGGGCCTCCGCCTGGCCGACATCCCCTGCGCGGACACTGTCCTGCTCTGCGACGTCTCCCAAGGCCAGCCTCGCCCCATCGTGCCCGTCGCCTGGCAACGCCGCATCTTCGCCTCCCTCCACGGCCTTTCCCACCCGGGCCGGAAAGCTTCCCAGAAGCTGGTGTCGGCGCGTTTCGTCTGGCACGGCCTTCGTCGGGACGTCCGCGATTGGACCAGCGCCTGCACGGCCTGCCAACGGGCCAAGGTCCACCGACACACCCAGGCCCCGCTGGCACCTTTCACCGTGCCCGAACGACGTTTCGACCACGTCAACGTGGATCTGGTGGGCCCCCTCCCCCCGTCACGGGGGTTCACACACCTGCTCACCATGGTGGACAGGACCACCAGGTGGCCGGAGGCCGTTCCCCTCGTCTCCACCACCACCGCCGACGTGGCGCAGGCTTTCATCGCCACCTGGGTCGCCCGCTTCGGCGCACCGGCGGACATCTCGTCAGACCGCGGTCCACAGTTCACCTCCGAGCTGTGGGGCGCGGTCGCCCGCAACCTGGGGATCAAGCTCCACCGTACTACGGCCTACCACCCCCAAGCAAACGGGTTGTGCGAGCGATTCCACCGCTCCATGAAGGCCGCGCTCATGGCCGGCCTTCAAGACGTCGGGTGGGCCGACCGGCTGCCGTGGGTCCTTTTGGGCCTTCGCACGGCCCCCAAGGAGGACCTCCAGGCATCCACCGCCGAGCTTGTCTATGGCCAGGTGCTACGCGTCCCGGGCGAATTTGTGCCCGACGCTACCAGTCCCTGGTCCGCAGCTCACCAGCGCTCGGACCTCCAGGAGGCCGCCCGACGGTTTGCCCCCGTGCCAACATCCCACCACGGTGACCCCCAGTCCTACGTCCCCCCAGCACTCCGCACAGCGGAGTATGTTTTTGTGCGTCACGACGCACATCGGTGGCCACTCCAGCCGCCGTACGACGGGCCCTTCCGGGTGCTGCGACGGGACGACAAGTCGTTCGTCATCGACATCGGCGGCAGGTCGGACCGGATTGCTGTGGACCGCCTCAAGCCGGCGCACGTGGACGTCGACCACCCACCACGGGTGGCCCTTCCGCCGCGGCGAGGCCGTCCCCCGTCCACGGTGCCCCCCACTCGACCGCCCACCACCTCACCGGACCCCCTCCCACCACCCGCCAGGGGTCGCTTCGGCCGGGTCATCAGGACCCCCCTCAAATTGACCCTGCCGGTGCAAGTCGATTCTGGGGGGACGTGTGTAGCGGCTGCCGCTGAGTTTTCACAATCGCCTTGCACCTATCAAGGACGCGGAGCGATCACCATGCCGGGCTCGTCCAGGACGCCCAGGCCCGCGCTCAACTTGCCAGGCCGCAGCCAGGACGCTGGGCCACGCCCCCTGGCGCCGGGCCTGGGCAAACCCCCTGGCGGAATAGATATATATTGCTGACTGATAAACGGTTTTTCAGAGTGCCTGAGTGTTTGATTTCATTAAAGCAACTCAGATGAATTCTAGCTTTTTGTCGCGTCCATTCTTCCGATCGACGTGGGAGCCCCGGCTCCTTCAGTCCTGTCTAATAATGTGTACCCTGGATGATTCAAAGTTGCAAAACTCAATGCAGTTAAACTTTGAAACCAATAACTGATTCTGTATAAGTACATGGTAATTGAGTGTTTATATGGCTAGTATGTTGAGCCTTACATATTGAATATGTTGTAAATTGTTGCTTCGAGTTGTACTTTCATGACTATCGGCTAATTTCTTGAAAATCTTTTTTTCAGATTTCCATTCAGTCGTCCAGATGTTCTCCAGAAATGGGTTGTGAATGTGAAACGTGACAAATGGAAACCTTCAAAGAAGTCTGTCCTTTGCTCAGACCACTTTGATGACTCATGTTTTGACAGGACAGGTCAGACCACAAGACTCAGAGAAAATTCCCTGCCAACCATATTTGATTTTCCGACCCACCTGCAGAAGGTACATAATACAAGAGTTTCATGTTGTGGTGGAGTAACTGAGATATAAATAGTGTCATGTTGTAGCTGTCACTGCCAGCAGTGATTTTCACACTTGTCTACTTACATGCCAATTGATGTGTCAAATATATAAATTTTGCAAACATATCAACATCGGCAACTTATCAATACTTTTCCACCATCTCTTTTCTCAAGAACATCCCAAATAAATAATCTTGTATAATTTCTTCGTTCATAATTAATTCTGATCTATTATTCTGATGGATTTCCAGGATGAAAGGAAGCGAAAGCCACCCAAACCACGGTCTTTCCCGCAAGAAGCACTGGTCAATCTGCAAGAGCCACTGGACAACACACCCAGTACATCAATCATCACCAGCCCATCAAAGCTTGCAGCAACGACTGGTGCTGATCACACATATGCTGTAACTGCCAGTCCATGGAGTGTGAAACGTAAACTGGACTCTGTGCATGACAATCTTTGTAGCGTCAAGAAAAAGCTCAAATTGACACAGCAGAAATCACGTCGCTGCCGGAGGAAAGTCAAATCTTTGACCACAGTTGTTCAAGCACTTCGTGATGAGCAGCTGCTCTCTGAGAATGGAGCTGACCACTTCTGAAGCGTTCTGCATTCAAGATGTGCTCTTGCCTCTCATTAAATTTGTTCACCTTATGCTTGTGACTAACAAGTGATTTCAAATAGTGTATTGACTGTATTCTCTTCTTTGTGTTTGTTGTTTGCAACTGGGAGACAATGGAGCACTGACAGGCTGCTCTTTTTGGCTCCTTCAAATGTCAGCATTTTGTGCTTTTTGTATCCTGTGCATCATCGCATTTTGTCACCATATCATCTGAATATGTGGATCAATTTTACTTCAAATGTGGATTATATTGTAGGATAATTGTTTAGATCTGCATTGTTTCTTTGTGCAAATTTGTTCTGTGAAAGAATACTGGGAAGCAACAATGAGTCTTGAGTGAACTGAATGGATAATGCTTGCTTGGTGGTGTGACAGTACTCCGGCTAATCCTCTGGTTGTTCACTGCAGTGTTCGGTCAGGCATGTCGGCTGTGGTGCTGTCTAGTCTAGGGATTACCTGCTTGCTGTGAAACAACATGTGGCGGTGACTTTTGGTGGTTGTGCCTTCTCCAACGTGGCACCCACACTGTGGAACCATTCCCAGAGGAAGTCGGGCATACCTCCTACATCAGTATCTGAGCGAAATGAAACGTGTGGGACTTTAGGCCACATTTCTGCAATCTGTGTGCCAAACCGAGCCAGAGAACTGTCTGGGTAATGAGATGAAGTGTGAAACATACCCACGACAGAGGGTGTCGAAACCCTGACCTGGCGGTCGCCAATCAAACGCATTACCACAAGAACAAACTGAAGACACTTGTTCAATGATGATTTTGGTGACAAAATGTTTGTTTCTTTTGTTGAGCCTCTTTGAAAAGGGCACACTACATATGTCGGTCAATATTATTATTATTAATTGAGGCTTTGTAATAAAAGGTGCCTTTTTATTCCAACTTTAAGCTTTTTATGTTTCATTTGTCTTTCAGAAGACTTTGTTTGTTGTCAACTGATAAATTCTTGACATAGAATGAGTAAATGACCCAACATTGAAACCATCACATATAGACATCCTGGAGAAAGTATTCCGTGAGAACAGCGTTGACCACAATGCCCTTAAATTGTGGACTAATTTATTGTATCAAGGATGATAAAATCTTTGAAAAATTAGTAAATTTTAATAATAATGCTTTATTCTCAAGCAATTTGGATTATACACTAAATTCATACTTAAATCGAGAATTATTTGAGAAAAACACAAACATGGACAAGAAATTTGCGTTGAAATTGTGAGGAAGGTTGGCAAAAAAAATCAATCAGAATTGAGTTTTCGAGCTGCTAACCTGGAACGTACAAATAAACATTAATTTGAAGAATTACATTGAGAGTTAAGAACAATAAAACGAAAGGATATTACAAGAGAACATTGGCGTGCCAAATACATAAACATATACATTGTCTGTCAATTATTGAGTTTGGAAAATGACACTTTGTATATATTTACAAAGTATAATTCTGAACATTTTGCACATATAATCTAGGTTTCTTTCTAAAACAGCTTGTTGAGTGACTTTCAGTTGCGATGTTACAAGGTAGTTCATTCCACAGTTGTGCAAACGCCAGGAACTGACACAGGCCGCGCCTCCTTGTGCGAGTGGCAAGATGGCCGCCGCTGTAGCGCGCCGGCTTCACAGCTTTGTACAAGCCTATTGGCCGATGTTCTATCTAGTAGTATATACAGATCAGTGGGGGAGATACAGGATAAGATAAGATACAGTCAGATAAGATAAGATACAGTCAGGATAAGATCCAAAAGGGGTTAATGCGGAGTTGCGGACCACGAAGACCTCTCGGTGAAGATGGAGGCTCTCCACGCGCATGCGCAATAGTGCTCCTGTACATTCACATCAATATAGTGCAACAACCAGGCCTGGGGTGATCGTTTCCTTCCCTCCCAAATGTTATTCATGGACCGACGAAGTGACTGTAAATCTTCGGTCAATTTGTACCTTGTACGACAAGTCCGCCATTTTGAATGTCCACAGAATAAGACATGAGAACCCTCACACCCACTCTTCACCATTTTGTTTTGGTTTTAGTCGTTCAGACATTCGCCTTTGTGTTCCACCTACCTCTCGTTGTCGCTTTCGACAATCTGTTGTACAAAATTCAATTCACATGTTTAAGGCGAGTGCGGAAAGGGTGGGTTGAACCCCCTCCCCCAACCCCTTTCTGAGTTATATATTGAATTGATCTTTATTTGTCATTGAATTTGTAATGTATCAGGCTGGGAAGGCAGTTTGAGTGCACCATTGGTCCTTTATTGCGCAGCCGGGAAAAACACAAGCGCCCAGCGTAGGCCCAGCTTCCTCTGCACAGTGTTGCCTTGCCACTCTCTGCCATGCAGTATGCCCCGCCTCTTCTATGACCGCACTTCCGGTTAACCCCATGCAATAATACATAACATCTCCCCCTTCCATGAACACTGAAAATGCATACTACAAGCATACAAGAATGCAAACATACAAAATGGCGAAATCGCAAATGCAAAATGGAATGCAAAAATTGAATTGAATTAAGTTGAAAATCGAATGCAAAATGCATACAAGAATATTAGCTCCAAGTCAAGGCGGATAGGCGCCTTTCGAACTCTGGATGATCTTCGGGGTGCAAAGCCGCCACACGGCCCCACTGGTGGTGCTGCAGCAGCGTTATTGGGGTCAGCCTCAGGGAGTGGTGCAGTACTATCTGCGGCAACAATGTCGCTGTTCACAGGTTCAGGAAGTGGTGAGATATCATTTGTGAAAATGACAGGATCACAGGACCGATACCGGACATGATCAAGGTGCCTCCGGACGACTCGATTGTCCTCTAGTTTGATAACGTAGGACAATGGTCCCTCATTTTTGTGAACCCGCCCTGGTAACCAAACCATGCCGTGACCAAAGTTTCTCACAAACACCGGGTCCCCGATCTTTTTCGAGCGCTGTACAGCCTGTTTGTCATGGTGAAGTCTCTGTTTCCACTGATTTTGATACACGGCAGACACCTCGTCTGGTCTCAGACAATCCAGTCGTGCACGCAAACGTCGTTTAATCAGCAGCTCAGCTGGTGTCATCCCTGTTGTGTGGGGAGTGATGTGGTGAGCGAAAAGCACACGTGATAGTCTGGTCTGAAGACCTCCGCCGTGTATCTTACTTAGACCAGACTTGACAAAACCCACAGAGCTTTCAGATAGTCCATTTGAAGCTTCATGGTGTGGGCTCACAAACTTGTGAATTATACCATTCAGGCGGGTGAATTCAGTGAATTCAGAACTTGAGAAACAGGTTCCATTGTCAGTGACTATCAAGCGTGGCAAACCATGAGTGGCAAAGCACTGGCGCAGCCTCTCTATGGTAGCGTGTGAGGTTGCTGTATGTGTTACATAGGCGTCGATCCATTTAGTGTGAGCGTCCATAACAACAAGGATCATACAGCCTTCGATGGGTCCAGCATAGTCAAGCTGAATCCTCTGCCATGGTTCAGTGGGCCATTCCCAGGGGTGTAGTGGTGCATTGCCAGGGGCGTTTCGACTGCTTTGGCATGGATAACAATGTTTCACACATTGTTCGATGTCAGAGTCGAGGTGAGGCCACCAGACATAGTTCCGTGCCAGCTATTTCATTCTTACAATGCCTGGATGACAATCGTGAAGCTGATCCAAAATCTTTGTGTGCAACTTTGGGGGAATGACCACTCGGCATCCCCACAGCAAGCAGCCACTCTCGACACTTAATTCATTTTGCCTGGCCTTGTAAGAATTCAATTCAGAGTCAGCATCGCGTAGAAGGCCCCACCCATGCCCAGTAGCACGAATGACCTTGGAAAGAAGTGGGTCACGCCTGGTGTAGGTCCGTATCTGGTTGGCATCAATTGGGTTGTCATTCAAAAAGTCCATCAGAGATATCACGCTGCCAGGTACAGGGGGGTCAAACACTGTGTCCGGAAGTGGTAGGCGACTCATGGTGTCTGCATTTGAAATTGTGGAGCCAGGTCTGTACGTAATATCGTAATCATAAGCCGAGAGTGAGTGACCAGTGTATGATCCGAGGCGGTAAGACCTCTGAGGTAGCCTTTGATGGACCAAACAAATTAATCAGTGGCTTGCGGTCCGTGTAAATCGTGAAATGCCGCCCGAAAATGTACTGGTGAAATTTCTTAACTCCGAATACAATGCCGAGTCCTTCTTAATCCAGCTGACTGTAGTTCTTCTCAGCAGGAGACAGTGTACGAGATGCGAATGCTATTGGTCTCTCTGTGCGATCTGGCATGATGTGTGACAGAACAGCACCAACCCCGTACTGACTCGCATCACACAACAGGACCATGTCTTTGTCTGAGTCGTAGTGAACTAGCACATTTGAAGACCGCAGCATGTTTTTTGACTTCTGGAAGGCTGCTGACTCCGGAATGTCCCATTTCCACCTGATGCCTTTTTTAACAGGCAATACAGTGGGCCAAGCATGGCAGCAATGTTTGGGATATACCTGCTGTAGTACTGCAGCATGCCAATGTAAGCCTTGAGTTCAGTAATGTTGGTCAGAGCAGGGGCGTCTTTGATTGCTCTGATCTTCTCTTCTGTGGGATGTAAACCTTCGGCATCGATACGATGGCCCAAATAGGTCACCGACGGAACCATGAACTCGCACTTGTCTCTCCGCAGGCGTAGTCCAGAGTCGGAAATAATACGTAGACCACGTTCGAGGTTTTCCAGATGATGAAGCTCTGAGCGGCCAGTGACTAGGATGTCGTCTTGGTAAACAACAACGTGTGGTTCAGCAGTGAACAGGCTATCCATACAACGTTGGTAGATTCCTGTCGCCGATTTGACACCAAAACTCAAGCGGTTGTATCTGTAGAGCCCCCGATGCGTGTTGATGGTGAGATATTCTTTGGAATCCTCATCCAGAACGACTTGTAGGTAGGCCGATCTCATGTCGAGCTTGGTGAAGGACTGTCCGCCGCTCAGTTTTGCGTATAAGTCATCGATCGTATATAAGTCTCTACACACATATGCGTATAAGGTATGGGATATTTGTCCAAGGTGGAACAATTGTGGATCGACATTTTGTAATCCCCGCAAAGGCATATCGATCTGTCTGCCTTCACAACAGGAACAACTGGAGCAGCCCAATTTGAGTACTGAACTGACTCAATGATACCTAACTTTTCCAGTCTGGCTAATTCTGCGTCAACTTTTTCTTGCAATGCGAGAGGGACTGGGCGTGCTTTGCAGAAAATTGGCTTCACATCATTCTCAACATTGAGCTTGACAGTGAAGCCCTTAAATGTCCCGAGTTCATCCTTGAAGATGTCTGGGTATCTCACGAAGAGGTGCTGCAGTACAGTTGATGGCTTGGAAGCCTGTAGTTGGTGGATGTGTTCCCAATTTAGTTTGACAACATCGAGCCAGTTTCGCCCGAGAAGTGTGGGTCCATCCCCAGGGACGACCAAGAGTTGTAATTGGTGAGTGTTGTTTCCGTAGGTTACTGCGACATCACACGACCCGTGGGCTTGTATTGACTCACCAGTATATGTGGTGAGTTGGATTGGGGACCAATGGAGGCTGGGTTGTTCACAATTCCCCCACAGGTTACGGAAAGCTGCTTCGCTCATGAGTGAGACGGCAGCACCCATGTCTATCTCCATTTCCACGTTCTGTCCGTCTATATCTACTATAACCAGTATTGGAGTAGACTGTCTGCCAGACTTTGTGTGGAAAAGGTCATACGACTGAACACTGTGGCTGTTAGGGCTGTCTCCATCAGTCACATCTTCTTGGTTATGCTCTGAGTCAAGGAGGTGGGTTTTACATTCCTCTCTCCTTGCCCTCCGTTTTCGAGACAAGCATGCAGAGGCGATATGACCCACCTTGTGGCAGTAGTTGCAAGCGGCATTCTTGAAACGGCACGTCGTGGGAGAATGCTCCCCATTGCAACGGAAACATTTGCCAGCGCCTGCTGCCAAGCAGTTTACAGGTGTTTTGGCGTTGGATTTTCTGGTCGGATGTTGTCCCACCCGGTTGACAGATGACATGTCAGCTCTGGGCTGGTAAGTGACGGAGCATACAATATCTGCAGCATTTTTGTCTGCACACTCCATTGCGATAGCAATGTCCTTTGCACTGGAAAATGTCAGAGTCCGTTCAGCAAGTAGGCACCGACGAATTCGATCTTGCTCCACTCCCACTATGAGCAAGTTCCTTAGCATGTCGTCGAATGTAGCACCAAACTGGCAATGCTGGGCAAGGTGTTTCAGGTGAGCTATGAATGCCAAAATGGACTGCGTTGAGGTTTGGCGACACATGTAAAAATTGAATCGACTCACAATGACTGAGGGTGTAGGTTCCCAGTGCTCCTTCATTATTGCCACAAGCTCGGCGTGTGTTAAATCCATCGTGGTCTTGGGCATGGCGAGATTCTTCAGAATAGTAAACGTCTCGCTGCCGCATACCGACATCAGGATTGCTTTCTTCCTGGCATCATCCTCGATGCCGTTAGCTTGGTAGTAATACTGTAGACCCGGGGTGGCGACTGGCGAACCCGCGGCTCTTAGGGCTGCTCTTAGGAATTGTATTTTTTTACGGAGCGAAATGGGAAACCCTTGTGCTTGATTTGCGAGACAGCACTGTCGCATTTTAACGCTTCAAACCTGGAGCGCCATTTCACCTCACTCCATGATTACGTGGCCCGGGATTTTCCCCAAGGCAGTGAACTTCGCAAGCACAAGGTAAATGCATTGAAACGTCAGTCAGAGAAGCAGACTCAGTTTTTTTCGGAAATTAGCGAAGCACTCAGAGACGGTCACATTAGCATCACATCAGTTGGCATGGAACATTGCTCGAGCTAAAAAGCCAGACAGTGAAGGGGAATTCGTGAAAACGTGTGTCAGAGATGTTGTTGCCATCCTCACTCCTGAAAATGACAGTTTGAAGCGTTCTGTGTCAGACCTGCAGCTGTCACGGCACACCATTGAACAGAGAATATCAGATATTAACAACATTGAAACACAGTTGCATACGGATCTTGAAAAATGTCGGCATTTCAGCATTGCTTTGGATGAGTCTTGCGACATTCAAGATAAGCCACAGTTGGCAATATTTGTACGGTCTGTGTCAGAAGACTGCACAATTAAGGAAGAGCTGCTTGACATTGTGCCGTTAAAAGATAGGACCCGTGGCATCGACCTGAAAGAGACACTCACGACTGTTGTTGAGAAGGCAAATTTGCAATTACCAAAACTAACAGCAATAGCCACAGACGGTGCACCAGGTATGTTGGGATCTGCAAATGGCCTTGTCGGGCTGTGTAAAGCTGACGACCGTTTCCTTGATTTTTGGACATTTCATTGCATCATCCATCAAGAGAACCTGGTGTCTAAGAAGCTGAACTTGGACCATGTCATGAAACCTGTGCTAGAAATTGTGAATTTTATTCGCACTCATGCTTTCAAGCACAGACAGTTCAAAAACCTCATAGCTGAACTGCACGAAGACCTTTCCAATGATCTGCTTCTCCACTGAACTGTGAGATGGCTTTCAAGAGGTAACATGCTTTCCCGTTTTTTTGAACTTTTGGACCCGGTGAAGCTGTTTCTGGCAGAGAAACATAAGGACTATCCTGAGCTACATGACCCCCAGTGGATGCCAGACTTGGGGTTTCTGGTCGACATGCTGCATCATCTGAACAAACTGAATCTAGATCTGCAAGGGAAGTTAAAAATGCTGCCTGACCTGGTGGTCCGTGTTTTCACATTTGTGGACAAACTCACGCTCTTCCAGGCCCATCTTCAAAAGGGAGAGCTCACACATTTTCCCTCCTTGTTGAAGGCAAATGGAGAAGCAGCTGAGGTCACAAAAAGGAGCATTGCACGCTATGCAACACTGGTTGAAAATCTGCAGCAGAGTTTTGAGGACAGATTCTGCAACCTGAAGAAACAACGGCCACAGATCACATTCCTCATCAACCCTTTCACTGCTGAATCGGATTGTTTAAAAGCCCCCTTAGTGGCAGATGAAGCAGCATCCCAGTTGGAGATGATTGAACTTTCTGAGGATGACAGACTTAAATGTGTCTTGAGAGAAGGAACCACAGGCACAGAGTTTTGGAAAATTGTGCCCACAGACAGATACCCCAGTGTCAAACAGGCTGCACTCAAGCTAATGTCAATGTTTGGATCAACTTACGTCTGTCTGTGAATCCGTTTTTTCTACACTGAAACAAGTGAAGTCAAGACATCGCTCTGTTCTTACGGACACACATGTGAAAGAGTTGCTCCGAGTGGCCACAACTGAGTACAAGCCAGACCTGAAAATGATTGTGGAAAACAAAGACTGCCAGGTGTCCCACCGAGGTAATAAACGACCTATGAAAACTGTTAAGCTATGTATTATAATTATGACATAACCATATTAATACATATAATTATTAATTATGTCATATTAGGCCATTAGGCCTAATACATATAATCTCCCTCCTATCAAGTACAACGTGCTGTTGTCGTGTGAGCATGCAGGTGTTGTGCGGCTCTTTGCAATGGTGTGAAGGTTTTTTTTGGCTCTTTATGCTGGACTGGTTAGCCACCCCTGCTGTAGACGCTCAATGTTCGCCTCCCAGCTTCCTTCGCGTGGGTTGAACTCGTCAATCCGGCCATAGGACATGGTGATCAAGTAGCGTATGCCGTGAAATAACGAGTTGGTAGGCCAACAGCTAACTGCAATAGCTCAGCTTGCTTTGCGTGCGCTCACCAGAATCCTATCCTCGTCGCCATGTAATGTATCAGGCTGGGAAGGCAGTTTGAGTGCACCATCGGTCATTTATTGCGCAGCCGGGAAAACCACAAGCGCCCAGAGTAGGCCCAGCTTCCTCTGCCATGCAGTATGCCCCGCCTCTTCTATGACTGCCTTCCGGTTAATCCCATGCAATAATACATAACATAATTTGTTTCTCTTTGAATTGCCAGTAGAAGAAAAAGTTCCATGTTTTTACATGGACGACAATAATGAATATGAAATGTAATGTGGTGGTTACCCCATTGAGACATAATTCACAGGCACGGGACCAGTTGGGCTATTGATGGTCTGGGCATGGCGTGTGCTCGGTTGTTGGAGCCACGCCCCCTTAAGAGTGATTTGTGTTATTGTAGCGGTTACCGCTGGATGCACATAATCGCCTTGCACCGGTCAGAACACGGCCAGACGCGCCTCTCCCGGGCATGCCCGGACTCACTGTTCCCGGGCACGCCCGAACCTCCCGGGCACGCCCGCTCTCGCCTTTCCAGGGCTCGCCCAGAGCGTCCGGGCATGCCCGCTATCGCCTTTCCAGGGCTCGCCCAGAGCGTCCGGGCATGCCCGCTATCGCCTTTCCAGGGCACGCCCAGAGCGTCCGGGCATGCCCGCTATCGCCTTTCCAGGGCTCGCCCAGAGCGTCCGGGCATGCCCGCTATCGCCTTTCCAGTGCTCGCCCAGAGCGCCCGGGCACGCCCAGCCTCGACTTGCCAGACCGCAGCCAAACACGCCCGGGCAGGTCCAGACTCGCCTTTCCAAGGCTCGCCCTTGATACCCGGGCATGCCCGGTATAGCTTTTGCCGGGCAAACTTCCCGACATAAATGTGTATATATATTGTTGCCCGAAAAACGGGCTTGTGAGAATACCTGAGCTGTTTTGTTTCAATAAAGCAACTCGGACGAATTCCGTCTTTGGTCGCGTCAATTCTTTCGACTCGCGTTGGAGCGCAGTTCCTTCATTGGTGACCTACCGACATGGATATGGCAGTGACGCTTAAACTGCCTACCTTCTGGGAGACTCACGCGGCTGTTTGGTTCACCCAGGCGGACTCCCAGTTCACCCTGCGAGGCATCACCGCGGACGACACCCGCTTCCACCATGTTGTGGCGGCGCTCGGCTCCGCCACCGCGGCCCGCGCCTTGAGCCTCCTCCAGCACCCGCCGGCTGCTGACAAATACGACGCGCTGAAGACGCTCCTCCTCGGCGCTTTCGCCCTCTCACCGGCAGCACGCGCACGGCGCCTGCTTGACCTGCCCGAGCTCGGCGACACGCGCCCGTCCGAGCGCATGGACTATATGCTCTCGTTGCTCGGCGAGCACTCTCCGGCATTCCTGTTCCGGGAGCTGTTCCTCCGTCAGCTGCCTAACCCGGTACGCCTCGCCCTGGCTGGCACGTTGATCACGGATTCCCGCGCCCTCGCCAGGGAAGCCGATAAGATCTCCTCGGCGGGCCAGCACATCGGCGCGGTTACCTGGAGCCCGCCGCCGTCCGAGGCGACGCCCACGACGCCCGAGCGCCCTGCGCGGTTGGAGGCCGAACTGCCGGTGCAACTGGCGGCCACCACGCCGCACCGCCCGCTTCCGACACGACGGCCGGGGCCTCCACCTGACCGGGCGTGGTGTTATTACCACGCCAGGTTCGGACACAAGGCTCGGACGTGCCGGCCCCCGTGCACTTTCGGCAGGTCGGGAAACGGCCGGGCCGGCGTTCATTCCCAGCCATGAGCGCCGGCCACTCGGGCAACTTGCTGTTTATTCGGGACAAAGCGTCTGGACGGCGTTTCCTGTGCGACACCGGCGCCCAACTGAGCGTCATACCTGCCTCCGAGCAGGACAGGCTGGACGCAGTTTGCGGCCCCTCTTTGGTCGCTGCTAATGGCTCGGCCATACGCACTTTCGGCCCACGCGTCGTCACCCTCTGCTTCGGCAGCCAGCGCTTTCAATGGACTTTTGTTATCGCCAGCGTCCCCGTGGCTTTGCTGGGCGCCGACTTCCTCTGCGCGCACGGGCTGCTGGTCGACGTCAAACGACGTCGCCTTGTCCACGCCGAGACCTTCAGCTCCTTGGCGTGCACAATGAGCAGCTCCGCGCCGACCGAACTGGCGTGCGCCCTCCCGGCAACGAACGAGTTCGCTCGCCTGCTCGTGGAATTCCCGGCCCTCACGCGGCCGACGTTTTCGGCCGTCGCGGTGCGGCACGGGATCGAGCACCACATACCCACTATGGGCCCGCCGGTCTACGCCAGGGCCCGCCGCCTCGACCCAGCCAAGCTCGCCGTGGCAAAGGCCGAATTCGATGCGTTGGAGCACCTCGGCATCGTGCGGCGCTCCGATAGCGCGTGGGCCTCGCCACTGCACATCGTGCCAAAGCCGGGGGGTGGATGGCGCCCGTGTGGCGACTACCGCCGTCTCAATGACGCTACCACCCCCGACAGGTACCCGATCCCACATATTCAGGACTTTTCCGCCCGTTTGGCGGGACGGGTCATCTTTTCGAAAATTGACCTGAAACGGGGCTACCACCAGGTACCTGTCCGGGCGGCCGACGTCCCGAAGACGGCCGTCATCACGCCGTTCGGCCTGTTCGAATTTTTGCGGATGCCGTTTGGCCTCAAGAACGCGGCCCAGGCGTTCCAGTGCTTGATGGACGGCGTGCTGCGCGACCTGCCGTTTCTTTTCGTCTATCTGGACGACATCCTCGTCGCCAGCACGTCCCGCGCCGAGCACCTCCTCCACCTCCGAACACTGTTCGGTCGCCTCAGCGAGCACGGCTTAATTGTCAACCCGGTCAAATGCCACTTCGGCGCGACGACCGTTGACTTTTTGGGCCACCGCATCACCAAGACCGGGGCCGTGCCACTGCTGACCAAGGTCGAGGCCATCACCACGTTCCCGCGTCCCCGTTCCATCAAGGCCCTCCAAGAGTTCCCCGGCATGGTGAATTTTTATCACCGATTCGTGCCCCGCGCTGCTCAGCTCATGCGGCCCCTTTACGAGGCCCTCCGGGGCAAGCCGGCCAAGCATGACATTGTTTGGTCCGCGGCCATGGACGCGGCCTTCGCCAGTGCCAAACGGGCCCTCGCCGACGCAACGCTGCTGGCTCACCCGGTGCTCAACGCGCCCATCGCCCTCACTACGGACGCCTCCAACTACGCGGTGGGCGCCGTCCATGAGCAATGGGTGGACGGGGTTTGGCAGCCACTCGCTTTTTTCAGCCGGCAACTCCGGCCGAACGAGTTAAACTACAGCACGTTCGACCGCGAGCTGCTCGGGCTATTCCTGGCCGTTCGCCATTTCCGACACCTCCTGGAGGGCCGCCCGTTCATGGATTTCGTCGACCACAAGCCGTTGGTCTACGCAATGGCTAAGGTCACGGAGCCGTGGTCGGCCCGCCAGCAGCGCCACCTCTCCGCCGTGTCGGAGTTCACCACGGACATCCAGCACGTCGCCGGCAAAGACAACGCCGTGGCCGACTGCCTTTCGCGGGCCAGCGCGAACGCGGTCCACCTCGGCGTGGACTTCACGCTCATGGCGGCCGACCAGACCACCGACGCCTCGGTGCAGGCACTCCACGTGGCGGACACGGGCCTCCACCTGGCCGACATCCCCTTCGTGGGCACCGTCCTGCTCTGCGACGTCTCCCAGGGCCAGCCTCGCCCCATCGTGCCCGTTTCCTGGCAGCGCCGCATCTTCGCCTCCATCCACGGCCTTTCTCACCCGGGCCGGAAAGCTTCTCAGAAGCTGGTGTCGGCGCGTTTCGTCTGGCACGGCCTTCGACGAAACATCCGCGACTGGGCCAACGCCTGCACGGCCTGCCAGCGAGCCAAGGTCCACCGCCACACCCAGGCCCCGCTGGCACCTTTCGCCGTGCCTGAACGGCGTTTCGACCACGTCCACGTGGACCTGGTGGGTCCCCTGCCCCCCTCGCGGGGGTTCACCCACCTGCTCACCATGGTGGACAGGACCACCAGGTGGCCGGAGGCCGTGCCCCTCACCTCCACCACCACCGCCGACGTGGCGCAGGCGTTCATCGCCACCTGGGTCGCGCGCTTCGGCGCACCAGCGGACATCTCGTCCGACCGCGGCCCACAGTTCACGTCTGAGCTTTGGGGCGCGGTCGCCCGTTCGTTGGGGGTCACGCTGCACCGCACCACGGCCTACCACCCCCAAGCCAATGGGTTTCACCGCTCCATGAAGGCCGCACTCATGGCCGGCCTTCAGGACGACGGTTGGGCCGACCGGCTGCCGTGGGTCCTTTTGGGCCTTCGCACGGCCCCCAAGGAAGACCTCCAGGCGTCCGCCGCCGAGCTCATCTACGGCCAGCCAATCCGCGTCCCGGGCGAATTCGTGCCTGACGCTACCAGTCCCTGGTCCGCCGCTCGCCAGCGCTCGGACCTCCAGGAGGCCGCCCGACGATTTGCCCCCGTGCCGACGTCCTGCCATGGTGGCCCCCAGTCCTACGTCCCCCCGGCGCTTCGCACAGCGGAGTACGTCTTTGTGCGTCATGACGCGCACCGGGGGCCACTCCGGCCGCCGTACGACGGGCCCTTCCGGGTCCTGCGACGGGGCGACAAGTCTTTCATCGTCGACTTCGGCGGCCGGCCGGACCGGATTTCTGTGGACCGCCTCAAACCGGCGCACATGGACGTCGACCGACCACCACGGTTGGCCCTTCCTCCGCGGCGAGGCCGCCCCCCGTCCACAGTTGCCCCCGCTCGACCACCCACCACCACGTCAGACCCCTCCCCACGACCCTCCAGGGGTCGCTTCGGCCGGGTCATCCGGACCCCCCTTAAATTGACCCTGCCGGTGCAGGTCGATTCTGGAGGGGCGTGTGTAGCGGTTACCGCTGGATGTACATAATCGCCTTGCACCGGCCAGAACACGGCCAGACGCGCCTCTCCCGGGCATGCCCGGACTCACTGTTCCCGGGCACGCCCGGTCTCGTCTTTCCCGGGCATGCCCGCTCTCGCCTTTCCAGGGCTCGCCCAGAGCGTCCGGGCATGCCCGCTATCGCCTTTCCAGGGCTCGCCCAGAGCGTCCGGGCATGCCCGCTATCGCCTTTCCAGGGCACGCCCAGAGCGTCCGGGCATGCCCGCTATCGCCTTTCCAGGGCTCGCCCAGAGCGTCCGGGCATGCCCGCTATCGCCTTTCCAGTGCTCGCCCAGAGCGCCCGGGCACGCCCAGCCTCGACTTGCCAGGCCGCAGCCAAACACGCCCGGGCAGGTCCAGACTCGCCTTTCCAAGGCTCGCCCTTGATACCCGGGCATGCCCGGTATAGCTTTTGCCGGGCAAACTTCCCGACATAAATGTGTATATATATTGTTGCCCGAAAAACGGGCTTGTGAGAATACCTGAGCTGTTTTGTTTCAATAAAGCAACTCGGACGAATTCCGTCTTTGGTCGCGTCAATTCTTTCGACTCGCGTTGGAGCGCAGTTCCTTCATTATAAAAGATGCGTAAGTTCCAGTAGTGAGTTAGTTCTGTTGGAATAAAGGAGCTTTGAACAAGCCAAGAAGTGTCTCGCCCTCTCGTTGACCGCAACTCCTACATTGGTGACCCCGTCTTGCTCTCAAAAGTTTTCGGAGCTTCAAACAAACATGGCGACAAGCCTAGTTTTGATTAAACTGCCGGAGTTTTGGGAACGACGAGCTGCCGTTTGGTTCGCACAAGCTGAGGCCCAATTCGCCATTCGGAGCATTTCTGCTGACGACACGAAGTATTATTATGTCGTGTCTGCGCTCAGCGGCTCCACTGCGACCAGGGTGGTGAGCCTTCTCCAGGATCCTCCGAAGGGTGGCAAGTACAAGACGATAAAGGTGCTGCTGCTCGATACCTTCAAGCTCACTGAGGCCGAGCGTGCCCGCCAGCTACTTTCTCTAACCGGGCTGGGCGACTCCAAGCCGTCGGAGCTGATGGACCACATGTTGTCTCTCCTGGGCAGCCACCGACCATGTTTCCTCTTCAAAGAACTGTTCCTGCAACAGCTGCCAGGACAGTTACGGACAGCCCTGGCCAACTCGTCTGTTAAGGATTTCCGCGCCCTGGCCAGGGAAGCAGACAAGTTTTTCTCTGCCTGACAGCAATGTAGTGCAGCCGCATGGGACCCTGGCCCCGTCGAGCCTACGCCACTGGCGGACACCGTCGCAGCCACCATTACGGCCCAGCGGCGGAAGGCCCCAGGCTTGTGCTTTTACCACGCAAGGTTTGGGCCCAAGGCCAAGGCATGCCAGCCACCCGGCAGCTTCAGCGAGTCGGGAAACGGGGTGGTCGGCACTCATTAACTGCCATGAGCGTCGGCCGTTCGGGCCGTTTGTTGTTCATTTCAGACACCGACTCCGGACGTCGTTTCCTCTGTGACACAGGGGTCCAGGTGAGCATTCTACCTGCGTCGGCATTGGACCGGGAGGCCGGGAGTCACGGTCCCACCCTGGAAGCCGCCAACGGCAGTGCTATTCAGACTTTTGGCAAACGGACCGTGGCACTGTGCTTTGGCGGGCAGCAGTTTACATGGGATTTTGGCATGGCGAGGGTGTCCACCCCCGTGCTGGGCGCTGATTTCCTCTGCGCCAACGGCCTATTGGTGGATGTTAAAAATCGGCGGCTCATTAATGCGAAGACATTCAGTTCTCTTCCATGCTCACTGAGCGGTTCCGCCTCGACGAGGCTTGCGTGCACGCTCTCGACCTCTGATGAGTTCGCCCGCCTCCTCACAGAGTTCCTGGCCCTTACACGGCCCACCTTTTCGGCCGTTGTCGTCAGTCATGGAGTGGAGCATCACATTCCGACCATCGGCCTGCCTGTCTATGTAGTCTACTTGCCAGCAATGTGAACCCGGAAATGTTGAGTACCCCAAAGTTTTAAGTTAGAAATGTACAATATGGGTCCCCAGCACTTAGAAACTGCCGGATGCTAACTTGCATATGTTGGGCAATTAGCAAAATTAGCATTAATAGCATTAACCCTATCAAACATAGGCCTGGGACACTGAAATTTCTGTTTCGCTCTATTGCTCCACTTTTATTCACAGGTATTAGAGGTAACAAAGGCAAGTACCATACCAAACTAGAATAATATGACTATGGGTAAATAATATCCTCAAAATTAAAACACAAATATACCCAAAATTATCAGAGCTGAAAAATATGTGCACTAGTTACACAACATAAAACTTCCATCACGAAAGAGCGTCTTGCACTTCTACTACTCTGCACTGTTATAAAGCATATACTCATCATAAAACTCATCCTCATCGTCTTCATCCTCTTCTCCTGACTCTACATTCTTGTCATATTGCTCTCCTTGCTGTGAGTGTGTGAGTGTGTTGCAACATGTACTATCAGAGCCTTTGCAGAAGCAGTAGCTGGTACAGGCCAGGCCTGCAGCTACGCAGCTGCACTTTGCTGTTAAACAGGGCTTTAACCCAGCTTTGCAGCTACAGCTGATCATTTCTAACACGGCAGGAGGAGCAACGGGGCTTGCATCCAGGATGGGCATGATGACTTCCTCTCCCTTCTCGCCTTCCTTCTTATTCCATCCAAACTCTGTTATGTCCACAGCTGGTGGGTCAGGGCAGTCTGCTGCTTTCCAAAGCAGCACCTGTAGATGGGCACGCCGTCCATGGAGGAGAGCGTTGCGCTCTGTAGGAGGCAGTGTCTTCAGTGCTGGGGGGGTTTTGCACTTTCGGTAGATGTCATATCTGGCGACGTTCAGAGATGCCGACTCCCTCTCGTTGTACAGAGCCAGGAAGAAACCACTCACTGCCTCTGTAATCTGTAAATCAGTAGCTCCCTCCTCTCCGATGAAGTGAAGCAGGTCACCAGGTACTACTCTCATGGCCTTGAGTGCGGACACCTTCCCTTTCCCCGCGGGATAGGAGGTGGTGTCACATCCGGAGAGAGCATGCATAGCCAGGATGGAGCGACACTGCTCACCGAGATGCTCTACTGTCGAATTGATGTTGAGAATAGTGCCATCCCATCTCTCCATCTGCAGGTTACATGTGATACCCACCTTCCAGCACCAATAGACCATGAGTACAAAAACATCAGTGTCGTCGCTGAGAATGCGGACAGTTTCAGCTCTGCGACTGGCTGCATCCAACATGTATGAGATGAGGGAGACGTCAGCCTCGTCATGAGTGACAATACTGTCTGCTTTGCTGACCATCTTGATGTGATCTCCTATGCTGTGTGTGCACAGGAGCTCACCCAGTCTCCGTTTGTTTGTCTTGTTCTTCATCACGTTGTCGCGGCTAGGTAGAGGGGTTGTCAGTGAGAGTCGGTACTCTGTTGAGCTCTCCCCAGCTCTTCTCTGCCTCTCGTGGTCTTTGGCAGAGACTTGCTCATACCGGTCAAAGATGACAAATGTTTCGGTGATGTAGCGATTAAGCCGGTGCCCCATGCTGGCTGCGAGGTCAGCCACAGTGCCTGACGATGGCCACACCACGTGGTAGATGAGCTGCGATGCATCAACGAGTACAACATGTAGTGGGTGGGGATTGGGGGCAAGGATTCCAAGACGCTGGACGATCACAGACTTGTTACCCTTCCTGAGGCATCCATACTCATCGATGATGGATGCAGGGACCGGGCCGAGCTCGTAGTCAAAGAGGGCAGAGAGCTCCATTCTTCTCTTGCTCCCCACCACCAGCAGCCGAGCAAACAACGCCTCAAGGTCACATATGATCTTCGCATTGACCTTCACTCTTTTTTTGGTGAATGTCATTGTCACCACCTTATTTGAGATGGGCGCATGAAATCTCTCAGGAAGTGATGAAGAGAACAGTGTGCTCATGTCCTGTCCGATCTTCAATGCATCTTGCACATTCACCTTTTCATCTGCCACCTGGCCATTTATGATATGGTGGAGGGTCGCGGTCTCTATGGTGAGTGGATGGGAGTTTTCCTGTAGCACTCTCAGGATTTTAGCCCGGTCCTCCGCGTCCAATTCCCGCCGTCCTTTACCCTCTTCTTTGTGTCTGTTGGGCTTCATTGTCTTATCCGGTGCTTCAGCATCGTCGTAAATCTCATCCAATGACTTGGAGAGATAGGAGCAGATGCCGAAAGATTGGATCCACACGGCGACCTGCTCAGGGTTGGTGGAGATGCCCTTCATGCCTCCTACTCCCTTCCCTTGCTTGATGCATGTCTGCTCCCCAAACATGTCTCCACTCACTGCAGCTGCACCATCAGAGTGGCGGCACACATGGCTTCCAGCGTAAAGATCATCCTTGGCAGTAGCAGGAAGGTACTGCATGTCGCGCGGATGCCATGTGATCCATCTTGCGTAGTGGTGATGACCGGCAGCAAAGAAATAGGGCAGCATCTCTTCAAGGCAGTGTTGTTGCAGCATCCAATCACCCTCTCTTTCTGCTCGCCAGAACCTGTGAGCTATTAGGGTAGGGGTGATGAAACAATCCACCCATAGCCGGCCTGTGGGGTGCTCTCTGGCTTTCTCCAGGAATGCCGTTATCTGCTCGTGAGTCTTCTCTCCCTCCTCTAAGAAGTCATGAAGAAGAGCAGACACAACCATACGGAAGGCTCGCATAGCCTTGGGCCAGGCCTTCCCGTTGAAGATGGATTTCAGGCCTCCAAATGATGCACCGACTAGCTCCTCCACACCTGTTGAATTCATCAGTTGTCCGATTGAGCCGATGAATGACATGAGAGTGTGCATCATCCCAGGTCTGAGAACCACTGATGACCATCGCTGCAGATCACTCCACTTGATCAGGCAAGCGATCACGTACAGCTGCATGTCAAATGTGATATGACTGTGGCTCATGCCAAGCTGCCTCAGTGATGTGTCTAAGTAGGCAATGGTACTGAGCATTGTATCAGGGTGGGCAGGGGGCGAGTCAAGCAGTGGTCCAAAGACACTTATCGTCTTCAGCTTTGGAGCACTGTCATCACCATTGCGATCTTGCACAACATTGTAGGCTGCCCAGTCCAGGGGAAGAGGGGAAGAGTGGAGCTGCGAGAGCCAAGCAGCATCCTTCTTCTGTGCTCTTGAAACACTCTGTTTTATGGCATCTTGGAAAGCATCAATTCTTGGGACTTCTTTCAGAGCTGGTGGAGTCATCTTCTTGGGGCCTGTGTAATGTTCAAAGACAAAACTGCTCTTATGAGCTATACTAAGTTTCCCAGCTTCAAGCTTCGTCAGACGGGGTAGTTTCAGCGACATGACCTTACCACCAGGTGTGGCTCCTCCGGGGAACAGGAGACCTGCTGGATTCTGCACAAACTGAGTGGCCATGGCATGAGTCGTGCGGCGACCATTGGGTGTGAAGACCACAAGATCAAAATTTTCACCCCAACTGTGGATAGGGTCGATGTGCCTCTCCAGGCCGACTGCACACAGGAACTTATCTGGGTCCTCAGAAATATATTTGGCAGCTGACACTAACATTGAAACTGTAGCTCAACATGAGAGTAGGGGCACTAACCGCGCAAAAAAATGTTGGGTGAAAAAAAATCCACGGCTTTTACATCCCTTTTTTCACATGAAATTTGATCGCAGGAAATTTTTATAAGAACACTCACGGAAAGCATATCTGTCTAAGTGTATTATGTCCAAATTTCATACAGATCCTTCAAATAGTTTGCTCACACGAAGCATTCAAACGGAGCAATAGAGCGAAACAGAAATTTCAGTGTCCCAGGCCTATGTTTGATAGGGTTAATGCTATTAATGCTAATTTTGCTAATTGCCCAACATATGCAAGTTAGCATCCGGCAGTTTCTAAGTGCTGGGGACCCATACTGTACATTTCTAACTTAAAACGTTGGGGTACTCAACATTTCCGGGTTCACAAGAGGGCTCTATAGGCTTGGCAAGTAGACTAATGCCCGGGCTCGACGCCTCGACGTGGAGAAACTCGCTATCGCAAAGGCGGAGTTCGACACGTTGGAGCGTCTTGGCATCGTGCGACGGTCCGACAGCCTGTGGGCCTCGCCTCTCCACATTGCGCCGAAGCCGGGTGGCGGTTGGCGCCCGTGCGGGGATTATCGCCGCCTTAACGATGCCACTACCCCTGACCGCTACCCAATCCCGCACATCCAGGATTTTTCTGCCCGCTTGGCCGGTAAAATTTTTTTTCTAAGGTGGACCTCGTTCATGGTTACCACCAGGTCCCCGTCCAGCCGCAGGATGTTCCTAAGACCGCGGTGATTACACCGTTCAGACTTTTCGAATTCCTCCGTGTGCCTTTTGGGCTCAAGAACACAGCCCAGGCTTTCCAGCGCCTGATGGACAGCGTGTTGCGGGATTTGCCGTTTCTGTTCGTCTATCTGGACGATATCCTCATCGCCAGTGCTTCCAGGACGGATCACATGCTTCACCTCTGAGCGCTCTTTGAATGCCTCAGTCAGCACGGCCTTATAATTAACCCGGCCAAGTGCTTGTTCGGGGTGGCTTTAATTGACTTTCTCGGCCACCGCATCACGAGGGAGGGGGCCATCCCACTGCCATCTAAAGTGGAGGCTGTGAAAGGTTTTCCGCGCCCCCTCACCGTCAAGGCCCTGCAGGAGTTTTTGGGCATGGTGAACTTTTACCATCGTTTCGTGCCCCGAGCGGCCCAGCTCATGCGGCCCCTTTATGAGGCCCTCAAGGGCAAGCCTACCAAACGCGCCATCTACTGGACCGAGGAGATGGCCAAGGCTTTCACGGATGCTAAACTGGCCCTCGCCAGCGCAACCATGCTGGCGCATCCATCGCCCGACGCACCGATTGCTCTCACCAAGGATGCTTCGGACTACGTGGTTGGTGCCATGCATGAGCAGTGGGTAAACGGGGCCTGGCAGCCACTTGCCTTGTTTAGCCGGCAGCTCCGCCCCAACAAACGAAAGTACAGTACCTTCGATCGTGAGCTCCTAGGCCTCTACCTAGCTGTCCGACACTTCCGTTACCTGTTGGAAGCACGCCCGTTCACAGCGTTTGTGGACCACAAGCCCCTGGTTTTTGCCATGGCCAAGGTCTCGGAGCCATGGTCTGCCCGTCAACAACGCCAGCTCTCCTTCGTTTCCGAGTTCACGACGGACATCCAACATGTTGCTGGGAAGGATAATACGGTCGCCGATTGTCTCTCCAGGTCCATAGCTGGCGCGGTTCACCTTGGCATCGACTACGCCCGCATGGCGGCCGATCAGATCTTCGACCCGGATGTCCAGGCCTGCAGGGCGGCGGTCACGGGGCTTCGACTGTCTGACGTGCCGTTCAAGGACATGGGCACCACGCTAATGTGCGACGTATCTTTGGGACAGCCTCGCCCCGTCGTACCCACCAGCTGGAGACGGCTGGTGTTCGATGCCGTCCACAGTTTCTCACCCGGGCAGGAAGGCATTGCAAAAGTTGGTGGCGGCGAAGTTCGTTTGGCACGGGCTCAGGAAGGATGTGCGCGACTGGGCCAACACCTGCGTTGAGTGTCAACGCTCGAAGGTGCATCACCATACCCAGGCCCCATTGGCGCCATTCACAGTGCCCGAGCGACGGTTTGACCATGTTAACGCAGACCTGGTGCCTTACGACGGGCCTTTCCGCGTTCTGGAGGCTGGGGACAAGTCCTTCATGGTCGACATTGGTGGCAAACCGGACCACCTTTCGGTGGACCGCCTCAAGCCGGCTCACTTGGACCTAGACCAGCCCCCTCAGTTGGCTCAACCCCCACGGTGGGGCCGTTCCCCGTCGGGTAAGTCCCCGGTTGGCCCGCCTACAACCAAGCCGCTAACAGTCCCTGCTCGGGTCATCAGGGTCGTTTCGGCCGGGTGGTTAAGGCCCCCCGAAAACTGACATTGCCCGTGCGAGTGAATTCTGGAGGGGCGCATGTGAGGGTTACCCCATTGAGACATAATCCACAGGCACGGGACCAGTGGGGCTATTGATGGTATGGGCGTGGCGTGCACTCGGTTGTTGGAGCCACGCCCCCTTAAGAGTGATTTGTGTTATAAAAGATGCGTGAGTTCCGGTAGTGAGTTAGTTCTGTTGGAATAAAGGAGCTTTGAACAAGCCAAGAAGTGTCTCGCCCTCTCGTTATCCGCAACTCCTACAGTAATAAAAAAAGCAACCATAACACATTCTAACATAACACATAAGATAACACATGTAAAACAGCATCCTCCATCGTCCGAATTCCTTCCTTGGCACACCTGAGCTCCTCACCACATACAAGGCTTTCATCCGCAGCTCAATGGAGTACTGTTCTCCCCTCTGGGCCAGTGGTCCTGCCTCACACCTAGCTCGGCTTCAATCTGTAGAAACCAAAGCTTTCAGAATCATTGGAATCTCCCGCGATGAAGCTAACTCCAAGGGCCTCTCACTCACTCACCGCAGGCAGGTTGGTGGTCTTTCCGTCTTCTACCGACTCCTCTCCGGCCTTGCTCCCCCAGCTCTCTCTCTCTGTGCTCTGTCCCCCTAATATTCCTGCAGGACACACAAGATCTGCCAGCAACCCTCTTATGGTGAAACTGCCAAAATCAAGACTCTCTGCTCACCTTCATTCTTTCATTCCTCTTTTCTCCCACCTCTGGAACAAACTCCCACACTCTCTTCAATCCCTCTCCTCCCTCCAGGTCTTTAAAACAGCTGTTCACCACCACTCTTATCTTCCCTCATGCAAAACGTTGATATTTTCTACCCCTGTTAATTCACCCCAAATCCACCTCCTTCAAATTCCGATTTATTTCCTGAAAGTCCGCGTAGTGTCCATTTGTTTATCCCATGTACCCCACCCCAGCCCTCTCCCTTCCACAGATCTCCCGATGTACCTGTTCTCTACTGTTGTTGTGCTTCCCTCTCTCTCTCATCCTCTTGCCTCCCGCTCCCTTTATTATATGTTCTATGTGTTAGCTCTTACACGAGCCTTGACTTGGCATACAAAAGAAATGGCACAGCCCAATACCGTACGTGAAGTGCAGAACTGTATTTGGTTACTCGCCATGCTCGGCCAGATAAGCAGGTTCCCTACACGATCGGACAGAGCGTCGAGGCATGAGGAATGGTGATGGTATATGCAATAGGGTGGTCCAAAAATTTGAAGATTGGATTTTCATTTCTCCACAAGCCTGCCCCTATTCCTAATGAAGAAAGTAGTTTGTGGTGAAAATTTGAGCTTGATTGGACAATATTTAGAGGTTACTCAAAATGTTGACAAATTTTAATGAATAATAAGATACAGAATTTTTAGCATCATACATCAATTCATAGATATATATATATATATATTTTTTGTATACATAATCGAGGCTCGTGAAAGAGCTAACATTTATCACACAAACATATCAAACAGTCAAACAAACAAAGTATATAAAAAGGGGAGCGGTAGACAAGATGGGGAGAAGGGGAAGCACATAAACACA
The DNA here is from genome assembly GCF_964187855.1 of Myxine glutinosa. Classification (NCBI taxonomy): domain Eukaryota; kingdom Metazoa; phylum Chordata; class Myxini; order Myxiniformes; family Myxinidae; genus Myxine; species Myxine glutinosa. The sequence goes on from NC_136261.1 coordinate 347,260,460, forward strand.
ACATTTGAGAGCAGGGACATCGGGAATGTGTGGGAGGGAGAGGGCTTGGGGGGAGGCGGCGTGCGGGGGGGGGGGGGGAGAAGTATAAACACAAGGACACCAGGGACTTCCAGGAAACAAGTTGGTATTTCAAAAAAGTGGATTTGGGGTGAAATTAGTGGGGGTAAAAAAGATCAAGGTTTTGGATGGGGGAATATAAGAGATGGTGGTGAACAGCTGTTTCAAAGACCTGGAGGGTGGAGTGGGATTGAAGAGAGTGAGGGAGTTTGTTCCAGAGGCAGGAGAAAAGAGGAATGAATGAGTGAAGGTGAGCAGAGAGTCTTGATTTTGGGAGTTTAAACATAAGAGGGTTGCAGGCAGTTTTTTTGCGAACTGTAGGAATATTTGGGGGACAGAGCACAGAGAGAGCTGGGGGAGCTAGGCCGGAGAGGAGTTCGTATAAGACAGAAAGACCACCAACCTGCCTGCGGTGAGTAAGTGAAAGGCCCTCGGAGATAGCTTCATTACGGGAGATTCCAATGATTCTGAACGATTTGGTTTCAACAGCATGAAGATGAGCTAGGTGTGAGGCAGGACAGGAGCACCAGCCCAGAGGGGAGAGCAGTATTCCATTGAGCTGCGGATGAAAGCCTTGTATGTGGTGAGGAGCTCAGGTGTGCCAAGGAAGGACTTCGCACGACGGAGGATGCCCAGTCGGCGACTGGCTTTGGAGGCCAGATTTGAAATGTGGTTTTCCCAGGAAAGTTCATGGCAGATAGTGAGACCCAAAAGCTTGAGTGACCGAACTTCTTGGAGAGGATTATTCAGAAAGTGGATGGGAGGGTTGTCCAATCGGTCTTTTCGGAGAGACATCGTAAGAGTGTGAGGTAATCAATTATTATCTATTTTCAATTACTCAAATTATTTATTATTGTTGGCTTGTACTTGTCTTCAATGGTATGACCAAGAGATTGTGCAAAAGTACTGGCCACAAACATTGGAAGGCGATCTGAGAGATTTACTCTGTCCAGAGTTGCCACTATTGCTGGAGTGATCACCTTGATGGGAGCCTTTTTCGCCTGTTTGGCAGAACATGGACTTTGGAGTTTGAATTCATTGTCCCCTGAATCGGAGCTTTCAATCTCAGACTCATCATCATCATCAACCACAGCCGATGTTGATGGAACAGATTGCATTGCTTTTAGAGAGTCTCAGCAGCTGGTTTCTTCTTTCTTTTATCTTCATTCTCAAGCCTGATACGCTTTCTGTTCTCCTTCACTGCCAGATTGTTGTCCACAGATCCCATACGTGAACTTGAGGGATCCTCACGCTGCATGATACGGAATGCTTTGTCTTCTTCATTCGTCATTTTCTCAAGCGCATCATTTGGTGAGATATCGAAGAGGGATTGAAGATCATCTTTGAACATCTGCTCCTTCACTCTATAGTTTTCCAATGTCTTGGTTCTATTTTTCTTTACCAGTTTGTCGGCATCACACAACTTCAAAAGTTGGCGCTCACAGGAATCTACTCTCTGCACTAGAATTCGTGCTTTCTCCCAGTATGCACACACAGCTTGTACACTAAGTTTGGCACTTTCACGAACTGTATGGTGTTCTTGTATGTGATGGTACACCATTTTCTGCAATGTGTGTCCTTTGGTTGGTAGTCCCCCACATATTATTTCCTTTTCAGACTTGCCCAGCAACCAAACTGTGGAAGAGCTGCGAGTTTCTGCCATCTGAAAAAAACAGGATAAATTAAAAATGTTATTTTTTGAGCAACCTCTAAATAAGTTCCAATTGACCTCATGTTTGGTTCATATGATCGTTATAAACATAGGAACAAGGGCAGCCTTGTGGAGCATGGATGTTTAATAGTATTAAATATTACATATATCTGTGGACCACCCTAATATGCAAGGATGTGCATGAGTCCTGGGGAAAGTCATTAGAGGCCTCAAGAGCATGATCACCAGTTGGACCATCAGTTGAAATGTCCACAGGGTGCAGGGGTGACATGGGGTTGACACTTGACTGTGCAGGCAGGGGAAAAAATGATACCTGTTTCTTAATTTTAGTGCTGAAGGAACAAGCAAGCAGAGTTTTTCTGTTGCGTACCACGGACAATGTTGCACCAATGCCGGCGAGCATGGTATATCCATCAGTATCAATCCACAACTGGTCCGACACTTTAGGCAAGGCTATTGTAGGGTTGCCCGAGCCTTAGCAAAAGTAGCAGCCAATTCGTCGGTCCATGACATATGGTCCTGTGAGGGCCATCCGGCACAAGTATCATCCAAGGGGGACAACAAGGCAGACGCATGCTGCAAAATTCGCGCAAGGACCCTGCAGGTGCCAACAAAGGACTGAAGTCCCCTCACAGTGGCAAGTGGATGGCAGGAGGCAAGAGTGGCGACCTGGTGAGGACCACGACTCAAATGACGCGAAGACCAAACCTATTCCAGAATGGCAGTGGATCTTGGGCAGACGACAGCCTTTGTGGCTGAGAGTCGAAGGTAGCATCCATCCAGGACATGAAGTACAGCAGACCAAACTCTCATAGCACCTCAGGCGAATCTGTGTCACAGAGACACTGGTTGTCACTGGTTGTTTGTTTGTTTGTTGTACACCGCACCTTTCCTATGCCATCTCCAGGCATCGCAAATCGTCATTGCTGGGCACCGAAGGGGGCTCGGCAGTGACGCACGCTGAAAGGGAGTACACGGTTTTCACACTGGTTGTTTGTTTGTTTGTTTTCTTGGTTGTTTGTTTGTTTTTCTGAGCGATATCTCAGCCATCCTTTGAGCTAGGAAGCTGAAATTTCGGCACAGTAGTGAGCAAGTCCTTTGTCAAAAACCGTACTTTTGGTTTTTTGATTAATCAATTAATTGAGGAGTTATTTAATTATTAGCGATTAATTAAGTACTTATTTAATTAATCAAATTTCCTTTCTCTTCTGACCATTAACTCAGGCACCTTTTGAGTTAGGAAGCTGATATTTGGACATGCCAATGACCAGGTGATTTGGCTGCAAAGGCTATTTTTGATTTATCAATTAATCAATTTATCAATTAATCGATTAATTATTTAATTATTCGATTAATGACTTTTTTTTTTTTTTTAAGTTACAGATTCTGATGAAATGGTGGTGGTTTATGTGTCCTCTGACCGAATTGATTAATAATTTAATTTTTTAATGATTATTATTTATTTCTTTTCATTATTAATCATTTATTTATTTTCTTTCTCATCTGGGCAATATCTCGGGCACCTTTTGAGCCTGGAAGCTGACATTTGGACATGACAATGATCAAGTGATGTGGCTATAAAGGGTATTTTTGATTTATTGATTAATCAATTAATCGATTAATTATTTATTGATTAATAAATTTTTATTTTTTTATTTTTTTATTAACGACTTATTTCATTAAGTTTCTAAAAGTTACATCTTCAGATGAGCACTGGTGGTTTAGTTATGCTATTAGCCAATATTGATTAGAAAATATTTTGTGATAATCTTTTATTGATTTTAATTATACAATTAATCAATCAAATATTGTGCACCTCTCCCTCCCAATGCAGCCTCTATGAGCTGCACTGCGGTATTGCCAGGCGCCATAGGCGCCCCAGTAATGCCGCGCTGGAGGACATTTAATTATTTGGAATGGGGGCAGTGTGCTTTGAATATATCTGTACTTGTTTGTTTGTTTTCTTGTTTGTTTGTCCGGGTGATATATCAGCCATCATTTAAAATAGGAAGCTGAAATTTGGGCACAATAGTGAGTAAGTACTTTGTCAAAAACGCTATTTTTTGTTTTTTGATTAATCAATTAATTGATAAGTTACTTAATTATTATTGATTAATTAAGTACTTGTATATTACCTTTCTCTTCTGGGCATTATCTCAGGCACCTTTTGAGTTAGGAAGCTGATATTTGGACATGACAATGACCAAGTGATTTGGCTATTATGGCGATTTTTGATTTACTGATTAATAAATTAATCGATTAATTATTTAATTATTCGATTAATGGCTTAGTTAATTAAAAAAATTTAGGTTACAGATTCGGATGAAATGGTTGTGGTTTATGTATTCTATTAGCCAATTGATTAATTATTTCATTTTTTAAATGATTATTATTTATTTATTTTCATTATTAATCATTTATCTATTTTCTTTCTCATCTGGGCAATGTCTCAGGCACCATTTGAGCTAGGAAGCTGATATTTGGACACGACAGTGGCCAAGTGATGTGGCTATGCAGGATATTTTTGATTTATTGATTGATCAATTAATCAATTAAAAGCCATAAAAACATTGCCTCAAACAGGGAACCATGATTGTCATGGGGCCCACAAGGCTAACCCCTGCTCTAGCTGGGAAAATGGCCTTAAAACGATCATTCATTCATTCATTCATTCAATTAACCAATTAATTATTTATTGATTAATAAATCAGTTTCTTAATTTTTAGCCGCGTCGCAAGACGCTGGTCATAGAGTGCCCTCTGCTGTTGTTCTTGTTCTTCTTCTTCTTGTTCTTCTTCTTCTTGTTCTTGTTGTTCTTGCAGAGAAAACAAAACCTCAAAGCTCCACCCATTCTGGGAACCATAGCTCCACTCATTGTGGGAGAGGCTTCATATAAACAAATATCCACCATTTTATTATCTCACATAGCTTTGAGGCCTGTTTTGTAGGCCCGTGGTGTCTTCCTCTCTCACACAGTTTTATTTCAAATCAAATTCGACATATCATTTCATTTTTCACAGTCGCTAACATAGTTTTAGACTCGGTTGAAAAAAAACGGGAAGAAAATCCGATGAAAGTTGCCCTTTATAGAACGAAATGAATTCTCAAAGGCCTGTAACTTCAAGTCCATTGAGATATATTTTGTTTAAATCGCGGCATGGTCAGTCATACACTGCCCGAAATAACAGACGGGAAAATGCCGAGATATATATATTTTGTTTAAATCGCGGCATGGTCAGTCATACACCGCCCGAAATAACAGACGGGAAAATGCCGAGATATATTAAAAATTCGTCCATTTGATGACAATCGTCACGATGAAATATTTAATTTATACGTCGTCACAATAATGTGGAGAGAGGAGCATAGCTTCGTTCACGTGTCGCCACACACGGGAAATTTCCAAGATATATTTTTTTTAAATCACGGCATGGTCAGTCATACACCGCCTGAAATAACAGACGGGAAAATGCCGAGATATATTAAAAATTCGTCGCCACACACGGGAAATTGCCGAGATATATTTTCACTTTGCACAAAAATAACATCAAGTAATCGAATCAATAGGAATGTCCTGTGCCTATAACATCGACGTTATAGGCACAGCTGCATCTAGGCATTGTGTAACATCGACGTGGCTTTTGTTTTAATTAAAACTTTTTGTACTTGTTTATTAATGACTTATTTGATTAAATTTCTAAAAGTTACATCTTTGGATGAAGCACTAGTGGTTTAGTTATGGTATTAGCCAATTGATTAAGAAAATATTTTTGATAGTCTTTTATTGATTTTAATTATGCAATTAATCGATCAATTATTGTGCACCTCTCCCTCCAAATACAGTCTCCATGAGCTGCACTGCGGTATTGCCGGGCACCGGACGCCAGAATAATTAAAGTGCCAGAGGCGCCCGGCAATGCCGCGCTGGAGGATATTTAATTACTTGGCATGGGGGCGGTGTACTCTGAATGTACCTGTACTTGTCTCGATCATAATCTTGTTCGCCGATGACCTTTCTCACCTGGAGCATGCCCTGGGAGCTGCGACTGTATTATGGAAAACAACATTGGTGTGCAAATGTAGCCGTGCGTGAGGGTCTGGGGGGTTGGGGGGAGGGTCTGGGGGGTTGTGGAAGTGTCCTGGGGGTTGGGGAAGGGTCCTGCGGGTTGGGGGAGAGTCCTGGGGGTTGGGGAAGGGTCCTGGGGGTTGGGGGAGGGTCCGGGGGGTTGGGGGAAGGGTTCTGGGGGTTGGGGGAGGGTCCTGGGGGTTGGGGAAGGGTCCTGGGGGTTGGGGGAGGGTCGTGGGGGTTGGGGGAGGGTCCTGAGGGTGGGGAAGGGTCCTGGGGGTTGGGGGAGGGTCCTGGGGGTTGGGGGAGGGGCCCTGTTCACTTACCAAGCAGCTAGCGAGCGCACGCCAAGCCATCCGTTCCTTATCGACGGTTTTGAATGGAATGCTTGTTTGAGTTAAGCCACTTGAGCACTCGACAAAAAACCTGGTTAAAATCTCTGTGAGTGTGTGTGTGAGTGAGCATCTCTTCTTCTTTAAAATATCATCTTGATATCGATTGATTGATTTCCCATTTTTGCATCGATATAAGCAACTAAAAAAATTAAATAAAGAATAAATATTTTGAGAAGTTTTTTAAATTATTATAAATTATTAGGGTGTGGCGGACACGAAAGCCCACTGGCATGAGTAGTGTATATATGTTGCTTCTGGGACACTCTCATTTTCCCATTGACTTACATGTTAATTTTTCCCCTCCCTCATTGCCCCTAAACACCTCTATTTCTCTCACCTTGTTCTTTACGAACCTTCTAACCTTTTGACATGTTATCCTTATTCATTAGACCACTTAAACAATGGTCCTTCTGTGTGAACCTGTGATCCTTCTGACCTTATGGACCTTTTAACCTTTTACTCTTAATATCATCTGGTGAATCATCTTTGGCCCACTCAAACAACGACCCTACAAATATTTGTTTATGTGTGGGAAATAATTTAATTCTCCTACAACTCTCCTCACCGTCTAATACATTAACAAAAAATATGTTTGAGTTTGGTTCTTTCTCAAGATATTTTAACTGAGCTAAGATAAAATGGTAAACCTCCCTCAATGTTCTTGTTTGAGTGCCTCCAGTGCCACATACCATTTTTAAATTAAAGTATATATTTTCCTGGCAACCATCAAAGTTTTCCGTCCACTCAAAAATATTTCCATCTTTTTTACCCAATTCACCGGTATTTAAATTAATTCTCTTATTTGTTTTGTAAATTTTTTTACAAGTTGTCTTTTCAATTATACCTATTTGATATTTTTCACATTCGTTATGTTTACCATTTATATACCAAGGTTGATTACACCTCCACTCTTTAGTCTGGTTGGTACTTGGTTCTATCATTTATATAATAGTAAAAAGGCGGCGGTAGCCCGTTAAAATCCCTAACCCCCCTTTTTAACTTATCACTTATATACTTATATAACCATAAGGGAGACTATCAATTCCATTTTCTAAAATAAACCTCTTATCATCAAAAGCCCCCAATGCTTTCTTATTCACCTCTTCTGAATATAATTTATGTTTATAACTTCTTATTCCATTAATCTTTCTAAACTCTTCTTTCTTTGTTGTTAAACAGTTATAATAATCCTTAAAGTTTATTGTTTCTTTAATGACATTTTTCTTTATGCCTTTTAACTTCTTATCAGTTTTTTCAACGTTATTCACAATGTATTTATAAGCATAAGCCTTAGACCTCAATCCCACAAATTCACTCATGACATTTCCTCCTAATTCATCCTTAAACTTTCCAATCACCTTTTTATTTTTAGAAGAGAACAACTCACTCTCTGGACTGTAATTACTAGTGTCATAGATATTAATGTCCTTTTTCATGTCTGAATAAACATCATCAGTATTAATTTGCAAAATAAAACTATCTGTATCCATATAAAGTAGATTAACATCATTTTGATATTTCTTCCTCAAGTTATTATAAAAGTAATCATACATTAATGACTTTGATAAATCAAGAATTGATGTTCCAATATAAATAGGTTTGTTCATTTCAATACTCTCTTTAATCAAATGGATCGCACAAAAGTTCTCAGTAAAGACCTCAGCTCTAGTAAAACTCGGTCTATTAATTAATTTTGATGCTTGTTCCCAAGATGTTGATAGTCTGATATTTTGTCTTTTCCTCACATTCTCCATGGTCTTACCAAAGACCGCATTATTCATCAATTTATAAAAGTCTTTCTCAAAATCTGTTTTTGACTCTGTTCTTCTTTGTGTATTAAAATCAATGTACCCCTTCAACCAATGACTTTGATTGAACTTTAGAACCCTATGGATCTTCTCTACTCAGACCTTTTGATAAATATTGTCACAAATTTCTTTGGTGTAGAACATAATTTTTCTTGTTATATAATGTAGTAAGTAATTTTTCTGTTGATTCACCTATATTAAATGATTGTTGATAATCACTTAACCACTCCTTCTTTGGACTTTCCTTTTCACAAGCAAATGGGAGATCTTTGTGTAGGTTATGAAGTTCCTCTGGATATTTCAAATCGACCTCAAAATAATAACCAACCTTTGAATCATCCAATTCTTTTTGCGTAGAGATACATACATCTTGTAAAACCTTTTTGTAATCTTTTTCCTTTACCCATCTAAGTTTTCCATAAGGAAGAGCCTGAGACATTGCCCAGCCATACAGGTTGTTCGCATCATAATACATCAAGTAGGAGCTCTCTACCGATGGATCATAATTTGGAATGTACTTGTTATTTGCTTTAGCATATCTCTTTGAACAGACTTGTGAAATTCCTCCTCTCTTTGCCTTTTCAATCATCAAAAGCATATCAACATCGGTTATCAAATCCAAAGCTTGTTTTGTCATTTTTAACATCGCGCTCCAAGCCAATCCAGGAGCAGTGTAATAGTGAGCAGGATCCAATCCATATCCAGAATGACAGATTGTTCTGAAAGCCTCAAACACATCAGCCAACAAAAGCACATCAGTTTTGAGGTACAAATCGTGATACTCACCAAGATTCTTAATGTTATATTTTTTTCCAAACATTTTGTGCGTGTACATAATCTTTATCAGATATATGACTATTATTTAATTTGTTATAGAAATTTTCTTTTAAAGGAAGTTGTGTTTCATTGAATCTCTCAAATGAGTCCATATAGTCATAGTATAGGGGTAAATTCCCTTTTGTGTTAGAAAATCTTTATCTAAAAAATACTCTGAAAGACATGGAAACTCTTTTAGATTTTGAACCAAGTTAGCCAATGGACTTGCCATGAATTTAAATGTATCAAGAAATCTGATATGAGTAATAGGAGATGTGTGAATTGTTTTTGTGAATGAAATGTATTTCTGATCCGTGTTTGGAATTGCTGAGATACTTCCAGAAGTCTTTGAGAGTTCCTTGATAAATAGATGTGTATCATAATGAGCGTTGTTATGAAGAAAGACAGGAATGAAAGAGGGGAGTTGATAATTAATATTACAACTTTGATGAGCCGGACCTCTATATTTACCAGTGAGATGACAATGGTCTCTAACCTTTCGACCTTTACCAATTTTCTCCTCACAAATATGACAGACATTGTTTTTTATAAATTCCCTTTTTTCTTTACTTGTTAAGGACATTGGTTTATTGGTTTCTCTCATTATCTTGGTTAATCGAACACAGTCTTTTTCTAGTCGTTTCACAAACTCCTCTGGGGTATTTGAGCCTCTATACATCTCTAACTTGTTATATTTATCACCAACGGATGATTTGATATAATAACAAAAACCACAAGGAGTATGTTTTTGATATTTATTTGTGTATGATTCTTTTGGATCTGGAGAAGCAGTATCAATTTTTTCTAAAATACTTTCAAAATCAGCATATATAACAAATGGATGTTTTATTGTTTTCTTTTCATCTTTGAATGTGATCTTTGAGTCTTTTTTAGGCATGTTGATTACCGTTGATTTATGTTCACCACAATAATTTGAATGTTTATCTAATCTTTCTTGTGTATGGAAGAAGTTAAGACAACGCATACAAATATATATTTTATTTGTTCTTTTACATACTTGTGGTTTTATTAATTTTGTAATATCTTTGATGTATGTATAATGTGAATTTTCCTCTGAATTAAAATATAGAAGATTAATATGAGTTTGTTTACAATTGTCAGAAAGCTTTAAAACCTGAATGTTGTTTGTTTATGTTAGACCATAAACATTAACTGATAAATTATTCAACTTTTCAAATTTAGGAATATTATTTAAAGTCATCGGAAACTTTAGATCTTTCGTATTTAATGTATTCTCATATTTTTTATAATGAGATACTCTTTCATCATGAAAATGTGGAGGATGTAAGTGTGCTAGAATAGACCAGGGAAAACATTTATTGTCTTTATTTTTGATATTGATAACTGCTTTTCTATTTTTGATAACACTGGGTAAATCAATGTAAGAAGAAGCTTTTAGAGGATCTGATTTAAGAATATGAATGTCTATGTAAATAATTTTTCCTATATTGAAGCCACTTCCTACGATTGAATTATCCACATCTTGCTCTTGTTTAATAAGTTCATCATAGACTCCTGATGTTTTAAAATCTTGATATGAAGATATAAAGTGTGGCTCAGTTCTCATGTATGGTGTATCTATAACTCCTTCGTCCTTTGTCATTTCTAATTTTACTCCCATATAAAATTTAAGTGGTTTCATTTCTTTTAGTGTTTTTCCAATCAACGTTTGAACAGCAGGTTTAACTATTTCTACAGCATCAACTATAGACTCTGGTTCAGGAGGTTTGAAGTTAAAGACTCTTATTTTAATATGTCCTTTGAATGCACCATCAGAGTTTTTAATAGTAAACAATTTTGACAAGTGTTTGTTAGTTTTAAGATGGGCTTTAAACCCCTTCTTGAGGATGGTTGTTTTACAGACCTTACAATGTTTTGTTTTAGGTGGAAGAGGGGAAAGTTTGTTAAGAATGTTGTATGTATGTTTTGCGGTGAGAATATGTTGTTTATAATATTTTACTTCCTTCTCGCAAGTATCACAATAAACCATATTTATAGCGTGAGAAAACGTGGTGTTTTATATATATCACTGTGCTTAAAATAAAACACTTTTGAGCTTTACAGCTCCGTTTTATATATATCGCTGTGCTTAAACTAAAACACTTTTTCACTCAGAATCATCGAAGTCATAACTATCACATGAATACTCAGAATCATACTCAGAGTCATCAATAAAGCTACTCTCATAACTATCATTTGAGCACAAACTATTACTATCATAACTATCATCTGTGTTCAATGAAATACTATCATCACCATCGTCCGAGTTCAATGAAATACTATCATCACTATCGTCCGAGTTCAATGAAATAGTAAAATCTTCACTGCTGTAATGACTCATATTTAATTAGCAGAAAAAACCTTTCCATCTATACCAATATACTTTCTTTCATTAACGGATTCAATCTCTACATTTTTAATATCAAAAGTTATCTTTAAATAATCTCTAACTATCATAGAACGAAATGACATTTCACCAGAAATATTAACATCATTCATTTTACTTAGATCTACACCCTTTGGATTATTAAAGTAAATACAAATTTCTCCACGAGTATTGTTGATGGTCTTATCATTCTTTTTCAAAGTATCGTGGTCAATCACTTTTTCAAGCTTTGAATAAATTGCCAGGAGTAGAGGAGAAACTTTTGTTAGATTTACTTTAATGGATGTCTTTCCAGGTATAGTTAGAGCTCTTCCTTTAAATGAAATAGAGGGGCTCATGTTATTTTCCATAACTGGTTTTACCCAAAAATTTCCATATTTATCTTTGTTCAATTTAACATCTTTGACATATTTTTCTATATCTTTCACCGAAGTAGAGATTGATTGAAATTTGTCTTTTGTGCTTTGAAACATTGTATTTATTAATGAATAAACTTGCATTTAGTTTAAGTAAAAATTTACCACATAAATATGATAAGTTCTGAAGGATATTTAGAATTTCCAGTCTCTCCATATGATAAATTAGAGAATTGTCCGGCTTGTGATAGAGTGGGGCTTAATGATGAGGATTCATATAAACAATGTTTATTCTGTGATTATATTCTAATTAATGATAATAAGAAATATAAAAAAACATATAACTCTTTTAAATTAGAACCAAAAATGAATTACTTTACAAGATTAATAAGAGAGATGAATGTTAAGCATTATGGTGATAATACACCATTTCTTACAAGGAAAGAGACTCTTTGTATTGAGGAAATGTATAAGGGTTTAATGATATTTATTATTCAAAATAATTTTAATGGAAATGTTAATACAAGATACTACATAAATAAAATAATGAATTATTTTGAAATTAAACCCGAACTCAGGATAAAATATAGAGTTTCTAAAATAGCTCAAAAAAAGTTGGATGACTTGTTTTCCAAATATATAAATGAATGATTTTTTACCCGTTTGGGAAAATAAGATAAAATTTAATAACCATAAAAACATTCCAAATTCATTGAGATGTCTAATAGTTGGTTCAAGCGGATGTGGAAAAACCTGTTTGCTTTTAAAGATGCTCCTTACCCCCAACTTTTTAGATTATGATAATTTAATAATTTTTACGAAGTCAAGTTTTCAACCCGAGTATCAACTACTCTCACAGGGTTTTAATGCAGGTCTTAAAAAGGAAGACATTATCGGTTTATTTAAACTTCAAAACAAACTAAATGATTATAACATTGAGGATATAATACAACTATTTTGTGATACACAGAAACCTAAACCAAAACCCATAACTTGTATTCTCAGTGATAATACGGATGATATACCTTCACCTCAAGATTTAGATAAATCAAAAAAGAACCTCGTCATCTTTGATGATTGTGTTAATGAGAGAAACCAAACAGTAATGGATAGCTACTATACAAGAGGGAGACATTCTTCTTGTAATTGTATTTATCTTAGTCAGTCATATTTTCAACTCCCTCGACGCTCAATAAGAACCAATGCTAATACTTTTATTTTATTTAAGTTAAATTCAATAGATGTAAATAATTTTTGGAGAGATAATTGCTCTACGTTATGTAGTAAAAAAGAATTTGAAAATTATATGAAACACACGATTGGAAAATATAAATATATTGTTGTGAAACAAGATGAGATATTAAAGGATGTATTTTTATTTTAAACATAATTACATATATAAATGACAACAATTATTATTAACCTTGTGGGTAAATCTGCTTCTGGAAAGAACTTTCATAAATCTAAACTCTTGAATAGTAAAAATGAAAAGATTGTAAGTTTTTTTTAAAAACACCCTATGATTCGTTTTGTGAGTACTACAACCAGAGCAAAGCGACCAGGAGAAGTAGAAGGGAAAGATTATTACTACATTTCAATGGAGGAACATATGCGATTGAGGAACGAAGGTCAAATATTTGAGGAGGTCTCTCTTGGTTCTACAAAATATTCACATTGTAAGAGTGAGTTAAATAAAGTAAAATCTAATGGTCTTGGGATTTTAGAAACTAATCCTGAAGGAATGAGACAAATTATTAAACAATTGTGTGGTGATGGAGTTAAGATTTTATCATTCGGTTTTGATATCGATGAGGAGACTCAACGCAAACGTATGAAAAGCAGAGATACAAGTATTAGTGAAGAAGAAATAACAACTCGTATTAATACCAATAAAGAATTTGATGAAATATTTAAAGAAAAAGATTTATTTCAACACATTTACTATAATGATGAAGAAAAGGAAAATTTTCCCATTGACCTTTACAATTCATTAAATGATATTTTTCAATAAATAAATACAGAAAATGAATACCGAAGAAAGAGAAAGAAAGTTTAAGGAACATCAACAATTAGTTTCAAAAGTTGTTAAACAACAGGAAGAGATAAAGAAGAAACGGAGACAGAAACTAACTGGTGAAGAAGCCTTTGAAAGAAAACAAGAGAAATTCTTTAAACCACTTTTGAAAACTCAACACTCACCTACAGTTCCCACGGTAGAATTTACTCCGAAAAAACTTCAAATGCTCAAAGATTTTAGTCAGATAACAAAACAAGAACTTGGTGAATTAGAATATGATGACGAGGGATTATTTCAGAAACTTGAGGAGGTAAATCAACCCCCTAATTATGTTGTGGAAGCTCTTCAAAACAATGAATATTCGGCGGGTTCAAAAACCAGAGCAGGTCTCATTCCAACAGAAGAACCAGCAGTGTTTCATCTTGTGGAAGAAAAGGTATTGATATTTAATGATGAATTGATGTTCTTGAGTTCTACTCAACCAAATGTTAAATTAACTCCAAGATTAATGTTTCTTCTAACAAACCCCGGATTCAGCGGTTCAAAATATTTTGAGGAACCACTTGATATGGAAAGAGAGGAAGATAGGGTATATATTGAGTTGCTAAATGCACTTGATTATGGAGTTTCTGTTGCTGGTAAAAGTAAGAAGAATGAGAAGGAGAAACATATTATTGATGCTTTAAGTAAGCTTGGTTCGGGTGTTAGTTTTCTTCCAAATGACCCATCACAATTAGTTAATAGGCTATTATTGTTGTTAGGTAGTAAGAAGGCTGGAAACAACAATTGTTTTAATGAATCCTCAGCCATTTTAGATCAGTTGATGAATATGAAAATAATTAATAAATGTCAATACAAAGATATTTTATTAGATATTAAATAAGATGAGAAGCACAATTCTTAGTTTTAATTTCACAACGAGCGATTACACAGCTTCATTCCCTTACCCACTACAACTTGACCCCCTTACCTCATATGAGGCATCTTTATTGTCGATGGAAACTTATAATACCTTGTTTAATATCACAGAGAAAAACAACAAGTTTAGTTATAATCCAGGAAGTGGATATAAAACTATAACCGTTTCACCTGGAGCTTACGAGATTTCTCAAATATCTTCAGAAGTCTCTCGCCTTATGAAAGAAAAAGGTGATGAACCAAAAAATATTGTAATAGATATTCAAAAACACACTTCAAAATCAACTATTAAACTTAAAAATAATTATAAAGTTGATTTCACGATTGAAAATTCGTTTAGAGAGCTATTGGGTTTCTCTTCAAAAAAGATTGAAAATAACGGGACGTTTTACAGTGATAATGTTATCCAAATATCCTCCGGTATAAATTCAGTATTAATTCATTGTGATTTGATTGATGGTGCTTATAACGATGGAATAAGAACAAATACAATATTTTCATTCAGTGCATACTCAACCCCGATTGGTTATAAATTTAATATGGAACCAAAAAATCTTGTCTATTTACCTGTGTCAGGAAAAACCATATACAGAGTAAATTTTAGGATAACCGACCAAGATAATCGTATGATATCCTTTAATGATGAAATTATATCCATCAGAATTCACCTATGTGAAGTTTTTCAATAAATAAATAATGGTTATTGTGAGAAAACACGAGTTGGGAAAATATAAAATAATTACAGGGGAGGGCATGTACCTTTCACCATACTATACAAGGTATGTGGGTAGAGGATACTATAAACCAAAGAGACAACGGGGTGTGGGTCATCAATTTCGAAATAAAGGAGATGGGATAATTGATACTCTAATGGGTATTGGTTCAACCATCCTTAAACATAAAGACCTAATTGGTTCAACTGCTTCTGTCGTGGGCTCCGTTGCGGGTGCTATAAAGAGTATAAAAGATGCTCAAAAGGAGTCTCATAAATTACAAGCAATCAAAGAAATAAAAAAAGGTAAAACTCAACTATCTTCACAAGAACGACAAAAAATCATTAAAATACTTGGGTCAGGGTTTCAACGATTTTAATACTATATAAATACAAGTATGGAAGCGATTGATAGTATCTATGATTTGGATGATACAATTATCATTTCAAACTCCACGAAAAAGGAAGACTATTTTAAGGTAAATGCTATAACAGGAACAGACTGGAATTCAGACTGGAATTCAAACGGAACAAAAAGTTTTGAAATAAATAATAATCAACAAACTTACTTGAATATAGCTGATAGTTTCTTGCTGTGTAAATTTAAATTCACTAAGGCTGCGAATAATACTAATGCTACACTCGTAAATGATTTCTTCTGGAAAATGTTTGATAGTGTTCGCCTGTATATTGGAACACAAGAGGTTGAAGCGGTTGATTATGTCTCTGCTACATCTGAAATGATGAAATTTACACTATATTCGTTTGGTGATAGAATGGGTAAGGGAGCTGTTGAAGGTTTTATTCCTGATATGTCAACGGGAACAAATGCTGACCCCGGTTATAGTCAAAGGAAGGCAATGTATAATGATGACACAAAACCAGAGAATAGTTTTACCGTAGCAGTACCTCTGAAAGGTATATTTGGATTTTGTGATTATGACAAAGTTTTGTATGGTCTTAAAATTAGATTTCAACTACAAAGGAATGATAATGTAAATAGATTGCTTTTTGGGGCTCAAAATGCTTTTGGTGATAATAATAAATTTGTTATTGATGATTTGTGTTGGTATATTAGTGAATATACTCCTAATCTTAAAACGGAAGAGATGTTAAATAGAAGACTTAACTCAAAGAAACCACTAAATGTATCATACCTTAAAAGAAGATGTCAACACGTTAAACTGGAACACACTACCTACACTTGGAATTTAGGTGTTCTTCAAGGAAAGCCATGATACCTATGGCTCATTTTTAAGAAACCAGAAGGAGATGAAGGCACTGATAAGAATAATGCACTGAGTGATAATGCTAAGGTGAAACAACTTCGGGTTTCTCTTGATGGCACATTTTATCCGCGAGATAGATTGGAAATTGATTGGGAAAAAAATGATTATGCGGAAGCCTACAAGTCCTACCAAAAGGTGTGTGAAAGTAATGGTAATAATGATCCTATTTTGGATATGGTTGCGTTTCAAAAACTTTATACAATCTACGCAATTGACCTGAGTTCTCAAAAGGAAACTATAAAGTCTAATCGAGTGGATACTTCTCTATACATTGAAAGAGGGGAGAGTGAAGAGGTTAATGCATATTGTTTGCTTTTGGAGGAAACAGAATTACAGATTAATACAGATAATGGTGTTATGATTAATATCACATAGGTTTTTTCTCATAAATATTTGGTTGGGCTATATGTTAATCAAATCAATCTTAATAAATTAACATCTTGTATTCAAAATCAAAAGCCTTGTATTATTAATGTTAATACAATTCAAAGAAAAGGAGCTGTAAGAATTGATGTTTTACTCACACACACACAAGTAAAAACACTAAATGATGTTGGATCTCTTAAAATTAAAATGACGAAACCTATGTTAAAGAAATATTCAATAGACGAGTCAAGAGGAGGATTTCTCCCGTTTCTAATTCCTTTATTTGCTGGTTTAAGTGCGGCGGGAGCATTGACTGGTGGTATTTCAGCAGCTGTAAAAACTGCTAACGAAAGGAAGGCACAACTAAAAGCTCAAAAAGAATTGGAAAGACATAACAAGGAGTTGGAGAAACAAATTAGTGGAAGTGGTGTAATTGTAGATTTTGCTCAAAAACTTGAAAGTCTACCTGATAAAGCTAGATTGTTGGTTGGAGATATGCTTTCCTCTATCGCTCAAGCGGGTGTTAAACTAACTAAATGGGGTTATGGATTGTATCTTTCTCATAAATAAATGGATAAATGGTTTAAACAATTTGGAAAGAATACAACGTCAAATATAGAACTAGCTAAGTATTGTAAAACACTAAAAATTGATAATGTGGTTATTTGTATGAGAGATGAATTAATACATATAAATAAGAATACAAAGAATATTATTATGAATTTAGACACACCGAATGGTTCTCATTGGGTTTGTATTCATAATAGTCAGGATAAATATTATTTTGATAGTTATGGTATGCCACCACCTGTTGAAGTAATACAATTCTTACAGAATGGTGTTTATCAAACATTTCAAGTTCAAGAAATTAATTCTAAATGTTGTGGTCAATTATGTTTATATGTATTATTTCAACTCAACAATAATGAAAATTTTTATGATATCATTTTAAATCTAATATAAATGACTTATGTTGGAAAAGATGGTTCTATCTTTGGAAAATCCTCTCAGGATATTGATTTATCAAATTATTATACAAAGGCACAGGCTGAACGACAAAAATATAGTGTAAGTAAAAATATTAATATGAAGAATACTTATAAATTAATCAATTATCCAAACCCTACAGATGCGAATGACTTAATTAGATTAAGTGATTTATCACAATATATTTTTTTAAAGAAAACAGCACGTTTTGTTAAACAAGTAAAATTTACAACCACAACACCTGGTTATACTGACCATACACCTTTCCTCATTGAATTTAACTACCTGCTTACAATTGAATTTTATAAAGAAGGACATATAGTTAATATGCGAATTAATAAATGGGGGTATGATATGCCTGATTTAGGGTATAATTGGTCTTTTTCAATAAACATAGAAGACCTACATGATTTTAATCAGTCTCGTAAAGAAGAATATTATCCACTTGGTGAGGATAAGGATTTATGTGGAAGTACAATTAATAAACAACAAATACATGGTTTTAAGAAAAGAAAAATATATGATAGCATAGCGATGGTTAGCATGACAAAGAAGGAAGGTCATGAGATAAGGATAGAAAGCCAAGGAATACAAACCAATTTGGTAGTGGGAAGATGGGGTGGTATTACCTGTCATAATATTAATCTCACATATATTTCTGATACATAAATGGCAGGAAGAAGACTACAAGAGAATTATAATTTTTGTATTCAAGGATACCTACAAGAAAAGGGTGCTCGGTATTACATACCTTATGATTTGGAGCATATACATGGGAATTTTGTCATTAAAAACTGGCCTTATACTGATATTGTTAAACCCACAAATAGAGACTTGTTTAAAATATTAAATAAAAATGAACTTCTCAAAGTTATGAAATATAAAACTCTTTTAGAAATCGTCAACAAATCTTATTGGTATCCTATTATGAGAAAAATAATTATAGATACAAGAATATCTCAAAATCCAGATGAGTATATGTATAATATTCCTTGGGGTTCAAACTCAAGGGTAGCAAGGGATGAGGAAGGATTTGAAGAAGAGAAGGAGGAAAGAGAGAAAAGAGAGAAGGAGGAGAGGGAACAAAGAGAGAGGGAGGAGAGGGAGATGGAAATCAGAGCGATTCAAAAAAGAGTGGATGTATTACAGCAAGAAGATCAATCTCAACTCACCGAAGAGGAAAATAAAGAAAGAATGAATGCTGTGAAAATATTGATATCAAAAATTGCTAAGATAAATGAGGAAGGAGTTAAAGAAGAGAAGGAGGAAAGAGAGAAAAAGGAGAAGGAGGAAAGGGAGAAAAAGGAGGAGGAGAGGGAGAAAAAGGAGAAGGAGGAGAGGGAGGAAAGGGAGCAAAGAGAGAGGGAGGAAAAATATAAAAAGATGGAAATCAGTGAGATTCGTAAAAGATTGAGTGTATTACAGCAAATAAATCAATCTCAACGCACCGAAGAGGAAATTAAAGAATTAACAACTCTTATGAAGATAATGGTTTCAAAAATAACAACGTCAATGTCTTCAATTTCAGGGAGGAGATTTAAACGAGAAAGTGGTGAAGAAGAAGAAGAAGAAGAAGGAAAAGATTATGTGATTGATGATGTTGGTGTCATTGACTTTAGTTAGTTTTTATTTGTAAATAAATGGAGGAGAGAGTGAAGGCATTCCTTAGGATTATTTATGTTTTAAAAATAAAGATTGAAATGTATATGTTGAAAACCAAAAAGGTTTTGATACTCTGTCGGAATTTTTCTGATAAATAAATATGAGTTATTGTCTCAAATGTAAAAAGAAAACTAAATCTAAAAATATCTCTTATGTTAAAGCTAAAAATAATAGAGTTTATCAAAAAGGAATATGTCAAGTATGTGGCTCTAAAAAGTGCCAATTCATCTCTCCTAAAAGAGGAGGAGACATACAAAAGTTTCTGTCAGGAAGTAAATTTACAACAACTGGAATTCCAGGGGAATTACACCTTCCAGGGTATTCTTTCTGTGGTCCAGGAACAAACTTGGATAAAAGATTAGATGAGGCTGACAATCCTAAACCTTGGTCTAAACCTACAAATAGGGTTGACGAAGTGTGTATGAAGCATGATATTGCTTATGGGAAAACCACTACGTTGACTGAAAAACATAAAGCCGACAGCGAAATGTTGTATAATTTGTCTTTGATACAAAATCCAACGTTGAGAGAGAAAGTTGATAGGTTTATTGTGAGAAATTTGATAAATGCTAAATTGAAACTTGGTCTTGGTTATTCCTCAAAAAACTATTAGGCTCTAATGATGTCATCAAGACTGAGGAGCTTTTGGCTGAAGAATTACACAAACCTATAATCACAAAGTTTAAAAGAAGGAAGGTTTATTCTAAATACACCGACCACATATGGTCCGCTGATTTAATTGAATTGAATAATGACAGGGGATACAGGTATGCTTTAACCGTTATTGATTTGAGGAGTAGATTTGCCTGGGTTGTCCCTTTAAAAAATAAAAGGGGTGATACTTTAATGTTAGCCTTTAAGCTAATATTTGATCGGGATAAAAGGAAACCAAAGAAGTTATGGACTGATGAGGGAACAGAGTTCTATAACAAAATATTCATGAAATTTCTTAAGGGGAAGGGTATTAAATTATACAGCACCTTTAATGAAGGAAAAGCAGTTGTTATTGAGCGTTTTAATCGCACTTTGAAAGAGAGACTATATAAAAAATTCACACAACTCTGTTCTCAAAAATGGGTGTATTTAATTCAGGATATTGTAGATAATTACAATAATACAGTTCATTCATCAACAAAATCAAAACCATCGGAAACATTTACAAAATTAGAATATGAAAAGGAGATTAATTTGAGAAAGCCCAAGTTTAAAGTTGGTGATATTGTAAGAATATACAAATGGAAAAGTCATTTTGAGAAAGGTTATACACAAAAATGGACTCGTGAATTATTTAAAATCATTGATGTAATGGATACAGTCCCTTGGACCTACAAATTATATGATTTAAATGGAGAAGAAATCTTGGGTTCATTTTACTCACAAGAATTACAAAAAACACAAGCAGATAATACCCTTGAAAATAATAAATAAATAAATAAAATGTAATGGGGATACGTTTTTAAATCTGTGAACCCCAAACACAGAATCACACAACTTTTTAGTTGGGGCTTAACTTTTGTGTGTGCATAATGGGGATACGTTTTTAAATCTGTGAACCCCAAACACAGAATCCCACAACTTTTCAGTTGGGGCTTAACTTTTGTGTGTGTATAATGGGGATACGTTTTTAAATCTGTGAACCCCAAACACAGAATCCCACAACTTTTCAGTTGGGGCTTAACTTTTGTGTGTGTATAATGGGGATACGTTTTTAAATCTGTGAACCCCAAACACAGAATCCCTCAACTTTCCAGTTGGGGCTTAACTTTTGTGTATGTGTGAGTGAGTCATAATAATATACAAACCCTAACCCAACCCCATCCCTAACCCAACCCCATCCCTAACCCAAACCCATCCCTAACCCAACCCCATCCCAAACCCAACCCCATCCCTAACCCAACCCATCCCTAACCCAACCCCATCCCTATCCAAACCCCATCCCTAACCCAACCCCATCCCTAACCCAACCTCATCCCTAACCCAACCCCATCCCTAACCCAACCCCATCCCTAACCCAACCCCATCCCTAACCCAACCCCATCCCTAACCCAACCCCAACCCATCCCTAACCCTCACATTCAAAATCCCAACCCTAACCCAATCCCATCCCTAACCCAACCCCAACCCTAACCCTCACATTCAAAATCCCAACCCTAACCCAACCCCATCCCTAACCCAACCCCAACCCTAACCCTCACATTCAAAATCCCAACCCTAACCCAACCCCATCCCTAACCCAACCCCATCCCTAACCCTCACATTCAAAATCCCACCCAAACCCTAACATAATCTTTTTTTTCTTCTTTTTTTAAAATATGTATTTCATTTTTATGTTTTTCCTCTTCTTCCAATTCTGTCTTTCAAGGCTTTCAAGTTTGAAGAAGTAGAAATGGGAAGAAAGAATTTTCCAGCATTTTCTTCCTCGAACTTTCTTGATATTGCTTAAATCAAGCGTCATTAAACAAAGAACATTGTTCATTGCTTTAGAATCCAAAGAGTCTCCAAGATGGACCCCACAGGTAGAGAGAGTCTCCAAAATAAAACCAACTTTCCAAGTTCCCAAGGTATAACCACATTCCTGTTGAGCCTCCAAGATAGGTATCACATTCCGAGTCATCAAAACAAAACCCCCATTCCGAGTCTCCAAAAATATAACCATCTTTCCAAGTCCCCAAGGTAGAACCACAATTTTCAGAAATATTGGGGGTTTCCGTGATAAGTCTCACATAGTATAACTGCGGACCATCAGGGAAAACTTCCCTTTCCCAATTTTTTAGGGTTTCAATGATGTGTCTCACATAGTATAACTGCGGACCATCAGGGAGAACTCCCCTTTCCCAATTTTTTAGGGTTTCTATGATGTGTCTCACATAGTATAACTGCGGACCATCAGGGAGAACTCTCCTTGCCCAATTTTTTAGGGTTTCTATGATGTGTCTCACATAGTATAACTGCGGACCATCAGGGAGAATTCCCATTTCACAATTTTTTAGGGTTTCTATGATGTGTCTCACATAGTATAACTGCGGACCATCAGGGAGAACTCCCCTTTCCCAATTTTCAGAAATTTGTGGGTCTCCAATGTATGACTTGTATTCTGGCTCATCAAGGTAGAACTTGTTCAGTGGGTTTTGTTTTGATAACTCACAACAAGTATCATCATGGTAAAACTCTTTTTCAGGATTTTGTGGATCTCCAAGGTATAACTCTTTGGCTGGGTCATCAAGGTAGAACACGTTCTGGGGGTCTTGGTTGTTCAAAATGTCTTCAGACAAAAAAATAACTTCATCCCAAGTTGTGTTAAAAGCAGAATTTTCATTTCGTATCTCAGATACAATTTCCTGTGAAAGAAAATAACAATGTATTAATTTAATACAATATTTTTATTTGTATAAATCAAGCTCTATGAATATTAAAATAAACTTTGTTAACTCTTACATGAGTCTCATTTAAAAAAAAAATTAAATAAATAAATAAATAAATAAACAAACTTACCTCCATTGATAAGAGGTTCGAGTCCAGTTCATCAATCTGAAGGTTGAGTTCTACACAGGTAGTAGGACTCCAAGGAATAGCAAAGTTATCCCATTCCATTTCGGCATAGTAGTCCATTCTCAAGTGAAGCAGAAAGCGTGTTTGAAAAAGCCTGTGTGGTCGGTGCCTTTTATAAGAAGGGCTGGGTGTGTGTCATTTCCTGTGGAAATTCCCTGGGCAAACCTGGGGCGTGTCTTAACTGGAAATGATGTGATGGAAATTCCCTGAAAATGATGTAATGTATTACCTGGAAATGATACAATGCTGAAGAGTTTATAAAGTGGGTGGGACTTAGCAAAAATTGGCGGAGCTTAGCAAAAGTGGGCGGGGCATAGCAAAAAGTGGGCGTGGCTTAACAAAAAGTGGGCGGGCCTAGTAAAAAGTGGGCGTGATTTACCAAAAAGTGGGCGGAGCTTACCAAAAAGTGGGCGGCACTGGAGGCGCTCAAACAAGAACATTGAGGGAGGTTTACCATTTTATCTTAGCTCAGTTAAAATATCTTAATAAAGAACCAAACTCAAACATCTTTTTTGTTAATAGATTAGATGGTGAAGGGAGTGGCAAGAGAATTAAATTATTTCCCACGCATAAACAAATATTTGTAGGGTCGTTGTTTGAGTAGGTCAAAGATGATTCACCAGATGATATTAAGAGTAAAAGGTTAAAAGGTCCATAAGGTCAGAAGGATCACAGGTTCACACAGAAGGACCATTGTTTAAGTGGTCTAATGAATAAGGATAACATGTCAAAAGGTTAGAAGGTTCGTAAAGAACAAGGTGAGAGAAATAGAGGTGTTTAGGGGCAATGAGGGAGGGGAAAAATTAACATGTAAGTCAATGGGAAAATGAGAGTGTCCCAGAAGCAACATATATACACTACTGGCATGGTGACATCATTCCGCGCACCAAGTGGGCGGCGGCCACGCCCTAGGGGTAGGCGTGGCCTCAGGATATACACCGGGCGCGCAGCCCGGAGCGCGCCAGTGCTACAGTGACCTCTTTGGAATAAAGAACTATAAACTTACCGCGTTGTCCGCTTCCTCCTTGGTAGCAAGTCACGCGCGTAGCACCGCGTGCTAAATTGGTGACTCCGACATTCGAGTCAGCCGTCGCTGACTCCCCGAAACCGCCGCAACAATGGCTACCAACGCGGTCTCCATCAAGCTCCCCGACTTCTGGGAGTCACAAGCCGAAGTTTGGTTCCTGCAGGCGGAAGCCCAGTTCCGACTTCGAGGAATCACGGTGGACGACACCATGTACTGCCACGTGGTCTCCGCCCTCGGGCCCGGCATGGCCACCCGCGTCGTATCAGTACTAAGGGATCCACCTGCCGACGGCAAGTACGAGGCGGTCAAGCGTCTCCTCCTCGCCACATTCGGCCTTACGGTGGACGCACGGGCCGATCGCCTCTTGGACCTCCCTGAGATCGGGGACACGCGACCATCGGTCCGTATGGATCATATGCTGGCGCTCATGGGCGACGAAACCCCGAACGCTCTATTCCGGGCGTTGTTTCGACGCCAGCTGCCAGCACGAGTCCGCATCGCCTTGGCTGGTTCCACGTTAACGGAACCCGGGCGCTCGCTGCTGAGGCCGACAAATACTACGCGGCTTTGGACACGCAGGCGAGTCTTGGCACGGTTGCCGCTCCCGAGGCTCCTGAGGCTCCCGAGGCTCCCGAAGCTTTCCCCGATGCACCACACCTCATGTCCGCCGTCACGCCACACCCACCAGCACCACCACCACCGCCGCCGTGAAGAAAACCGCAGCCTCCGACGCCGCAGCTGCCCGCCTGGTGTTTCTTCCATGCCAAGTTCGGCCACGAGGCTCGGCAGTGTCGCCCGCCGTGCTCATTTGGCAGGTCGGGAAACGGGCGAGCCGGCGCTCGGTGGCAACGGTGAGCATCGGCAATTCCAACAGCCTGCTGTACATAACGGACACCTTGTCCGGGCGCTGTTACCTGTGCGATACGGGAGCGCAGGTGAGTGTCGTTCCTGCCGGTACGTCCGACAAGCAGACCGTGGGCCGAGGTCCCGCGCTGCTTGCGGCCAATGGTACGTCTATACGCACGTACGGAAAACGCTGTCTCTCCCTGCAGTTCGGAGGTCAGGTTTTCCGTTGGTCGTTCGTTTTGGCCGACGTGCCCATGGCACTGCTCGGCGTGGACTTCTTATGTGCTAATGGATTACTGGTCGATGTAAAGCGCAGAAGGCTTGTCCAGGCTGAGATGTTCAGCTCGCTCACGTGTGCGCTGCCCGGCTCGTTGAGCAGCTCACAGAGCGGCTCATTGAGGGGCTCGCCGAGCGGCTTGCTGAGCGGTTCCGTTCCGGCCAGGTTCATTGGTACGCTTCCGGCAGCGGACGAATTGGCCCACCTCCTTGCGGGTTTTCCGGCCCTCACGCGGCCGACCTTCTCGGCGGGGACCATCAAGCACGGGGTGGAACACCACATCCCCACCGCCGGGCCACCGGTCTACGCCCGGGCACGCCGCCTCGAGCCGACGAAGCTCGCCATAGCTAAAGCGGCATTCGCTACGCTGGAGCGGCTCGGCATCGTGCGGCGCTCCGAGAGCACGTGGGCGTCCCCGCTCCACATCGTGCCCAAGCCCGGCGGGGGATGGCGACCGTGCGGGGACTACCGGCGCCTCAACGACGCCACCACCCCCGACCGCTACCCCATCCCCCACATTCAGGACTTTTCCGCCCGCTTGGCGAATATGTCCTTCTTTTCAAAGGTGGACCTCGTACGCGGCTACCATCAGGTCCCTGTCAGGCTGGAGGACATCCCGAAGACGGCTGTCATCACGCCATTCGGGCTTTTCGAATTTCTTCGGATGCCCTTCGGTTTGAAAAATGCGGCTCAGGCATTCCAGCGCCTCATGGACAGCGTCTTGCGCAGCTTGGATTTTTTGTACGTCTACCTGGACGACATCCTCGTCGCCAGCGCGTCCCGCGAAGAGCACCTTCACCATCTCCGCACGCTCTTCGAACGTCTGGGCCAGCATGGCCTGATCATGAACCCCGCCAAGTGCCGGTTCGGTGTCGCTGAAATCGACTTTTTGGGGCACCGCGTCACCAGTCACGGGGCCGTCCCCCTACCGGCCAAGGTGGAGGCGGTGAAGGGGTTTCCGTGCCCCCGCACGATCAAGGGGCTCCAGGAGTTCCTGGGCATGGTAAACTTTTACCATCGGTTCCTGCCCCTCATCGCCCAGCTCTTGTGCCCCTTACACGAGGCCCTTCGAGGGAAGCCGGGCAAAGGTGACGTTACCTGGACCGAGCAGATGGACACGGCGTTCTCGGGCGCGAAGCTCGCCTTGGCCAACGCCACCATGCTCGCGCACCCGGTGCTTGATGCACCGATCGCCCTCACCTCCGACGCCTCGGACTACGCGGTGGGCGCGGTGTACGAGCAATGGGCGCATGGAGCTTGGCAACCGCTGGCATTCTTCAGCCGGCAGCTTCGCCCGCCCGAACGCCGTTACAGCACCTTCGACCGCGAGTTGCTTGGGCTTCACCTGGCGGTCAGGCACTTCCGCCATCTGCTCGAGGGCCGTGCATTCACGGCCTTCGTCGACCACAAGCGGCTGGTTTTCGCGATGGGCAAGGTCGCCGAGCCGTGGTCGGCCCGGCAACAGCGTCACCTCGCGGCCGTGTCCGAGTACACGACGGACATCCGGCACGTCGCGGGAAAGGACAACCCGGTGGCCGATTGCCTTTCCCGGGCCGTCGCCCACGCAGTCCACCTTGGCATCGACTATGCCCGGATGGCAGCGGACCAGGCCGCCGACCCCGGGGTCCAGGCCCTGCGGACCGCCGTCATGGGCCTCCGCGTCACCGAGGTGCCCTTCGACGGCGCGGGCACGACCCTCGTTTGCGCGTCTCCCTCGGGTGGCCTCGCCCCATCGTGCCCGCAGGCTGGCAGCACCAGGTTTTGGACGCCATCCACGGCCTGTCCCACCCGGGCACGAGGGCCTCCCAGCGGTTGGTCGCCGACAAGTTTGTCTGGCATGGCCTCCGGAAGGCCGTCCGCGGCTGGACGAGGACGTACCTCGCGTGCCAGCGCGCAAAGGTGCACCGACACACCCGGGCCCCCTTGGCCCCGTTTAGGGTGCCGGAACGTCGGTTCGACCACGTTCACGTGGATCTGGTGGGACCTCTGCCCCCCTCGCGGGGTTTCACCCATGTCCTCACCATGGTGGACCGCACCACCCGGTGGCCGGAGGCCGTGCCTTTGGCGGCGACGACGGCGGCAGACGTCGCGCAGGCGTTCATCGCCACCTGGGTCGCCCGGTTCGGCACCCCCTCGTACATCTCATCCGACCGCAGCCCCCAGTTCACCTCGGAGCTCTGGGCCATGGTCGCGCGGGGGCTCGGGGTCCAGCTGCACCAAACCATGGCCTACCACCCCCAGGCCAACGGCCTGTGCGAGCGATTCCACCGCT
The DNA here is from genome assembly GCF_964187855.1 of Myxine glutinosa. Lineage (NCBI taxonomy): Eukaryota > Metazoa > Chordata > Myxini > Myxiniformes > Myxinidae > Myxine > Myxine glutinosa. Next base: position 347,287,959 of record NC_136261.1, read on the forward strand.
CGTAGAAGGCCGCGCTCCGGGCCACCCTCCGCGACGATGGCTGGGTCGACAGGCTCCCCTGGGTCCTGCTGGGCCTCCGGACGGCACCCAAGGAGGACCTGCGCGCATCCGCGGTGGAGTTGGTCTTTGGACAACCGCTGCGGGTGCCGGGCAAGTTCCTCCCCGACCCCACGGCACCTTGGTCCGCGGCGCAGGAGCGTTCTGCACTGCAGGAGACCGCCCGGAGGTTCGCCCCGGTGCCAACGGCGCACCACGGGCACCCTCCTACACACTTCGCCCCAGAGCTTCGCACCGCGGAGTACGTCTTCGTCCGGCACGACGCCCACCGGACACCACTGCGGCCCCCATACGACGGGCCTTTCCACGTGCTGGAGACCGGGGTGAAACATTTCACCCTGGACATCGGCGGCATTCCTGACCGGGTCTCCATAGACCGCCTCAAGCCGGCCCACCTCGACGTGGACCACCCACTGCCGGTGGCTCGGCCACTGCGTCGGGGCCGCCCCCCTGCTGGCGGACCCCCGGCACCGCCCAGCACCGCAGGCACGCCGCCCCCCGGTCCAGCACCCATCCCGGTTACAGCCGGGGGCATCCCACCTGGCATCCCTGCACCCCGGACGCCGCCGGTCGCCAGAGGGCGCTTCGGCCGGGTCATCCGTTTGCCCCGCAAACTGGCCCTCCAGGTGCGCGGGAATTCTGGGGGGGCGCGTGTGGCGGACACGAAAGCCCACTGGCGTGGTGACATCATTCCGCGCACCAAGTGGGCGGCGGCCACGCCCGAGGGGTAGGCGTGGCCTCAGGATATACACCGGGCACGCAGCCCGGAGCGCGCCAGTGCTACAGTGACCTCTTTGGAATAAAGAACTATAAACTTACCGCGTTGTCCGCTTCCTCCTTGGTAGCAAGTCACGCGCGTAGCACCGCGTGCTAAATTGGTGACTCCAACATTCGAGTCAGCCGTCGCTGACTCCCCGAAACCGCCGCAACAATGGCTACCAACGCGGTCTCCATCAAGCTCCCCGACTTCTGGGAGTCACAAGCCGAAGTTTGGTTCCTGCAGGCGGAAGCCCAGTTCCGACTTCGAGGAATCACGGTGGACGACACCATGTACTGCCACGTGGTCTCCGCCCTCGGGCCCGGCATGGCCACCCGCGTCGTATCAGTCCTAAGGGATCCACCTGCCGACGGCAAGTACGAGGCGGTCAAGCGTCTCCTCCTCGCCACGTTCGGCCTTACGGTGGACGCACGGGCCGATCGCCTCTTGGACCTCCCTGAGATCGGGGACATGCGACCATCGGTCCGTATGGACCATATGCTGGCGCTCATGGGCGACGAAACCCCGAACGCTCTATTCCGGGCGTTGTTTCGACGCCAGCTGCCAGCACGAGTCCGCATCGCCTTGGCTGGTTCCGCGTTAACGGAACCCGGGCGCTCGCTGCTGAGGCCGACAAATACTATGCGGCTTTGGACACGCAGGCGAGTCTTGGCGCGGTTGCCGCTCCCGAGGCTCCCGAGGCTCCCGAAGCTCCCGAAGCTTTCCCCGATGCACCGCACCTCGTGCCCGCCATCACGCCACACCCACCACCACCACCACCGCCGCCGCCGTGAAGAAAACCGCGGCCTCCGACGCCGCAGCTGCCCGCCTGGTGTTTCTTCCATGCCAAGTTCGGCCACGAGGCTCGGCAGTGTCGCCCGCCGTGCTCATTTGGCAGGTCGGGAAACGGGCGAGCCGGCGCTCGGTGGCAACGGTGAGCATCGGCAATTCCAACAGCCTGCTGTACATAACGGACACCTTGTCCGGGCGCTGTTACCTGTGCGATACGGGAGCGCAGGTGAGTGTCGTTCCTGCCGGTACGTCCGACAAGCAGACCGTGGGCCGAGGTCCCGCGCTGCTTGCGGCCAATGGTACGTCTATACGCACGTACGGAAAACGCTGTCTCTCCCTGCGGTTCGGAGGTCAGGTTTTCCGTTGGTCGTTCGTTTTGGCCGACGTGCCCATGGCACTGCTCGGCGTGGACTTCTTATGTGCTAATGGATTACTGGTCGATGTAAAGCGCAGAAGGCTTGTCTAGGCTGAGACGTTCAGCTCGCTCGTGTGTGCGCTGCCCGGCTCATTGAGCAGCTCACAGAGCGGCTCATTGAGGGGCTCGCCGAGCGGCTTGCTGAGCGGTTCCGTTCCGGCCAGGTTCATCGGTACGCTTTCGGCAGCGGACGAATTGGCCCACCTCCTTGCGGGTTTTCCGGCCCTCACGCGGCCGACCTTCTCGGCGGGGACCATCAAGCACGGGGTGGAACACCACATCCCCACCGCCGGGCCACCGGTCTACGCCCGGGCACGCCGCCTCGAGCCGACGAAGCTCGCCATAGCTAAAGCGGCATTCGCTACACTGGAGCGGCTCGGCATCGTGCGGCGCTCCGAGAGCGCGTGGGCGTCCCCGCTCCACATCGTGCCCAAGCCCGGCGGGGGATGGCGACCGTGCGGGGACTACCGGCGCCTCAACGACGCCACCACCCCCGACCGCTACCCCGTCCCCCACATTCAGGACTTTTCCGCCCGCTTGGCGAATATGTCCTTCTTTTCAAAGGTGGACCTCGTACGCGGCTACCATCAGGTCCCTGTCAGGCCGGAGGACATCCCGAAGACGGCTGTCATCACGCCATTCGGGCTTTTCGAATTTCTTCGGATGCCCTTCGGTTTGAAAAATGCGGCTCAGGCGTTCCAGCGCCTCATGGACAGCGTCTTGCGCGGCTTGGATTTTTTGTACGTCTACCTGGACGACATCCTCGTCGCCAGCGCGTCCCGCGAAGAGCACCTTCACCATCTCCGCACGCTCTTCGAACGTCTGGGCCAGCATGGCCTGATCGTGAACCCCGCCAAGTGCCGGTTCAGTGTCGCTGAAATCGACTTTTTGGGGCACCGCGTCACCAGTCACGGGGCCGTCCCCCTACCGGCCAAGGTGGAGGCGGTGAAGGGGTTTCCGTGCCCCCGCACGATCAAGGGGCTCCAGGAGTTCCTGGGCATGGTAAACTTTTACCATCGGTTCCTGCCCCGCATCGCCCAGCTCTTGCGCCCCTTACACGAGGCCCTTCGAGGGAAGCCGGGCAAAGGTGACGTTACCTGGACCGAGCAGATGGACGCGGCGTTCTCGGGCGCGAAGCTCGCCTTGGCCAACGCCACCATGCTCGCGCACCCGGTGCTCGATGCACCGATCGCCCTCACCTCCGACGCCTCGGACTACGCGGTGGGCGCGGTGTACGAGCAATGGGCGCATGGAGCTTGGCAACCGCTGGCATTCTTCAGCCGGCAGCTTCGCCCACCCGAACGCCGTTACAGCACCTTCGACCGCGAGTTGCTTGGGCTTCACCTGGCGGTCAGGCACTTCCGCCATCTGCTCGAGGGCCGTGCATTCACGGCCTTCGTCGACCACAAGCGGCTGGTTTTCGCGATGGGCAAGGTCGCCGAGCCGTGGTCGGCCCGGCAACAGCGTCACCTCGCGGCCGTGTCCGAGTACACGACGGACATCCGGCACGTCGCGGGAAAGGACAACCCGGTGGCCGATTGCCTTTCCCGGGCCGTCGCCCACACAGTCCACCTTGGCATCGACTATGCCCGGATGGCAGCAGACCAGGCCGCCGACCCCGGGGTCCAGGCCCTGCGGACCGCCGTCATGGGCCTCCGCGTCACTGAGGTGCCCTTCGACGGCGCGGGCACGACCCTCGTTTGCGACGTCTCCCTCGGGTGGCCTCGCCCCATCGTGCCCGCAGGCTGGCAGCACCAGGTTTTGGACGCCATCCACGGCCTGTCCCACCCGGGCACGAGGGCCTCCCAGCGGTTGGTCGCCGACAAGTTTGTCTGGCATGGCCTCCGGAAGGCCGTCCGCGGCTGGACTAGGATGTACCTCGTGTGCCAGAGCGCAAAGGTGCACAGACACACCCGGGCCCCCTTGGCCCCGTTTAGGGTGCCGGAACGTCGGTTCGACCACGTTCACGTGGATCTGGTGGGACCTCTGCCCCCCTCGCGGGGTTTCACCCATGTCCTCACCATGGTGGACCGCACCACCCGGTGGCCGGAGGCCGTGCCTTTGGCAGCGACGACGGCAGCAGACGTCGCGCAGGCGTTCATCGCCACCTGGGTCGCCCGGTTCGGCGCCCCCTCGTACATCTCATCCGACCGCGGCCCCCAGTTCACCTCGGAGCTCTGGGCCATGGTCGCGCGGGGGCTTGGGGTCCAGCTGCACCAAACCATGGCCTACCACCCCCAGGCCAACGGCCTGTGCGAGCGATTCCACCGCTCGTAGAAGGCCGCGCTCCGGGCCACCCTCCGCGACGGCGGCTGGGTCGACAGGCTCCCCTGGGTCCTGCTGGGCCTCCGGACGGCACCCAAGGAGGACCTGCGCGCATCCGCGGTGGAGTTGGTCTTTGGACAACCGCTGCGGGTGCCGGGCAAGTTCCTCCCCGACCCCACGGCACCTTGGTCCGCGGCGCAGGAGCGTTCTGCACTGCAGGAGACCGCCCGGAGGTTCGCCCCGGTGCCAACGGCGCACCACGGGCACCCTCCTACACACTTCGCCCCAGAGCTTCGCACCGCGGAGTACGTCTTCGTCCGGCACGACGCCCACTTGACACCACTGCGGCCCCCATACGACGGGCCTTTCCACGTGCTGGAGACCGGGGTGAAACATTTCACCCTGGACATCGGCGGCATTCCTGACCGGGTCTCCATAGACCGCCTCAAGCCGGCCCACCTCGACGTGGACCACCCACCGCCGGTGGCTCGGCCCCCGCGTCGGGGCCGCCCCCCTGCTGGCGGACCCCCGGCACCGCCCAGCACCGCAGGCACGCCGCCCCCCGGTCCAGCACCCATCCCGGTTACAGCCGGGGGCATCCCACCTGGCATCCCTGCACCCCGGACGCCGCCGGTCGCCAGAGGGCGCTTCGGCCGGGTCATCCGTTTGCCCCGCAAACTGGCCCTCCAGGTGCGCGGGAATTCTGGGGGGGCGCGTGTGGCGGACACGAAAGCCCACTGGCGTGGTGACATCATTCCGCGCACCAAGTGGGCGGCGGCCACGCCCGAGGGGTAGGCGTGGCCTCAGGATATACACCGGGCGCGCAGCCCGGAGCGCACCAGTGCTACAGTGACCTCTTTGGAATAAAGAACTATAAACTTACCGCGTTGTCCGCTTCCTCCTTGGTAGCAAGTCACGCGCGTAGCACCGCGTACTAAAAGGGGATCATTTAAAAATATATATATTATTTATTTATTTGATTATTTATTTCTTTATTTGATTATTTATTTATTTGATTGTTTATTTATTTATTTCATTCATTCAAGCCTGGTGTCAGTTTAACAGTTAACGTGGCTGCCTTCAGATCTTAGGGTTCTGAGTTCAAGCCCCTGTTTTATTCGTTTAATTGACACCAGGTGGGTTGACTGAGCCTGTTATCCTTCCAAGGCTGGCACAATTAGTACCAGGACCTTGGAAGGATGACGCGCTGAGTCAACCCACCCGGTGTAAATTAAATGGGTAAAAACAGGAGCTCAAACTCAAGCCCCTGCGATGGTAAACCAACCACCTTAACCGTTCAGCCAACGCCAGACTTTTAAATGTGAAACTTCAGGGAAATAGAATATTTATATACGGATCGATGAGGATTCCATTTGGTCGGACATTAAACAATTACTGGGACAATATGGGAGGGAACCCGGTCGGTCCCAATTAAATACGTGTAAAAACAGGGAATAAATCGTTATCTGATAGTTGTAGTTTACAAGCAGGAACACAAGAAACTGGTTGGGGTACACGATTCGTGATGGGGGTAATTACACGAGGGCAGCCAGAGGGCAACAACAACAACGAGAAAAAACTTTTTTTTAAATCAACTAACCACGAGTTTTAAGTGTTTCGGACAGACCTCGTGAGCTTCGGTCTCAAACAAGGTTGCAGCATCGTCACGTGTTCAGTGGAGTATTCAATCGATGATCATAAATAAAAAATATATTGAGGGTACAAGGCGTGGTTAAATGGGGCTGCTTCATGGGTGGGGCTTCGGATCAGTCTACCAATGAAAAGCCGAGAGGGGCGGAGCTAGCAGGTGTTGCTGATGATCACGTGCTGAAGTGTGGCGCTTTATTAAGTGTACCGGTTTGAGGGTAAGTCGGTCTAAATGCGGAGCCTGCGGTTTCGGTCAACCTTGTGGGCCTCGGCAATCATTCTCTCATTAGTTGGCTCCCGTTTCCTATGTATGTATGTATGTATGTATGTATGTATGTATGTATGTATAATGTAATAATTACATCTGCTCTAGTCTGCAGTAACGACTCCAACCAGGTGATTTGTTGAGCAGAATCGATGATTATGATATTGATGATGATTATTGATGTTCAACCATTTACCAAACCGTGTGCTGTGTTGACTTTCTCGTTATAAAATGAACAATTTATTTGGTATTCACGAGTTCGGTTTTGAGCTTCGATTCCAACTTGAACTAGAAGGGCATTGGGTAGACTCGGTAGAGCATACAGTTTGTTTTGTATCCCACTGATAGGCCAGATCTGGATTCGGACCTGAACCAAAATCGAATCGGCTTGTTCTTGTTACCTAACCGACTCGTCCACCAAGTTTAGTTGTAACTCGTTCATAACTTTTTGAGATATCGTGATACGTATCGGTTTTAGCCCGATCACTCCATAGTGAAGAATCACTCGTAAATTAAATAATTCACATCCGAATCCATATTCAGATCTTCACCAAAATTGAATCGATTCATCCGTGTCACACACACCACCGGTCCACCAAGTTTCGTCCAAATCCGTCCCTAACCTTTCGAGATATCTTCACATAGTTGAGCATTTTGCTTTTTCCAACGTAACACCTTTATCCATCTCGATAGACACAATGCAGGTGACAGGTACTGTCGAGACTATTGCTTGTTTTGTAAAGCTAGTCTTTTATTTAAAAGGTGCAATTTTATTTTAAAACTCATTTCCATGGCTAATGCACCTATACAGGTGAGCCGGTGACGATTTAGTGCATTACCCTGCGCTCGCGAAGCGAAAAGCGGGGTTAGGTATTCAGGTGCATACGTACATGCGCAGGCACGTGTGGCGTACCTGTCCATTTTTAAAATTCATTTTACCAGCAATCGTTGGTCCGGTTGACACAATTTTACCATAGGAGCGTCTCTGCCTGCAGAAAACTTTTATGTATAATTATGACGTCATAGGTCACCTGGTACGGATGCCACCTTGTAAAACGTTACACCTATATATCCGAAACCGCTCAATGGAAAAAGTTGAAACGAGGCTCATTGTCAAGTACTCACCATGGGGCATAACATATGATGATGATTACTTCATCGGTGCCTTCATTATGACGTCATAATTCGATAAGTACAACACTTAATCTGATCAGTATGAAAAAAAATTCCTCTGCAACTGTTAGTCCGATGGACACTAAATTTGTACCATAGGAGCGCCGCCTCCTGTGGAATATTTTATGATGTAATAGGTCACGTGGTACAGGCGCCATCTTTGAAAAATCGAAAAATGTTGCACCTCCATATCTCTGAAACCACTCTATGGGAAAAAAAAAATAGAAACATGGCTCATCACGAACTCCCCATGGGGAATAAGACGTTAGTGATGTCATCGGTGCCTTCATTGTGACGTCATAATTTGACAAGTATAACGCTTCATCCGATCAGTATGAATTTTTTTTCCCTCCAACTGTCTGATGTACACAAAATTGTCACCATAGAAGCACCTCCTGTAGAATATTTTAATGATAATTATGATGTAATAGGTCACGTGGTACAGGCACCATTTTGGAAAAACTGAAAAACGTTGCACCTCTATCTCCAAAACCGCTCCATGGAAAAAATTAAAATGTGGCTCATTGTAAAGAACTCCACATGGGGAATAGGTGTTAATGTCATTGGTGTGTCATTACATGGACGATGCTTGGTCTGGTCAGTTTGAAATTTATTGAGCGTGATCTATGCAACAATTATAATGGAGGATATAAATTTATGATTTAATTGCTCACGTGGTCTGGCAGCCATATTGGATAAAAGAAGAAGAAAAAAAAACCCTTCAAAAACGGTTGGCTCACACGAAGTTGACTGCGCAGGGTAAGTATTCTAAGAATACCATCTAGTTGATGACTATCGATTGTAACACTATAATGCTTGTATGGAGAATGTCAATTGAGATGAGCATCTTGTTTCCTATACTGTACTCACGCATAAGTGTTTATTTGGTGGTGGATTCATTAAACAACAACCTTGTAATTGAATACGGAAAGGGCATTTTGTAACAACAATCCACAACCTGCTGTTACATTGCACTCTAAACAATTTGTGATGTCACATTCTTACCAAATGTTTAAAAATGTTTCATTGATCGGTACGGTAGTTACCTTCGCAAAAGCGGAAGGTTATGTTTTGATCGCTGTGTATTTATTTGTATGTCTGTGTGTGTGTGTGTGTGTGTGTATGTTATTCGCATAACTCAAAAAGTATTCAACCGAATTGCATGAAATTTGGTGGGATGATTGGTTATTATACGGGACACATTTGATTAGATTTTGGGAGCAATCGGGTCAAAGGTCAAGGTCACGAAAAGGTCAAAATCGTATTTTTACCATAGCGCGGTCAATTTTTATCCAATTGGCATGCAACTAATGCCAAAATGTTCAGAATTCAATGCCCGATCTTGTTTGTCATAACTCGGTCAATTCTTATCCGATTTGCATGAAATCAGCACCAAACTGTTCACTGTTCTGTTCCCTACACTCCCATGCCAAGTACAGAACAGTAGCTGCGGCGAAGGTATGCGCTCTACCGAGTGCCCGTTCTAGTTTACCTTGCTAGCATGTAGTGAATGGCAGAGCTCTTTCTTTCATTTGGATATTTTAACTGCCAGTTGTGCTATTTGTGCTGTGGTCTTGGGTTTAGAAAGGGTAGAGGGATGACAAATATTATGATTATGCTGAGACAGTTGGTGGAGATGAGGTTGGAGATACAATGGTTTTGTGGACCTTGAGGAAGTTTGCACCACTCCCGAGAGTTTTGTGGAAGGTCCAGGCCATAAAACTAACACCTGTAACTGTAAAACTAACATTTTGTGTGACATAAAACTAAGACCACTGGACCTATAACTTATCTAGGCCCTGTCAGCTGGCCTAATGTAACCCAAATTTGGTAGCATTTTGACTGGTGGTTCTGGAGAAAGATTTTTGAAGGAATTTATTAAGTCCGCCATTTTGACATGCTTCCAGTCAAGTGACTGGAACGATCTTTGCAATCTCTGTTACTTGTCAGGAGCGGAATCTTGCTGCCAAATTTCAGCCACATCTGCCCACAGGTTTGGCTGGAAAAGTCAAAATAGGTGACGGACAGATGGACGGTGCACGATGACAATACATTATCTGGAATTTCAATTCCAGATAAGCTAAAAAAAAAAAAAAATTGGGATTGTGGTCCAGCGATTGGTAGGACCATGGAAGATGGGTAACTTCTTTGTTCTCCTCAAACCACCTGGTGACAAAACATTCCCTGTGACGAGGATTGTATTATTTAGGAAACTAACATTATGTGATCAACTTATTGCTTTGGTGAGAAGTTTGTAAAGAGAACAAGTTTGTAAAGGCATCTTTTGTTTTGTACCTAAATGTCGTGACAGATGTCCCTTGTGTATGATGCAGGTGGTGGAAAGCTTTATTTATTTATTTTTGAAAGGATGTTCTGTTTGCTTTGTTTGCTTGATCTGCTTTTGATTTCTCTGCAAGCACAGCCTTGTCTAGACTCTATGGGCCGACCTGCCGGTTTGCTTGGCTCCTTTGAAAATTGGATTTTTGTGATGTCAACCGAACATTTTGCAAAAATACATTGCTGTGCAGTATAAGTTGAATTGTCTCCTATATATATATATATATATATATATATATATATATATATATATATATATATATATATATACTAGCAGAAGTACCCGGCATTGCCGGGTGGGGCGGGGGAGGGGAGGGGAGGGGAGGGGAGAAGAGGGGGGGGGAGAAGAGAGGGGAGGGGAACGGGGGGAGGGGAGAAGAGGGGGGGGGAGAGGGGAGGGGAGGGGAGAAGAGGGGGGGGGGAGAAGAGGGGAGGGGAGGGGAGAAGAGGGGGAGGGAAGGGGAGGGGGGGAGTGGAGAGGAGAGGAGAGGAGGGGGGGGGGGGGAAGTACCTGGCATTCCGTGTGGGAGGGGGGAGGGTGCGTGAATCGTCGAATCAGCGTGCTGCTCTGCCACCGATTCAGATTCCGTGTATAATATTCCTTGCTGAAAAAAAATATGGATCGAAAGATGAAAGAAAAAAAAACCTATGTGATGTGAATGGCAATGTTCCTCGCTGAAATGTGAAAAAACGCAATCGCGCGGCAAGGAACATCACGTGATCGCTCTGAGCGATCGATTGCAACTCTGCGTCGTGTCGTGGGCGTGGCCAACGTGGCCTCGTGCTCCCAGGTGATTGGCTAACTCGAGCTCGAGAGAGCCATAATGCGCTACGTTATGGCAAAAAATATGGATCTAAAGATGAAAGGGAAAAAAACATGTGGTGTGAATGGCAATATTCCTCGCTGAAATGTGAAAAAACAATCGCTTTTCCCTCTGAAATACGTGCGAACGCGTAACTGAGTTAATGGCGGCAAGGAACATCACGTGATCGCTCTGAGCGAATCAGCGCGCTGCTCTGCCATTCCGGTCATAATATGCCTCGCTGAAATGCGCTGAGGTAAAAATATGGTTTAAAAATATTATGAAATAAAATTTTAGGTCGACCATGTTCTTCCCAGGCTCAATGGCCATGTTTGTGCCAAATATCAAGTATGTGAGCCTCCGTTTAGGAGTCTACCGGTAACATAACACACACATACACACACACACATACACACACACACATACACACACACACATACACACACACACATACACACACACACACACACACACACACACACACACACACACTGTTTTATTTATATATATATATATCAGTCACTATGCGACCTTCATATCATCAGTGGAGAACGTGCATGGCGATGACGTCATGTTGTCCGCTCATTAGGTTGGAGAACCAGATTACAGATACCATTAATATATATATATATATATATATATATATATATATATATATATATATATATATATATATATATATATATATATAAAGCATTCTTTGTTTTATTAGCTCTGCCACTGAAGGTGGATGGAGGTTGCTTTTCAACCCTGTATGTCTGTCAAGATATTGAAGCGCGGTGCTACGTGCGCTACTTGTATAGCAAGGAGGAAGCGGACAACGCGGTAAGTTCAAAGAGTCTTTATTACAAGAGCTCCACTGTAGCGCTCCGGGCTGCGCGCCCGGTGTATATCCCACGACCACGCCTACCCCTCGGGCGTGGCCACCGCCCACTTGGTGCGTGGAATGATGCCATCACGCCAGTGAGCTTTCGTGTCCGCCACAATATCTCAAAAAGTTGTGGACATGTTCAGACGAAACTTGGCGGAGAGGTTTCGTGTGTGACAAGGACGAAATGATTAGATTTTGGTGGGGATCCAGATCAATTTTTTAAAGTGATTTTTCACCATTGAGTGATACGGCCAAAAACGACATATATAGCAGGATGTCTCGAAGTTATGGACAGATTTGGATTAAACTTGGTAGAGAGGTTGGGTATTTGACAAGACCGATTCGATTTTGGTGAAGATCGGAATATGGATTCAGATAAGAGAATTGTTTAATTTCTTAAGTGATTCCTCACCATTGAGAGATCGGGTGAAAAGCGATATATATAACATGATATTTAAGTTATGGAAGAGTTACGACTAAACTTGGTGGAAGAGTTGGTCAGGTGAGCAGAACAAGCTGATTAGATTTTGGTTCAGGTCCGAATCCAGATCCGGCCTATCGGTGGGATACAAAACATAAACTGTTTAGCCCGGCGGAGGGTTGCGCTCTACCGAGTGCTGTTTTAGTTTTATTATGTTATTCTGATCATGAAGGAACTACTTAATGAGATGATCAAACAATTTATTGTTTGCTGCATTTTCCTGACTTGTAAAGTTTCTTTGATCTCTCCAGCTCCCACAATATTGAAACTTTTTATCTTTATCTTCCATGTGTGTTTGTTTGCTACATCTTCTGAACTGCCAAACTGATGCTGCTTTTTATTCCCTTGTTCCCTCACCCAGCCCATTCCACAACCAGCTGATACAACTCTTCAATAAATACCTCGCTCATCTAGCCGCCATGTTGGAAGATACCTCTCCACCAGTACACCTGCCTGCTCAACATTTTGGGTCTACCTCTCTGCTGACAATCATCCCAATCTCATCCCACTCGCACAGCCTCATCCGGGCCTCCCTTCAAACCAACGACTGCCTCGTCAACCCTTGTGCTGATCGTATTCTCACAACAACACCTTTATCTGTGAGCCCAAGAGTGGCACTGTTTGAAAGGAGTCGCTGTAGAAGGAGCAATTTGGGGGTAAATGGAGCATCCGTTGATGTTGGGTCAAGGAGTATAGGAGTTGAGGTCTTGTATGATGAACATGCTTTGGAAATAGAAACTGGGACTACAGATGATACCTGTCTCAGCTCGAACTTAAATGCTGAACAATATCACATTGATGCTTTTCCTTCTGCAGCCTTAATCCAAACACACACCGAGTTGCAGACTGAAGACCTTTACTCATTCCCGAAATTGTCTCAACCATTGTCTATTGATCCACCCTTGAACAAAGTCCATCAGTACCCGGATAATAATTTTGTCCATGACGGTCCATCTCCAGAAGATATGGACCGATTGTTTTCAACCTCTAACGGAAAGCTGAGGGACGCACCAATCTGTGTGTGTTCCTGTCGCACGTTCCAGACTCGACGTCGGCCAAGCATCTCTTCTATCACGCTCACTTCGCGCCGGAAACAGAAGTCGACAATCCCATCTGAAACCGACCCGATCACTCATTCTCTCTCGCTTGTAGACCTCCACCGATCGTCTCCACCCACCCGTTCTGTCCTGTCTTTCATGCACTTCTGGGTGTCACCAAAAGCACCTCGAGAACCTGTTAAGGGTGCATTTATGGAGAATCCACATTGTAGCAAGAAAGAGTTGCGGCTGGGGCTTCCTTCGAGCAAAGATGCAGCGCATCTGACTCGCAAGAAACGATTGGCTTCCTGTAATTCCTTGCCTAGTATAACCCAAGCATCTAGAATAACCGATCGTGCATGTACAATGAACGTTACCTTTGCCATGAATGAGGTGGAGAGAGAAATGCATGGAAAAGCTAACAAGGAGCATAAAAGAACGAAGATTGGATCAATTGGTGGTGATTGGAAAGTATACAAGGGTCAAAATTTGGTTTCCCGGTTGAGCAATCTTCCTTGTCTCTTTCACCATCAAAGTTTGTCACGTAAAGCTCCTAAGGTCAAAAGGGAAGTGCAGCAGCAAGTTGAGAACTCCATGATGCATGGGGTCGGAGAGCTGGAGCGGTCGTGTGGTTATCTGCCGGAGCTTGCATTGGTGGATGCCAAATCCAACGATGTGAGTATAAAGTTTTCTTTCTCCTTATACCTTCATGGGCTACCAGAGACAGAGTTGTGCATCGTTGTGATAAATGTTTTTGTTTTGTCTCATTAAGCTGATAATTCCGATATGTGCAGTATATTAATTATTACTAGTGGGATACCCGTGCTCCGCACGGGTGGGAGGCCAGAAGCAAACGGGCAATGCAGATACGGCGAATGCTAAAGCATGAAACCAAATAAATTCCACATTCCTGTAGCACCCTCAATCGCACATCAGACATAGACAGCAAGTTTGTGAAGTACTTCCATGAAAAACAAACGGGTACGTTCACGTATAGAAACATCGATCGTTGGTCCGTGGCGAATCTGCATATGGCGATCCGTGAATTTCACGTTTAGAAAGTAGAAAACGTCACGGCATGTCATTCACTTGAACTCGATATCTTTTTTTTCATTCCAAACAACATAACTCCAATTACAAATTATTCACAAAATAAAGTTTTAACAACATTGTTAATGTTTCCTTCATTGTAAAAACTACCAAATCAACAGTTAAATGGATTTTGAGCCGATAGGTGTTATGGCCTCGGCAAGATCGATGGAGACAGTGATGTTAGCTTATACACCGCCCAAATAGCTATGTCGAATTCTCTCATGTAGAGATTAAACCCACGTCATTTGAACTTTGGCCGAGGTCATTATTTACTTTTAATGATGTTTGTATACGAATCGAAAAGAAGATAATTGGTTTTGGGTCGTCCTTTCCTCATATCTCGTGGGCTTGAGTTGGAGAGATGACAGTGATGGCGGGGAGGGGGTTGGCATTCTCAAGCAGGGATTCACCCCATGTCCTTATAAAAGGTCTTTGTCCGAAGTCACCGAGTCCGATCGGTGCGGCACCCGGGAAAATAACGTTATGCGGGAGTCCAAACCTGAAAATGCAGGAGGCCAAAGCTGAAATTGGAAAAACAATATAGCCCATTTTACTCCAGGGGGGTCCCAGGATTACCCACCCAAAATATCGTTGCGATCGGTTCAGCCGTTTTTGCGGTACCTCCGAACAGACGGACGGACATTCGGTGAATTGTAGTAAGATGCTAATCTCAGATCCATCCCACTCGCTGCCCTCGACCCCCAAATATGTCGTTCGAAATTAAATTTTGCACTTGCTTTCCATTCGGTCCACTCATCTTTCTTTGCTGGAGTTTATAGGAAGCAATAAATGGTTTTGCTTTTTAAGGATGCAGAAGCGGAAAGCCTTTCATATTCCATTTTTGTATAAACTTCCTTTTCATCTCTCTCCTTCCTGCTCTCTTGCAACAATGTCTGTGCCTGTGTCTTCCTCTCCCAAATCGGCACATTGGACATGCAAACCTAAAACGGTCTTGCCAAAGAACAATTTGCTGCAAATTATAAAGCTTGCCATAAATAATGGCTACATTTGAATGGCAGAAAATAATTTAAATAGGAATATTAATGGTATCCAATCGGTAGCATTCCTTGAACATGTTTGGATCTGATTGGATTTGTGAAAGTTTGTCTTTTCACACTGAAGGACATTCTTGGAATGGGTGAGTGGAGGGTTAAACCCTACTCTGGTGTAATGGTTCGAGTAGCCGCTCCAAGTCTGGTAGGTCGGTAGTTTGAACCCCCTGCTAAGTCGTACCTAAGACTTCAAAATGGTACGTGCTGCTTCCTTGCTCGACAATCAGAATTTAAAAGGATAGAGCATGGACAAACAGCTGTCGGTGTTAGCAACCATTGCACTTGCTTGATGGGCCTGATGGCCTGCGTCTGTGTTGAAGGTCCTTGTAAGGGAACGCTTATTTTTCCCAAAGATATTCTACCTACCAGAGGCAGTTTTGCCTTGAACTGCGAGAATGCTTCAGATTTCTCCCAGACTTTTGGTTGTAAATGGGAGACTTGTGTATATTGATTTCGTTGTATAGCGTTGGTGACTAATGCCCATGATCATATTTTCTGCTTTGACGCATGAGCTGAAAAATCGAGATGGCAGCAATTGAGAAAGTGTCGGGCCTTGAACACAAATTATAATTTGTTCGGTGAAAGTGGATCTCTTGAAATGTACACACAATTCGCTGAATAGTATGGTGGTGATTGCCTGTCAAGGATGTGTTTTGAAGAACACTTTGGGGTGGGGGGGGAGGGGGGAGGGGGAGAGTTGAGGGCTAAAATGTTTTGATAAACGAGGCCATTAGGACTTGTGTTGTGCAAGGCTACAAGTGCAGTATATACACCAGTGAAAGCTTCCACACTAATGCCATGTACCCCCAAAGCATTTGGGTTCAGTACTTTTGGTGATATACAGTGCATTCAGAAAGTATTCAGACCCCTTTACTTTTTTCACATTTTGTTATGTTGCAGCCTTATGCTGAAATCGTTTAAATTCATTTTTTCCCTCATCAATCTACACTCAATACCCCATAATGACAAAGAGAAAACAGGATTTTAGAAAGTTTTGCAAATTTATTTTTTAAAAAGCAACAAATATCACATTTACATAAGTATTCAGACCCTTTGCTATGACGCTTGAAATTTAGCTCAGGTGCCTCCCATTTCTATTGATCATCTTTGAGATGTTTATACACCTTGATTGGAGTCCACCTGTGGTAAATTCAATTGATTGGACATGATTTGGAAAGACACACACCTGTCTATATGAGGTCTCACAGCTGACAATGCATATCAGAGCAAAAACCAAGCCATGAGGTCGAAGGAACTGCCTGCAGAGACCGGATTGTGTCGAGGCACAGATCTGGGGAAGCCTACAAAAACATTTCTGCTGCATTGAAGGTTCCCAAGAGCACAGTGGCCTCCATAATTCTTAAATGGAAGAAGTTTGGAACAACCAGGACTCTTCCTAGAGCTGGCCGCCCGGCCAAACTGAGCAATCGGGGGAGAAGGGCCTTGGTAAGAGAGGTGAACAAGAACCCGATGGTCACTGGCTGAGCTCCAGAGATCCTGTGTGGAGATGGGAGAAACTTCCAGAAGGACAACCATCACTGCAACACCCTGCTGATCTGGGCTGTATGGCAGAGTGGCCAGACGGAAGCCAAACAGTTCAATCTTCGTTTCATTAGACCACAGAATCTTGTTTCTCGCAGTCTGAGTCCTTTAGATGCTTTTTTCAAACTCCAAGCGGGCTTTCATGTGTCTTTCACTGAGGAGAGGCTTCCGTCTGGCCACTCTGCCATAAAGCGTGTGTGTGTGTGTGTGTGTGTGTGTGTGTGTGTGTGTGTGTGTGTGTGTGTGTGTGTGTGTGTGTGTGTGTGTGTGTGTGTGTGTGTGTGTGTGTGTGTGTGTGTGTGTGTGTCGCGCATCAGTGCACCATCCCTCGTATGGAGGTTAAGCTGGATGTCCTTTCTGCTCGTATTGGTGGATGCCTTTTGCAATGGGTAAGCGAGTTATCACTGACACCTGAACAATATTTCCATAAACCGACTCCAGTAGAATGTCGGGACCGTGCAAGCTGGTTCGTGAAAGATTTGCACCAAAAATTTTACATAGCCGATCCCACCATAGTAGTAGTAGTAGTTAGTAGTGGTTTTATCTTTAATGGGATCAAACTTTAATAATAATAAAAAAACTTGTGCTGTTGTACCGAAAGATGAGCTGCTTTTATTACCTCTGCCACTAAAGGTGAATGGAGATTGTTTTCTTGTCTATCTGAGCAGGATATCTCAAAAAGGTGTGGACAGATTAAGCATGTGACAATGAAGAATTGATTAGATTTTGATGGAGGTCTAGAAACTACATTTTTAGCTCACCTGGAATGTAGTTCTGGGGAGCTTATGCGATGGCGCATCGTCAGTCCGTAAACACTTGCAACTTCTTTTCCGAAACCGCTGATTGGATTGTGACCAAACTTGGCACAAATTGTATTTGGCATGTTGCAACTCAAGTTTGTTCACGGCATTAAAAATAATAATAATCGGGCCCTGAGAGGGTCTACTGGGGGGTTGATGGTATGGCTTGCCGGTCGCTCGTCGCCTCCAAAACACTGCGTGGGAAACGCACAAA
This sequence comes from Myxine glutinosa, assembly GCF_964187855.1. Lineage (NCBI taxonomy): Eukaryota > Metazoa > Chordata > Myxini > Myxiniformes > Myxinidae > Myxine > Myxine glutinosa. Next base: position 347,305,559 of record NC_136261.1, read on the forward strand.
GTGGCATGGTCTCGCTCCGCGACGTCCAGAGGAAATGCGACGCTGACCCAGTCCACTTCCTATATCGATCCTGTGCCTTGTAGTTCCGACTGTCCCAAACCGGTTTCTCACCAGCCCTTTTCCAAGAGCGCACATGAACCAAATACCACACGCCTGCGACCAAGCTGGAACAAGGAGGAAATGCGACTGCCTCCAACCAGCGCCAGGAGCAATGTTGCCACTCGGGTTTTTCGAATTTCACCAATCGGGTGCCTAAATTTAATCAAATTGAAGTAGATTTCACCAAATGCCAAGTTTTCATTGGATATTGACTACTAAATGATAACAAACTTGTAAATATTGTTTACGATACAAACTTTATTGACATGAACTGTCGAACAAACATTTTTTTTAACGAAAAAGGTTGCGTAAAGTTCGCAAAACGGCCTCATCATTACTCATCAACTACGTCATAGAAAGTGATGGTGGAGTTCTGCTCTGCAGCATTTTCCAGGCGGGTGGTGTAGCGGGAATGGCACTCTCCGGAGCGCACTGCGTCCACGAGCTCTTTGGATGGAGTCCAACTGTAACACTAAACACTGTCTTCCCTGACGCGCCAAGTGTTGGCTCGCCGTTTACTCGCCCTGGTCTGACGACACCGCCACCGGCCCTTCCCTCCAACACACACGACACACGTGTGTGTGCGCAGCTTGTTGGTAGGGCTTTTTCGCCCTCCACCGATTGGCCAAATGTTTTCGCCTCCCTCACTGATTGGCCGAGGCGTCATTGGTCGCACCTCGATTGTCGGTGGCCCATCAGTGTGGCCCACTTCTTGTACACTCCTCCCCCTTGTCAAAGGTCCTCCTGGGCGTGGCTATTGCTTGCCTTGCATGATGTTTGCCTGTCATGGTGTTGTACTGGTGATGTGGCTGACTGCGGCCCCATCGGCGGTGCTCCGAACTGGCTTCCTGTTGGTTCTTAACTACTTGCCCGCCCCGCCCCGATGCCCCAATGCCCCGCCCCCTCGTGGCAGGGAGTATTGTTGATATTTCACCAGATTTCGACCAATTTCGATTTCTTCCACCAGGTCACCAGACTCAGACCGATTTCACCCAATTGGGTGAAATTTCACCAAGACTGGTCATGCAGGCCAGGACAGAGAAGTGCAAGAGCAAGATGCTGAGACCACATTCTTTCGTTCAGCTCCCGAATGTTCCACGCTGACGTCGCACTCTGTCCAATCACCAATCTCCACTCGATCATCCCATCGTGCCTACACCAATCACGAAGGTCGGGGCGTGGCCTCGTTACGAGTTGTTGGGGGCGGAGTCTAGTCGCTGTTCAGGAATGTTTGGATGACATCGAAGGCCATGAGGCAGGGCTTGGTCTGCACGATCAGCAAATGTGCCGGGTTTGTCGGATCTGGCAGCGTGGTGAGCGAATGAGTCCATTTGTTATAGTTGTTGTTTGGCGGCCTTTTTAATTGTAACAAGCGTTACGCCTAGGTCCCCCGTCGGTGAAGTGATGAGTTGACAAAGTGGAAGACGCAAGGTGCCCATCTGGGATTTTGACTTGGCGACCCAATTTTGAATAGCGTTCTTCCTTATGCATAGATACACCCACACACCAGATTAGAAGTTGGTACTTCGCTTATTTTTCAAGATATTCCGCTCACAAGGTTCAGACATACATGGCGGCGGCCATCTTGGATTTTGACGTGGCGACCCAATTTTCAATAGCGTTCTTATGCCTAGATACCCACACACCAGATTAGAAGTTGGTACTTCGCTTATTTTTCAAGATATTCCACTCACAATGTTCAGACATACATGGCGGTGGCCATCCTGGATTTTGACATAGCGACCCAATTTTCAATAGGCTTCTTTCTTATGCCTAGATACACCCACACACAAGATTAGAAGTTGGTACTTCGCTTATTTTTCAAGATATTCCACTCAAAATGTTCAGACATACATGGCGGTGGCCATCTTGGATTTTGACGTGGGTTGCACCCACACACCAAATTCGAACGCAGTCCTTCGCTCATGGACGGACGGACGGAGGGGAAAACCATAGTCCCCCTTTCGCTCCGCGGTGCGACGGGGGACAATAAAGACGGAGGGAAGATCACAGGGGCAATTACACACTGGGGGTATCCTTAAGCCCTACTTGATTAGCATAGCTCCACTCCTCGTATGGAGACACATATACGATCGTATTCTATACAGAGGCCCTACTTAGTTACCTCGAGGTGGGTTTTTCTGCTTCGTGACACTCGGAGCATGCTAATTTATATGATTCTATCTCGGCCAAGGTATCTCGTTGTATACCCCCCGACAAACGTAACAATACACAATTGAATATATGATTGCAGTTTTTAATAAACAAAATGTTTGACATTAAAGCATTGAAGAAATGACCAATTTTCCACTAACAAGATAAAATGTAAAGTTTATTGCAGTTGCTCGAATTTTGACCATCAAGACTTACCTTGATTATACCCAAGCTGATAACTGAATGTACCACACTACCACAACATTGTAAATGCAGGTTCCTCTGGAATTGAGAAGCAATGTTTTTGTCGTTCCAAGCAAATTAATAATTGTCGATGTATAAGCTCATGTTAATAAATAGGTTTTTACTGAAGCTGATAATTAGCTGACCTTTTTATTTATTTTTACTTGTATATTTAGCCTTTATTAGACCAGTTTTGACGTATGGTTGTGAGCCATGAGGGTAGAAGGATAGAGCCAAGGAATTTTTTTTTTTTTTTTTTGTAGTATACTGAATCGAGGCTCGTGAAAGAGCTAACATTTATTTCACAAACAAATCAACCAGACAAACAAAATATACAAAAAGAGGGAGCGGAAGACGAGATGGGGAGAGAAGGGGAAGCACACAACCACAACATTTGAGAGCAGGGAGAAGTGTGGGAGGGAGAGGGCTTTGGGGGAGGAGGCGTGGGAAGGGGGGGGGGGGTGTAAGAGGTATAAAACACAAGGAGACCGAAATTAGCGGGGGTAGAAAAGATCAAGGTTTTGGATGGGGGAGGATAAGAGATGGTGGTGAACAGCTGTTTTAAAGACCTGGAGGGTGGAGTGGGATTGAAGAGTGAGGGAGTTTGTTCCAGAGGTGGGAGAAAAGAGGAATGAAGGAGTGAAGGTGAGCAGAAAGTCTTGATTTTGGCAGTTTAACCATAACCATTTTGGCAGGCAGATCTTGTGCGACCTGTAGGAATATTTGGGGGACAGAGCCCAGAGAGAGCTGGGGGGGCAAGGCCAGAGAGGAGTCGGTAGAAGACGGAAAGACCACCAACCTGCCTGCGGTGAGTGAGTGAAAGGCCCTTGGAGTTGGCTTCATCGCGGGAGATTCCAATGATTCTGAACGCTTTGGTTTCAACAGCGCGAAGACGAGCTAGGTGTGAGGCAGGAGCACCAGACCAGAGGGGAGAGCAGTATTCCATAGAGCTGCGGATGAAAGCCTTATGTGGTGAGGAGCTCAGGTGTGCCAAGGAAGGACTTCGCACGACGGAGGATGCCCAGTCGGCGACTGGCTTTGGAGGCCAGATTTGAAATGTGGTTTTCCCAGGAAAGATCATGGCAAATAGTGAGACCCAAAAGCTTGAGTGACAGAACTTCTTGGAGAGGATTATTCAGAAAGTGGTTAGGAGGGTTGTCCAGTCGGTCTTTTCGGAGAGACATCGTAAGAGTGACATTTATCAGGATTGAAAGACATGTTCCATTTGTTTGCCCAGTCTGTGATTTTGTCCAGGTCTGCAGAGTGAGGAGGCTGCAGACTGCCGATCTGAGGGATGAGGAATGGAGCGACAGAGTAGAGTCGTCAGCAAAGAGATAGAGAGGATTTTCAAGAGAGTCAGAGAGATCATTGATGAAGACCAGAAAAAGCACAGGGCCCAGAACACTACCTTGGGGAACTCCAGCCTGAACAGGAAGAGGAGATGAGAGAAACCCATGCAGGGCCACACGTTGACTACGACCAGAGAGGAAGTCCGCCAGCCATGCGTGGAGATTTCCATGGATACCAAAGGAGGAGAGTTTGGTGAGCAGAGCGGGGTGCCAGACCGTATCGAAGGCACGTGAAATGTCAAGGGAGACTGCTCTAATTTCCTGTTTGGTGTTGAGGACCTCCATCCATTGTTGAGAAAGCAGAAGCAGCATGTCCAGGGTAGAGTGACCAGGTCTGAAACCAAATTGATGATCAGAGATCAAGCCATTGGAGAAGAGGAAAGATTTCATATCTGAAGCAATGATGGATTCCATGACTTTGCTGATCATTGGGAGAAGTCTGATTGGTCTGTAGTTGCTAGGATCTGTTTTTGCACCTTTTTTGTGCAAAGGATGATGTGATGGGCAACAAAAGGATAAGCAGAGTAGACATAAAGTCTCAACTACTACAAGTAGGTCTGAGGAAGAGTTTATGAAGAGCTAAGGTGGTCTGGGCATGTGGCAAGTAAGAGAGGATGTCTTAAGAAAATCACTAGTTTATTAGTCTAGGAAAAGAGGGAAGAGAAAACTTATTGTTCTGTAGAGACTACTTTTTACATTTGTCTTGTTTCAATCCAAGGTGTTGGTTGTTCTGCTTTTGTTTTCTTTGTGTAGCCCCCACCTTGAGTGGCCTGAGGCTTTGTGGCGAGCAATGTCCCATTAAAAAATAAAAAAAGACCTGGAAGGATGTGATGAAGTTGTTGGAATTTATGGAGGAGGATGCGTTTGACAGGAATTATGAAGAGGGGTCATCAGCTGACCCCAACCTCCAAATATGAGAAAGTAGCAGTCGTAATACTGGAGGAGATTGGGAGTGGGGAGAATGAGTGTGGGAGGCTTCTAAAGTTGGGATAAAGTGCAGGCCCCTGTGGCTTTGTTGAACTATAACGACACTCTTCGACGTCACGTCACGACGTCGACCAATTATGCCTCCGCCCATATCGGTATGCCTTTTTACGTCATCATACGTACTTGCACCAAGTTTGATTTAAATCTATTCAGCTGTTCTCAAGTGTCACATTTTACCTGGCATGACCTCTGACTTCACAAAATCACCTCACTCCACCTTTGATGCCAAAACATAATCAGTTCATCTTTGCATCATAATATATAATTATACCAAGTTTGCTGAAAATCCCATTACTGGTTCACAAGTTAGCTCGGTAACAGAGTTTTTACCTGACAGGACTTCTGACATTTGACCTTTGACCTCTTCACCCCACAATGTAGTCAGTTGATCGTGCAGGTATGTAGAATGATGTAAAGAAGTTTGAATGAGATCCCTTCAGCCGTTCTCAAGTTGCAAACCTATTACAGATTTTGACCTCTTGACCCCAAAATCAAATCTGTTCATCTTTGCCTCATAGTACATATTTGTACCAACTTTGGTCAGAATTCCATCACTGGTTCACAAATTATCGCACCAACAGGATTTTTACCTAACATGACATCTGATCTTTGACCTCGTGATCCCAGAATCTAATCGGTCCATCTTTTCCTCATTATACATAACTGCACCATGTTTGCCTAAGATCCCTTCAGCCATTCTCAAGTTATCACGGTAAAAGCCTATTAGTCAGGGCCCTTAGGGATATTTTGGGGCCGTTTGGTTCAAATTCTTCCAAAAGCACCAAATTTGGCCCAAATGTTGCCCATGCCATACTCTTTCGATTTTTGACGGGCGCCAAGACAGCCCCCCCCCCCCCCCCCGCGGGGTGCCCCATATTGGCGAAATACTAAATGGCCGCCACCCGGATTAGAGGAAAATCAGTTAAATAACCAAAAGGGTTGGAATCATGTACGATACCACTTTTCAGGGGTTTTCGAGGTCGAGGAATCCAATTATGATGTTATTTTGATGATTCGAGGTCAAGGTCAACCCTCAAGGTCATCTTAAAGGTCATTTTTGAGTCGAACATGTCGGTTTTTGAGTTTTTTGTCAAGATTTACGCGAGGTTCACCATTTTATGTTTCTGGGTTGGGTAATCGAACTCTGACCTTATTTTTGACAATTAGAGGAAATATTTACATGTCCATTTCCTAATTTTCAGGCATATGCAGTTCATCAGTCTAATTAAAGGTATGGATTTTGATGTTTTATGAACTGTATGCCATATCCTTGTGTAATTTTTGTGCGATCATGATCCGGGTTCATGTATAACTGATTGTATACATGTCATAAATATGACGTCATAGGTCATGTGACCTGGCGGCCATATTGGATTTTATGAAAACCTTAAAAATGGATCCCTGCCTTCATTTTTCGATTTCATTTTGAACTTTGACCACTTATAGTACGCCATGTGATTGGATGCATATCCTAATTATGACGTCATAGGTCAGGTGACATGGCGGGATGGACCGGTATGGTCCCCGGATCATACCGCCCTTGGCGCCCGTCAAAAATCGAAAGAGTATGGCATGGGCAACATCTGTGCCAAATTTGATGCTTTTGGAAGAATTTGAACCAAAATATCCCTAAGAGCCCTGACTATATCGCGGACGGACAACCCGAAAACGTAATACCTTCGTCGCGGAGGCATACCTTTTTTATGCCTCCGCCCCCGAAGGTGGCCGAAGGCATTGTTTTCGGGCTAAACCTCGCTTTTCTCAGCAACCATATGTCCGATTGAGACAAAACTTTCAGGGTAGGAGTGACACCCATGCAGAATGCTTTTATGATCATTGTGATGTCCTAGGTCACGTGGTATGGCCGCCATCTTTGATTAAACAAATAATTAAAAAGTTGCTTCTTGGAAACAACTGAATGGAAAAATTTGAAACTTTGCACATTGTCAAGTACTCCCAATGGGGAACAAAAGCATGATAATTATATGATAGGTGAAGTGGTATACCAGCCAAAAATCTTTTTTTTATCGAATTCCTTATCCTAAAAATCTGAAATTGCATGCACATGATCTATGACCAATTTGTATTGAAATATTTAATTTATGACGTCATAGGTCACATGGTTTGGCAGTCATATTGGATTGAAGGAAAATGTGAAATAATTGCATCTCTGAAACCGGTTAGGGTGCCTGCTTGGGATCCTCGGATCCTGAGTTCAAATCCCAGTCGATCGTTGCATTAACACCAGGGGGGTTGACTCAGCCTGTCATCCTTCCGAGGTCAGCAAATTGAGTACCAGCTTGCTGGGATGAATGTGCAGTTGTGTACCCCGGTTTAGAATAGGTACACTATCCCTGCACATCATAAGAGGCGACTAAGGAATGGCGTCAGGAAGGGCATCCGGCCATAAAGACATTGCCTCAAAAAGGGAACCATGATTGTCATGGGGCCGGCCAGGCTAACCCCTGCTCTAGCAGGGAAAATGGCCTTTAAAAAGAGAATTTATTTTTATACCCCTGAAACCGCTTGCCCTATTGATTTACAAATGTCATAAAAAAAACCATTGTTGCATTTAGTTTGCTTGAAAATAATGTTGTAGGTCACGTGGTTTGGCAGCCCATCTTGGATAGAAAAACAAACCTTATCTGATAAACACGAAACTTCACAAACGTGATTCCCTACCCATACATATGCAGAATGTACTTCTTTTTTTTTTTAAGGTCGTATGTCATGTGGTATGGCAGCCATATTGGCTTGAAAGCTGATATATTAAATCCCTTCTCTGAAACCGCGTCACCGATCAATGTGAAACCTGTCATGGCTGGTGAAAATGTGATACTTGAGAACAGCTGAGGATTTAAATCAAACTTGTTTATTTTTAGGACGGTGAACGATGGCATCTACCTGTTGTGGGACTATGCAGAGGCATATTGGCAACACGGTTGCATTGTTCTGGTTTATTTATTACCACGCTAAGCGAAAAGTGGTGTTAAGCAATTTGTTGTCTCTCTGTCCTGTCAAACTTCAAGATCGAGAAACTACTTTGTTTTGATCAAATGTTATATTTTGAACACTAATCGGAAAATGAACCTGTAGTTTAGCAGTACGTTGGCTCTGAATCTGTCCTGATCTCATGAGCAGAAAGGATGCTGGCAGTCAAAATGGAAAATCATTCCAAAAATCTATCGTGCTGATTTTAGCGATGTCATAAAGGACATGAATCAAAGTGTGACGTGTTAGATAGGGTGGTGTCAAATACGCTATCATGTAAGGTGGTGTGATTATAAAGGGAAGACATTTCATACACGATTTTTCAATTGTCTCTCGTAAGCTCCTCTGGGGGTAGAGTGCAAGGTGGGGGTACTTTCAAATTTGCTATATTTTAGACTTTCAAATTAACTTTTTCTACAACCTTCAAAATCCCCATTTTAATTCGATTGGATTATATATGTGAGCATTGCAGAACATAAACCAGAATGGCACTTGGTAGAGCGCATACCTCCACCAGGCTGAACAGTTTGTTTTGTATCCCCATGATAGGCCGGATCTCGATTCGGGCATGAACCAAAATCTAATCGGCTCGTTCTTGCCACTTAACCAACTTATTCACCTTGTTTAGTCGTAACTTTTTAAAATATCATGTTGTACATCACTTTTCACCCGATCCCTCATGGTGAAGAACTACTTTAAAATTGAATAACTCTCATATCCGAATCCATATTCAGATCTTCACAAAAATCGAATCGTCCTTGTCAGACACCCAAACCTGTCCACCATGTTTCGTCCAAATCTGTCCATAACGTTTTGAGATATCATTTGTATCGTTTTTGGCCCAATCTCCCAATGGTGAAAAATCACTTTGAAAATTCTAGTAGCCGGATCCGGATCTTCACCAAAATCTGATCATTTCGTCCTCGTCACATCCGCTACATCTCTTCCAAATTTCGTCCGAATCCGTCCACAACTTTTTGAGATATTTTGTTCACAGACAGACAGACGGGTGAAAACGTAACCGCCATCCACCTTTGGTGGCGGAGGTGATCACCTTTATGGCACTTTCAAAACCCTTCCGTTTAGCAGTATTTGCACAAAATGTTACGGTATTTTACGTCATTACAGCCAATCAAGCTTGCCACTCGCAGACCCCACCAATGTTCTTGTTTTTCAAGACTGCGGTGTAAGGTGATCTGTGAACTCTAGTTTTAAAAATGGATATGTAGTATAAAAGTTATTTTGTATTGGAATGTGGGAGGAACAAATACAGTTTGGTCTTCTCACCTCTTGCGTGCATACAGTGAAATAAACAACTATCTGGCTAAATTTTTTTGTGCAAATGTTAAACGCTTTGAGATCCGATACATATCTTCCCCTCCCTACCTTTTGGAATCCTGGATTGAGCTCTGGTTATTTTCAATACACAAGTTTAATTGCAAATTCTCTAAAGTTTCAAAGTGAATTGTATGCTTTATGAAGTACAAAAGATGACCACCTCCTCTCGCCCCTCCACCATCCCAGTGGTTAAAATGTAAGTCCTTGGTGGTTGGGTTGGGGTGAGCTGGGGTGGTTAGTGTATAACGTTTCTCGGTCATTGCTCCTGCAAAACTTCAACAAGCCAACTATTTTCCAGGGCAAACACGAACTTTGCACCAAGGTTTGCTCAGCCATGCCAGAAATCTTTGAAAGGTATTTGTAAAAATTTCCAGAGATATAGAGGTTAGCATTCCTTAAATCGATGTTCATTTCGTCCACTGTTTCAGTGAAACAGCCTAAATCCAGAACCACTGCTCACCTCCACTCATGTATTGCTCTTTGCCCACCCGTGGAGCTGACTTCCACACTCTTTGATCCAATTCTTCCCTCCGGGTCTTTAAAACAGCTGTTCACCACCATCTTCTCTTCCCTCATCCAAAACCTTGATCTCTTCTACCCCCATTAATTCACCCCCAGATCCACTTTTTTTGAATTGCTGACTTCTTTCCTGGAAGTTCTAGCAGAGTCCATGTGTTTTATACCTCTCCCACCCCACCCCTCCCCTCCCCCACCGCCTACCCGTTCCTCCTCCCCCCAAGCCCTCTCCCTCCCACAGATCTTCCGATGTCCCTGTTCTCTGCTGTTGTACTTCTGTGCTTCCCTCTCTCCCCATCTTGTCTCCTGCTCCCTTTATTGTATGTTTTGTCCTTTTTTTTGTGATTGATGTTAGCTCTTACACGAGCCTCGATCTTATATACAACAACAACAACAACAACAACAAAAAAACTATTCCCATGAATTTTTTCTTTCTTTAGGAATGTTCAGGCATTGCGTTATTTTTTTTTTTTTTTTTTTTTTTTTTTCAGGGTTTATTTATTTACTTTGTCCTAAAGTAAAAACAATGGTGATTGTGACAAGAATTTGGTTTTCGGCCCTCTATCTGCTCAGTCCTGTTGTTTAAAAGGGGCTAAACATCAATTGTAGAAAAGAGTCCAGTTAACCCCATCCCTCCTAGTGAGTGCATTCTTTTGGAGAAATGCCACTCTCTCCACTTCTTTTCTTCACCAGGGGTTGGCCTTTTTTGGGCACCGTGGTCCCCTTTTTGAAGCAATGTTTTATGGACCGGATGCCCTTCCTGCCACCAGCCCTGTTAGTCGCCTCTTGCGACACAGGGAATTACCAGTGAACTGGTGCTCAAATTTCCGACCTCGGAAGGATGACGGGCTGAGTCAACCCCCCTGGTGTTAATTCAGCGATCGACCGGGATTCGAACCCAGGATCCTGGGATCCCAAGCCGGCACCCTAACCGCTCAGCCAACACCAGGCTATTTCTACTTGAAGGCATATTGATAAACAAAATAAATCGCTACCTCTCAGCTAGTCTGTCCCCAAATATTGTAGCACTCCACTATCCACATAGGTTGATATTGATTTAGGATGTAAAGGTACAAGCTTGGATGTGGTTGTATGAGTATTTGCAACCACAGTGGTTTTGGAATGTAGGGGATGCTGAAAAATGGTTTCTCAAGATCCGCCTTTACTTTCATGTATGATGGTGAGTCAAAACATATCTGGAATTATTTATTGAAAACTATGTTGTGTTGACTACATAGTTTATTGTACTTGCACGTACAAGCAGGAACTGTCTGTGCCGTTGTGAAGCAGTTTAAACCTTGAGTGGTCACCAGTTGTAAGGGAGTTAACATGATCGTTCCGCTGTCCATTTGCACCGAAGAAGAGGAGCGTGCAGTGATGTTTTTTTATGTGCTGAAGGTGCACCTGGGGCAGAAATCCATTGCAGACTTTCAGCAGAATACGGAAACAGTGCTTTACCTCAGTGGAGTGTGTATAATTGGATTACCATGTTCAACAACGGTCGCACACGTGGCACCGATGATGAACGATCTGGACGCCCATCCATGTTCACAACAGAAGAAAACATTGAACTAGTCCGTGCCATGATACTGGATCTGATCTACCACGGAAACCCTCCGGCAATTGAAGTTTGAGGTGTTTGAGCATCCTCCGTACAGTCCTGACCTGGCCCCTTCGGTCATTCACCTGTTTGGGCCACTCAGACCCTTTAAGAGGCCACCACTTTGCCAGTGACCAACGAGTGAAAGGAACGGTGCATGTGTCGATCGTCACTCAGCCAAAAAAAATTTTCTTTTCTGAGGGCTCACAGAAGATTGTGAACCGATGGACTAAGTGAGTTGAAAAGGAGAGGGACTATGTGGGAAAATGATGCTCTTGTACATGCTCGATTGTAGTTATATTATTTAAATAAAAATATATTGAGGATGCTTTTTGACTCGCCCTGTGCATTCAGTTCGGGACCATGATCTATACTGAAACGCAAAAGAAACTTACCACCTTTGAAACCTTTAAATATCAACAATAACACCGTGTAGTAAATGTGTGAACTTATTTGTGGACAATAGTGTCCTCACTGTCAGACAAAACGGTCACGGATGGTCACTTGAAACTTCAATGGTCACTTCATAGCACAGCTGTTGAACAGCCGTTTTGACTGTCAGTGATTAGCCAAGGGGTATGGGATGATTTTAATGAGCTGCACGTGATGTCTTGATATTGGCTTTAAAAAGGCCAGTGCAAAATGGGCATTTCAATCGACATGCCACGATTGTCAAGGGATCAACGGCAGCGTACCCTGGGCATGCTGCAAGGCGGACAGCTACCGTGAGGTGGCATGTCGCCTTGGCTGTTCACACCAGACTATATCGGCCCTGGTGGACAGACACCCTCCACAACTCTGCAGATGACAGACCTCGATCAGGGAGGCCAAGAGTCACCACCAAGGCAGGACAGGCTGATGCTGCTGGCACCATCTGTCGGTTGCGGCGATGGGCAGCCGTCATCACGGGGCCTCTGTATGGTCTTCTGGCAGTCAGACCATAGTCATGCAGTCGTCTTCGTGCAGTATCATTGGAGATCCATGGGTTTGCACACCCCGGAGTTTCTGCCGCAGTGCGGGATGCTGGACGGAATCGATCCCGCAGGTGACTATGGACCATCTGCCTGTCCTGCCTTGCAGTGGTGACTCTTGGCTTCCCTGATCGAGGTCTGTCATCTGCAGAGTTGTGGAGGGTGTCTCTGTCCACCAGGGCCGATATTGTCTGGTGTGAACAGCCAAGGCGACGTGCCACCTCACGGTAGCTGTCCGCCTTGCAGCATGCCCAGGGCACGCTGCCGTTGATCCCTTGACAATCGTGGCATGTTGATTGAAATGCCCATTTTGCACTGGCCTTTTTAAAGCCAATATCAAGACATCACGTGCAGCTCATTAAAATCATCCCATACCCCTTGGCTAATCACTGACAGTCAAAACGGCTGTTCAACAGCTGTGCTATGAAGTGACCATTGAAGGTTCAAGTGACCATCCGTGACCGTTTTGTCTGACAGTGAGGACATTATTGTCCACAAATAAGTTCACACATTTACTACACGCAGTGTTATTGTTGATATTTAAAGGTTTCAAAGGTGGTAAGTTTCTTTTGCGTTTCAGTATACATAGAGAGAAGTTGGGTGATGGCACGAGGGATAGATTCTCCAGGTTTTCCCAATTTTTGCTTATGTAATATGTGGATAGCCACTTGTTGGTTGTGTGAGTAGAACCATTTGACAAACTAATGAAAGGCCCACCTTGCCAGCTCTGTTAATATTTCATGGCTTTTGGCAAAGCTCTAGGTCAGCATTGTTTATCCAAAAAGCCTTGTTTAAAGAAAATGATGAACTTTAAAACGACAGCATTGGTGTTTGTTTGTGTATCATTATGGCCTGTTTTTGTACAATGGAGGCCCAGGCTGGATGTTTTTCCTCTGTTTCCTTGGTGATGCAGGTGGCCAAGAGTGCAAGCTGGGCCTGGCGATTGCCGATAAACCGTAAATGCCCCTCTGCTTCCTCCCATGGTACGTATCCTCAGGTACTCTCCATAAGCAGGTCAAAGTTCATCTTTGAGATTAGCTTCTGTTTGTTTTTGTGAAATGCAGTTCATTGACCCACCTACAAGTGTGGATGACATTTGTAGATTGGAGAAAGGGGAAAAATTTATATATATTTGTTTGATTGATTCATTGGCCGTTTGCTATTCCTGAACGGTTTGAATCTAAGATTTGCATTTCATATACTGTTTGTCCATCGTCTCTCGCAAGGTCCTCTAGGGGTGGGGTGGAGGGTGTGGCAAGGCATTTGATATATCTTGTACAAGTTGAAAATGGTGGAACTTTTGACCCACCCTGCTACATTTCTCTCGTACATCGCCCCTTTGTTTTCCCAACCCTCTCCTTTCTCATCCGCTTTCCTCCTTTTGCTATTTTCTCATTTGTCAAGTCTTCCCCCTTTAATATTATGGCCAATCTGCATGTATATTTAAATGCTCCCTTAATGCGTTGTGTAGGTCATGGCAGCAGAAACATGTGGGTTATAACTGGAATTAGGTTGGCTGCATCCTTGGCCGACTCCTCAGGACCACCCCAACACACACCACTGTGTGCTACGGAATGAGCTGTTTTTACGGCGGTCGGAGTGCAAATCCTGCCACCGACATCCTTGAGAAAGGACCAAGTACCCTGGTACTCATTTCACCAACATCAGAAGGATGACAGGCTGAATCAACCCCACCTGGTATGAATTCAACAGCTGAACGGGATTCGAACTCTGGACCTTAGGATCCCAAGCCCGCCGCCCTAACCATTAGGTGTGTGGTGTGTGTAGTTGCTGTGAGAGCGTCTCGCCAAAAGGTGGTGCTGTTGGTGTTTGTTCATTCGCCACCCCACAACTGCCTTTGGTCCCCACTCACCCTCCTCTCCCCAAAAACGAAGTTGTTTTTGTGGAACTACTTCCAGCTCTAGTTGCAATCTGTGGAAGCCGAAGTTCTGGCCACTGCTGAAAGTAATGGCAGCTGCTACCCGCAGCATTGGTCAACCGACATGGGCTTTAAAAGCTGTTGATTCCACCCTATCTCTCATCCGTCAGACAAGCAGACAGCACTCTCTTCCCTCTGCAGACATCGACAAAATTATGGGCTGGACCAACACTTGGAATATATATCGGTCCCATTCTTCCCTCCAAGGTTTCAAGATGGCTGCTCACAATTATCCCCACCAATATTCGTGAACACCTTTATCCCCAAATGACCCCACTTCCAAGCACTCTCCTTTGCCAGGTTATTGGGATTTTCTTTCCCCCATCCTCTCCATTATCTGTTTTTGTTGGTTGGTTTGTTCCTTATCTGTTTTATCTCCACTGCCCCCCCCCCCCCTCTTATTTCTGTTTAGTTCAGCTTATGTGATGCTTCACTCAACATATTGTATCAGTGATTTGACCTTGGGATCCCAGAATTGAGTCGTGGAGAATGGGGAATGGGTAAACAGGTGAAACTGATACAATTCCTTGAACGATGCTGTGGTTTGAAGTTTATGTGGCAGCGGATGAGAGGACTAGTTTTGCATCTATCCTGAAGGACAGCCCTCCCCCTATTAGATTGCTCCTTCTATTCAGAAACAAGAATGCAAAGTTGTTTCGACTTCTGGATGAGGGATTGGTAGTGGGAAGTAATGTTACTGTTACTACTTACTTTTCTGCAGTATAAATGTTTCCTGCACTGGGCCTAATACACCTGTCTACCAGTACTAGCCCACCTTTTGCCTCTCATTCCAACTATTATTCCAAATGTTTTAAATCTTTATTTCTAATTTAGTTTTTATACCACACATGCTCTGCTTCTTAATTTTTTTTATTAACCATTCATAATATATCTCATGTTCTACTTAAGTGCTTTATATACAAGTGGGTGTAATTCGTGGAATAGCTGAACAAAGGATGCAGAGTTGGGGCGGAAGGAAGCAAGAGGACATGGGGTTGTTGAGACGTGTGGCACGACCTTGAAGTGGAAGAGCAGAACGATGGACACAACCGGATGCAAAATTGGGAGAAGAGTGCAACAGGCTTGTTGGTGAACAAAGCTTTAACGTAGAAAGATTGGGTTGGTTTATGATTGTGTGTGGTGTATAGAGGAAGGGGACATGGTGGTATCAAGACCTGCTGTGGTGAGACCCAATATAGTACATGATAATGGATTACAAGGGTATATTGATTCGATATTTATTTAATTTAACTTGTGATCCAGAAGCCATTCCTCTATGTATGCAAATACGGTTGATGCATGCAGGTGTGGTCTTGTATATGGGGCAGCCTGCTTAATTGCCCAAGGCCCTGCGCTGGAGGGCCCCTGACAGCCGGTGGGTGTGATATACTATATGACCGACTGAAGAATCCACCAATTACATCACGCAGTGTAGGGAATGAAAAATGTGACGATTTTCATGAATTGTATTTCAATTTTCCCCAAAAGCAGAAAATTTAAAGAACTAGTTCCAGATGTCTACCTTCCCTTCGCAAATGAGCTGTTCCACTCTCGTTCCTAAGTTGTGCTTTTTAATGACGCCCACAGATACGTGATCAATCTAGCTAGTGCTATTCCTCGGCCATTTAATTTAATTATTTCTTTTTCAAAAATTATGCACGTCATTGTATGGCCTACGTCAGCAAAGTTAACCAGAGGCAATAAAACAAAATTATCCATGAGGGGCAGAAAAACAGGGGGAGAAAAAAAAATGCCAAGAAATTACATGAAACTTTACAGAAAGGTACGAATTTCTTCAAAAGTAAAACCGAGAATGAAGCAGCAGCTAACACGTTCGGGCTAACAGGTAAAAAAGCATTTCTGCCTTACTAACCTCATATTTTTTTTCCTCGTTATAGCGAGAGTACCTCAAGTTGTTTTTCGGGCCCAATACAATGCATTCGAAATGATGTAAAATTAATCTAATCATTAAATTCCTATTATAATAATTTTCTTTTTATAGTAACAATAAGTAATAACTAAGTAATAACTAAGCCTGGTGTTGGCTTAGCGGTTAGGGTGCCGGCTTGGGATCCTAGGATCCTGGGTTCGAATCCCGGTCGATCGCTGAATTAACGCCAGGGGGGTTGACTCAGCCTGTCATCCTTCCGAGGTCGGCAAATTGAGTACCAGCTCACTGGTAATTCCCTGTGTGTCACAAAAGGCGAATAGCAGGGTTGGTGGCAGGAAGGGCATCCGGCCATAAAACATTGCTTCAAAAAGGAGACCAAGGTGCCCAAAAAAGGCCAACCCTTGCTCTGTGGGGGAAAATGGCCTCTAAAGGTGGTTATTTTTCTTTCTTTTAGTAATAACTAAGTTTTCTGTATTCTTTTGGTGAATATTGGAGAATAGAGTAAAGTCAAATTGCAAACTGCTGTGTGTGAGGCATGTTTTCTGTGGAGTTCTACTGGAGCTTTCTGTCGTGGAATATGATGCACCAAAATGATTGTTATCTCCTGAGTTGATTTGGCTAATTATCTACAAATAATCTGGAAGAATCCCCATATTTTAAATGCGCGCCACGTTAAGGTGTATGGAGCAGCTCAATAGGTCCTTCCACGGCATGGCATTCAAATTACAAAATAAATAACAAAATTAATAACATTGTAACAAAGCATATATTAATAATGATATTGACGACAATAATAATAGTAGCATCATTCGGCAATAAATATAATGAACTTGTAGTAATCCCCCAAATCTCCACACCCCCCCCCCCCATGCTCAAGTACATCTGGGGCTATTGCTCAAGCTCTACAGCAGGCAAGTATACTACAAGGCAGTGAAGACCAATGGAAATTTGGGCCAATGGATCAATGGGCCCACAATTTTCTGAAAATTGGGTGCTTTATTCTTTGTTGGGAATAATGGGGGGTGAGGGGTGGTAATGAGGGCCCCCATGCTTGACTTTTGCCCAGGGCCCCAGAATCAAAGACTGCCCCTGGATGCACGGTACCCTGCTACTGGAAACTGCAGGATTTGGAGGTACCACTTGTAATGAAATAATTGGTGCATGTCATCTTGGAAATTGTGACTGAAATGCAATTGGTATGTCATGAAGAGCCAAAGTCACTCAGCATGCAATTATTGCTTAAGGGATTCAAGTTCTTGAACAAGACCATGTACCTTTAAATGCTGCTGCAGGTGTATCGTGGTTCATCGGGACCACAAGACGTCCAAAGCCAAATTACCTTTGTGATCCTGTCCTCTGCGTGACCTCCATGAGAACACGTGTGCATGCTTCTCTGCAGGTAACCATTCATTTGCAATTGAAAGTATAACTGACCTTTTTGTCATTAGCCCGTCCATCACGCAGTGGAAACTTGGTTGGCAATTGCTGCTTTGTCTGCCCATGTCATATTGTCATAGTTAAGCTTTTGACACCAAACTATTATAACAATGTGGAGATTAATAATTGAGTAAAATGTCAAAGGGCAAAAAAAATCAACAAACTATGAGAATATTGTGAACACAAATGAATACATTTAGCTTTTTTTTTTCTTTTCTTTTTTTACACCGCTATCAAAGTTGTTTTTATCCCTGTTTGTATGTCTGTTTGTCTGTCTGTGTGAGCAGGATATCTGTAAAAGTTATGGATGGATTCTGACAAAACCTGGTGGACAGGTTGGGTGTGAGACGAGGATGAATCGATTAGATTTTGGTGTCTATATGGATCTGGATACTGGAATTTAAAAAAAGTGATTCTTTGCCATTGAGTGGTGGGGCAAAAAAGTATACAGAGCACAATATCTCAGTTATGGATGGATTTGGCCGAAGGTTGGTGGCTGAGTTGGGTGGGTCATAAGAACAAGCTGATTTTGGTGTTCCAGATGCAGGATCATACCATCTGTGGAACACAAAATCTAAACTGTTCAGCCCGGTGGAGGTAGTGCTTTCAGAAAGTATTCACACCCCTTGACCATTTTAACATTTTG
Organism: Myxine glutinosa; assembly: GCF_964187855.1. Classification (NCBI taxonomy): domain Eukaryota; kingdom Metazoa; phylum Chordata; class Myxini; order Myxiniformes; family Myxinidae; genus Myxine; species Myxine glutinosa. Next base: position 347,323,720 of record NC_136261.1, read on the forward strand.
GTGTTACAGCCAGAATTTAAAAATAATTTTTAACTTTTGGTCACCGATTTATACATCGCCCATAATGCCAGTGGATTTCTTTCTTTTTTTTCTTTATTTTTGAAATTTTTACAAAATAATTAAAAATGAAATACAGAAATGTCGTCTAAGTACCTCGTATTTAACCCCTTTGCTATAACACTCCAGATCGAGCTTAGATGTATCGAATTCCCTTTGATAATCCTTGAGATGTCTGCAAGTTTATTGGAGTCCACATGTGGCAAATTCAATTGATTGGACATGATTTAGAAAGAAACATATCTTTCTATATAAGGTTCCACAGTTGACTGTGCATGTCAGAAGAGAAACTCGACCAGGAACTGTCCGTAGAACTTTAAGATGGAATTGTGAGGAGGCATAGATCTGGTGAAGGGTATAAAATAATTTATAGTGTGATGTAAGTTCACAAGAGCACATAGTTCCAACATTAGGAAATGGAAATAATATGGAACTACCCAGACTCTTCCTCGAGCTGGCCGTCTGACCAAACTGAGCAACTCGACAAGGGCCTTGGTCAGGGAGGTGACCAAGAACCCAATGAATACTGACAGTTCCTTGGCTGAGATGGGAGAACCTGCCGGAAGGACAATAGTCTTTGCAGCACTTCACAAATCTAGGCTGTATGGGAGAGTGGCCAGACGGAAGCCATTTCTGAGAAAAAGGTACATGATGGCACGCCTGGAGTTTGCATAAAGGCACGTGAGACTCTAAGAGCATGAGACAAAATATGCTGTGGTCTGACGAGACAAAAATGAAACTCTTTGGCCTGAATGCAAAGCTCTACGTCTCTTTGGCTATTTGGCCTGAACTCTTTGGCTTGAATGCAAAGTGGAAACTGAATACAGCTCATCACTCATCTAACACCATCCTTACCATGAAGCATGGTGGCAGCAGCATCATGCTATGGGGAGGCTCTTCAGTGGCAGGTACTGCGAGACTTGTAAGGAGGATTGAGTGAACAATGAATGGAGCCAAATAAAGGTAAATCCTTGGAGAACCTGCTTCAGAGTGCAAAAGACCTTGGACTGCAGCAAATATTTACGTTCCAACAGGACAATGGCCACAAGCCAGTGGCGTACCTAAGGTATGGTAGGTATGGCACATGCCCTGGGCGCCACTTGAAGGGGGGTGCCACTGAGTAGTTTCTAATAGTCAGACAGGCCATCCTCAGATAGTGAAAAAAGAATTTTCTTCAGATGTATGATCTGTCTTTGATTATCATGGGTGAGAAGCACTCGGATGGCTAGATTGTTAAACCACTTATATAAATTATTAGGTAAAAATACAGTTCTGGGAGCTACATGACTACATACCTCAGTACCACTGCTCAGTGCCAACTGGCAGCAAGACCATTCTCCTGCGCAAACTAAGTTTGTGAAATTTAATGTTCTTATTAAAAGTGCCATTTCCTTATTTCAGAGCATTGTGTAAGAAGACCATGAAACGTTTCTTCACGAAGAAGAAGGAAAGTGGAGCTGAAGGATGGAAGAGACGAAAGTTGGAGACTGAGGAAGCCAAGAAGTCGAGCAAGTTCTTCATGCCCTTCTTTGAAAAGCCCGGAACAAGTTGTTCGACACATTCCATGGAGTCGCCCGCACCTGCTACAAGTTTGTTAGAATCCGAAGGTGGATCAAGTACAAATGCGTCGAGCCGAGGAGGAAGTCGTCAGATAAATCCGAGTATGACGAGATTAAAAGTGAGGCTGCCAGAGAGAACGTGGACATGACAGGAGGGGAAGACGGTGGTGGTGGTAATGGTGGTGGTGGTGGTGGTGGTGGTAATGGTGGTGGTAATGGTGGTGGTGGTTTTTATTGACGAGATTTTACCTGACGAGATTGGACCCGACGACACTGAACCTAGTGAATTGGATGGTGTCGAAGAGCCTCGAACTGTCATACCAGAAGTGATTGAACAGCATGACATTGGACTTCTGAAGTTCGACAAGGATACTGGAAAAGCAATCCTGCTTGACGCGTTGAGAACAGAAATAATAAAGCTGGGTTCGAAGTATTTCCAGAACAGAGAGGGGCCTTTCCTAGCAACAAATAACCGCTCAACACAAAACAAAACTTGGTTCAAGAGGTAATTGGGAAATGGTCATGGTGAGGAAGTGACTCACTCATGGCTGGTCTATGGTCTATTCCCCTTCTAAAAAGTCTGCATTTTGTATCTGTTGTCTTCTCTATTCC